>NC_080680.1:122384338-123076846 GCF_030445035.2 Dasypus novemcinctus | reverse complement strand
GTTCTGAGAGGCAAGAACTGACGTGGCGTAGACACACCTCGCGGGGACCCAACTTTCCTAGCCGTGGGGCGGGGGTGTCCAGGGCCGAGTGGATGGCTCTGGAGCCCACGCCGGCCTGCGGGGAGGCTAGAGCATTTTATCTTTGCGGTGCCGCGGCTCGAGCAGCTGCCGGAGGCTTGCGGGGTCCCCGAGCCCGTCTGCCTCGGCCGCATCTCACCAACCTGCCCCCGTGGTGCCCTCCCCGTGCCGTCAGGCTCCCACGGCCCCCGGGTGTGGGTGGGCGTCTCCGGCGTGGCCCCTGTTGGGAGTCGCTTCTGTCTTCATCGGCTGCTGGCCTTGGGTGACCCCCGCACGTGCTCGTTGGCACCAATGGGCCCTGGCAAGGGACTCTTTCTTTTGCAGCATCACTGAATCGAAGGACTATCAAATACATTCAGGTCCTAGGTTTCGATTAAGGGACAGGAAGGCGCAAAACCATCTCGGACAGGCAGGGTGGTCCTGGGGGCGGGGCTCCCTCCAGGGCTTCAGGGCTGCTCCCCTGCACAGCCGGGCGGGGGCTTCTCACCAGACCAGACCCGCTGGTCCTGGGGCAGGGAGGCCAGGCTGGCGCCCCAAATCTGGGTCATTATCTGCCTTTTGAAGCCTCCCTCTTGCCACCTACACAGTGCCCTGGCTCCTCTTTCCAGCCCGAAACTCCAGGCTCATCTGTGCCGCCACCTGCGAGCATCTCCCCTGGGTGCCCCACACACCCTGGCGGGCAACACCTTCACCTCTGACTCCTCGTCTCCAGCTGCTCCTCCTCCCATGCTGCCCACGGAGGTGGGCCACTGGTTTGTCTCCCTGGCACTTATTTCCCTTTATTCTGGCAAGAACCCCACTGTTTCTTTGGGATCACTCCTCTCCAGTCTCCATGGTGTGTGCAGCTCCCCCAGAGCTCTAGGGGTGGAGCTCAAGTCTAAATCGTTAGTACAGCCAGAGGGATTGGCTCAGGGGTGGGCATTGTGGTCCAAGCTGGCTCGATCAGAGTGGATCCCAGAACTTTCGCTCTTGTTGGATTTAATCCTGGAAGGATATAGCTCATCTAGGTGTTGGCAGCCACCTTGTGACCGTGAGGCTGTCGGCCATCTTATGGCCACGTGGAAAGAGCCGTTGAGAACAGAGTCAGCACAGAGCACCTGAGTCAAGAGACGGAGAATACTGACTGTCTTAGTTTGCCACAGCTGCTGTAACAAAATGCCACAGAATAGCTGGCTTAAAACGACAGAAATTTTTTGTCTCCCCATTCTGGAAGCTGGAAGGCCAGATGGAGTTGTTGGCAGGGCTGCAGTCGCCGAGACCAGCAGGGCTCTCCACTCTCTGCCCCCGAGTTTCCTCTCCTAAGGACGGCGCTCGTTCTGGAGAAGGACCCGCCCTACTCCAGTTTGGCTCCGTCTTAACTGATGGCATCTTCAAAGATCCCACTTACAAACGAGCTCAGCCGCCCAGGACTGGGAATCAGGACTGGAACGGGCCTTCTGGGGGGCCCGACCCGCCCGTGAGAGGACCGACACTGCAGCCGGGTTTGGGCGTCGGAACCGGTGCTCGCCCCTGCGCCTCTGCCCGGGTCGTTGCCCAGTTCTCAGCCCCTTGCCACCCCGAAGCGTTCTGCTCCACCGCCTCCCCGAGGACGCTCCCCCCACGCGGCCCAGGGCGTCAGGCCCGGCTCCCCTCCGCGCTCGCCCACAGGCTGCCTGTCCTTTGCTGCCTCTGCAGCCGGGCCCTCCCGCCACCCCCACGCGGTCTGGAGCCCGGCCGCCCCCTGCAGGCGGCCTCCTTCCCTCGGCAGCGCCGCCTCTGACCCTCCTCTCCACCGGCCAGTGTGGTCTTGCTCAGGGCAAACCCAAGCAGGGCACAGGCTCTGTGCTCCCCGAGCCCTGCCAGTCCATGTAAGCCCTGACCACACGGCCTGGCCACAGCCGTGGTCCTACCCCTGCCTCCCTGTTCCCACCCCGCCTGCCCTTCCTCCCTGCTCGCCTCTGCCAAGCCCCCCTGGGGTACAATCGTCCCATTTTCCTCCCTGGAAGGCTGGCGCTCAACCTTCACCGTCCAGCTCGAGCTGCTCCTCTGGATGCCTGCCCTGAACCCCAGCTGCTGGAGTTGTCTGTTCCAGCCTCCACGGTGCTGTTCCAGACCTCCACCTTTGTCAGAGCACTCAGTCCCGTTAGTGAAGGTGGGAAGGCTCCCGAAGGCGGGTGTCATGGACCTGGCCACCCTGCCTGGCTGCTGAGGGAATGAATGAGTGAATGAACGAATGAGCAGACCTGACCCGAGACGTTGTCCTCTGCTGCATTTGCTGCTGGCAGGGAAGGTCCTGGGGCTTGGAGGGGCTGGGGTGAGTGGGGAAGGGACGTAGGTCTCGGGGCAGGGAACGCTGAGGAGCACTTTTCTTTACGCTCACAGAATTATTTTAATGAGGGTCAGGCCCACAGGGTCCTGTCTGTGTCAGCTAGAGTACCAGACATCGGCTGGCTTTTATAACGGGTATTTACTTGAGGTAGAAGCTTAATTACCAGGCCATGAAGCGTCAGTTACTTCCTTCACCCAAGTCTATTGTCACGTGTTGGAGCACGATGGCTGCCGGCGGGTTCAGGCTTCCCGGGCTCCTCCCTTGCAGGGGCTTGCTTCTCTTTCCTCACACCCACGCTCCTCTGTGTGATTCCTTCCCGGGGCTCCAGCTCAAGACCCCAGCCTCAAAACTCCAACGTCAAAGCTCCCCCTCTGCCCCTTGCCATGCCTTTTATCTGTGAGTCTCCACCCACCAAGGGGCAGGCACTCCATGCCCTAATGACGTGGCCCAATCAAAGCCCTAATCATAATTTAATCACACCCAGGTGCAGACCAGTTTACAAACATCTATTTTTGTGAACTATTTTTGGTTGAAAACCTGTTTTTGGATTTACAATATCTCCTTTTGGAATTCATGAACTGCTACACTGTCATTTCAAGCTGTGTGGCTTTGAGCACGCGGCTTCCCCTCTCTGAGCCTCTGCTTCCCATTGTGCCAGTGAAGGGCAGCCCCTTATAGGTCTGTTGTATGAATCAAAGGAAAAGATATGGGCCACGGAAAGGCGTATTAGACCAGCACACGCCCTGTGGAGTGAAGGGTTGGGATGCCCAAGAGCGGCACTGACGACGGATGCCAGTTTTCCAGGGTTCACCGCTGCCACCACGTTGTGACCACTGAGCTTGTCCAGGCCAGAGAGTGGGGAATCCGTGGTCACTCAGGGATGATGATCTTGGACCCCTCTGAGCACACATTCTTTTGATGACTGGTCACAAAACCCAGCTCAAACTGGACTAAGCAAGAATGGAATTGATTAGCAATTGGGACTAAGAAGTCAAGGGCTTCAGGCACGGCTGGATCCAGGAGCCCCAGTGTCCTCAGGCTTGGTCTCCTTTTCTTTCTCTCTCTTGCCTCTGCTGGCTTCATGCTCAGGCAGACCCTCGCTGCTCCAGGGAGTGGTCCCAGCAGTCCAGGCCCTCTGACATTCTTACATCTAACAATCTCAAGATTCTTAGCCCCTGCTTTCAGGAAAAGTCCAGGGGCTGCGCTTTACCTGATTCTCTTGGATCAGGGGTCCATCCCTGAGTCTATGACTGTGGCAAGGGACACAGGGTGGCCTGAGTCCCACGTCCACCCCTGGAGCTGGGGGTGGGGGTGGGGTCAGCGGAGGGGATAGATGCCGAGCAGTGGGTGGCCCGACGGCGGGGACGCCCGTCTGTGGGGCTGGTAGAGCTGATGTCTGGGGCCCCTCTCCCCTCCCTGCTGCTGCCTCCCACATCAGGAGGTCAGACCTTTCTTGCTTCCATGCTCCATCAGCTCAGGGGTCTGCAGGTCAGGAAGCAGCCGGGGGGTCAGGCCCCCCGGGGCCCTGGCACTGTCGAATCAGAGGAGCCCGTGAGGCCCTCAGCTCCGCCTCCCCTGGTGCCCTATTGCCTGGCTGGATGCCCAGAGCCAGCCAAGCCTGGGAAGGTGTCCTCGGGTATATTAGTGGAAAAAAGGAACATATACGTAGGTTTATATATATATATAGTGTAAATATTATAGCACTAATTCTAGGAATCAGTTCATGTCACCATGGGGATTGGCGAGTCCGAATTCCATAGGGCAGGCTGCAAGTTGGACATTCCAGCGAACTTGAAGATTCCCTAGGAAAAGCCGGCTGGCTAAAGTAGAGCCAGACATTCCTCTTTCTGATTTTTTAAATCCTCAGTTCTGGCTTTGAGACCTCCAATGGGTTAGTTGAGGAGACTCCCATTATGGCTGAGGGCGATCTCCTTTGTTGATTGTAGATGCAGTTATTCGTAGATGCGGCCAGCAGAAATACCCTCACAGTGACAATCAGGCCAGAGCTTGTTTGACCAAACAACTGGGCACTATAACGTGTGGGATTAACGATCGCAGAGGGCAAGGGTGAGGCAGTGGCATGTGATAGGCAGAGGACCATGTGGGGACTTAGGAGGCCTGGCATTTAGGCTGAGCAGAGCTGCTGACTCTCTGGGGGATCGTCTCTGAATCCGAGGGACCCCAGCATCCAGGGCTGTGACCTGTGCTGTCCCGCAGGGCCCCATGCTTTGAAGAGCCCTGAGCGTGAAATTCTTTGCAGTTTTTGAACCAGAGTCTCCCCAGTTTCATTTGCACGGGCCCCGCAAATTGTGCAGCTAGTCCTGGCCTCAGTCTCCCCGTCTGTGTCTAGAAGGTGCCGGGTGAAAGGACCAGAGGCGATCGGAGCTCCCTTCCTGCTGGCAGCAGCAGCAGCTCGTCCCCCAGAAGGACCGTTCTGGGGCCTGCCTGTGGCATTTGCCCCCAGAAAGTCACCCGCCCCCCTCCAGGTGCCTCTGTCCCCTCCCTCCCCAACAGCCCAAAGTGGAAAGATGGGGAAGGAGCTCGGTCTGTGCCCAGAGCTGAGGGGTTGCTGGACTTTTCCCCTCCACCGCATCCAGCCAGCTCAGCGCCTGTCCAGCTCCTGCTGCGCCAGGTGAGGGCTGAGGACCTGCAGCCCTGGCTCCCGTGAGAGCGCGTTCGAAATGCAGGTTCTCAGGTCCCGCTCCAAACCTACAGAACCAGAATCTGCATCTGAACCAGCTCCTGGTGACTCGTGGGCACAGCAGAGGCTGGGAAGTGCCGGTAGACACGCTGCAGGACGCCCGCAGGTGACTGCCCAAGGCTCAGAGCCGGGGCGGGCAGGAGTGCACGCGATGCGCCCCGCTGTGTGCCAGGCGTGGCGCCAGGGGCCCTGCCTCGTTTGTTCATCTCATCCCCAGCGGCCCTGAGGGGCGCGGCAGCCTCGCGGTCCTCCTTGTGCCAGTGGGCCCGGCACGTCTGTACGTCCTCCCCCGAATCCCCACGGAGGGCCCCCTGTCCCCGTATGGACGTGGGCGCTGAGCCCAGCGGGGAGCCATGCTGCCCTGGGTCCCTCAGGCGTCAGTGCCGGGGCTGGGACTGGACTCAGGGATCTGCCCTCCCTCCCCCGCCTGCCCTCACTATCCCCTCTCAGAGACCCCTCGCCATGGAGGACAGATAGACAGCCGTGAGCTCCCAACAGCCAAACGGTGGGAGCGACCCGAGCGCCCATCAGCAGGTGACTTCACCTGCAGGCCACGGCGGCATATCCGGCTGCAGAAAGCGGCATATCCGGCTGCAGAAAGCGGAGAAGCTCAGGTGCAGACCCCGCACCGGCCGAGCCTTGCAAGCCGGGTGAAAGAAGCCTGTCCCGGGAGGACACACGCCGAAGGAGTCCGCTGCTTCATTATTTGTTTATACGTATTTATGTATTTTCTACTTGCTTGAGCTGCGCAAGGCAGCTGTGCCGAGCCCCACAGCTCAGGTTTTGGGAGCTAGACGCCCGGACACACGCTCTCCCCGAGTCCGCGGCCCTTGGGAGCTGGCTGGCCACAAACCTTGGACATGCTGGGCTCGCGACACTGCATCCCCTGATGGGCAATCTCTGTCCTCTCCGGTTTCCGCTGCCTTCTGGCTTCTCCTGGCGACCGCGTCTCCGGCCCAGGGCCCTCTGGTTCAACGTGGCCCCCTCTAAAAATGAGTCCACGCCCTAACGGAGGGGAACGTTGTCAGAAGTCCTATTTACATCCATCAGCCAGGTGGAAGCTAAGCCCCCTCTCCATACGGAGGTGGCGAGGACATCACCATCCCAGGGTCCACAGGACGGAGGAGTAGAGTATGGACTAGAGGGGACTTACTGGTGATCTACTATGGGACTATTGTGATTAGTAATGGAGGTAAATGTAGCAGTGATGTGGAGAAAGTGGCCATGGTAGCTGCTGAGGTTGGGGAGAGGGAAGAAGAGATGTGATGTGGGGGCAGTTTCAGGACTTGGGGGTGTCCTGGGTGGTGCTGCAGGGACAGATGCTGGACATTGTATGTCCATGGCCCACTGGGTGGACTGGGGGAGAGTGTAAACTACAATGTAAACCACTATCCATGTGGTGCAGCAGGGCTCCAAAATGTATTCACCAAATGCAGTGACTGTGCCACGATGATGAAAGAGGTTGTGGATGTGGGAGGAGTGGGGGGGGGGTGTATGGGGACCTCATATTTTTTTAATGTAACAAAAAAAGTCCTGTTTATAGGTGGTTCGCTCCCCTAGAACGCCAGCTAAGACCAAGAACCACCTCCCGTGGGGCCAGGAGTCAATCCCTAGTTCCACTCGGATGAAGCATCTAGAACAGGCGCATTCAGAGGCAGAAAGTGGACCAGAGGTTCCCGGGGGCGGGGGAGGGGCCCGGGAATTATTGCTTAATGGGCAAGTGTCTACATGACGTGATGGCAAGGTTTTAGCACCAGATAGAGGTGATGGTTGCACAGCCTTGTGAGTGCAGTTAAGGCCACTGACTGGCACACCTAAAACCGGTGGAAATGGCAGATTTTGTGCTATGTCTTTTTTACAACAATAAAAATTAAAAAAAAAATGTAGTTAAGAACATGCAAAGAAACCTGCTGGTTGGCACGTGTGCCAGAGAAAGGCTGGCATCCCTTCCGGGCCGGGCCTGCCGTGGGCCTCCTCGGGGGTCCCTGGCCGCCTTGCAGCCGGGGTGCTGGGGACACTGAAGAGGGGTGTCTGCTCCGAGCTTGCCGGGCGGCGGCGTGCGTGGCTGGCTTCACGGCACTGGGCCCGCGGGGAGTGGGGCTCGTGGCCCCCTCCTCCAGCCTGGGCGCCCCCAGGCCCTCCGGCCCTCTGGGTTCCCCTTACGCATCCCCATCACAGGGGATGACGTCTGTGCACCACGCGGGGTCCCCAGGAGGGTGGAGTGGATGGGGGCCTCCACACGCCTCCCCGCGCACCTGCCTGCCCCCCACCTCGGGGGCCTCCAGGTGTCCACGTCCACCAGGAGGGCTGTCTCCCGGGGGTGGGGTGGGGGTGGCCCAGGTGAGGCTGCACTCCGCCCCGCGCCCTGACGGTGATTTCAGCCTCCACCTGGCCCAGTCGCCCTGCCCCGCTGCCAGGCCCATGCCTTCGCTTCCGGGGACGGCCGTAGCAAAATACCACAAACTGGGGCAGGCTTGGAACAACCCAGGTTTATTCTCTCCTGGTCCCGGGGGCCGGAAGTCCGAGATCCAGGTGTTGGGCCCCCCTGAGAGCATGGGGGCGGGGCCTCCCTGGCCTCTGGCGGCCCTCCTTGCCTTCTAGATGCATCTCTCGGCCTCTGCCTCATCTTCACACGGCCTTCCGCTCCCTGTCTATCTGTCCGTCTGCCTCTGTACCCAAATGTGCCTCTTCTTGTAAGGACACCTGTCATTGGGGGTCTGGGGCCCACCCTACCTGGGAGGCCTCGTCGCCACAAATCACCTCTCCAAAGACCCTATTTCCAGAAAGGGCCTGGGCACAGGGGGCCCAGACCTGATCCTCTCCTCTTGGGGTGCACGGCCCCACCCCAGCAGCCCAGCACCGTTGCGGCGGCACCGCGTCGATGGGCGCCCGCAGTCGCTCAACGTGGAGGCGCGTGAGCCGGCCCCTGGGGGTTGGGTGGGCCTCGCCGGGCCTGTGAAGGACAGCCGAGGGGCAAGGGGGACCCCAGGGACGGAGGCGCCCCGCCTCAAGCTGCCGACACCGGCTCCCACCCCCGGCATGCCCGGCGCGCTGTGGACCTGCCACCCGCAGTTTCACCAGCCGGTTCCTCACGGACGCGCGGCCTGAGCCCCTGGCCCGCCCTCGTGTCCTTGACTCTTTCCTCCGCGCCCACTCTGCCTTGGGTGGCCTCTGCCTACTGCTCTTGCTTTCACTCCTCAGATTCACCTAGAGAAAGGTCGCCCTGCCTCCCACGACAGGCCAGGAGGTGGGGGCTGCAGCCCGGAGTCCGCCCCTCTCCGTGGTGCTCGGCGTGGCTTTCTCCTCATAGGACAGGAGCCACCCCAGCCTGCCGTGGCCCCCGACATACCTGTGTCTCAAGGCACAGCCTTCGGCGGTGCTTGGATCGGCCGGGAAGAGCTGGCCACTTATCTGTCTCTTCTGGTTGTTAGCTCTATGAATGTATCTCTGGGGACACTTGTAGAACCTAAGAGACACATAGGGTGGGGTCTACTCAGACCCCCAGATCTTCTCCTTCTTAACAGCTGCCCAGTCAAGTCTACCCGGTCCTTTTGCTAAGTGTTTGTGAGGATTCAGACTGAACTCCCAGGTTAGACCGAAGAGCCAGGCTTCACTGTCCAAAGTGCCCTCGGTCTGAGGTGCTTCCAATCCACCACCTTCCCTGCCCTGCCTCAGTTTCTTCATGGATTTATTGGGATGCTCAAATATATAAGGAAAATGTCAGGGCTTTGGGAATAACTGTTTCAGGGAGTTGTTATCTGTGGAAAAGACTTGTGGTTGTGCCCAAAACCCATTCCCACCCCCACCCCGTTTTCATAGAAATGGGGTTTTGGCCGGGGGGGCTCGTGTCTGCTCGCCCGAGGCCGTCGCTCCCAGGCTGTCCTGTACTGGCAGTGGCCGTGGCAGTGAGGAAGCCTCGTGCTCAGATTCCAGGCCGAGGCCGCGGGGAGGAGTGGACTCCCCCTGCCCATGGTCCGCCCCCAGCTGGAGTGTGGACCGAGGGGCACCCCTTGGTCCCCTGGGGGATGTGGGAAAGTGGGGACCCAGGAAGGAGAGGGCGCTCAGCGCCCGGCGACCTGGTGAGGCCTGAGCCTCTCTCTTCAGTCGCTCCTGCTGGTGCCGCGGGCATGGCTCCTTACAAGTGGAGGGATCTATTGCAGCACTTCCGCTCTCCGCTGTGTCTCAGGTCGCTAGGGGAGAGAGAGGGCCTTGCAAATATCCTGAAGAAACGGATGTTTCCCCTTCTCTCTTCCTACTTCTTTCCTTCTTCCCGCTCTTGACTGGCTGCTTCTTCTGTGCCGGCCCCTGGGTTTGCGGGGAGGGGGCTGAAGAGAGGAAGGAGCAGGCGGTCCTCGCCCAGCAGGGAGGTCGGTGATAGTGCAATCAGGTCACCACGGAGGGCTTTTCGGGGTGGTGGGCGAACCCAGAGGAGCAGCCGGCACTTCTGCTTGGGGGCGTCGTTGGAGTTGGGGGCTGAGTGGGCTTTCCCGGGAAGGGGGAGCATTTCAGCAGAGCCGGGCACAGGCTCGAGGCGCCGGGGCTCGACGTGCAGACAACTGCACGCTCGTCACGGTGGGTACCCGACAGGAGTCAAGTCGTGCTCCCCCAAAAGACACGTTCAAGCCCTCGTTTCCGGTCCCGTGGATGGGACCTCGCTGGCCATCAGGGCCTTGGAGGGTGCAATGGGTTAAGACGGGGCCAAACTGCAGTCAGTGGGCCCTGCCTGACCTGGCCGGGATCCTCACAGGAAAGGGCGAGAGAGCCCGGCGCAGGGGAGAGCGCTGCGCCACGACGGGGCAGGGGAAGCTCTGCCACCAGCCCAGGGACGCCAGGACTGCCAGGAGAGCGGCGGGCCGGACCCCCCAGGCCAGGGGGAGCAGCACCCGGACGTGGACTCCGGGCCCCGGTTCCTGCTGTGTCGAGCCGCCGGGTCTGGGGCTTTTTTACGCAGCCGGAGGAGCCAGCTCGGCGCCCTGGGGGGGTTCCTGCTGGGGGGTGGGGGTGGGAGACGGGCTGGAGATGGCTTGCTCTGCCGTGACCGTCCCGCCAGAGGCCGAGTCCCCCGTGGTGGGCCCTGAGCCGGCGAGCACGCCGTGGGCTCCCGTGGCCCCGTGGAGCCCGTCTCCGCCCCTGCCCGCCGCGCAGCCCGGTTCCACGCAAAGCCCACAGATGCTGCAAGGAGCAGCGTCTGTGTCAATTCCCTCGAACGCGCTCCAGATCTCCAGGGGGACAGGGGCTTTGTGGGACCAGAGGTGTGGCCCCAGGACAGTGGCCTGGCCCTCGTGGCGGGCGGCTCCGGGCTGGCGTCCCTCCACGCAGGGGTTAGAAGGGATTTTGCTGGAAGCGGTCCCCGCAGAGGCGGCGGCAGGGCTTGTCCCCACGGGCTCCTGCACCACGGCGACCCTCTCCGTTCCTGGGGGGCCTGCACGCGTCCCCGCGCCCGCACCGGCCACCCAAGCCTCGGCCCCGCGCACGTGGCCTGGGGCAGCGCCAGCCCCAGGGACATTGCCTGGCTCACAGGGGCACCCGCGGCGGCAGGTATTCAGGGGACACGTTCTCTCCTGTCCCCGACAAGGGGGCTGCTCGGTTGGGGAAGAGAGCAGCGAGGCGGGCACCGGCCTCCAGGGCATGGGCTGGTCACTCCCTCCCTTGGGGCCTCAGTTTCCTCCGCTGTAAAGTAGAGCCTCTGGCCCAGGCGACACCTAAAGGGGGCGGGCGGACAAGGGGGTCCTCGGGCCAGCCACGTGAGGGCTGAGTCCTACCTGGGCCACCTGTAGCCCTGTGACCCTGGCAGAGCCTCAGCTCAAAGGGGGGGGGGCAGGTTACCCCCACCCAGGACCCCGTGAGGACAGCACCCCGGCCCCTCCCCGCAGGGAAGCCAAGAGAAGAGTTTTGTTTTTTTCCTCCTCTCTGGCAGAATAAGTCTAATCCTAAGCCTTTTGGGAAGAGGCCATGTCGGCAGAGAGAGCCGCCCCCCCCCCCCGGCGTGCCGTCTGGCCCCCCCCGCCCCTCTCCAGCCTCCCAGATGGACGGAACATTCTATAGGAAGAGTAAACTGGCCCCAGCCTCCCCTGGGGGCCCTCAGGGCTCTCCCCAGCTCTCGCTGGCCCCCTCAGGCTGAAAACTCCAAGCTCTGGCCTCCTCTGGACCCTCACCCAGCGGCAGTGCCAAGGGGATGCTGGGGTGGGCTGGGGGAGGGCCTCCTCCGAGGCGCCGGCAGGCTGCTGCTGGACAGACGGCCGTCCCTCGGTCTCCTTCCAGGACGGCGCCATCCGTTAGGCGCTGCCCGGGCTGCCCCCCTGGAGGCCGCGCCCCCTCCCCCTGCCTCCTGCCGGCTCCTCCCGACTTTCGGACCCCAGCTCAGCGCCGCTCTCCAGAGGGGCACCCGCTGACCTCTGCCCGAGGGGTCTGCCTCGCTCTCCCCTCTCATCCCCTTTCCCTTCAGTGCTTTTCCTTCACTTGTCCTTCCGGGAATGCCCTCTGCTCTTAATTCTACAGGAAACTTTGCAGTCACCTGCCGGATGCCCGACTATGCCACCAAGCTGTAAGTGCCACGAGGGCAGGGGCCAGGCCGGTTGGCCTGATAAGGTGCCTGGCAAATGGTTGGCTCGTGAGGATTTTTTAAAAAAACTTATTTATTTATTTCTGCGTGCGCACACGCAGCGTCTGCTCTCTCTGTCCATTCGCTGTGTGTTCTTCTGTGTTGGCCTCTCCTTAGGCAGCGCCGGGAACCCATCCGGGGACCTTCTGGGGTGGGAGAGAGGTGCTCAGTCTCTTGCGCCATCTCAGCTCCCTGGTCTGCTGTGTCTCTCATCATCTCTCCTCTGTGTGTCTCTCTCTTTTTTTTTAATCCCCCCCCATGGCTTTTGTGTGTGTGTGTGCTGTCTGCTCTCTGTGTCCAATTGCTGTGCATTCTTCTGTGTCTATATTTATTTTATTTATTCCCACCCCCTTGTGACTTGCTTGTTATCTGCTCTCTGTGTCCATTCGCTGTGTGCTCTTGTGTGATTTTGCTTGTCTCCCTTTTTGTTGCGTCACCTTGCTGAGTTGGCTCTCCCCAGCACTTGCGGGCTGGGCAGCACTCTGCAGCGGGCGGGCGAGCCCGCCTTCACAAGGAGGCCCCGGGACACGAACCCAGGGCCTCCCACATGGTAGACGGCAGCCACTTCCCTCTGTGGCTCTTTTCGTTGTGTCATCTTGATGCATCAGCTCTCTGCGTGGGCCTGTGCTCCACTCAGAGCAGCTGGCTACGAGGGCCAGCTTGCTGCACAGGCCAGCTCGCCTTCACCAGGAGTGACTCAAACCCTCGGCCTCCCATATGGTAGACAGGAGCCCAATCACTCGAGCCACATCCGCTTCCTGTCGATGGATGTTTTGAATGAATGAGTGACCCAGAGAATCCAGAATTCGGTGGTAAAAAGAGCGCCGTGGGAAAGCACATCACCGCAAACCCTGATGTGGGGCAGCATCGAGGCCCAAGGGGTTGGCTTGGGAAGGGCAGGCCCGGGGTGGGGGGGTGGGGGGTGGGGAGTGTCTCCAGAAAGGGAGGGTGCTGGCGAACAAGTACAGAAAAAATGCTTGACACGCTCAGTCATCAGGAACTGCAAAGCCAAACCACAGCGAGCGCGCACCTCGCCCCCACTGGGATGGCTTTTATGGAGAAACAGAAAATGACAAGTGTTGGTGAGGATGGGGAGACATTGGAACCCACGTGCACTGCTGGTGGGAGTGTAAGATGAGGCAGCCACTGTGGAAACGGTTTGGTGCTTCCTCAAAATGTTTAACACAGAATTATCATATGATCCAGCAATTCCACACCGAGGTACATACCCCAAAGAACTGAAAGCAGGGCCTCAAACAGATGTTTGCACCTGCGAGTTCACAGCAGCGTTATCCACCACAGCCGAAAGCTGCACGCATCAGCGGAGGAAGGGATACACAAATGTGGGCTAGCCGTGGAACAGAATTTCTGAAAAAAGGAGTGGAGTCCTGATACATGTGGCAGCTGGGACAAACCTTAAAGACATCACGTGGAGTGACGTAAGCCAGAAATAAAGGATCAATATCGTGTGATCCCATTCACACGAGGTACCTAGAATACGCTAATTCACGGACGCAGGAAGTAGATCTGGCGTTCCCAGAGGTGGTGGGGGATGGGGAGCTGGTGCGGTGTAGGGGGTGAAAAGGGTTTGGAACGGATGGTGGGGGTGATGGGACGACGTTGGGAATGTAAAGTCCACTTAATTGTGCACTTAAAAATGGTTAAAATGGCAAATTTTGCCACAATAAAAATTTAAAATGTAAGAAACAAAAAGCAAGAAAGGGCGGTCGCCTCTGTTGAGAGGCTTGCGCCAGCGGAGGAAGAGCAGCACTGAGGCCGTGGGCTGGAGCAGCTTGGCGACCTTGACCCCCAGTCTTGAAGGGCGGGGGGGGAGGGGGGGTGCCGGAAGCCGGCCTGTGGAGGACTCCTGGTGGGAAGGGAGGAAGTGGAGGCTGTGAGTCGAAATTTCTATTTCCAGACACTAGACAGGAATGGGGGAGCGATGACATTACTTGACCAAACAGGATCACATCAAAATTAATTTGGAAAATCTCCTGAATAATACACATGATTCATCTTTGGGATGGCTGGCAAAACAAGAGCCCTCAACTCCTGGCCGTCGCAGAAAAGCAGGATGTGGGAGTCGAAGGGACCGCAGAGGCCAGGGGGCCCACGACCACCCTCTTGTTTGATAGACAGTCGCTGGGGGCCCAGAGAGGGCCAGGGACTTGCCCAAAGCCACACAGCCCCCCGGGGAAGGGCTGGGTTTCTAACCCCCCACTTCCGCACGGGCAGCCCCAGGGCGCTTTTTCCATATTCCGTGTTTTTCTTTCCTCTGTGCTTTCCAGTCTCCGTTGGCTCCAGGAAATGGAGAGGGTAGTTATTTTTAGTGTATTCAAAATGAGTAAAATGGCTAATGCTTTCCCCCCCAGATAGCAGACCCAGACTCTGCCTTACGTCAGCGCTCGACGGGGTAAGCAATGGCTCCACGGGGCGAACAAAGACTTCTTTGACGAGCAAAAGCTCTGGTGTGAACCCCGTGCGCCCTGACGGCCGGCCTGCTCTCACCTGGCTGGCGGGAGGCTGCGGGCTGCGTGTGTTTGTGTGTCTGTGTGAGTGTGTGTGCCGTGTGCGCGTGCCAGGCCCCTGAGCAAGCCCCCCAGCCTCCTCAATGCCTCTTTGTGTAAGCTCCCTTGTGCCCCCAGGTCCACCCCTGGGACCCCCGCCTTTGGCAGAATTCGACTCCCTGCTCCAGAGGGGCGCGGCCCCGGGGGGAGGCCCCGTCAGGCTTTCCCAGCCTCTTCTCGCTGCGGGGCTCCGCGCACGAGCGCTTTCTTGCCATCGGGTTTTGACGGGGCTGGGGTGACGGCACTGAGTGGAGGGGGGGAGCGGGGAGATACTAATGTGGGGACACAGGTGTTGCCCTCTCTGAAATGGTGTGGCTGGGGTGACTCCACAGAGAGCGGCGGGTCGGTGACGGGACCACATAAGCACCTCCAGGGTTTGCTCTGGGCCTGTTTTCTTTTTAAAGATTTACTTTTTTATTTATTTCTCTCCCCCGCCACACACACACCCCGGTTGTCTGTTCTCTGTGTCCATTTGCTGCGTTTTCTTTGTCTGCTTCTGTTGTTGTCAGCGGCACAGGAATCTTTTTCTTTTTGTTGCGTCATCTTGCTGTGTCAGCTCTCCGTGTGTGGCGCCACTCCTGGGCAGGCTGCTCCCTCCTTCGCGCTGGGCGGCTCTCCTCACGGGCGCACTCCTTGCTTGTGGGGCTCCCCTACGCGGGGGACACCCCTGCGTGGCACGGCACTCCTTGCGCGCATCAGCACTGCGCATGGCCAGCTCCACATGGGTCAAGGAGGCCTGGGGCTTGAACCGCGGACCTCCCATGTGGTAGACGGACGCCCTAACCACTGGGCCAAGTCCGCTGCCCAGGGTGGCAGTTCTTTACAGATGCTCTGTCCTCATCCCTGCCCCTAGCCTCAGCCCGTCCTTCCCAGAATGATCCGTCACCACCCAGGAAGCCCGGGAGCCATCCTCGCCGCGTCCTGTCTCTGTCCCACGTCCGATCTTCCCTAAACCCTGTGGCTTTTAGTTCCTAAATGTGTTTCTCACGGACGCACTCCTCTCTGACGCCGCTGTTCCCGCCATAGTCCGTGCAGCTACCTCTTTCCCCTGAAGTTGACCCTTCATTGTTGAGATGACCTTTATGTGCAGAAAGGCGGATTGGAACAAAGCTGACCTGGTTGCTAGGGTGTAGGGCTTCTGAGGGCTCCCAGGTGGACTGTGTGTTTTGTGTGCCCCAATGGACTTGGCCGTTCCGAGACCCCTGCGGCCCCTCTCTGTACCCCACCCTCTCTGCCCCGAAGCCAAATCCACCCCTGCTAGGTGCGGCCCGTGCAGCCACACTAGCTCCTTTCACTTCCTGACGTGTCCAAGCTGTGGACCCCGTCGAGGCCCCACCCAGACCCCCCGCCAGGCCGGGGCGCCCCTCCCCAGCTGCAGGCCTGTGGGGGGCTGCGGGGCACGGCTGCCCCTTCCGGGTGAGGCCGCTCCCCCCAGGGGCCTCTCACAGGCAACGTCAGACTTGGGGAGCAGGGAGGCCGAACGCCACCCCACCCTGCAGGAGAGAAATGGTGCCGTGCCGTTTGTGGGTGAAGACCGAGTTTGACCAGGGACACCGCCTCCTCGCCCACCCCGCCCCGCCCCTGTTCTGCTGTCCTCCGCCCTGTCTAGCTCCCTGGGTGCACCCCAGCTCAGCCTCTGCTGAACTCCATCCACGATGTGGTCCAGTCCCCGTCCCACCCGGGGTCCTCGCCTGGGCCCCTCGCTCCCGGGGTGGGTCTCCTTTGCTTACTCTCCCGCCAGCAGCCCTGCCCTTCGCAACATGCGCGCGCGTGACCCGCTCTCATTTGTGGGCCACACCTCTGCAAGCTCCCCGAGGGCAGGGGCCTCGGCCGTGCCTGTGCCCGGCTCCGTCTCCACGCCTGGCTGGTGCCCCGTGTTTACCAAAGGAACAAAAGTTAGAAACGTGGAGCTAAGGGAAGGAAGCCAGGCATGGAAGACGGCGCGTTTTGTCATTCCGTTCATGTGCCAGACCAAAGAGGGAGGTCTCTAGAGACAGAAAGGAACCCTCTAGACCGGTGGGTGCTTGGGTTGGGGGAGATGGGTGGATGGGGCGTGAGAGCCATAGCATCCAGGGTTTCTTTTCGAGGTGACGAAAATGTTCAAAAATTGACTGTGATGATGGTTGCACATATCTGTGACTCTACAATTAACCGCTGTATTGTACTCTTTAAAAAAACGCACCATAAATATCCAGAATGCAAATGAAAAAGTATTTGTAAAATGTAACAGGCAACAAGTTAATATATAAACTATATTAAAGGCTTTTGCAAATAAAAAGAGGCAAACATTTTAATATACAAAAGAACATAAGCAGGCAATTTAAAAAAATGGAGATCATTGCTAAATCTATGGAAAACATGTTAACCAAAGAATAGCAAAGTAAAACTACTGCGTGGCCAAAGGTTTATTTAAGAAACAAACAACTGCCGCCCTGCAGGTGAGGAACTGATGGGCCAGCGCTGCTCACACACGGCATTGGAAGGTGGCAGTGCCACCACTGGAGGGTGGCAGGGCTGCCACTGGAGGGCGGCTCCCTGGGGCAGAGAGTTTGATTTGTTCACAGCTCTATCCCCAGAGCCCATACCTTGCCTGGCACATGGGCGCTCAGTTAACACTTGGTGAATAAATGGAAGGCAATTTGGCTATATATATGAAGAACCTGAATTTTTCATACCCCTTGGTGTAGTAATTCTATTTCCTAAAGAAATCTTTAGAGATTTGGACAAAGAAGTTTCATTTGTAATTTATATAAATAGAACGCTGGGAACAAGGCTTGTGTTTGGTTAAGTTAATTACAGAGCAGCTACCCTGAACAGTACAGTACGAATGATAAAAGTGACACTCTTGAAGAATATTGGGTCTAGAGAACTATGGTACTCAGTGCTAAATGAAAGAAGAAAACAAACTATATGTGCTCCATGATGTAGCAGGGACAGAGGCAGGACATTCTATATCCTGCCATAACCCACTGAATGGCCTGGGAGAGAGTGTAAACCACAACATGAACTATATATAATCCATGCTGTGCAGCAGTGCTCCAAAATGTACTCATCAAGTGCAATGAATGCACCACACTAATGAAAGACGTTGTCAGTGTGGGAGGAGAGGGGGCTGTGGGGAGACGGGTATATGGGAACCTCTTATATTTTTTATTGTAACATTTTGTAGGATTTATGAATCTTTAAAAAAAAGACAATAAAAAATTCACACACACATGAAAAACTATACACAGAGGGATCTCAATTTTTGTTTAAAAAAACCCTACTTTGTTAATGATGGGCTTGTAATTTTTCTTTTTCTTTGTCTTTCTCTTCATTTTCTAAACTTTCAACAATGAATATGTGTTACTTTTGTAGTCAAGAAAAAAAAAAATGAAGCTTTGAAAATTAAAGTTTGGGTAATGGCAAAATTCTAAGTAACCAGAAAAAGTAACTATAACTTGCAATAGTATTTTTTCCCATTAATGTTTCATAACAGATAATTTTATAGTGGATTAAAGAACAAAACCCCTTTATTAAGTTGGCCTGGTTTTATTTGTATAAGAATGAGACTTCAATTTTGTGCCGTTGAAGATGTTTTGTGTAGTTTGCATGTTCTTTAAGTATGTTTTTCCATCACCTGGGGTGTTACAATGTCGGTTCCACTTTTTTAAAAGTTTCTATGACTCCTTTGACTGGAACTGATCTCATCTGTGGCTCCCGGGGTCTGTAAAAGTTATCAGGACACCAAGGGACGGTGACCTTGAGTCGTTTCCTTGGCCAGAGAATTTCCCTGTGCAAGGTTTCCAAGAGGAAGGCAATTAAATGACCTAGCACAATTGCCTGGATCCTCGGCCCTGGCCTTATCTTGATTAAGAGGAAGTGGATAACTGGCTGCTCCAAATTTAGAGCGGAGAAAAGAGCCAGATGTTTGCAGCTATCAGAGTACAAAGACTTAACTCCTTAGGGCTCCCCCCCCCCCACTCACCGCTTCTCGGATTTCTGCCGGAGCTCACCTGGACTCAGACCAAAGGTGCTTCCCCTTCCATTTTCCTCTATAGTCCCCTGGGTGTTTGTTAACAGACGGTAAACCTTGCCTTACCTCTAAGATGGTGTCCAGAATCTGGAGGCTGGATGGATTCAAAGACCACACTGCTCCTACCAGCTGTGTGAGCATGGGCAAGTTGCTTCCGGTCCCTGTGCCTCAGTCATCTGTTAAGGAAGGCAATAATAAAAAAAAAATCGTAATATCAAGTAGATAAGGTTTTCTGTGAACTTTACATTGTTTGTTACATGTAAAACCCTCAGTATAATAATGCCTGGTGTATAGTTAATGCTTGAGCCATTTTATCTTTTCTTTTTTCATTTATTCATTCACTTGGTCAAAAATTGCTGAGCACAGGGCCCGGCGCTGGCAATTCGGAAGGGGAAAAGCCCCTCCTCGGCCTGATCCCAAGAAAGCCATATTTTGATGATGGAGACTCAGAAGGGAGCAGACCAGCACGCAGCAGGCGGCAAATTCCAGAAGCCGGGGTCCCCTCCCCTCCACGTGCTGTGGTTTAGCGCCATTGCTCCTTACATACGACAAACCTCCTGCCGTCGAGAGATTTCAAGATGCAGCTTAAATGTCACCAACATCGTGACGTTGGGTTGAATTGCATCCCCCAAAAGACATGTCACGTCCTAGCCTCTGGTCTGGTAAACAGGAACTTACTTGTAAATAGGGTCTTAGAAGATGTAATTAGATAAGATGAAGCCGGGTGAGGGTGGGCCCCATTCCAATAGCTGGGTGAACTTGTACAGAGAAAGTGCCTGTTCTCAGCAGGGTCTGCTGGAGGGGCTTTCAAATGACTGACATTGTCGGGAGCACCAGAAGAGGTTAAGCCCTTGGCCTGGAGCTGGCTGTGGGACAGGTCAGTTTGCCTTCCATTGTGGGAGATGTTTTAATTGGGAACGAGTTAGTAGGCCACGATTGCAACAGAAATAATTGGACTTAAAACCATATGTTCTTTGGGGACTGGGACAGAGTAATTTAATTTCATTCCAGTTTCCTGACTTATTTGTTGGGTGAGTAGGGGTGGTCCCTTCTCTTCTCTGGGCCTCATCTATTTAATGGAGATTGTAAAAGACGGGGATTTGGGTGGCCCAACTACTTAATCTCTAAGGCTCCTTCCGGCTCTGATATGCCCGGCTGGGAACCTACAGCAGATCAGGTGGATGAAAGGCCCACAGATGCAGAATTGCCAGAAAGTGATGTGAACTGAGTTCTGGGAGAGGATCCCAGTCCTTGTGAATCCAAGGCCGTGCTTTAGCAACCAAAAGCTCAGAAATTCTCTGAAACCACAGATGGCCAAGTCCACCCACGGACGGCTCAGCGCGTACTTGCTCAAGTTCGTAAACTCGCAGACCTTGGGTTGCCTGGAGAATGCAGGGCTAGAGCTCGTCTAAGGGGTGGGTGTCCCGGGCGGCTCGGCCTCGTGGGAGAGCTCCCCCGCAGTGGCCCTCAGGGTGTGAAGATTCTGAGGGCCCTTGCTCGAGCACAGCTCCTGGATGGTACCCTAAAGGCATTCTCTGAACTCCTGTTTTATAGAGCCAACTGCGGGGTTGGTGAGGAGAGCAGGACCCACGCTTGGGAGTGACCTGCAGGACCTACTTCCAAAAAATTGAGAAATAGCGTGCATGCTGCACAGTTCTTCCTTTTCGAGTGTACGGCTCAGTGAGTTTCTGTATATTCACAAAGTTGTGCATCCTCTGCTATTCTCCAGTTCCAGAACATTTCATCCAGCAAGACTCCCCATGCCCAGTAGCACTGACTGCCCCTTCCCCCTCTGTATTAGTCAGCCAGAGCGGTGCTGATGCAAAGTACAGAAATCTTTTGGCCTTTCTAAAGGGCATTTATTTGGGGGTAAAAGCGTAATTAGATAACGAGTACAGCTCAAGGTTACTTCCTCACCCAAAGCCAGTTGCCACGTGTTGAAGCAAGATGGCGGGCGGTATTGCCAGGGCTCAGCCTTCCTCTTTCCCTTAAGGTTCTGTGGGCCCAGCTTCTTCTGATCTCAGCTGTAGGCCGGGGTAGAGCTCAGCTGCTCTGTTCTTAGCCGCAAGCTGTCAAGTGAATGGCTCATCTCCAGGGCCTCAGCCTCAAAGTTCTCTCCTCTTCGTGTGTAGGGAGCTCTCTATTCCTCTGCGTATCTTCTCCTTGGGTGAGTGCCCATTTATATGGCCCATCGAGGGGGCAGGAACTAAAACTGAGTTATACCCTACTGATGTGGTCAAATCAAAGCCCTAATATTGATTTAAGCAAGAAAATGTAAAACCTTTGAATTTAATCCCATTCAAGGGTATCACGCCCACGGTATCACAGATGCGTTTACAAACATAATTGATATCCTCTTTTGGAATTCATAAACAACACCCAAGTACCACATCCTCCCCCCTTCCTGGCACCGCTCATCTACTTTCTGTCTCTGGATTTGCCTGTTCTGGACTTTTACTATAAACGGAAGCATGTAACACGTGGTCTTTCCTGTCTGGCTTCTTTCATTTGCCATCATGTTTTCAAGGCTCATCCGTGGTCGAGCAAGTACTTTTTTAGCAATTAAAAAATTACGTATGCACACCGATCTTCAAAGAGCATATAAGCAAAACTATATGGGAACTCGACCAACCCCTCCTAAGTAAAATCAGTGAATGCCTAGGCTAGTCTGGCTAGGTCTGTTACAGATCCTCTTTACTCCATTATTCTAGCTCAATTTTGGCCTTTAAAGAAATATATGTATCTTTAAAATTAAGAATCACATCTATTGGTCTTTTTTTCCCATTTTCCTGGACAAGTTTAAAAGTCTGTTCCCAATCAAAGAGTATTTAAATACATACACGTTTTCTTGTCTTATTTTCATGGTTTTATTTTTGCTTCTATAGTTTTAATTCACTTGGAATTTGTGGATGGTATGACGTAGGCACCAAATTTAGTTGTTTCCCACATGGTTAGCAAGTTGCCCCTACATGTGCATCTTTTCCTCGTGGATCTAAAACGGCAGCATTCGCATATTCTAACTCACACGTCTAGTTGGGGCTATTTCTGGACTTCTTTTCTGCATGGATCTACCGCATGGATAGCTGCCAACATACTGTTAAATTTATTGCCCTTTTATGCTACAATTTAATATTTGTTAGCCTAAGTTCTCATTATCACTCATTTTAAAAATCCCTATTCTTAAGCATCTTCCCAGCTTCACCTGTTTTTTTGAGGTAGTATATTAGCTCATGCCATGTGCACTGTTGTAGTATTTAAGACTTCTAAATTCCGCCTTAGTGAACAATAGAAGCAGGTAGCTGTGCCACAGGTTGTAGAGAAAGACAGTAGAACACGTGTGGGACGGAAGGACCGAGGAAGCACGAAATCGTCACCAGGCCTGAGACAGCAAACAGTTGTGATGGGGGCAGCGTCCTCAGCTCGGCTCTCGCTGCCACCCCGGCTCCTGAGGATGGGAGCCTCGTCTGGGACGACTGAGCCAAGCCCAGCGATGACGCTGTGACACTGCTCAGCAAGGCTGGGCTGCTGCCTCCGCCCTTAGGGGAGAGCGAGATGCCGTGAAAGAGCGGCACCTCAGCTAATACCACCCCAACTTCCTTTCCAGGTTTGGTCGCCGGGGTTAAGAGTGAAGACAATGCTGATGACACCGGCCGCGTGCGTGTGCAAGTTTTGCCCCTGCCAGATATGTGCTCGGAATCTTAACCTGCACCCCTGGTGGTGTGGACAAGCTAGGACCCCCTCAAGGTGAATTGAGCCTTCATCCAGATTCCTGGAGGCTTTATAAAGTCACAGAAGGCCAGAAGGGAGAGGACATTGCCACGGGATGGGAGCCAAGTTGCCCTGAGGTATGTGGCAAGCAAGCACCAGACTGCGACCGCCCGGCGAGCAAGCCAGCCTTCTGGTCTCCAAACGGCGAGCCAACACGTCCCCATCGTCCAGCCAGCCCACGGTCCCAGGGGCGGTATCTGTTGGTGCAGCCGGGTGAACTAAGGCAGAGACTGGTGAGAGGGAATGTCCCAGTTTTACATGGAGTATATTTGTCACTTTAAGGAAATACTCTCCTTAAAGATAGTAGTAATAGTGATGAAGGCATGCTGGGTTTCCTTAAAAGATATTGGTCATCTATGAAAATAATTATACGCCATTTCTGCTTTGACCTAGTGATAGGAAACACTTACTTGATAGGTCTTTCTAAAGGTGGAATGCACATTCAACGTCTACTTTTTCTCTGCCTACTTCTTTCTCTTCTAAAGATGGAATCTCTGTTCTCTCTCCAGAAACTCTATGCCAGCCCTTGACTCTCTTCTCAACACTTCTTTGTTCATTTTTAAATCTCTATCATTTCTTCTGAGTTCTGGGAGAACTTCGCAAGTTTGTCTTCTGATTTCTTGTTCTCCAAAGTGTGGATCCTAGGCCTGCAGTGCCAGCGTCACCTGAGAATCTGTTAGAAATGCAAATTCATGGACTCCACCCCAAACACCCTGAATCAGAATCTGTGCTTTAACAAGATTCCCAGATGATTTGTGAGCACATTGAGAAGTGCCATATTGTGCCTGCAAATGAAGGAACCCTTTCCAAATCCGTCGGGCGGTGAGACTCTCACCAGGATGACAGTCATTTGATTATTTCAGTGGAAGTTTGGAAGGAGAGGCCCTTCAGTGCAAGGCCTCCGATCACCCTTTGGGACCAGAACCCACGGCTCTGTGGCAGGATATGGAGAAGGGCAGTGGACCACTGTGTGCGATGACTTGAAAACCACAGCCCAAAGGTCACCGAAATCACCACCAGGCATCATTAGCCACAAGACAGAACCCTGCTGTTATGTTTCTGAAGGGCAGCAATATGGCGCACCCAGAGGCCTTCGCCCACCTTGTTTCTTTGACAAATTTACAAATGCCAAGCAGGGACCTCAGGACAACCTCACGTCCTGAGCTGAGTGGTTTGATGTCATGTTTTTCTCTTTTCTTGGTAGGTAGAGGAAAGTTCTTGGGTCACGGATGAAACTGCAGCCCTTCTGCCTTGTGGGTGAGGCCTGCCTTGGGGTAGGGCTACTGAGTGTCTGCAAAGGAAAAGTGCATCAAACTGAATAATGTACGGATTTCCCTTCAGTCTCACTGGGATTGGCAACAAAACTCTTGGGCAGGCACAAACCAAACAAAGCATTGAAACTGAGCTAAAGAGAAAAAGAATCCTTAGGACAGATTGGCTCGTTCTTGATTGCCACTTAAACCCTTTACTCCCCGGAGAATGTTGAAACAATCCCAGGGCAGAATTCTTGTTTAGGAATTGGAAAACATCCTACCTCTCTTAGTGGTGCTGTCGAGTGGTTGTCTCAACAGGAAATTCTACTCATTGTCACAAATTCTCCTTGTTTATTATTAGCAATAAGGACACATTGTGGTCACCATTGTGCGCTTTCCCATACAAGGTCGTGGAATTTGGTCTTTCCTGACAGTCCTGGGAGGTGGGCAGGCAAGCAGGCAATTGATGCGTCACTTTATAGCAGCAGAATCAGAGGCCGAGAGGAATTAAAGGACTTTCCTCAAGGGCACAAGGTGTGGAAACAGCAGCGATGGGCCGTGGATTTGTGCTGCCGGGCTGCAGAGGGGGTTTCTAAAGCACATTTTGACTAAGTGTCTTTGCTCACAGAACCTTCCAGACCACTCAAATGGTTGACCTCCTGTAGTTCTGTGCACCTACAGAGCAACGAGAAGGAGCCCCATCCACAAATAAAGACCCGCTCCAAAGTGTTTTGCTGAAGTGCAACAGGTAGCTTTAGGGAGGTGAGAGTCAGAAGGTCAGACCTCGCTGGGCCCCTGTACCCCATGTGTATTTAAATCTTCCTCCACTTACACCTTTGTTCAACTGCTGCTAAGCATCTGCTCTGGTCCCAAATAAGGCCAGAGTCCTTACAACTTGGCCGTATCTGTTTCTACGTTATTTTCAATCTCCTAAATTTGATTCATCTCACCTGACGTGGAGGGGGAAGGCGACTTATTTCTGCTGTTCTATAAACTACTCTTCTACCCCTTGGGTTTCCATGTTGAACTTCCCCCAATTTCTCCCAGCGCTCCATTTCCTCTGGTAGCTCAATGCCTTGTGCATGTTCTGTTTGCGTGGAACAGCCTCTTCTTCACCGGCTGGGCTCTTCCTTATCCTTAAAGAGATTCCTCTGGGAAGTGTTTCAGACCCCAGAGTTCCAAATACCGTGTTCCTAAAAGCACTTTGTATGTATCTCTGCCATTCCATGGAACTATCCCAATCTGGAATGTATTTTATTTAGTTCCATAAATACCAGGATTTTCACCTAGACTGGAAGTTACTTGGGGGCAGGAATGTCATCTTATTCCTTTTTGTATCACCTGAGCAGATTGATTGGAAGTTGACAATTTACAAGAATTCATGAAGAATTCATCTAAATTTCTTTCCCCTAATGGTGTTAGTACATAAAGAATTCTTTTTGACCAGATTTCACTTTAGTTTTCAAAATTTAGAAGCTAGGAAAGCCTTCAAGGGGGTATGGTGGGTGGATTTATGTATTCCAGAAAAAAAACAGGTTCTTAATCTTAATCTGTTTTACTAGGTGTGAACCCACTGTAAATAGAGCCTTTTGAAGAGACTACTTTTAGTTTGGGTGTGGCCAGTGGAATCAAGTTGGGCCTTAAAGGACTGGAGTCCTTTAGAAGCAGAATGAAATTCAGACTGACAGAGAGAAAGCCACAGGAAGAAGCTGAAGTCAACAGATCCTGGAGGCAAAGGCAGAAGTCATTGTCACGTGCATCGCCATGTAACCGAGAGGCCAAGGACACAAGGATCACCAACAGCCAGCCCCAGAACGCCAGTCTTCAGGGGGAAAGCATCGCCTTTCTGACATCTTGATTTTGACTTCTCCTAGCCTCAAAACTATGAGCCAATAAGTTCCCATTGTTTTAACCAACCCATTGTCTGGTAATTGTTTTAGCAGCTTGGAAACTAAGACGGGGCTACTCAAACAGAACAGGAGTGAGCTATTGCAGGTGGTCAGTAGGTGTACTAACCTGTCTCAGTGATTTAAATTGGATTCTGTCCCCCTAGAGCCCCAGGGTTGGTGCCATTCCTTTGTCAACATCCAGCATGACTTTGACCAGGATCAGCCCACCAAGAAAAATTCTAAATTTTGTTTGGCATTTCTTCCAGCTCTTTCACAATTAGGAAATTAATGTTCAGCAGTTCTCAACCTTGGCTAACACCTTGGAATTCCTTAGGATGCTTTAAGAAATACTGATGTGGAATTTTCATGGGGTCCCTTAAATCTTTGGCTGAGTACTAAGCTGTACATGCATGGGTGAGACTCTGACAGACCTGGCAGGAAAGAGCTTCTGGCGGGTTATGAGCTTGGGATTTTGGTAGACTCATTGTGCTGAGAGATTCTGGATATCTGACTCTTCCTTTTGGAGAGACCTCACAGTGTACCCTGGTCATTCCATTGAGACCCCAGAAAGGCCATGCCTTTCTATCTTTAGAATAAAACTAACTGCCTGACAGAACAAACCCAATACTCCTTAAAGGATGATAACAACATATAGACTCTCCATTACGTAGTATCCATAATGACCAGAAAACAAAAAAAATTACTAGAAATAAAAATAACCAGGAAAATGTGAACTAAAACTAGAAGAAAGAACAGTCAATAAAAATACATCTAGAGATGACATAGATGATGGGATTAGTAGAAAAGTACTTTAAATAGCTAGTATAAATATGTTCATGGATTTAAGGGCAGAGATGGCCATAATGAGTTAACAGATGGGGAATCTCAACCATGAAATGGAAACCACAAAAAGAACCAAATAGAAATCCTAGAACTAAAAAAATACAATATCCAAAATAAAACATTCACTGGATTAACTAACAGCTGAGTGAAGAAATAAAGAGCACCAGAAAAAATAAGTATGTGGGTACACAGACAGACATTTTTTTCTTATTTCTTAATTTATTCAAAAGGTAATTGGAAGAGGAAATTGTGGGAGGGGGACTTGGATGACCAAGAGTGGTCCTACCAGTGTCTGGAAGATAGGCTATTAGGAGACAAAGGGAGTAGAGGGTGGAGAGCCACTGCTCAACATGGGCAGACCTATGGTAAGGTGGAAGGGGGTGGTTGGGCATGGATGGTGGTGATGGTGGTTCAGGGATGTGAGTGGGGTCAACAGTGCTGGGATGTGATGGTGAGCAGTGTGGGCAGGGGTGGGTTGGGCTATCCATGGAACTGGGGGGAAGGCTGGAGGAAGGAACAGGCGAACTATGGGATTTGTAAGTCTGTGGTTGAAACAACAATGGTGCTAATGTTCTTTTGGTAAATATGGCAGGGGAGGGTCACTGGAGCAGTGGTGGGGAATGAGGGGGAAAGGGTGCACCTGGGGCATGTTTCTATGGAATATGAATGTGTTCGTCTTGCCATAGGGGTTTATCTTAGTGAGTAGAAACCCACACAATAAACAAGAAAATATTAAAGTCCCAGCCAGGGGAGTCCTGCTTTGTTCTCAAATAAAGGAACAAAAATCTCAAGTGTATGGGCAGTGCCTAATATGCCTAGTGTGTCAAGTCCTTAATATCCATGCATGTAACTATGAACCTTATTCTTGAAAAATTGAAACAGTGGTTACCATAGGTTCCAAAGGGAGGGTGAGGGGAGAATAGGTGGAACATAGGGCATTTTAGGGCATTGGAATTGTTCTGCATGATTTTGCAGTGATGGACACAGGCCCTTACACATTTTGTCAAAACCTATAAAATTGTGCAGTACAAAGCATAAACCATAATGTAAACCACTGACCATGGTTAGTAACAAAGCTTCAATATTTGTTCGTCAATTGTAACAAATGTACCATACTCATATAAGAGGTTATTAATAGGGGAAAATATGAGAGGGGGTACGGGTGGGGTATATGAGACTCCTCTATATTTTGAAAATGACTTTTAAGTAACCAAAAGCTTCAATGAAAATAAAGTGAAAAAAATATAAGACACTGGGGGAACAAACAGAAGAAATTGTCAATATACATAAAAGACAATAGATCTTATGGTGATGAAAGGCAAGACACACAAAAAAATTTTTTTTGGCTTTGTTTTTGGGGAGGTTTTGGATTGCAGAAATGTTGCAACTGTGGCAAGGGAAGATCACTGGTGTGGGGTGTCTTTGGTGGGAGGATGTGTGAGGAGGGGTGCACCTGGGCATGCCTCAATGGAATATGAATGTGCTCATGTGGTCATGGGGTGCTGTCTCGGTGGGTGGAGACCCACGCAATAACCGAAAGAATATTAAATTCCTATCCTGGGGAGTCCCACTACATTCTCAAGTGGCAAGAATCTCTAGAGTACATGTGCAGTGCCTAGCGAAGGAGAGACCAGTATGCTAGGCCCTTGATATAGATGCTTGTACTTATGAACCTTGTTGTTGTGAAATTGAAACTTAGCCTAGTAATATATATTGCCTAAGAGTTATCTCCTGAAAACCTCCTTGTTGCTCCATTGTGGTCTCTGTCAGAGGCATATAAACTAACTACATTCCTTCTAGCAAGGGACATAACCCCCTGGGAAGGGCTTCCCTGGCACTGAGGGATTATTAATAAGCACCAACTAATGATACATCCGGAAAAAGACCTTGACCAAAAGGGGGAAATATTAAATCCAAATGAGTTTTTATGGCTAAGAGATTTCAGGAGGTCATTCCAGAGATTACACTTACGCATGATTCAGCAGGATCTCACTGACTGCCACAAACAGGGGTGCTCCTAAGGGCTCTAGAGACATCTAGACACTGTAGGCATGGCAGACAACCCCAAGAAATCAGTACCCCTTTGGCAGGCCTTATCTTGGAATATATGATAACTATTTTCCCAATCTATCAGAGTTAGACTTATTTATAATTTTCCTATACATGGTTCTTCTGCCCCTTTTATTTGAACCTATAATTAGCATTATACCCTTTATATATATGTCCCAGAAATTTGAATCTCCCAGCTGTTCATATGTTAGTTGAGCCCTCAATCTCAGGAGAGTTTCAGCCAACACTTACTCTCCAGTTCATTGGACTTACCCTGGACAACTAACAAAAGGGTGATGATGTACAATGCCCATGCCAAATAAAGGAGATTATCTATAACTGCAAGCAAGACCATTCCACCCCTCTGCCCCAAGGGATCTAAACCCCCTCTCAAGTGAAAGCAAGGGGGGCATCACCATCCCCAAATCCTCTAAATTGAGGAGTGAACACACATAAGGGGGTAACGCAACTGTGGACCAAAGTAGACTTATTATTATTCTAGTAATGGAAGGATTTCTAACAATGTTGTAAGGACAGTGGCCACTGGAGGTTCTGACAGGAGGGAGAGAAGAGTAGGTGGAACATGAGGGATTTTGAGGACATTGGAATTGCTCTGCATGATATTGCAATGATGGATACAGGCCATTATACATTTTGTCAAAACCTATTAAATTGTATGATGTAAAGTGTAAACTGTAATGTCAACTATAGACCATGGTTAGGAGCAATGCTTCAAGATGTGTTCAGCAATTGTCACAAATGTACCACGCTAATAAAGTGTTGTTGATGGGGAAAAGTGTGTGTGGGGTATATGGGTATCCCCTATATTTTCGATGTAACATTCTTGTAATCTAAAGCCTCCTGAATCAAGGAGCAGTAGATATTGGGAAGCCAGCAGCCCAGGCAGCGGTGATTGTGACTCTTGTGGCCTTGAATACTTGGGGCAGAGGGTTCCTGGCCTTTGACTTCTCAGCTTGGCCTTGTTTTGACACAGTCTTAGTTTCCCAGGCTGCAGTGACTAATATCACACAGTGGACTGGCTTAAGCATTGGGAATTTATTGTCCCTCAGTTTTGGAGGCTGGAGGGCTTGCTTCTTCTGAGGTTGGTTGTGTTCTGGTGACACGTGTGTTCCTCGGCTTTGCCTGTCACAGGGCAACGTGTGTGGCCATGTCCTCTCCTTTGTCCTCTGGGCTCCACTGACTTGCGGCTCCTGGCTCCTCCCTGTGGCTTTCCAGTGATTGGATGAAGACCCATCCTGCCTCAGATGGCCACACGTTAACTAAAAGGAGTATCTTCTAAAGGTCCTCTACGCAATGGGATCCCATAGGAATGGGTTTAAATCATGTGTTTTTCTGGGGGTACATAATTCAACCTACCACAGATAGTGAACCTATCTCGGCCTGTCAGAAGTAGGAAAGTGGATGATTATTTCATTTCAGGAATCTCATGATGCTGAAAACAAATATGGAAGAGAGGCAGCCCTTCAGATACAAGGATCTTCTCTCCACGTGAGGCTGAAAAGAAGAGATTATCTAGAGAGAAATCATAGGGAAAGAATGAGATGCAGAAGAAAAAGATGTGAAGACCAAGAAGGATGGTTCTCACTTAGCAGAGGGGAGAGACGATGAAAAACAACAAACAAAAACCAACATAAAAATGGACCCCAGCGATGTGAGTCCACGTCTAAAGCAGCAGAAGCCAATCAGTCCTACAGACGAGAGGAGTTTACTAGCTGTGTCATCATGGCAGAGTTATTTCATGTGCCTTAGTCATCGCATCCGTTAAAGGGGGATGCATATCATTATAAAAATAATAACACCGTCAAGTTCTTAAGATTTACGTGAGAAACCTCCAGAGGAGTAGAACATGGCTTGGCTGAGGCTTGACTCATGGGCGATGAATTTTTCTTCATTTCTGGAACATAATGGATTTTCCCATCCTCTTTCTCACCCTCCCTCCCTCCCTTCCTTTCTTCTCTTTTTTATAAAAGAAAAGTTTCTTAAGCTACCTTTGTCTATTCGTCTTCTCTTTGCTCTTCCGTCCCCAAATGAAAGTCATATTCAATAAATGGAGAGACATTCCATGTTCACAGAATGCAAGACACATATTGTTAAGATGCCAGTTCTACCCCAATATATCTGTAGATACAGTGCAACCTCAGTCAAAATCCCCTAGGCTCTTTTTTTGGAAATTGACAAATGAATTCTAAAGTTCGTATGGAAATGCAAGGACCCAGGATAGCTAAAATGACTTTGCAAAGAGAGAACAATGCTGGAGGATGGCCACCACCTGACGTCAAGACTTCCTACAAAGCTGTAATGATGCAGGCAGTGCGGTATTGACTGCAGGGCAGGCATAAAAATCAGTGGAACAGAACAGAGGCCAGAACTAGATCCACACGTATACAGGCAATTGATGCCCAACAAAGATGCCAGTGTAACGGAGGACCGTCTTTTTCAACTAATAGTACTTGAACAATTGGATATCCACATGCAAAATGGGAACCTATACAGACCTTTCACCAAAAAAGAGATAGAGAAGGCAATAAGCACCTGAAAAGATATTCAACACCCTTGGTCATTAGGGAAATGTAAAGTGAAAGCACACTAATGTATGGCTACACACCTATTAGAGTAGCTAAAATGAAAACAAACTGACAATGACAAGTGCCCACAAGGCTGCAGAGCAGTCAGAACTTCACACATCGCTGGTGGGAATAAACAATGTTCAGCCACTTTAGAAAGCAGTTTGGAAGTTTCTTATAAGTTTCCTAAACACTTAACCGTATAGCTCAGTAATCTTAGTCTTGGGTTCCAAGAGAAATGAAAACATCCATCCTTACAAAGACCTGTTAGTGAATGCCTATTGAAGTTTTCTTTAGAAAAATCACTGCACGCTGGAAATGACTCAAATGCCCATCAACTGGTGAATGGATAAATAAATCGCATGCATCCATACAATGGAATAGTACCGAGCAATAAAAAGAATCAACTTCTGGTCTGTGCAACAACGCAGATGCAGCTCTAGAGTATTTTGCCAAGAAGCCAGACACAAAAGAATTGGTACTGTGTGATGGTGATTCTATTCATATGCAATTCCATAACAAGCAAAATTAATCCATGGTAGTAAAAGTCAGAACAATGGTTGTGAGGATGGGGTATGATTGGAAAAGGCAGAAGGAGTATTTGGAGATGATGGAAATGTTCTGTATCTTGATGGGGCTGTGGGCTACACGGGCCTTTGCATTTGCCAAAACACATCAAGGGGTATACTTAAGGTTTATACCATTCAGAGGTACATAAAATATATCTCAAAAAAGTGAAAGATGCTGACTTTAATGATTTAGGGTTTAGGCTTTGGGATTTATTTTTTTTAAGGCATTTTTTTTTTAAGATTTATTTTATTTATTTCTCTCCACCCCCTCATTGTTTGCATTTGCTGTGTCTATTTGTCTTCCTTGTTTCTTTAGGAGGCACAGGGAACTGCACCCAGGACCTCCAATGTGGGAGAGAGGTACCTAATCGATTGAGCCACCTCTGCTCCCTGCTTTGTTGTGTCTCTTATTATGCTTTTCTTCTTGTATCTCTTGTTGCATCATCTTGTTGTGTCAGCTTGCTGCACCTGCCTGTCACATCAGCTCACTGTCATGCTCATCTTTTTTAGGAGGCACTGGGAACCCCTGCTATCTGCTTTGTTGTATCTCTCATTATGTTTTTCTTCTGTGTCTCTTGTTGCATCATCTTGTTGCATCAGCTTGCTGTCTTCTTTAGGAGACACTGGGAACTGAACCATGGACCTCCCATGTGATAGGCGGGAGCTCAATTGCCTGAGCCACATCCGCTTTCCTAGGCTTTGGGATTTTTAAAAGCTCCCACGGCCGAAGTTGAATGCCACTGTTACAATTATTTGGGTAGGGACAGGATCCTTTGGTTATTCTTATTTGCCAGGCAGGCATTTCTCTGACTTTGAGGTGTTGACCCTGGAAGTTGGATGCATGCGTTTCCTGGGCTCCTTGATGGCCGGGCCAGCTGGGGATGGATAATTGGCACCCTCCAAGATGCTGAGAGGATCAGCAAGAAGACGAGGGCTCCCGAGAACCCTTCCAGCTCTCTGCCTTCTGCCCACCTGCTTGTAAGAGAGTGGATTATGGTGATGGCATGGATTGGAGGGGACTGGAGTGGGTTATTGTTACTCCATGCACAGTTTAAGGAAAATTGTCCCTTTTCAGTTAGCTGGTGTCACACAGACGACAAGGTCCCCTTGGGTTCTGCAAGCCAGCCTGGTCTTGGTCTTGATTTCATCCCCCTGGAGACTTTGAGCAGGAAGTGTCCACGGGCCAACCATGGGTCGTGCGCTCTGCTGGGAATTTACTGCTTCTTTTCACTTCTCGGTTAACTCAAGGACGACACCATTTCCTTACGAACAATTTTGTCTTCTTTGAAGCTGACAGGCAATCCATTAACACATTGAGGGCAGAAAACTTTCCTTAAAACTTTATCCAACATTAATAAAACTGTGTCATAAAAAATGAAATGATAAATTATAGCAGTTATCCTATGAATGGATGCTCTTTGATATTTATCTTAGAACACATGGCCAAGGTTTCAGAGAGGTCTCGGTTGACAATTACAGCTTCGGCTCTAACAATTGCATAAAATAAATAAAAGCACAAACTTAGACTCTAAAAGCTGCAAGGAATTTTGCAGGCTGTTCTGGCTTGCTAAAGCTGCTCGAAGCAATAGACCAGAAGTGGATTGGCTTTTACGACGGGGATTTGTTAGCTTACAGGCTGACGGTTCTGGGGCCATGAAAATGTCCAAATCGAGGCACCAGCAAGACCATACCTACTTCCTGAAGACCGGCTGCCAGTGACGCTGGACTCCTCTGCCACATGGCAAGGCAAGTGGCAGCGTCTGCTGGTCTCTCCTTTCTCTTCCGGGTTTCATGGCTTCCAGATTCTTGCTTCCCTGGCTTTCTCCCTCTGTCTGAATTTCATTCTCTTAAAAAGGACTCCAGCGAGAGATTAAGACCCACCTGACCGAGATGGGCACAAAAGATGCCACTTCCAATGGGTCACACCCACAGGAGTGGACTGAGAACGTCCTTTTCAGGGCTACACACAGCTTTAAACCATCGTACAGGTCCTCTAGTCCGGCCTTCTCATCTGGAGCCTGCAAAGCTGCAGAGTTGGCCCCAGCCTCTTCCTGCATATCTCCAGAATCCGGGAGCCTTAGAAGACAGGCCAACATATTGCTGAGCAGCTCTCACGGAAACTTCTTTCTAGTGTGAAACCACCATCCGTTTCTCTGTAACTTTTAACCACAGAGAATGTCCTCGGATCCCTTTTCCTGTTTGCTGTCCCCACGTCTTTTCTGCAGCAAGTTAACCATCGCCCTCTACTTGCTTACCCGTGCCTCCTGTGATTTGGACTCGTTCACACCAGCTTGCTTTCTCTTTCCCGCATGAGTCCTAGTCATTTCCATTCAGATCCAGCTCAGTTCACTTGGACCCATGTTTCCTGGATGCCTGGGTGTTGGGCATGAGGTTAAATGCCATGGGGAAGACAAGCTCCACTCAGACAAAGCCTCGTGAAAGAAAGGAGAATCCACAAAGACCGCTAATACAAGGTGGGCTGGGATCCCGGCCATGAGAGAGGGACGATGCTCTCTTTCCCCCACGTTCCCTACCTCTTGTCTCGCACTGTAGGGCAGTGGTTAAAACACAGCGCTGTGTGCAAGCCCAGGGCAGGGCGAGACGGGCTGCTCGGCCAGTGTTGGTGGAGGTACATCCCAGAGCAGATCTCTGTGCTCTCATTCCAAATTCCTGGGAAGGAGCGTCTGACCGGCCCAGCCTGGTCAGGAGGCCACACCTGGCTCAATCAGCTGTGGGCAGAGGGCGGGGTGGCCCGGCACGGAAGGCCACCCTCTCTGGGCTGGGGGCGAGGAGAGGTCTTTAAGAAGGAGCATGCTGGGGAGGGAATGACCAGCACCTCGAGCTGAATGTCCTGAAAAGGTGAAGTCGTCGTCCCCATTTTACAGCCAGGCAGGCAGACTCAGGGAGGTCAAGTGGGTTTCCCAAGGTCATGACTAAGTAATGGCCAAAGTGTGGTTCAGATCTGGCGCAGCGCCCCTCTGTGTTGCCTCGGCCGTTCTTTCTGGAACTGGTTTGTTCATCCACTTATTTATCCACTTACGCATTCCACCAAGATTTGTCCAGCACAGACCCCAGGCTGCCCTGCTCAACCACGATGCCTGCGGGCACCACACGTTCAGGCCAGGCCGTGCGAAACCACCCCACCAAGCCTACAGGATGCCCCGGCAGAGAGAACGCTGAGGATGGTGTAGCTGGGGGAGCCTCCTGGAGAAGCAGCTCCAAGCAGGCACGGGAGGCCAGGAGAGGGGAGACGGAGCAAGGCAAGAGCAGGCAGCCCGGCCCGGTGCTGGCTCCCCTCCTGCACCCTCCACTTACATCCACTTCTCTTTGTGCCCGCTGGGCCCCCGGCTCAGGCCACCAGCACCCCTCAGCTTCCCCAGCATGCCCACCGCCTCCTTGTCTAGTTCTCTGCCAGTCCATTTTTTAAATTTAATTTAAAATACTTCAAACATATCCCGAAGTACAGAAAAGAATGCAATAGCCACCAATGTACCTACCACGATGATTCAACAGATTCTAACTCTTCACTCCATTAGCTTCCATTCCACCTTTTACAGAAACACACGTTATCACGTCAGCTGAAGTTCCACCCCACCCCTTTGCCTTCCCTCTCCAGTGTAAGTGGGATTCATTCCCGGGTGCATATTTCTACTTTTTCAGCTTTGGCGACAGCCATGAACTCTATGTGGTATTTGGGGCCTGGTAATTGGTTTCACTCTGTTCATGTCCTTTTGTGGTTTGTCTTTTTTCCCCACCATCCACTGCGTTTTTCAGATTTACTCTCAATGCATGGAGAGCTAGTTCCTCCAGTTACCTGCTGTGCCGTGCTCCATCTTCTCACCACCCTGAGGTTACACTTCTGTTCTCGCACGGAAGCTGGTCAGGCTGTTTCTACTTGTCCACTCTTAAAAATGGCCCCGCGGTGAATATCTTCACCCGTATTTCTGTGGGCGTATGGGTGTGGGTTTTTTTTTCCCTAGGGTGGAAAGCAAGAATTAGAATTGCTGGGTCAAAAATATCCAGATCTTCACTTGCCACGTGACCCAGCAATACCATTGCTAGGTATATACCCAGCAGACCTGAGGGCAGAGACACGAACAGACACTGCCCACCGATGCTCACAGCAGCATTATTCACGGCAGTGTCCATCGAGTGATGAATTGATAAATTGTGGTGGATGCACACAATGGAATGTTATGCAGTGGTAAGAAGAAATGAAGTCGTGAAGTAACTAGCAGAGCTATTATATGGGTATGACAGTGGTTGAAAGGGAAAGTCCAAGGACATGAGTATTATTACAAGGACAGGTAAAAAATGTAACATGGGACTTTAACATAGTGAACCCTCATGTAAAATACAAATATGGGTGATAGCGCATATGTAAGACTTTTCACAAAGCATGAACACAAACTAGAGAGACAGGAACAGAACAGCAGCTATGCACAGCAGGGGAGGCAGAGAGATGGAGAGGTGATGAGGTTTTGTTGTTGTTGTTATTATTGGAATAAAGAAAATGCTCTAATAATGATTGGAGTGATGAATGCACAACTATGTGATTATACCAAATACCATTCATTGTGCACTTTGGATGGATTTGTGCTTTATTAATATGTATCAATAACATTCATTTCTTTTTAAAAAATACAGAACTTCAGCTATACTAGAGGTTGCCAAATTGTCTTCCCCCCGGTCCTGCCAGTTCCGAGGTGCCCTTGCTCAGAGGGCGGGAACGGGGGCATCCCGGGGGCTCCACCCTGTCACAGACCCCTGACCGAGTCGACCCTTTTTTTTTTCAATTTTTTTTTTAAAGATTTATTTATTTCTCTCCACTTCCTCCCTATTGTCTCCTCTCTGTGTCCATTTGCTGTGTGTTTGTCTGTGTTCACTTGCAGTATCAGGTGGCACCTGGAAACTGCATCTTTTTTTGTTGCGTCGTCTTGACACGTCAGCTCTCCGTGTGTGCGGTGCCACTGCTGTGCCGACTGCGCTTTTTTCACACAGGGCGGCTCTCCTTACGGGCAGCTTTCCTTGCAGGGTGCAATCCTTATGCATAGGGCACCCTTATGCAGGGGACACCCCTGCGTGGCATGGCACTCCTTGTGCGCGACGGCACTGCGCGTGGGCCAGCTCACCACACGGGTCAGGAGGCCCTGGGTTTGAACCCTGCACCCTCCATATGGTAGGCGGGTGCTCTGTCAGTTGAGCCACATCCACTTGCCATTTTTTCAATTTCTAAAATCAGCTCCCCTCCTCTCAGAGGGCTCTTTCTAAGATGCAGCCCTGACCACATCGCTCCCAGCTAACTGCCCGCCATGGGCCTGTACCGCTCCTTAAAAAGCGCCCAGACTCTGGAGGGGCCCGCGGATTACCCTTGAGCCAGCTCTGCTCACCCGTCCAGCCCCCCTTCCCCTTCTCCTCTCCCTTAACACACACATGTGCACACACCTGCACGCATATTTGCACAGATCCACACACACATGTGCACACACACCTGCATGCACAGTCGCACAGATACACACACATGTGCACATGCACGGGCTGTGGTCCAGCCTGACCACACAACACACACGTGCACACACCTGCATGCACATTTGCACAGATCCACACACACGTGTGCATATGCACAGGCTGTGGTCCAGCCTGAGCACACGCTGTTGTTCCCCCTCCCCGCCGCCCTCTCTCTTTGGACCTTGCTGCAAGCTGCTTCCGCCCCCGTTCCTGCAGAAGCTGCTTCCTCCGGCCATCAGCTCTCCCGTGGTGCCTGCTCCTCTGAAAGCCTGTGCGGACCCTAAGCTTGAGCAGGTGCCTCTCCCACCCGACCCCAGCATCCTTTACCCTGGGCGTCACGGTTCTCAGGACGCTGCCCTGCAGGTGCCCGCTGACCCTCCGCCTGCCCTCTGACCTGTGGGCGCTGCAGCCCCATGACCTGCGCAGCTTCTCCACAGGTGCTTCCTCTGAGATGGGCAAATTTGCCGAATGGATTTGTTAAATAAGCCATGGGCAGGAGATGGGTCAGATGCAGCAGAGGGGGCAAGATGGGGGCTAGCTGGAAACCAGACTGAGCTGGGAGTCAGCGTGCCCATCCGTCACCCCCAAACCCCAATTTTCACATAAGAAACTGAGGGTCGGCCAGGCCAGCGGCCCTCTGGGTCATGCAGCTGGTCAGTGCCAGAGCCCGGGTCAGATTCCCCGCTTTCTGAGTCCATGCTTCTGGCTCTGGGCGGAGGGTCAGCTGCGGCTGATGGGAAGGGGCCAGGGGAGGCGGGGCTGCCAGGAGGGAAGGGGCGGGGAGGTGGCGGGAGCTAGGGTGCAGGTGGAGGGCCTGGCCTGGCCACGTGGCCCTGGGCCCTCTGAGACCTCGAGGCAGGAAGGAAACTGCCGCCAAGTTCTAGAACAGAGGCTCATGCAGGCTGCCGGGGGAGCGGGCGGCCCGGCCTTCTCCATCGGGGGAGCGACCTGTGGGGAGACACGCAGCCCCCCAGCGCCTCTTCCTGCTGGCACTGGCAGAAGGTTCTCAAGACCCCCTCTGGGCAGATGGAGCCCGAGCCAAGGCCAGCTGGGGAGAGGGGGCCCTGATGCCAACCTGGGGGAGGGCAGCCCCGGGGGTGGGAGTGCTCGCTCCTCCCACGAAGGGAGCTGGAGGCCACGAGGCCAGGCCACGCCGCTCCAGGCTGGGGCATTTCACGCCAGGGGTCCAGGCCCCTCGGCTCAGTTGGGGACACACAGGCTGACACTTCACGTGATGAGGAGAGGGGTCAGTAAGGTGAACCACGGCGAGGGGCTGGAGCGGAGGCGCCAGTGCGCGGCGGCTCCCTCTCCCTCCGCCGTGGGGGGAGCAAGCAGCTGCCGGACGTGCCCGAAAGCCTTAGAAATGGCCCCGGGCGAGGCTGGCAGTGCGCACGGCTGGGGCCTGCTCCTCGGCTTCTCCACCACGTCTCCAGGGCTTCAGTCCTGAAGGTGCGGGGCGGCCCAGGGGGGCTGGTCGGCGCCCCCCGAGTCCAGCCCCCACGGCTCAGCCCCCAGCGCTTCCCGGGGCGGCCTTCCTCCCGTGGTGGCTGCCGGGACCTCGGCCCAGCACTTCCGTCCTGACGCTCCTTCCGCCTTTCCGGGGAAGGCAGCCGGAAGCCCCTGGCACCGCCTTGGCCTCCAGCCCCTCCAGAGCACCTGCTGCCAATCCAGGGCTCTGCTGGGGGCAGCGCGCCTGACCCCCGGCCTGCACCCCCGGCCTGCCCCCCCTGGCCCGCCCCTCCGGCCTGCAGGTGCCCGCTCTTCTCCTGGCTTGTGACGAGGCCTCGGACACACAAGCGGCGGTGCACGACGTCGCCATCACGCACGCACACCACGCAGCAGCCGCCCACACGCGCCCCACACGCCCCACATGCCACACACACCCTGCCCGCTCCACACACGCCACACACACCCGTGCCCCTTCCACAGGCACACCCCACAACACATGACGCACCACACACCACGCATTCCACACACACGACCTGCTCCACACACGCCACGCATACCACATGTCACAGCACACACACCACACACAAAACACGCCAGACACATGCACACCCCTTGTTCCACGCACACCACACGTATGCACCACACACACTATACACCCCGCACCACACCCCACTCTCCACACCGCACCCCCCGAGTGGCGTGCCGTGTGCGGCCTGGCTGCGCGGGCGGCATCTCCCCCGCAGAACAGCGCAGCAGGGCAGGGGGCGGCTCCTCGGGCGGCGCAGGGGGAAGAGGCGGAGGAGGTCTCCGCTCTCCCTGTCGCCTCCCTGGGAGCTCCCACCCGGGGAGAGGGCCTCGGCTCACCCAGCAGCGCCACCCTCCTCACCGCATCCCCCCCCCCCAGCTGCCCTGCGAGGGCTCCTGTCCCTGCTTCCCCGTGGGGAAACCGAGGCTCAGCCCGGCCACCGTTGCTCCTCCGCCCCGCAGAGCCGAGGGCTCCTGACTTGCACCCAGGGCCTTCCACCAACTAGTCCCCACAGAGAGACCCAGGCCTTCACAGAGGACAAGAGTCGGCCTTGAGCTTCTGTGTGAGGTGAAACGAAGCGAGTTTAAAGTGGACGTCAGGGCGGCAGACTTGGCCCAGTGGATAGGGTGTCCTCCTACCACATGGGAGGTCCACGGTTCAAACCCCGGGCCTCCTTGACCCATGTGGAGCTGGCCCATGCACAGTGCTGATGCGCGCAAGGAGTGCCCTGCCACGCAGGGGTGTCCCCCGCATAGGGGAACCCCATGTGCAAGGAGTGTGCCCCGTAAGGAGATCCACCCAGCGCGAAAGAAAGTGCAGCCTGCCCAGGAATGGCGCCTCACACACGGAGTGCTGACACAACAAGATGATGCAACAAAAAGAAACACAGATTCCCATGCTGCTGACAACAACAGAAGCGGACAAAGAAGATGATGCTGCAAATAGACACAGAGAACAGACAACTGGGGAGGGGGGTGGAGGGAAGGGGAGAGAAATGAATAAATAAATCTTTTAAAAAGTAAAACAAAACTGAAAGTTCCTTTTAAAAATAAATAAATAAAATAAAGTGGACATCAGCGCCCAAAGGGACAGGGTGTGGTGAAGAGCAAAGGGACGGCTGAATCACTGAGAGACTGTCCCCACCCGGGCCTCCTCCTCTCTAGCCGAGTCAGAGGCGCCTTCCCAAGCCTCCCTCCGCCCCCCGCTCCCAGCGGGCCCTTCCCTCGGGAACAGCCTCTCCTGCCCGTGTGTCCCTACTGCCATTTTCACACTGGAGCACCGTGCGCTTGTGCACGCGGCTCTTGTCCAGTGTGCAGTGGGTCTCAGGGCAGGGCAAAGACACTGTCAGTGTAAGGCCACTGTCAGTGCAACAATGCTGTCGATGCAAGGCCTCTGTTGGTGCAAGGATGCTGTCATTGCAATGACACTGTTGGTGCAAGAATGCTGTCGGTGCAAGGACACTGTTGGCATAAGGACACTATCAGTGCAAGGCCACTGTCAGTGCAAGGATGCTGTTGGTGGAAGGACACAGCCTGTGCAAGGCCGGGGCTGGAGCTGGCTGAGGCCCAAGGCCTTGCCTGGGCTTCCCTGCGCCTGGCTGAGCTCTGGGACAGCCTGAGCTCTGGGGACAGGTGGAGTGGCCAAGGAGCCAGCAGGGCATCTTCAAGTCCCATTGCCCTCACTTCCAAAGGGCAGGAGGAACAGGGGGTTAAACTACAAAGGAGGAAACCGATGCTCGCTTCACGCATTGCCGTAACCAGATTTTTAGTTAAAGGGCTGCCCGACGTTCTGATAGACCCTTCTGGAATTGCTCTGGGAGAAACCACAGTGTCTGCTGCCCCCAGCTGCCCTGGTCCCCGACTCGGTCTGCAAAGGCAGGCTGCCACCCGGAAGGCAGGCTCGGTACCTGAACTCCCGTCTTTCCAAACCGCTTGGATTTTACTGAGGGCCGCCGGCCGGGAAGCTCCCAGCCTCGGCTTCCATGCGCCATTGCCAGGGACACCTGGGTCTCACCTGTCCCTCCAGCCAGGAGAGCGGACACCTGATTTAGCGTGCGTTTGAGGACGTGAAGGAACTGATGGTATCCACGGAGCACCTGCTGCGCCCTGCTGCGTTCTTAGGCCTCCTACGTGGCTGAATTATCACCCACAGCCCCCAGAGCAGGCCCAGAGGCTCGACTGCCTTACGGAGCACCTGTCCTCCCTAAACCTTGGCATCCCGCCTTTGGCCGTCAGGGGCGACGTCTGCACGGCCAGGACACCCAGGTGGGGCCTTGTGTTCAGGGAGCCGGTGCTGGGGTGTCAGCACCCAAGGCTGCTGGAGCTTTCTAGTCTCCCCGACGCCCCTCCTAGGGCTGCTACGCCTGGCCAGGGGGCCAGAGAGGACGGCTCTGTCCCGGCCCGGGGGCCGCTGGCTGGAGTGGTGAAGCACGATGCCGTCGTTTCCTGGCGACGGGAGCCGTGAACCCGGCCGAGAGGACGCGCTGGCCGCGCAGGTTCGCCTGCTCGGGCGGCCAGAGCAGTTGCTTGTAGGAATTTGATGAAAATAATCAGCTGCAGACCTCCTAAAAAACAAACAGACCCCGGTCCAGGATTCAGTAACAGCCCCCTCGGCCAGATGGTCACCGGAGCCTTGCCAGGGAAGAAAAATGATCTCCCGCCCTGAATTTCCTCTTTGTTCTGGACCCCGCTCTCCTCGGACGTCAGCGACCCCCGCCCCCCTCTCAGGCACCCGCCACCCAGACGGGGCCTTGTGTCCAGGGAGCTTTAAGGCAGCTTTTCCCAGATTAGGATTTGGGGACAGGGAATCCGGGCAAAGAAGCAGCTTTCTTGTCCCGGCGTGAGTCACCCTGGCCTGCAGGATGCACACAGCTGTCCGCAGCTGGGCCTGGAACGCCGTCCCCCCCGTGAGACACGCCCGAGCAGCGTGGGACCCTCGCAGGGCCAGAGCAGGAAGTCCAGGCCCGGCTGCCCTGTGCGGGGCAGGCCCTCTGGCCCCCGCCGCCCCCTTCCGCAGTGCAACTGGGAACCGAGCATCCGCTTGCCGCCTCGTCGAATTGCACACGCGTCCCGACGGACCCAGCCTCCCTGCTCTGTGACTTCTGACGCTTACTCGACCTCTCTGAGCCCCAGTGTCTACTTCAGCGTGTTTTAGCGAAAATAACGCAGAAGGCAGATTTTCGGTGCATGTGGCAGAGTGTCTGGCACAGCCGACACTCGAGAGGCATGCCTTTCCCCCTCCAGCCCTCTGGTCCAGCCCCTCATAGTTCTGAGAACCGCTTCTGGGGCCCACCCCTGACCGCGCTCACTGATCCCTGATCTGCTATTTTGGCAAGGCCTCCAGGTACGGTTCTCTCCCATTTTTCCCTGAACGGATTCCCATCGTCCCTCCTTTGTTATTTTAGCTCCTCTCTTTGCCAGAGTGTATTTCGACTTAGCTAAAACACCACAAATTCTGTCTGGAAGGCGCTCCGCAGGGTGCATTATGTGGAAGTTGCATCCCGCTCCGTTAACTGACAAACTTACTTTAGAACTTCCCTCTCCCTGGGAGAAGTAATCCCACTCTTTTTTTCTCCTCCCAACAATGAAAAATCTGTTCCTATGCATTAAGAAGTGCATTAGGCAGGCTAGGCTGCGGTAACAAACGACTCCCAAATCCGAATGGCTGCAAGCAGCAAAGCTCCCTCCACCGAGGTGGGTGGTCTGTGCTCCACGCTGACCTCGCGCAGGCTCTCAGCTCTTCTACCTGCAGTTCTACCTGTGCCCGCAGCAGGGCAGGAGACGGGGAAGACTTGCTCAGTAGCACCTTGCTAGTTCTGCCCGGTCATTGCACACAGCACCTCACATTTCACTGGCCAAAGCGAGACGTACAGACACGCTGAGCCGCAAGGAAGCGGAGACACACGGTCCTACTGCGCACACAGGCGGGAGTTTCCAGAAACGTCGGTGAGGAGCACGGCGGTCGGCCACCTGCAGGTTCAATATTTTTGAAAGGATGGAGGACAGCCTGCAGGGAATTTAAAGCCTGACTGGCTTAGGAGGTGAGTCTACAGTATTTAATGAATTGTCCCAACATTTGGCCACCTTCTCCTCATCCGTGCTTCACGTACAACCTCAGGGGCCACCCATCTCTGAATCTCATTGTAACAAGCATTCGTTTGATTTTGTGAGAGTCTTGTCAAGTATTAACAGAAGGATCGTTGGCAATGGTCAATGGTGACTAATATTTATCCAAAACTCTATAAAGGGTTCCACATATGGAAACTTTTCTAACCACCCAAGGAATTGGTCTATGGATGGAACATTTCCATTATACTGAGGTTCAGAGCGGCTCACTGATTTGCCCGAGGACACACAGCACAGGTGAGTTGACGTCAGGTTTTTTCACCTACTTCTGTCAGACTCCAGATCCCGTGGCTTTGCCATTATCCCAGGCTGCCTTCCGGTTTGGACAAGGAGATCCTGTTTGCAAGCGGAGTCCACAGGCACCAGCTCGGCTCTGGAAGTCTGCGGAAAGCACAAGAGGGAGCGAGAGGCGTGGGCCCCGTGGGCTCCCCCGCCGGCCGGGCATTGTGCTCACTGGAAGCCTGGCTCCTCCGGGATTACCCTGGGCATGCAACATTCCAGGAGCGGCACGTCCAGGAACTCCTGTCCGTTAGGCATTTGTTCACGGAATAAACATTTCCCTGAAGAGCTCTCGGCAGCCGGCCAGTGCCCCTGCTCTGCCGTATTTGGGCCTCAGATGGTGAGATGCCCATCCGTCTTGGGGCATGTCAGTGCACAGTGCACTTGCACATGTGAAACGGGTGTGCAAGTGTTGTGGAAAATGTCCATGTACAATCGGTGTTTAGATTAGCCTTTTGTTATTGTGGGTTTGCCAGATAAAATACAGGATGCCCTGTTAAATTTGAATATCAGGTGAGCAACAAATACTTTTTTAATGTAAGTATGTCCCATGCAAAGTTTGGGATATACTTATACTTTTTAAGAAATGGTGTTATTCTTCTGTTAGTCACCTCCTGCCAGGCTGGCCCCGCTAGAGCAAGAGGGTGGTCAGGATGGACCTCGGATGCCAGGCCAGGGAGCTTGGACCTTATCCTGAGGGGCAATGGGGAGCCATAGAGAGCTCTAAGTTGAGGAGGGGGCACATTGAGACATGTGCTAGAGAAGTGCCTTGGCTGCGATGCAGAGAAAGGATTGGAAAGAACAACGCTGGAGGGATTCTGAGGAAGCCAATGGCTCCCCTGGTGAGAGAGGGTGAGGACGGGGCCTCAGGTTTGGGCAGTGGGGCTGGAGGGAGAGGGTGGAACTGCAGGATTGTTTGCCCTCCGCGCGGGGCTGAGGGAGGGAGGAGCGGATGGCGGTGCTCAGCGTCCCTGCTCGGGCACCTACCTGGGCCAGCCCTGCTGGACCGTCAGCTCCTCGAGGGCCAGTCTTGCTCCCTTGCTCCCTCGGCGTGTCTGACCCAGGCTTGGCCTGACAGATGCTCCGTGGGCAGGTCTGGCACAGACACGCGGATGAGCGCAATGAGCGCGCAGGAGGAGGCGGGGGCCGCTGGAGAGGCTCGGAGAGGGAGGCTGGCCTCAGCCCCGGGGAGCTCGCGAGGGGCCCAGCAGGCCTGTGGCCTTGGGGGCAGCTCAGGAGGGAGGGCCAGGCTGGAGAGGCTGACTGGGCCAGGGGCGGGGGTGAGCCGGGAGAGGGGCGCAACTGCCAGCAGACCCAGGAGCCCGGGCCCCAGGGAGGCAGGAGACGGCCGCGGCCGAGGAGGCTTGGGGTGGGCGGTGCGGGCGCTCCGCGGCACGAGGCTTCTGGGGTTGAGTGGGCCCCTGGCCGGCGCCCCCCAAGAGGGCCGGAAGGGGCCCTCCGAGCATTCTGCAAGCCGTGGCTGGGTCCTCTGGGCTCCTGGACGTGCTGCTGTCACCTCTGGGTCATAAAAGCGTGAGGGAAGGACGGGAAGAGGGGCTGGGCAGCCGGGCAGTGGGGCACTCGGGGGCTCGGGCAGCTGTCCCGTGCCAACCAGAGCAAGCTTAGCAGGTGGGGCAGCTGCCCTGGGGACCGCCGACGCCCTCGCCCGCGCTGGCCGCAGCCCCCCGCCTTGCCCTGCGCCCACCCCTGAGTAAACGGAGGTCCACACCGAGGAGCTGGCGCTGGGCCTGGCGTAGGAGAGGCCTGCGGTACGCGTGCTTGCTAGCCTTCTTTTCAGGGAGCAGAGATGCCTCCGTCATTCCAAAAATGTTCCTATCTCTTTTAGGGAGGCAGATTTCCTTTCGTTTGGGAAGAGCGTTTTTTTCTGCCATGAATTCCTGGGAATGTCAGCAGCACCAGGCCAGCAGCTGCCTGTGGACTCAGGGACACTGGGCACCAAGGGGAAAATGACCTGGTCTCAGGGGACAGGTCCAGCCAGGGCCACCCCCACTTGCCAATCCTCCCCCGGAACCCAGGGCTTCTCCTGGCCCAGGCCCACGTGCGCACAGTGTCAGGGTTTGCTGTGATTATTTTTGTTTTTCCTCTCCCTGGACCCAGCACTTCCTCAAATGGAATCATTTCTGCAACTCTAAAGTTTAGTTCAGTTTAGTTTATCCAGGCCTCCGGCCGACACCTCGCTGGCTCTGGCTTCCCACGCCGGGTGGCCTCGCGGAGGCTCATTCCAACACGGTCTCTTTCCGGTGATTTCTAAACAAGCTCCCACCGAGGGAGGTGGGCTTCCTTCGAGAGCTCACTCAGCTTACGTAAACATTTGGCCTGCTTGATATACAAACAGGTTGGAAAACGCGCCTTCCTCGAGGTGCAGATCTGCACGCCGGCTTCCAGGACACAAGGCACGGCCATGCCGCCCTCCCGTGCCCCTAGCAGCTCCCGCTGGCAGTGCTCAGCGCCGCACGCCCAGGGCTGGGGCGGCGGCTGGCACGGCGGGGACGCGCGACACACATCTGTCGAATGAACGAATGAGCATCTCCTCTGTGCCAGGTGCCTGGCGTTGGGAAGCCACAAGTTCTCAGCCACAGTTCCTCTGTCCAAGAGCTTGTGGTCTTGCAGAAGAAACACCCCTGGTCCCACCTGTACCTGAATGACAAAATCAAATAAACATAAGTGCCCACGAGAAGCGCAAACAGCCTGTCATGGCCGCGGGGCCTGCTGCAAGGAGCACCTGCTGATGGGCACATCGGCGGAGGCTTCCCAGGAGACGTGGCACTGGGGCTGGTTGAATTTCAGCATGAGGAGCTGCGGGCAGGGAAGCAGCGCAGGGCTGCTGCCCCAGAGCTTAACAGAGGCAGCTCCTGATGGGCCAGTTGGGTTGTGCGGGTCCCTGGAGTGTGAGCCCCAGTGTCTGTCTTGTCCCTGTGTGACTCAGCATCTGGGACATGGTGGGCTCTCAACAAACGATGGCAGGCTAAGGGAACGAATGAGTGACATGAGAATGGAAGGAATGATGGGACCTAGCGGTATTTTTGGAGGTCAGTTGAACAATTACAATGGGATTCATTGTCCCCTTCCGTTCTGGAAGTGTAGATGCTTGAGTCCAAAAGGAAATTTAAAGTTCCACCCCAATGTCTCTGCAACACCCCAACAAGCAATTGTCTACTCTGGGCTGGACTGCCCCTCAGGGATGGGTAGCCCTGCCCCCACCCCAGAGTGGCTCCTTTTCTGGAGAGGTCTGATTGTTAGAATAGCCATCCTGACATTGACTCAGCAGACCCTGCCTTGGCTCCAGGCCCCACGACTGACCTGCCACGTGGTCCCCGGGCAGGGGCCAATCAAGCCGGCGACTGTGAGGGTGGGCTCTGGTGCCCGATAGAGCCAAAGGTATCAGACAGCTCCGTGCCTCAGTTTCCCTTTCTGCAAACTGGGGATAGTGATTGTGCCTCCCTCATAGGGCTCTTGATGAGACAATGCCTGCAAACTTCTCTGTATTACCTGGTGTGGTGGAGCCACTTGTGTCCCCCACGAAGACGTGTTCGAGTCCTAACTGCGGTATTTGTCACAGCAGCCCCGGCCCACTGTGACACCAGGAAAACAGGAGGAGCTCACGGAAGGCTGGCTATGCTTTGCGTGTTGTCATCCCCTTCCTGGTGCCCCGTTTCTCTCTCCGTATTATGGGAATAAGAGCCTGGCTGTGGGGTCCCAGGGATTGTGTGTGGGAGCTGGAGGGATGACGGGGACCTCGCCCCTCCAGCAAGCTCCCGCCCTCACCAGCCCCGCAGAACCCCGCGCCGCCCCAGCCCTGTGTCCCTGCTCCAGGTGGTGGGCTTCGGTTCCGGGCCACCTGCCTCTTGACCGCTAAGATACACCGTGCAGAGCAGGCCTGCCAAGAACGGAGGGGGACGACGGCACGGACACAGTGCATCTCTCTCTCTCAGCAGTTCCTTGGGGAACTCAAGACTCGGGCTCTCTGAACCCCTTTTCAAAGGGGGCTCGCCCAGCCTTTGAAACAACCACTTCCTTCCCTCCTGGCTTTTTAGATCAGAGAGGTGGGAGGGAGAGCGGAGAGGCAGTCCCAAGAGGAGACCAGCAGATGCTGCAAGCTGGCCTCTGATGTCCGGCTGCTCTTCGGGGGCCCTGGGCCCAGGGCGCAGCAGACGGGCCGCGGCGGCTGCTCCTGAGGTCTGCCCCGGCCTGGCCGCAGGCCCAGCTGCCCTGACCACGGGGCTTTCCTGAAAGAGGCTTGACCGATGCTGAACGCAGCTGAAATGTTCTTGGACCTGCATGGCCAAGCTGGGCACACTGGAAGATTCTCCCGGCCAGTGGCACCCCAGCTGCAGTCCCCAGACTCTGGGGATCCTCAGAGTATTTCTAGGCCTTTCAAAAGCCTCAAAGATAGAAGAACTTGTAGCATGGATGTGGAGACAGTGTCCACAGTATTTGCTGAGGGCAAGGAGAGGGAAGAAGAGATGTGATGTGGGGGCATTTTCGGGACTTGGAGTTGTCCTAAATGATATTGCAGGGTCAGATGCTGGACTTTATATATCCTGCCATAGCCATTGAATGGACTGGGGGAGAGTGTGAACTACATACAGGGTAAACTATTATCTGTGTGGTGCAGCAGTGCCCCGAAATGTGTTTACCGAGTGTGATGATTGTGCCACAATGATGGGGGAGGTTGCTGGTGTGGGAGGAGAGGGGTGGGGGGGGGGTGGGAGGTATACAGGAACCTCTTACGTTTTTTAATGTAACATTTTTTTGAGATGTATATATCTTCAAAAAAATACAATTTACAAAAATGATGGGGTGGGGGTGGGGAGTGGGTTAGTTATATGGGAACCTCTTATGTTTTTAATGTAACGTTCTTTGTCATCTATTAACTTTAATAAAAAATAAATAAAATACAAAAAAAGAAAAAAAGAAAAAGAAAAAAAAGCCTCAAAGAAACATAGTTCATATCTTCGTTGGCCAGGGCTGCTCTGACAAATACTACGGGCTTGTTGGCTTAAACAAAAAGAATCTATTGGGAGACGAGGGTGCCTGCAACTGCAAGCAGGAGAATCGCATCCATCAGCCACGTGGGGTCACAGCCCTCTCTTGATATAGGGGTGAGGGGACATCACCATCCCAGTGCCCACAGGAGGGAGGAGTAAAACATGGGTTAGAGTGGACTTACTGATATTCTACTATGGAATTATTGTGACTAGTAATGGAAGAAAGTGTAGCATTGATGGGGAGAATGTGGCCACGGTGGTTGCTGAGGGCAGGGAGAGAGAAGAAGGGATGTGCTGTGGGGGCATTTTCAGGACTTGCAGTTGTCCTGAATGATAATGCAGGGTCAGACGCTGGACATTATGTATCCCACCATAACCCACTGAACGGACTGGGGGAGAGTGTACATTACACTATAAACTATAATCCATGTGGTGCAGCAGTGCTCCAAAATGTATTCACCAAATGCAATGAATGTGCTACGATGATGAAAGAGATTGTTGATTGGGAGGAGTGGGGGGAGAGGGGGTGGGAATATGGGAACCTCTTATATTTTTTGAATGTATTACTTAAAAAACAATAATAAAAAATGTAAATCTACCTCTAGTCATGAAGATATGATAAATAACTTGAGAATATGTATAAAATGGGTTGTATCTGCTTAGTCACACACAAAACCTTAAGATTTCTTTCTGTCTCTGAATCCTTTTGCAGATTGCTTGTGATGCATCACATTTTGCTTTAATATTTGTTCAGTAATAAAATAGTTTTTCTTTCTCTTAAAAAAAAGAAAGAAGAATCCATTGTCTCCTAGCTTGGCGCGCTCGAGGTCCAAAATCGAGGTGTCGCCGACCGAGCTTGCCCTGACGTCTGGGCGTTCCGGCGGTGGCTCGCTGGCAGTCCAGGGCGCCACCTCCGCTCCTCCCCCCTCCCCTCGGACTGTGCCCGCGTGTCCTTGGCTTACGAAGACGCCGGTCGTGTTGGATGAGCCCAGACTGATTGAGTTTGGCCTCGTCTTAACTAATAGGACCTCTGAAGTCCTGTCACAGGTGGGTTCACAGCCACAGGCCTGGGGGTTAGGGCTTGAGCACGTCTTGTGGGGGACACGACTCCATCCGCAACAGCACAGAGCCCCCGTGTGAGGCTTCCCGGGCTCCCCAGGAGCCAGGCGTCTCTGCTTTTCCCTGCAGTCAGCTCCTGGTGGCCCCCGCCCCTGACGCTGCTGGCGATCTTAGCAGCTCAGTTGCCAGGAGCTGCGGTGCCCCTGATACGCCTCCTCTCACGTAGTCTTCACCTGAAGGTGGGTGCTTTTAGGGTCTCCATTTTGCAGCTGGGGAAACTGAGGCTCCAAGGGGTGAAAGCAGCATGCCCCAGGCCTCATGTCCAGCCAGGATTAACTCCAGGCCTTTTGACACCCCAGCTCCAAGCCTCTACTGCTAAGAAATGTTCTCTGGGAAGTTTGGCCGGGTGCCTTTGAATCCTGCAAAAGAGGCAAACTCATTCATCATGATTCAGAGAAGAGTGTTTGGGAGGGGGATTTGGGGATCCAAATAGGAGGAAAAAATAAAAGAGGTCGTAGAAGAGTTGAGAACCAGGGCCCTTGCTTTGTCATCTTCTGAACTGGTAGCTTGAGACAAGAAATTGTTTCACTCCAAGCTATGCCCCAACCTGGTAGCATATGCCCGTGGGTCGGCATGGCAGGGTCCCCTGCCCTGTGGGCCATTCCCCAAAAAGGGTCAGACCATGCATCCTGACTCATTTCCCACCTGGCCCACCTACCTCCCGCCAGCTGCCCTGGACTCGGCCTGACCAGACCACAGAGCTGCGGTGCCGGTGGGGGCCGGCGGTATCTGCCTTCAGCAAACCCTTCCTGGCCACCTCGGCAGCTACCATGCCCGCACTTTGCGTTGCACGCACTTTACAGTTTGCAAGGTGCTTCCACATCTATTATTTCATAAGGCCCCATTTTACAGAAAAGGAAAAGGAAGTTCTGCGGAGGGAGGTGCCTTGTTCAAGGGCGCAAGCAATCACGTTCTCAGCCAAGAAAGGTGGGAGCCAGAGAGTGGAGCGCACTTGGAACGTTGCCCTCCCCGGTGCCTGTTCCATCTCATCAAACAGCCTCTCCTCTTTTGGAAACAAAGAACCTCAGGGAGCCGCGATGAGTCAGGCGCTAAGCTGGACCTGCAAAGGACTCTGTGGGTCACCAACAGCATCCGCCGTGGCCACTGCTCCCCGTGGTAGAGAAACGCAGGCACCTGCTTGAAAACAGCAAAACAAGGGCCAACCAAGATGGCGCGCCAATGTGGCACAAAGACGTAGAGTGCCAAGCCAGATGCATCACGTCCTCACTGTGACCAGATCCGGGAAAGAGGCCCGTCAGCTGGGCCTCTGGTTCCTCGTGTGAACAACAAAGGGGATACCTGTGCCTCCCTGGCTTGTTCTGAAAATGAACGGGACCATGGGATACAAGTTTTTTGTAAAATGTTAAGAAATGTCATAACTGCTACACTGATGGGTGCTTCACACCTTCACAAGGTCATGGTTACTAGTCCTCCCTAAGGGGTTTGCACGGATCGTTCCACTCAAACAGAGGCTGAGGGGCTGGTACAACCCTCACTCCTATGTTACAGAGGAGGAAGCTGATTTTAAGTGACAGGTAGCGAGTGGCAGGAGGAGGACGGGAAATCTCAGGAATTGAGCAGCAGCTGGAAGGACGGCTTTCCAAGAGCGGATTGTCTCCCGGAAGCCGGCCGGAGCCCTTGATTCGCATCATCTCACTTCATCGTCAACCCCGTAAGGTGGGGGCTTTTATGATCTCCATTTTACAGATGGGGAAACTGAGGATCCAAGGAGTGGGAGCAACTTGCCCGAGACCACACTTCCAGCCAAGTGTCAGATCCAGGAGGTCTGGAATTTCAGCCTGGAGGGCTGGGTCCACACAGCTGGCTGAGCCCCACCCCAGACTCGCCGATTCAGTGGGAACTTGACTTCTAACCGTTCCCAGGGGATACTGCTGGGCCCTACTTTGAGAATGCCTAGGCACCTGCAGGCCCACCAAGAGCCAAATCCAAGCCCTCTGAGGCCTGATGGCCAGGGTTAGCTGGACGAGTGTGCCCCCCTGGGACTACATTTGTGTTTTGTAGGTGTTTTTTGTGCTAATGGGAAGGGTGGCAGTGGACAGTGAAGCTGCAGCGAGAACAACCCCTGTGTTTGTTTGAGCTGGAGGCCCCAGGCCAAGTGCCCAGGTCCTTGGGCCCCTCCCGAGAGCCAGCCCGGGGGGGGAGCACGGAGAGCAGACCCCAGGCTGCCGCCCCAGCGCCCAGTGAGTTTACCCTCTAAGCTTCTCACACTCTCAGACTTTAAGGAATAGTCTGTAAACTGAGAGATAAACCACAGCTAGGGAAAGAAGGAAGCCCGGACCATGAAGTTTTAAATTAAATTAAATTAAATTAAATTTATGGTATTTGAATAGAAAGAAGGGGAAAAAATTCTCAAGGAACAGAAGGGTTTCAGGAAACAGGGGTTGAGCCCAGTGCAGTGGCCACAGACAGGGGAGGATAAAAATCGAGAGCCGGTGGATCTCTCCCCGGTTGTTCCTGCACTGTTTGTTGAAAAGACTATCCTCTCTCCACTGAGCAGTCTTTGCACTTGGTCAAAACACCATTCCCCCATCTGGGTCTATGTCTGCATGTTCTATTCCGTTTCATTGATCTATTTTTTTTCCTGAGGTACCGGGGTCAGGAAACAAACCTGGGACCTTGTATGTCAGAAGCTGGAGCTGAGCCATGGAGGCACATCGGCTCCCCTGAGTTGTTTTTTTTTTCATTTGTTTTGCTCGTTGTTCATTTTCGTTTTTTTAGGAGGCACCGAAAACTGAACCCAGGACCTCCCATGTGGGAGGTGGGTGCTAAACCACTTAAGCCTTAGCCGCTCCCTTTGTATGAATTTTAGAATCAGTTTGTCAATTTCAAGCAAAAAAAAAAATAGCTTGCTGAGACTTTGACTGGGACTGAGTTGAATCTACAGACCCATTGTGGGGACAATTACCAATTTCACAAGAGTCTTCTGGCCCCTGAACCCGGGCTGTCTCCCCATCACTGAGGTCTTGTTTAATTTTTCTCAGCAATGTTTCGTGTATTCAGTGTTTAGTTCTTCCACATCTTTTGCCCAATTTATACCTAGGTATTTCATATTCTTATGTAATCGTAAATGGTATTTTTAAATTTCAATTTCGAATTGTTCATCGCTAGCACATAGAAATACAATTGGTTTTTGTATATTGATTGTGTATCCTGCAACCCGGCTAAACGCACTCAGTTCTAGTAGAGTCCCCTGGATTACCTCCACACCTGCGCCTGTGAGGAAAGGCAGCTTTACTTCCTCCTTTCCAACCTGGAGGCTCTTCAGGTCTTTTTCTTACCTTAATGAGCTAAGGTCGCGTAGAGGAGGGCGCAGACGTCCTGGCCTCGTTCCCGGTTGCAGTGGGAAGGCAGTGGCCTTTCACCCGAGGGGACGAGGGGACGTTAGCTGGAGGCTCCTAGATGCCCTTTATCAGCAGGAGGAAGTCCCCTTCTCTTTCTAGTTTGCTGAGAGTTTTTATCAGCAACGGAGGCTGAACTCTGTCAAATGCCTTTTCTGTTTTCATTAGGGCAGAAGATACTGCGGCTGTGGAAGGGGGAGCGCCGTTGTCAAGAGCGGCCTCTGCTTTATCTCAGAAAGAAGGAAAGGTGGACACGGCCACCCTGCCCAGGGGAAGCAGCCTTTCTGGGGCGCTGTCCCCCCGCCTCTCCTCCATGCTTCTTCACTGGCACTCCTTCAGTTTGGACATTGGCCTGTGGACTCCCAAACCAGTGCTCTTTCCTCTGCACCGAGCTGTCTAAAGATTTTGACTCTAGACCAAGGCCCCTGAAATGGATGGCATCCCAGACTCCTCAACGGCATGAACCAGCCGCTGTCCTTTACTGGGCACTTCGGGAGTAACAAAACCTTCATAGGAGGTCCCCACTTGCGTCCCACCCTACGGAATTCAGACCTGTCCATCTCCACAGTCACGCAAGCCAATTCCTAGAATAAATCTGAAAATATTTACATCATAGGTAATATATATTACATATTACAATATATGAGATCATAATATACATGTCAGTTCTGTGTCCATGGAGATCCCCAAGCCGCACACCAGGTGACGCTGAGACAGGTGACCCGGGACCACGCTTTGAGATCCATTGCCCTGTAGCATTCTTCTTCCAAATAACACTTGCTCACGGGACGCCCGGGGCATGATGTTTCAGAGACTAACGAGAGAAGTCTGGGGAGAGCTGCCAGATCCCTCTGGTTTGTGGGGGGATGCAGGCGTCCATCTCCCAGGGCTGAACCAGGAGTTCCAACGTCACCCCTGCCAGTGTGGGAGCCCCCACCCCATTTCAGGATGCCTCCGGCAGAATCAACGAACAGTTCTGCGCCCAACGGGGAGATGAAGTGAACGGTGGTGAGAGGACCTCTCTGGGGACTCAGTCATCTGAAAAGAATGCCTGACATTTATTCTGAAAGGCGTCTTTCTATGAACCCTCAATTCTTAGAGTATAAAATGATCTTTTTTCTAAATATATTTCAAATATTTTCTAAATTTATTCTGAGGCATCTGTAGTTGAGGGACATGGTACATCAAAATTTTAAAGCTTTTGAACAAAGGCCATTGCAAAATAAGAGAGTGGGAAAAATAAAACAAAATAACCCACAGCGGGTCAGCACGCTTTGAACAGTAGACTTAAACTGGGCTTGGCAAAATCTCCGAGCATCAAGCATGTGACAACATTCCAGAGTTGACCCCAATGTCCCAGAGGCTAAGTTTTCCTTTAATGTCCCCAATTTTTGGTCCCTAAGAGTTCCCCATCCCTCTGCACTTGGCTGTAAAGTGCAATAAAGAAAAGCTGGTTCTATTCATTCCCTTGAACTTTTTAAATTTTTAAATTTTTATTTCTCTCCCCTTCCCCCGCCCCACCCCTGTCGTCTGCTCTCTGTGTCCATTCACTGTGCATCAGTGGCACTGGGAATCTGTGTCTCTTTTTATTGCAGCATTTGCTGCGTCAGCTCTCCATGTGTGTGGCACCGCTCCTGGGCAGGCTTTCCTTACAGGGCGCACTCCTTGCATGTGGGGCTCCCCTACACGGGGGACACCCCCGAGTGGCACGGCACTCCTTGTGCGCATCAGCTCTGCACGTGGGCCAGCTCATCACACGGGTCAGGAGGCTCTGGGTTTGAACCCTGGACCTCCCGTGTGGTAGGCGGACGCTCTATTAGTTGAGCCAAATCCATTCCCTTGATCTTTATCAGGCTCAGGAAGCTTCCCCACAAGAGTTCTTGGGCCTGCCCTAAATCTCCCCCTCTGGAGGGGGCCCCTTACTTGCTGCCGGAGGCTCTGGCTGGAAGAGCCATGCGAGCAGGAGTTCCTTCTGTTGAAGACCTTCTGATTAATAACCATACGGGGCAGGTGCCGCTGCCTGCGTTTTGTAGAGGGCACAGCCACTTTGTCCTGAGGTGAAGCGCCCGCAGGGCACACAGCCAGCTCTCCTTTCGCGCTCATCGGGAAAGAAGAAAGAGGCCCCACTGCAGCTTCTGCTGGCAACCTGGTTCTTAGGGAGACCCCTTCCTCCCCAGGAACCTCATTCCTCTTTCAGACACATCGAGGGGCGCTCACCTGCACCCCACATCCCCATCTTCCTCCCCACAGCATCAGCGCAGCCTTCAGTGGTGAGGAAATGTCCTCTGGGGTCATCTAGGCTACTCGCCCAGAAAGGAAACCGAGGAAGCTCCCTTAACTCCTGGGACCCCGCAAATTGGGCCCCAATCCACTGCACATCTGCCTTTGCATTACTGTGGCCTGTGCATGAACTCAACCTGTTCTATATCCAAGTCTGCCTAGTTCCCAGAAAGCCAATTAAGTGGTACAGGCTCTATAGGCTTTGGATATTCAGGGAGGACGCAGACTAAATGTCTTAATTCAAGCTTACCTGGAATGTGGGGGATATGTGTTAATTCAAGCTTACCTGGAATGTGGGGGATATGTGTTAATTCAAGCTTACCTGGAATGTGGGGGATATGTGTTAATTCAAGACCTATCTGATACTCAAACACTTAAAATTCTAAGAAACTAACAAAGAAAGTCATTTTGCATAAGAGCGCCGTTTGACTCCCCACTCTTATATCCTCTATATAAAAGGGACCCAAAAATCCTATTCGGGGCTTGGTTTTTATTAGGACAAAAGTCTGCCGAGTCCGGCCGGCTATTAATAAATCTTCCTTCTCAGATTCTCACGTCATGGCCTTCAAGACCGCGATCACCCGACTTCTGTCTGTCATGACAGCATTAGGCTCTTGTGGGCTCCGCGGTTTCTGCTGTCGGCTGCTGTGGGGAGGGCTGGAAGTCCCCATCTGGGACCGAATTCGGTTTCCTATCTCGAAGAGCCTCCCCCGCTGCTCTTAGGACCCTCGCCGCCCTTCCCACACCGTGATCAGACTCATGGCTCCAAGACGCTGCCGGGCTCATCCCTTAATTAAATAACTTTAAAGGTTTTATATATATATGTGTGTGTGTATGTGTGTGTATTTAAGTGTTTTCATTATGAGAACTTTCAAAGAAAGACAAAAGTTAAGAGAATAGTATAGTACCCCATCCCCCACCATCACCCAGCATCATCAATCGTTCCTTACTTATCTTGTGTCACCTTTGTCTTGCCCAGTCCTCCAGATTGTTTTGAAGCAAATTCTAGATGTCATACCATTTATTCCCTAAATATCGCTAAACAATAACCATATACCATTATCAATTTAACAAGATAAAGAATAATTCCTTAATATGAGTAAAGGTCTGAGTTCAAATTTCCTCTAACATCTCCTAAGGTGGTCTAGACAATTCTTTTGTTTGGCTCAGGATCTAAATATGTCCATCCATTCCCATTGGTTGATGGGTCGCCTAAGTTTCTTTTACTCTCTAGAGTCCCCTGTCTTGGTTGGCCAGGGCTGCTGTAACAAAGTGCCAGCAAACAACAGGAATGTATTTCCTCGTGGTTTCAGAAGCTGGAAATCCCAAATCAAGGTGCCTCCACTGAGGTGGGTAGCATCATAGCGGTGGCTTTCCGGCAAGCTCTCAACCTGCCGTGGTCACGGGCCCTGCCCTTCTCTTTCCCGATCTGTCTCCAGCTAAGCGGATCCAAATTTCCTCCGTTTAAAAGGACTCCAGTCATTGGCTAAAGACCCACCTGATTCGTTTTGGCCTTGCCTTAACTAACAGCATCATAAGATCATATCTACACACAGGTTCACGCCCGCAGGACTGAGGGCGAAGCCTGGAACGCGGCATTGTGGGGGGCATGAGTCAACCCATAACACCCTCGTTTTTTTTCTTTTATTGTAAATTATTCATTGAAGAAATCTTTTCGTTTGCCCTGAGGAGTTAGTGACCCACAATCAGGATTTTGCTTTGCACCCCCATCGTGCTGTTTAACAGGTTTCTCTGTTCCTTGCATTTTTAAGAAAAAAAATTAAAAAACTATGACCTATAATGTCATCTTCCAAATAAAACTATGTTTATTCCTGTTTGTTCCCTTCTGATCCCTGCCTTCATGGGATCAGAACTTTTTGTATTTTTTTAAGCCCAAACCTTAGAAAGTTCCACATCGAACTTTCATAGTTAGCATCCTTAGTAACTATGCACCTTGAGGACACCGTCACAGAGGGCTGCTCAGCCTTCTTCGTTCTCCTGTCATTGAACTTTTGGGTCTTGCCAGGTTGTGTCACTCTGATAGGTCACGTCACTGATATAGCTGTTTCTTTAGGGTGGATTCCCAGAGGTGAGGGTGTGGGGCCAATGTGGGTAAACAATTTTATGTATTCTGTGCACATGAATGAGATGATTTCTCAAAATGTTGAACCAATTTACACCATCACCAGCGATGGGCGCATGAGCTTTGATGTCCTTATCTGCATTCCTGGGGTCCACACTGCCCCCACCCTCCAAATTTTGAGGACCCATAATATAATGCAGTGGTGGAATAAAGAGGACAACAAATGCTTTGCTGCCTCTCTCATTGAGAGAGAGTTGATTTTCCCCTGCCCTTGACCATGTGTGTGGCAGCAGTGATCTTCTAGAGCCTTTGAGGCTTGGCCATAAGAAGCCTTGCAGCTTGGGCCTGGGTCTCTTAGAACATTTGCTCTTGGGGATGCAAGCTGCCAGCTAAAGAGTCTGACCCTCTGAGGCTGCCATGCTGGAGAGGCCCGGTGTAGGAGTGCTGGTCAACCATCCCAGCAGAGCCCAGCTTGCCAGCTTCCCCAGCAAGCACCAGACCTTAGACCCTCTGCTCATTTACCAGCTGAGCTCTCCTGAGCGCCCTCGGATGCCTATGAGGAGCAAAAGAATCGCTGCCAAACTGCTGCCTGAATACCGGGCCCACCAAATCAGTGAAATACAAAGAATGGGTATTGTTTTTTACCCACTGGGTTTTCCCATAGTTTGTTTTGCAACAATAGATACTCCCTACCTTTCTGTAGCTCTGATTTGCCTTTGCATTTTGCATTCCCCAGGCATTTGGATTGGGGACCGTCTTCAGTTAATAGTCTTTGTAAATCGTCCCTGTTTTGCTCTTGGGTAGGATTGTGATTCCAGCCCGTCGGCACTTGCAGAGCATGTCTGGAAACCTGCAGCTCTAACTCGCACCCACCCCACGGGGCTGGGTTCTCCTACCAAGGAGATTGCTTTCTGAATGCCCTTGGAGGCTCCTTCCAATTCTCAGGTTCCCTGGTTCGAAGTGTCCTGGATGTTGGTGAGAGAAAAGGAGATTTGTCTTCTAAATTCAACACCAATATCCAACCGCCCACGGCTTACTGAGTGCTACCAGTGAAACAGAAGATGTAGGGCCACGACCAAGCGCCATTTCAGTGCTCCACAGGAAGCACTTTGCAAGTGGCTCCACAGCTGCCAGAAAACACAGAAATAAGAGAATGCTTAAACCCTGAGTGATTTCTGCAGTAATATAATTTTTGTGCCTTGGACACAAATCTGTTCTTTATTCGCTTCTCGCATATAGTTTGTATTTAATGCAATACACATGAAAGCATTACAAAGACGCTTAATTATTTGATGAGCAGATTATCAGGTTAACATACTCAAACCTTTGCTAAAGATATCTCTTCTTGCTAAAGCATCAATGGTCACTTTATTTATTTATTTACTCATTGCAAATTTTGAGCTTTTTAAAAAAGTAAAGATATAATAACATTAGAGAAATTTGAAAACAAGGTAAAATTCCATAAGCTTACCACTTTGGCATGGTGACAACTATGCTTTTTATGTCTCTTTGGGTTTTTACAAATTGTGTGTGAACTATTTTTCCTGCCTTTTTCCACCTAATATTTTATCATCAGCATTTCCCCAGGATCCTTCATAAACTTCGCAGCCATCATTTTAATGACTGTAGAATATTTCTTCAAGGTCTATACCATAATGTACTCAACCACCCCAATTCGCCCTTCCCTTTTTGAATATTTGGGCTGTGTCCAGTTTTTCACTAAGCAACTCTTTGATGAATATTTTTTTGCATATGGCTTTTTCCATATTTCAGGGTATTTTCTTGGGCTGGCTTCCCAGAAGGGGATTGTTGAGTCAAAGTGTATGAACATTTTTAGGGCTTCAAAGCATCTTTTGAAGAAGGTAGGTGTTCCATTTCATGAGGTCCACAAACATAAAAGAGGACATTTGGCTTCAAAAAATCCCTTGCTAACATACATATGTTCAAATTTGGGCAATGAGCTGTTCTGGTAATTTTTAAGTGTTTACAGCTTGCCCTTTTGAATTAAAAAAATATATAAAAAGTTACTTCTTACTTTATTGGTTTTTGATGACAGCCTTTCCCAAAATGTTTAACAGCTTGGAGCTTTTCTAAAGAGAATTCACAAAGCATGGGTCAACCTTTTCTCTATGTCCTGCTTGATCAGTAGACCCTCATTCATTTTCCTGGACTTGGTACCCGGATGTTTTCAGGAACTTCTTGCTCCTGCCCCAAATGGCCCCAGACCCAGGTGCTCTCCCGGCACCCCTACTTTTCCGTCCCTCTGCACCCGCCTTGCCGACGGCTGGCTTCTGGAGCCTGCTGCTTCTCCTGCACAGCCAGCTCTCCTCTCTCCTCTGCATGCACTACCACGGGCACCTGCTGGAATTGGGGTCCGAGGGACTGACCCCGACCAAACAATAAGACACCCACGTCGGTTTTAGTCCCTCAGCCTGAAGTCTACGCAGATATTATTTGCTGAATTACAAATGTTGGGGTGACTGTACGTTGGGAATTCCCTGCACTCACCGTGCCATGAGAAACGTGCATGTCCCACCGAAGTCCCCGGTACTCCTGCAACTTCACGTGACTGTGGAAAGAACTCAAGTGTCTTTTTGGTCTCAACTGGACGGGACCACGAAGCTGCGTGTGCTCCAGTCCCACCCCCGCCCTTGAGCACCTGGCCTTGGGAGTTAGCGGCTTAATCCTTCCAAGCCTCGGTTTCCTCATTCCTGAAAGGGGGATGGCAAGACTTGCCTGGCCACCAGGTTACTGTGACGATCACATGAGGCGCAGGTCACTAGTCTCTTGTTTAGGTTTAAGAAGAGACCTGCTCGGGCAGATGCAAGCCAAGGTTTTATTTCTCCGTCTTTTGGGCGGGAGGCATTTGACCCTCCTGGGGCTCTAGCTGGAGCTGTGGGAGGGGTGGGCTCCCCTCTGCCAGGAGCCGGGGGCGTGTGTGTGTGTGTGTCCTCAGCAGCCCTGGGGGTCCTAGCAAGGAAGTGTGTGGCTCCCAAAACCCTGGAGGGGGAGAAAGGTGAGCAGGTGAGTGGGCAGAGACGGCGCGGCCAGGGGGAGCCGCAGAACTCTTCTTTCTATTCCCTGGTATCTGTTGCCGCCTTTTAAAGCTGAACAGGATTTTCACTCACAGCGAGTCTCCCCACTGGCTTACAGCACTCAGGCACTTAGGCACGCTGGCAATTGGGTTCCTCAAACAAAACATTTCTTTGGAAAACAAGCCCTCAGGATATTTGCTCCCACTGAGTTGGTTAACATACTCATTTCTAAAGGACTGTGTATGCAGAGTTGTTAACTAACTACAGGGGGTGGAAAGCGTAAAAATAAATCCACTAAGAGAAAACTCCAGTCCTTGAAAGCTGCTTATTTAAACTTCAAAGTATGCCTCCGTGACAGAAGATTTGGTCTACGGAGGAATCTGCTTGCTAGTTAAACACTCTGAGACCGCAAAGTTAACATTAGGTAATGTACATCGTACAAGAAATGTCACCTCAATCACTTAAAATAAGCCAGCGTGGAACGAGACAAGGACTCCCGGCTCTGCGTAGTGCCTGAAGGAGCGCAGTTGCACGTTTGGAAGCGGGAAGACGGCCTGTTCCCCTAAGTAGCTGTCATGCCATGCAGATTTCAAAATGTTAACAAAAATGAAAGAAAAAATCCGTGAAAATGTATTATTATGGGAATGAAGAGAGACTGTTGGACGCCTGCAGGGCATGTAGTCCTGGAACCACCCGCTTGCCCCAGGGGCTGGGAAATTTGCTACAGGTTTGGGGAAAAGCAGCTGTTGACTTGACGGAAGGTGACAGGCTGAAGGTCAGTGAGAAATACTCAAGCCTTCAGGCCTCCCTCGGTGTCTTCAGGAGGCTACTCACCCCTTCCCCATCGTGCCCTTTTTCTTCATCCACTGTGATGAAGGAGACTTGGAATGGGTGGGGCCCACCCCAGGGGCCCCGTGCCCCACAGGCCCGACCTGAAGAAAAGACTTGGGCTTTGTGCAAGGACTTGTTTCTCACTCCTTGGGCAGCTGATTTGGAAGAGAACAGGAATGGCTCAGAAGCCACTGCATTTCCAAGATTTTTTTAGAAGTCGAGCTGTGTGGGTGAGTGCAGACCCAAGACCCCACGGCCCGACTCCCTCCATTTCCCCATCCGCTGAGGCTGATGAAGAGTCCTGAAACTGCCCTCTTCTAACATGGGTTGTGGCCCATTTGAGGGTCATAAAATCTGCTTAAAGGGTCTCACCAGCATGCTTTTTTCTTTTTAAATAAAGTGGAACCAAAGAGCGTAAAGTAGAAAATGCCTGAGTGTATGGCATATAAGAAGGGCAAGCACGATCCCAGGAAACTTTTATTCAGATGTGTGTGTTTACGGAATTGCAAAAACAAGGGTCTTGGTCAAAAAGGTTGAAAGCCACAACCTGCTGGCGTTTCTCAGAGGGGGCCATCAACAGCCGTGGCGGGATAACTCTTCGTTGTGTAGGACTGTTTCTTGCATTGCAGAAAGCATCATCCCCGTTCCCTGCCGGTAAAAGCCAGGAGCATTCCCATTCGTTGTGACAAAAGAAGCCGCCCCATTTCTAATTGCCCCCTAGGCGTGATACTAGTCTCTATAAGGGTTGAGGAAAATGGAAGCCACCATCTCCTGCTTTTCGGGACATCCGGTGTGTGAGGCGGCCTGTGGGAAGGAGGGGACAGGAGAGAGAGGCTGTGCTTTCTGACAGTGGCTTGGGTTCTGTGACCTTGGGGGCGAGGTGTGACCCTGCCGTGGGGCTACTAAGCCTCAGTCAGGGATAAAGCTTCTATCGCTTTGGACAGGCGTGGCGTCCTCCTCCCTCTGGCGTAGCTCAAGATCATGTCGATCAATTCCCACCCTCTTTGAGGCAAAATTTGCAGTAGAACCTCGTGCTTCCTGACTGGCACCCCCACCTTCGCAGATGTCCAGGAAGTTGGAGTCTGGTGTGTGGATGAAGCGGTTGGGATGCGGTGGAAGGCAGACGCATTTGCGGCGTGGGGCTTTGCCCCCAACTTCTTGCTCAGTCCCGCACTTCCACGCAGAGGGTATGTAATTGTCTTCACTTGGCAGTCATCGCATTTCTTTAAATTTGCTCAGCAGGGCCTCTGGTTGGATTGGGTTTGAGATCAGGCGAAAGGTTCTTTCTAATTCAGGGCTGCTGTCTCTCCAAAACCTGGACCCTAACAGCCTTGCCTCCGTTGAACACAGTTTCTCGTGCTCTTCCAGGGGTGGGGTACATGGGACAATCCATCCAGGGGAAGTCTTGACATTCTGCCTGAGCTAGAAACTGCAGATGGACCCAGGTGGGGTTATACTTGAAAAGGGAAAGTGTCCTGAAAGGCCAAGGCGGAGGTGCCAAGGTGAGCTCTGAGGCCAAGGCAGCGGGAATGCAATAGGCAAAAGAAGGACTAGGCGGGGAGCGTCTTAAAATTCCAGCTCCCAGGCCCCACCTGCAGAGATTCCCATTACGTGGGTCTGGGGCAGAGACTGGGAATGTGCACTTTACACTCTCCCTGCAGAGCGATTCTGCTGCAAGCCAGGAACCTCTGGGCTGGACTGCGGTTGACCCTTGGTAGTTACAGCCAGGCTTGGCAGAGCCTGCAGGGCCCTTGGGTCAGATTGCAATAATAAAGCTTTCATTCCCCGGTACCTTTCTGGTTTCTAACGGTTTTAACTCCCGATATAAGAGGGGACAGGCACTGGGCCGGGAGCGGGACATGTGGCTCTGACTTTGCCCTGGCTTAGCTGTGGGCCGGCAAGCCCCTTCCTCTTCCTGGGCATGAGCGGGGGGCGGGGGTGGGGGGGGGGAGGCGGCGCTCGAAGAGCTGGGAGCACTCACACTTCCAGCTCTGACATTCTAAGATTACGGATCTGGATCTTTTTAGAAGTACAGCCAAAGGTGTCAAAGAATAATAACAAGATAGAAAAATGCTGAGCGACTGCATTTATTTATTTGATGCTTTCAACCACTCTATACTACTGGCAGTGTTTTTCAGTTCATGAAACTTGAGGCGCGGAGAGGTTGGGTAACTTGCCTAAGATCACACAGCCAGCCAGGGGCAGGCTAACTTTCAACTCGCAGTCTGATTTTGGATGCACTGTACTGCTGCCACGCCAGCCATCGGCTGGGGTCCTCTCTCTCCTTGGAATTAAGGGATGACCTCTCTTGTCAGCTGTTCTGTGCTCTTTGGAAACCCGATGTCCCCCTCCATAATCAGGCACAGACCCTCGTGCTGAGCTCTGATTTCTGCCAACTTCTGGTTATGGCTCCTCACAGCATCTTCTGTGGACCAAACTATGGAATTCGCGTCTCAGTTGATGTCTGCAAACCTCATTTTCACGAAGTATCCGGGTGTTTGGTAAACCTGATGGAAGGTTTCTGCTTTTGCTGGGGGGGGGGGGGGAGGAGGGGAGAGGAATTGTGGGAGGGATTTCAATTCAGACTGAGCACTAGACTGAGGACCTCTCAAGGATTCGGGGGCCACCCCCCCCCATACACACGCGGGGAACGTTCCACTGGCTACTCTGTTGTTCGGAGCTGCTGGCCTCACTCTCTTGATGGTGCTGCTCAGATCACAGCTGCCAGCCCCTGGGGTTCCCAGAAAGCACAGCCTGCTGCAAAGGCTCCTGTGCTACTCGCTTAGGGAGGACAACCCCAGGAGAGAGGGAGGAAATGAAGCAGAGAGAGAAGAGCAAACAGGAAGCATCGAGTGCATCTGATTTCTCCTTGTTGGAGGGCTTTCTTTTTGAGAAGCTGCCTCTCAGGGCCGTTCACCTGGGAGAGGAAGAGAGAAGTATTCATTCATTGTTTCCCATCTCCTATGTGGCCAAAGGCGTGCCACATGTTATTTCCATTGCATTTTTATGCATCTCATACCTCAGGACCAACAGGGGACCCCCCAGGCAGAAGCCAAGGCACTGTTGGCTGCGCAGGAGCTAGGGTGAAGTCCATACTGACTTGGTCACTGCAGCAGGGACTATGGCTGGAACAAATGGCACCTGCAGGCAGGTAACGTGGATAAGAACTGAAATGGTGCCTAAGAGATGTCTGACACAGCCCACCCCTTTTATCACTTAGGTTTGCTCATGCCATCCCTACCTCCCCCCGCCCCGCCAATATATCCAGCTCCCATACTACAACATAGGACCTTTCATCATGTGAGAACAAGATGTTCTCACTTATTTCCTGAAAGGAGGGTCTCTAAGTCAGCCAAAGGGGTGCTGAAGCAAAGTACTGCTACATGCCATCCTCTGAATTCCAAAGGACATCACAATATTGGGGAAAAAAACCAAAACCTTAAATCAGTAGCAATGCTAAGCACAAAAGCACATCACAATCAGTTTATAGAAATGCAGTTTGTCTTGGGGCAAAGTCCCCTCTGGCCGTAGATCTGTGAAACCCACAAAACATTTTTTATCTGCTTCCAATATACAAAGGGACAGACACAGGGTAAACATTTGCATCACCACAAGGAGAATTAGGGAGGAAACATGCATCACTGGTCCCCCACAGTTCTGAAAACCAGCGGGTCATACTCCATTAGATTTCAACATCTGAGAGTCATTCTTAAGATGATGGTTTCTTCTCCTTCTTGGGGCCCCATGAGGCCCCACCCTTTCCACAGGCTTGTCCAATGTCCATTTTCTGGATTCCACTTTCATCAAGCATCTGGATGGCAAAGGAGCTCCAGACCTCACCCTCCAAGAATTTGGGGTGATGGCCACATTCTACCTACTCTCTGGGGTAGAGCCTCAACCCCTTTAGTACAGGCAGGTGGCAGCAACATTCGCCCTAATCTCTGGCATACGGGCCCAATCTCAGAACAGTGAGGTGGTGACCTGGCCTTCCCTAATCTATGGGAATAGGCCCACATCTCTCAGAGAAGTGGGGTGTCGACCTCACTCTCCCCAACCCTGGGGAATGTGCTCCACCCTCTCTGTAGCCTGGGGCGGTAAAACTCTCCCTGAACAGCAGGCTGGAATATTCACCCTCTTTAAAGCTGGGGCAAACCTCACCGTCCCTGTACACATGGGTGGGGTTCCTCTCTCGGCACAAGGAGATGTCTTAATTCCAGACCTGTCCATGGTTTTCCTCTTAAAGCTGTTTTCCCTTCCATCTCTCCCCTCTCTGTTCCTTTTAGTCTAGGCTGACAGTGATTTTGTTCACAATTGATCTTGCATAAAGCTTGTTGGTTTAGCATGTAGGAAGCAGGGGTCCAAGCCATCAGACAGTACTACTTTCCACAAGTCTTTTCTGGATAACTGCATTTTCAATCCTGGTTTACAAGGTCCAAGTTTAATTAAGTCCTCAAATGGGGCACTATCAGCTGGGGGCTTGATTTCCAGAGGCTTGGAATTTCTGGAATCAGTTTCTGGTTTTGTTGTACCCAACAATTCAGTTATCAGTTTATCTCTTTCCTCTAACATTTTGTTAGAAGCTGCAAGGAGAAGTCAGGCTGCATTTTCCACATTTAGTTTGGAAATCTTCTTGGCTAAATGTCCAAACTCACAATTTTCTAATTCTTCCTTCCAAATAACATCAGGAGTTAGTCATGCTAAGTTCTCTGCAACTTTAAAACACGAATTGCCTTTCCTCCAGTTCCCAATAAAAGTTTCATCATTTCCTTCTAAGGCTTTATCGAAAGTCTCTTTAGCATTCACAACAGTCTCTTCAAAGCAATCTAGGCCTTTTCTATCAAGTATCTCACAATTCCTCCAAAAAATACCCCTTACCTATTTATAAAACCACTCCAACATTTTTGGTAATTGCATCAGACTGTACCCGACTCTTTTGGCACCAAATTCTGTATTAGTCAGCCAAAGGGGTGCTGATGCAAATATCTGTTGGCTTTTATAAAGGGCATTTATTTGGGGTAAATTTTACTGTTACAAGGCCCTAAAGAGTCCATCTCAAGGCTGCTTTCTTACCAAAGTCTGTTGCAATGTGTTAAAGCAAGATGGCAGGCGATCTCTGCCTGGTCTCTCCTTCCAGCTTCCTCTTAAGGCTTTGTGGGCCCAACTTCTTCCTGTCTCAGCTGTAGGGTGGCCTAGGGCTTGTCTCTCTTCCCAGGGCTTTACCTGTTTGAGCCTTCTCCTTTCTGTCAAACAGCAGGACCGAAATGACCAAGTTTTCTCCTCTTTCACGTCTATGGAGCTCCCTCTCTTCCTGTGTATCTTCTTCTTTGTCTTCTTGAGTGAGTGCCCATTTATCTCAGCCCACCAAGGGGGTGGGAACTTAACCTGAGTTACACATTACTGACATGGTGGAAGCAGAGCTCTAATCCTAACATAATTTAACGAAAGACATCTCAGGTAAATCTAATACAATCAAAGGGATCACACCCAGAGGAACAAATCCGTTTATAAACACAATCTTTCTTTTTTTGGAATTCATAAATACTATCAAACCACTACAGAGGGGTCCAAGTTCAACCAGTCATAGTCCCTTTCAGGAAGATGGTTAACTGAAATCTGAAAAGATTTTAGGCAAGAAGAGTTAGTGACACAAGCTACAATTTCCAAAGCTATAGCCTGCCTTCTCCCTCTTCCATTCGTGATTTCCTTTATTTTGGGCCCATACTTTGGAGGGTCTGGGTTGCTTGCCCACCTTAAAAAAGACCTCATCCTTGAAGAATCTGATCTCTTTGTTGCCTGGGTTGCTTCATTTGCCCTTTTACCAGCATTACGGGGTCTAGAAGCATTAAGAAATACCCTGGAAGTTCCCAGGGTTCCAGACATATGCCCTCTGCTCCCATAAAGACGCTGTAGTGTAGGTCCTCAAGGTGCAGAGTCTGTTACCTCTAAGTTATATTACGCTAAGACAGTCACTCCTTTCTTCGCCTGCTGGCTCACTGGCATGAGGGGCTCATAGTGACCAGGTTGTGGTTTCAAGGTCAGTGGCCTGACTGTATCCTCTGGAAAAGTTCTTCTCACAGAAAGCAGGGCCTCATTCTACCCTTGTAGAGCCTAATGCTTTAGAGCTCCCTGGGAGAAAAGGTGGAAAGGCTCAATCCTACTACTACTCCTTGGCTCCCAAACCCAAGTATTCTAGCTGTTGGGGACACAGCACCATAGATTAGCCATTGGTTCTGTGACCGTGTATAGAGGAGAGTTCCACAGCCCTGCATCCTGGTGTCCCCAAGCTAGTGCCTTAGCTGAGGCTTTACCCGGCCCTTCCACAGTGGTATCCATCCAGATGCTTCTGGGTGATGTGGTCCATGCTAAAATTGGTGGATTCTCTGATCATTCACTACCGTCACACCTCTTGCCATTTAATGGGCCCCTTGGTTTGAGCAATGTTGCATGGGACACTGCATTGATAATCGGGCATTCTGCAAGTCCCTGGATTGTGGTGTTGAGAAATGCATTTGGTCAGGGAAGGTGTGGTAGTTTGAGGCTTTTATGGACCCCAGAAAAACCATGTCCTTAGAGCTAATCCATTCCTGTGGCTATGAACCTATTGAAGGTGGACCTTTTGATTAGTTTACTTCAGTTGGGGCATGGCCCAGGGTAGGTCTTAATCCTCTCAATGGAGTCTTTTATAAATAGGATGAATATGGAGAAGGAGACAGAGAGAAAGCCATAAGAGAGAGAAAACCATGGAAGCAAGAAGCTGAAATCCACATAACATGGTAGAGAGAAAGTTAGGGAACCAAGAAGCTGAAAGCGAAGAGACCCAGAGGAGAAGGGACAGGCCATCAGATGCTGCCATGTGCCTTGCCATATGACAGAGGAGTCCAAGATTGCTGGCAGCTGGTCTTGGGGAGAAAGCATTGCCTGATGATGCCTTGATTTGGAAACTATTTTTAGCCTCAGAACTATAGGCTTGTAAAGTAATAAATCTCCATTGTGGAAGCCAACCCATTTCGGGCATATTGCATTTTGGTGGCATAGCAGACTAAAACAGAAGGCACACCCACATCCAGGGTAGTAATCTGTGCTGATGAGTAAGAATTGCCCAGGAAGGGATCTGAAGTGTTCAACTTGTTGCCAAGCAGTTGGCCAGTCTCTTCAAGGGACGGTGCCCTAATGAGGGCTCAGTGTCATTCTCTGCAGCTGGCAGCTGGGCATTCAGCAATATTTTAGAGGAATGAGGTCCATGCTGTCATCACGATCACTCTGTTCAAGGTTCCACTGTGTCAGTCCTGGGTGGCCAAGAAGAAAGGCTGCCTGGCATCCACCGGATGAGTGGTCCTGGCACACTGGTGGTTGACTTTCCTCAGGGTGGATGCACTCTGGTGAGCATTAGTGCAAGATACAAAGATCACATTTTGTGTCCATTCCCATAGGTCAATCCATAAAGCTAGACACCCCCAATCTTCTGTTCTTGTTCCTACCGGGCACCTGGCTCACATCCAAGGCACTTACCATCACTGAGGCAGCTACATATTTCTGTAACTTGGGCCATTTCTCCCTCCTTCAAAGTGGTTGGCCAAGTGTGCTGCTCAAGTTCTATCCTCTGGAAAGAATTCTCGTCCTGAGGGCCACCCCTGAGAAGGACCTCATGCAGCAACCCTCCATTTTCAGTCAACACAACATTGACTCATCTGTGAAACTGCCTGAGATCTTTCCTTCTGTTTGTTGGTTGTGGAAAACTACCCATGAAGCCACAAGTGTGAGCTGAGGATGGGTGTTGGTACAAAGAGGTAGGTGACATGGGAGTCTGGGCTATCTGTGCTTTCTAGACTAGTTTAGGCCTTATCTTATATATATATATATATGCTTAGCTTCTGGCAGAACCCTTACATGAGCTACTCGACCTATGGGGAGACCTTAGATATGCTACCAAAATGCAATATGCCAGAAATGGGTTGGCTTCCACAATGGGGATTTATTGCCTTGCAATAATCTGGTAGGAAAGGTCAAGTGGAATTACTTGAAACTACCTTCCCCTCCCCCACACCAAGACAGTAAATCAGAAGCAGTACCACCTCCCAGGAAGTATTGCAGAGATTAGAGTTACCATCAAGACCCGAAGGGTGTGAACTTGGTGGACCTCATCATATTCCCATTAATTCTCTGCAAAAGCCAAGTGGATTATGACAGATGATAGTGGATAACCCCAAACTTGGCCAGATGGTAACAAAACTCACAGCTACAATGCCAGATGTGGAATCTTTACTGGATACTCAAGAGTAGAAAAGGGCCCTCTTTGGAAAGCAATTGTGGTTTTGTACTGTCATTGTTTTCTCTTGATCACCCAAAAGACCGCCCTCTTCTTTGGTTATCCTAGTAAATTCTTTTCTAGTCCACTAGTTAAGTCTGTTCTGCTTTTCCTGCTCATTAAATTAAGTGAAGAGGCAAGCATTGGTCACCTCCTCTGGACTTTCTCAGCACAGCTCCAGGGAGGTGTTATCATGCCCAGGTCCTGGGTACCGAAGAAAATGAGATTCAGAATAGTGGGCACTGCACACACGATGACTTCTTTCCAATCTAAAATTTGGGATGCTTCTGGTGGATGTTTGTGCCCCTTCCAGCTGCTTAGGAATGCTTTTGGATACTGAGTTTTCTGGGACACTTGGACTGATTATAAGAGACTGGACTAGCCTATTAATTTAGTCCTGGAAGAGCTGGGACACGAGACACCCACATCTGCACACGTCCCCCACACACAGATTGTACCAGAGCTGGGTAAACAATTCAGACCAGTGTGGGTATGACATGAAGCTTCCTCTTGGCTATTCCTATGACTTCACATTGAATGGAAGGAAATCGCTTAAGCCCTCAAAACACAGTCTGGCAGGAGGCGGGACGCCTGGCTTGGCTTCCTGCCACATTTCTCCCACACCCACAGCTGGGACTATTTGGTCCAAAGACCCTCTGTGTCCTCCATCGAGTTCACAGTGCCCATCTCCAGGCTGAACCCCAAAAGGAGAGGCCTGGGCGAAGTAGGCACAAATTTAACAACATGCACATATTTCCAATGGTTTATTGGGGAGAAACACATTTTGGGGGCTCTTGTCTTTAGGTTCCAGAGCACTGGATATTAGGATACACTCACACAGAACCAACAAAACATAGCCATGCCTTCATCCTTCGGGTACTCTACAGACTGAGGAAGGCCAGGTTTGTACCATAATGACATCTTTTTTTTTTTTTTAAAGATTTATTTATTTATTTTATTTCTCTCCCCCTCCCCCACCCCAGTTGTCTGTTCTCTGTGTCTATTTGCTGCGTGTTCTTCCTTGTCCACTTCTGTTGTTGTCAGCGGCAGGGGAATCTGTGTTTCTTTTTGCTGCGTCATCTTGTTGTGTCAGCTCTCCATATGTGCAGCACCATTCCTGGGCAGGCTGCACTTTCCTTCACGCTGGGTGGCTCGCCTTATGGGGTGCACTTCTTGAGCGTGGGGCTCCCCTATGTGGGGGACACCCCTGCGTGGCAGGGCACTCCTTGTGCACATCAGCACTGCGCATGGGCCAGCTCCACACGGGTCAAGGAGGCCTGGGGTTTGAACTGCGGACCTCCCGTGTGGTAGACGGACGCCCTAACCACTGGGCCAAGTCCGCCGCCTCCCATAGTGACTTGGTTTCCATTTCTCTCACGTAGACACACCTTATTTGTATATTAAACTGAGGGTGGTGGGGACAATTGCCAAGTGGATGGCACAGCCACCCCAGAAGGCAGCAAGTGCCCCTTTGGAAACACCAACCAGCTCTTGGCACAAGGAACTCGGGCCCCATGATGCCAGGCTTCCCAGCACTTTAAAAAGAAGTCAGATATCTGGACTTAATGTGAGATTACCCTAATTATCGAATATTGCTCGTTAATTTGATTGGGGGACCGACACAGGCAGGCCAAACAAAATACGCCTGCGAGTCACATTGAGCTCATGGCCACCAGTTCACACCTCCGGTTCTGACCGACTGAGGCAGCTGTAGGGTGCAGGGGGCAGCAGCAACAGAGAAATGGAGATGTTGGAAAGCAGACTGCCTGCGGCCAGTGATTTCACACTGAAGGAAGGCTGTGCCCAACTCGGAACAGCTGCGAGAGGGAGAGGATTCACACCCAGAACAGCTGCGGGAGGGAGAGGATTCACACCCAGAACAGCTGCGGGAGGGAGAGGATTCACACCCAGAACAGCTGCGGGAGGGAGAGGATTCACACCCAGAACAGCTGCGGGAGGGAGAGGATTCACACCCAGAACAGCTGCGGGAGGGAGAGGATTCACACCCAGAACAGCTGCGGGAGGGAGAGGATTCACACCCAGGGAGCGTGAAGGAGGCGAAGAAGCCCAAAGAGGCCGGTTTTCTCAACTGTCCTTCGTCTTATGCGTTGGTCCCACGTGGGGACGTCCAGGCCTAGAGCTGCTCGGCTGCAGGTGCCCCCTGAGGGCTGGGGCTGAGGTCTGGCCTCTCGCTTGTCAGGTACCCCCTCCCCAGGGTGGTAAGTGTCACCACTGTCAATTACACAAGCCAGAGCCCAGGGCGCATTGCCCCGTGCCCGGCACACTGCTAAATGTTCTGTATTTCAGTAGCACCTTGAGTCCTTCCACCCACCCAGGAGGACGGCACCTTTATCATGCCCCTCTACGGTTAGGTTAAGTTTCATATGCCTCGTAAGGACAGAGCTGGGACTCCACCCAAGCAGCGTGACCCCTGAGCCCGAGCTCATAGTTCCTACCTTCTTGGCTGCTGCCCATTTGTTGATGGTGTCTGTCTCCTCCGTGATGGGGGGCTCACTGCCTAGTGAGGATCGCCAGCCTCTGCGATGGGTGAAGACCTTGCCTGCTTTCTCCTTCCCGGGTGCATCTTCTTTGACTCTGGGAGAGGTCAGTCTGTCACTCACTGTGGGGTGAGGAGGACTCTTGGTAAATCACGTGCCTTCTCTGGGCCTTGGTTTCCCTAGCAATAAAATGGGGGTGGGAGGGAGGTGGCTGGGTCAGGTTTCTTAAGGCTGAGACCGTAGTAAATGTTCTGGGTTCCAACACGCTTGGGAAAATACCAAATATTTCACATGGCTTCAAGGTCAAGTGCACATCCAGCAACTGGCCTGTGTGGAAGGTCCCAGCACGGCTTCAGGACCCCCTCCAGCCCAGGAGGGCCTTATCCATCACGACTGCTTGGATGGGCATTCTTCTGAGCACTGCCCCTGCCCTGAGACTTGCGCCCTCTTCCGCAACCCTCTGCAGCCCTCAGAGCCTGGCCAAGCACCCCTTGCCTTCTCCAGGCTGCACTGATGCCTTCCTTTTTTAAGAGCTGCTTTAGTCCCAGGACAGAGCCCTCCCCTGCCTGCAGCCCTTTAGAGCAGGCAGGAACACTGTGGCATGCAAGTTACCTTGTCTGGAGACTCCTAGCCACCTGCCGAGGTCAAAGTCGATCTGCCATTTTTCAGATGAAGAAATCAGAACTCAGACCAGGGCAGGATTTGTAGTCCAGGCCAGATTCTGGACTGGAACCCAGCCTCCTGACCTCCAGGCTGGGGCTGCCTGCTGGTGGCCCTCAGGCCCCAGGCTCTCATTAACCCTTTTGTGCCTGAGCGCTCAGAGTCTCTGGGGCAATTTTGCTCATGGGGTTCAGGAGTAAGTCTCATTGTTTCGTTCGCAGCCTGGCGGGTGGCTGGCTGGGGAGGGGCCCAGATGCGGGCAGCTGGTCCAGGCGAGCTTGGCCACATTTTAAACCTCAGGGTTCTCATCTATAAAATGGGGGTTCGTTAGAGTACCTCCCTCCCGGGGCTGTGAAGACTAATTGGGACAGCACAGGTAAAGCCTTGGGCACGGGGCCTGGGACACGAGCAGCCCTCCGTAAGTGTGGGCTACCGTGTTAGTTTCCCACGGCTGTTCTAACCGGGTGCCATGAACGTGGCGGCGTACTGCGACGCACATTTATTCTTGTATAGCTCCGGGAGCCACGATCAAGTCTGGATGTTGGCAAAGCCACGATCCCTCCGGAGGCTTCGCGGGGAGACCCCTTTTCTTACCTTGCTCCCCACCTCTGCCGCTCCCCAGCCACTCTGTTCTGGATGGGTCATATCAATGTGCCCCATGGGACCTTTTGGGTCTGGCTCGTCTCAGCGTAACGTTTTGCATTTCATCCACATTGCGGCCCGCACCAGGACGTTTCTTGGAATGGCAGTCCACTGTCTGGATGTGCCACGTTTTCTTCTCCTCTCATCTGCTGCTGGGCTCTTGGGGTGTTGGCTCCTGCTGGCTCCCCGGGATTTGGGTGTCTCCTGAGGGGCCACTCCTCCACCGCACACAGCTCCCATGCCATCTCCTCTGCAGGGCCGATGTGGGCGGCGGCAACTGGCCGTCTAGGGAGTGGGATGAATGCAAGCCAGGAACAGACCACAGAGCCACCGCCCTCAGTGACTGTTGGGTGCCTGAGAAGGGAGATCCCTGGGCTGGCCTGACCTCGTAACTGGCCAGCCAACTTCTGCGGCGCTTCCATGGCCCAAAGTTTTCATAGCGTTGTGCTTGCTGTGCCCATGAAAAGCTACCATTCCAGGGCTGACGCAGCGCCCGGCTCTGTGCTAACCTCGGTACAGCGGGCGCGGTCCGCTTCCCCCCACCGTGGGCTTTTGCGGGCTGACACTCGCCGTCTCTGTCCACCTCCTAAAGCTCCTGGCCTAGACTCTCACCTAAGGCTATCCTTCATTTCATTGAATGTTTCCTCAGCATCTCCTTCTACCAGGTGCTATTTTAGGCAGAGAACAAAGCAAATAAAAACGCTTGCCCTTGAGGAGCTTAAATCCAGTGAGGGGGAAGCTCTGGGGTTAGATTCACTTTTTCTCCCTAGGATTTATTTTATCCCCCCTCCCCATTGTTCGTGCTCCCCGCCTGGTCTCTGTGTCCCATCTGTGCTCACCTTCTTTTTAGGGGGCACCAGGAACAAGCAGGACCTCCCATATGGTAGGTGGGCACCAAATTGCTTGAGCCACCTCTGCTCCCCACTTTGTTGTGGCTCTCATTGTGTTTCCTTGTCGAGTCTCTTCATTGCGTCATCTTATTGTGTCACCTTGTTGCGTCAGCCTGCTATCTTGCTAATCTTCTTTAGGAGGTACTGGAACAGAACCCAGGACCTCCCATGTGGTAGGCAGGCACCCAACTGCTTGGGCCACATCCTGCTCCCCTATATCATTTTTATAAACATTATATGAGGACTATTTTTGCTTCAGTTATATACATATCTATATTTCACTTATGTGTCACTTGTAGCCCTCAAGCAGGGCAACTCCTGGGCATTCAAGGGGGTTTGATGGGTCAGGCTTGCTGTCCTGCTGTGTGACCTAGGGACCCTTACTCCACCTCTCTGAACCTCAGCTTCCCTCTTCACGGAATAGCTGAATCCTGGCGATCCCAGCCTCTCTGGACTGCTGAGCGGATTCCACCAGGCAGGGCAAGGGTGTGCGCTTTGACGCGGGATGGCGCGGGCAGGACCGAGGTGGGCCCGGGAGGGCGCCGGGATCGGCTGGCCGGGGTGCGCGCGGGGCTGTCCTCCAGGTTACATAAGCCCGTCGGGGCGGCGGCGGCGGAGGGGGAGCGCGCGGCGGCGCGGCGGGAAGGGGCGTGGGGGAAAGGGGCGTGGGGAGCGGCCGCGCCGGGGGCGTGAGCGCGCCGCGGCCCGAGGTGGGGCCCCCGGAGCGGCGCAGGGCGCGGCGGAGTCGGGTTTCAGAGCGCGGGTGACTCAGGCCGGGCGCCGCGACCCTGCGCCAGCGCCGCCTTTGTTCCCGCTGGAGGGGCGAGCGCCCGGGCCCGAGCGCAGCCCCGCGGCTCCTCGGCGCGCTCGACGCGGCGCGCGCCCCCGGGGGCGCCAGCGACCCGGCGACATGACGCCCAGGTAGGACCCCCTTCCCCGCGCCGCGGAGCCCGGCCCGCGCGCGCGCCTCACCTTGCCTCCCCGGCCGCCCCTTGCAGGAGGAACGGGCGGTGCTGGCCCCTGCTGCTGCTCTCGGTCTGCGCGCTCCTCCCCGCTGTCCCCGGGAGCCAGGACGCGACAGGTAAGCGACCCTGCTCGGCGGGCGGCGCCCGCTGCCCCCGCGCCCCGGGGCAGCTGGTGTTCGCGGCGGGCGCGGCGGCAGCGAGCGCCTCATTCCTGGACATAAAAGGGAGTGGTGGCCGCTCGGGGCGCCCTGGCCGGCGGCCCCCGGGGCGCGCAGGCTGCGAGTGGCGGGCAGCGCTGTCCGGGCATCGGGGTGTCTGGACAGGGCACAGTCTTGGGCAGAGATGGACGTGGGAAGCGCAGCGACAAAGCCGGCGGCTCCGCGGGGACCGCAGTTCCAAGGCTCCCAGCGCCCGCGCTCAGGTCGTGCGCGCCGGCTGCCAGGGTAAGGGCAGGTCTGGTGCTCCGCCTGGTGCTCGGCCGGTGCGCAGGTGCGGAGACACCTGGGACCTTTGTCGCGCAGAAAGTAACGGGACTGAATTGCTCCGATGCCTTCGCGCTGGGTTACCTAGGGGTCACATCCATCGCGGGCAGGGTGTGGCGCCAGGGGCCACTGGGAACAGTTATGAGTGCCCTGAAGACTAAAGGAGAGATTGGTGTGCTTTACAAGCCCCTGGGCACGAAGTAAGTGATAGAAATGATTACTCGGATCCTTGCAGTGACCGTTAGGAAGCAACGCAGACATTTCCACAGAGGAGGACTCTGGTGAAGAGTTGGGAAGTGGCCAGGCCAGTCCCTGCCCAGCCCTCCCCCTCCTCCAGCTTTGGAGAGCTGCTGCTCTCCGCTGTGGCCTCTGACCCCCTCTGGGATTAGAGAAGTATACACACACTCAGTAGAATACGGGTGGGGAGTCTGGGAACCACAGCCTCGGGTCCTCCTGAAGGAAACTGGGGATTGAGTGAGTGGCCTTGCTTAACTCTCTGAGTGCCCCAGGAAACCTGGGGCCGCCCAGACCATCGTCTCTTGGAGAGCAAGACCCAAACGCGATGGCTTTTCCTGCTAGCGCATCCAGCCTGGCATTTCTTGCAGATCAAAGGGCGCCTGGAGACAAGTTCTGGCTTCTCGGCACCGTGGCCCATGTCAGAACGCTGCAATTTTGCATGTGATAGAAGATGCTGCCAGCTCTGCAGCAGAGGGCGGCTTGGGGCTCCGCGGCTTTGGTGAACTTTGCTGCACGTCCCCTCCTCCTCCCCGAAGAGGAAAAGGGTTCTGGGGGAAAGAAACTTTTGCTGTTTCTTTTTCCTCTCGCTTTGGGAAGCTTGTCCCCTGGATACCCGTCTCGGTCAGGACGGCTGTCGCGTACACAGAGGAGGTCCTGTCCCCATGCCTCACGTAAAGAGGGAGGGCAGGGAAACCCCCGGGAGCTGAGCTGGACCCAGGAGAGGGCCACTTAGGACTGATGGGTATTCAGCGCACCTCTGGGAATTAGAAGGGAATCTTCTGGAAATGTGGTATATCTTCCTGCAAACCAAATTTTGCATGCAGTTGAATATGGCTGACACTTAGAGAACACTCCCTGCGTGCCTGGCAGAGCTGTGAGCACAATCGCATCTCACCAGTTCCATCCCTGCAGGGACCCCAGGAGGTGGGGCCCGGGGACTGTCACTATCTCTGGTTTCCAACGAGCTTCAAGACTGAAAGGAGGTGTGAGGTGGTGTTAGGGACCCACAGTCTTCAATGAGCCCCAGAATCAGAGAGTCCGTTGTATCTGCAAGGCATTGCACGGTGCACCTGGTGTTTGCTCCCCACCAAGTCACTGCATCTACCCTGTCTTAGCTTGCGTGAGCTGCTACAACAAATACCACTCAGTGGCTGGGCTTAAACCACAGGGATTTATGGGCTCACAGTTTTGAGACCCGAATTCCAACATCAAGGTATTGGCGGGGCTGACTTTCTCCTGCCGTCTGCAGTGGTCCAGCAACCCTCTGTGACATGGCGCCCTGTCTCTCCTCCTTGTGTCTGCTCCTCTGGTTTCCACTGCCCCCTGCCTTCTGCCTTCTGCCTCTTTGTCCAATTTCCTTAGCTTAGACTGCCTGCCGCCATACTGGACTAAGGCTTGCCTCATTCCATCTGGGCTCATCGTAACTAACAACATCTTCAAAGGTTGTCTTTATAAAGGCGTTCACACGCAGAGGACTGCAGATTAAAACTTGGACATGTCTTTTGTGGGGAGCATGATTCAGTCTCCCCCACACTCCCCAAAGCACTGGGAACTAAGTTAGGTCCATCTTACAGAGGAGGCTCAGCGGAGGGTGGGGGGGTGGGTGGGAGGGGAAGGTGACTGGCTCAGGGCCACCCAGATGTAACTGCACACGCCCATGACAGCCTCCCCCCCCCCCCACATGTTGGCAGACTCCAGGACTGGTGCTTCCCCCCCCCAAAGGGCCACTGATCAAATGACTATAAAAAAACAATAGCTAAGGCTTGAAGCCAGCAGTGTCCTCCATGCTTGGTGTTAATGAACTCATTTCAGCTTCACAACCGTGCCGTGGGGTGGGCCCATTTATTATCCCCTTTTACAGAGGAGGAGACTGAGGCACAATGAGGTGAAGTCATTTGACCTAGGGCATGTGACCTTAAGTGGCAGGAGCATAATATGAACCCAGAGCATCTGGCTCCTAACCACTCTGCCCTGCGCTCAGGCAGGTTGGCGTCGGAAAGCAGGTGGGTAAGTGGGTAGTTACGAGCTTAGACTGCAGTGTCCTAACAGTTTGTCATGTTCTTAAAATGTTAGACACTTGTCCTGTGGTCCAGCGATTGCTCTTCTAGGTATCTACTCAAGAGAAAGCAAGGCTCCTGTCTGCACAGAGACTTGTAGGTGAATGTTAAGTCATTACTCACAGTGGCCCAAAATTGGAAACAAACCAAATGCCCATCACCTGGTGAGTGGGTGAACAAAATGTGGTATATCCATTCAAAGGAGTACTATACAGCAGTGAAAAGGAATGAAGTACTGATCCGGGTGACAACATGGATGAATCTTAAAATCATTCCACCAAGTGAAAGAAGCCAGACCAAAGAACTAGATGAAACCTCCATTTATATGAAAGTTCTAGAAAAGGCAAAACTGAAGAGACGAAAACAAATTGGTGGTTGCCTGGGGCCAGGAGTTGAAGCGGGGATCGCCTGCAAGCAGGTACAAGGAGCTTTGTAGGGAATATTCTAAAACTGGATTAGGGTGATGGTTGTAAAACTGTATACGTTCACGAAAACTTATCCAACTGTGGACCTAAAATGGGTGAATTTTATGAAACATAAACTATACCTCAATAAAGCTATTTAGAGAAAATGTGTATTCCAGGAGCACCAGGGCTCCAGATCTGGTGAACCCCTGGCGGACTTCCTCCTGGCCTGCTTGGAGGCGGCACACAGCCGCGATGCCACTGAGAGAGTGCCGGCCTGGTGCTGCCCTGGGGAAGCAGCTCCAGCGGGAACGGCCAGGCTCACTGCTCCCTTTGGGGCTCTGGCCCTACTGCCTTGCCGCCTCTGAAAGCCACGGGCGGGGACCTGCAGATAGTGGGGAAACATGGGCTATGGAAATTTAGAGTGGATCTTTGCAAGTTATCTGGTATCCCCAAAAGAGCAAAATCTCAGGCCTTGGGGATCTGGGGCTCCACACCGACTTCCTTGTGAACTTAGATGAGTCACTTTTCCCTTAATGAGCCTCGGTTTTCCCATCTATAAAACGTGGTGGCAAGATTCACTCATGTCTGTAGGTTTTCTGGTTCAAAACACTGGGAAACAAACAAAAGACTTATCTATTTGAGGTTTAATTATTCCGTATGGTTTTTATTATTATTATTTTTTTAAAGATTTATTTTTTATTTATTTCCCTCCCCTCCCCCCCCCCCCCCCGTTGTCTGCTCTTCGTGTCCTTTCTCTGGGTGTTCTTCTGTGACCACGTCTATCCTTATCAGCAGCACGGGAATCTGTGTTTCTTTTTGTTGCGTTGTCTTGCTCTGTCAGCTCTCCGTGTGTGCAGCACCATTCCTGGGCAGGCTGCACTTTCTTTCGCGCTGGGCGGCTCTCCTTACGGGGCGCACTCCCTGCACGTGGGGCTCCCCTACGCGGGGGACACCCCTGCATGGCAGGGCACTCCTTGCGCGCATCAGCACTGTGCATGGGTCAGCTCCACATGGGTCAAGGAGGCCCGGGGTTTGAACCACGGACCTCCCATGTGGTAGGCGGACGCCCTATCCATTGGGCCAAGTCCGCTTCCCTCCGTATGGTTTATTTCAGCAGATAGTTACGCAGCACCAACTTGGTCTCTCCCTTCATCCTAGCTCTTGGGGGACAGAGGGTTTGGACAGTCTCTGCCCCACGCACCCGCAGCTTTGGGGCGAGTGACCTGTTGAGAACACTTACAGTGCAGTTTTCCCGAGCTCTCCTTTTCTAGCCTTGGTGCAGCCAACCCCATCCTCCCATAACCAGCTGCTCTGGGGGTGTCCCCCCACGCAGCCCCCTGAGGCCCAGCAGGCTGAGCTGACAGCAGGCTGACAGTATTGCCTCTTCCTTCCCTGATAAAGCCTCAGTGGCAGCGGAATACCAGCTCTTCTAGAATATTTAAGGGGACTTTTGTAGGGGTAAAGGGTGGCAGCACAAGTAATTTGCTCTTGATAATGATATGGCGATAGTGAAAAATTCTTGCTTTTCTTTAAACCTTTTTATTGTGAATTATAATGTGCATTCAGAAAAGTGCAGACGAAACGTCCAGTCCAATGTTTTATCACACAGCGAACACCCGCGCAGCCCGGGTCAAGGGCCAGGACGGCCCTCCCGGAAGCTCCCTTGTGTCCCTGTGCAGGGACCGTTCTCTCCCCACCCCCTCAGTACCCACCACCTTGCTTTACAATAACCCCTTCCTTGCTTTTCAAAAGTAACTTGACTAATTATGCGTGCATCCATATATGGCGAAGCTCAGTTTTACTTGACTTTGACCTTTACACAGGGAGGATGTATTCTTTTGTGTCTCCTTTCCTCCACTGAGTATCCTGTTTTTGCAGTTTGTCCATGTCACCTCATGGTATAGCCAGCTCGTTTCCATTGCTGGGTAATACGCCATTGCACGCGTGTCCTGTTGCATTGTCTAGCTCTTCTTCTCCAACAACATTTGGGTTGTTTCCGTTTTGGCTATGTCTCTTGTTCTAGACCTAGGAGCAGAGTGATGCTCGTTGGGTATGACTGTCTCCCAACTGAGTCGACAATAGGCAGCCATCACTTCTTCCGCAGGGTGGCTCAGTGGACATGGCCACCCACTTGGCATAAGGGTCCCCATGTCTTTATGTCCTCACCAACACTTGGTCTTGTCTTTGGATTTAACCCGAGACTTTCTAATGGGTGTGCGTTAGAATCTTACCTTCATCTTAATTTACATATTCCTGATTATTCACTAAGTTGATAACCTTTTCATATGTTTACTGGCCATTTGGATGTCCTGAATTACTTTTTCTTAAATCGTGATTAAATTCACATAATATAAATTTAACCACTTTAAAGTGTATAAGTCAGTGAAATTTAGCACATTCACAATATTAGGTAACCACCAGCTCTATCTAGTTCTGAAATATTTTCATCATCCCAAAAGAAAATCCCACACCCATTAAGCACCCACTCCCCAACCTCCCCCCCGTCCCACCCCTGGCCATCCCCAATATGATTTCTGTCTCTAAGGACTGACCTATTCTATATTTCATTAAGTGGACTCATACAATATGTGACTTTTTGTGTCTGGCTTCTTTTCTCAGCATAACGTTTTCAAGGTTCACCCATGTTATAGCATGTATCAGGACTCCTTCTTTTTATGGCTAAATAATACTCCACTCTATGGATATATCATGTTTTATTTACCTACTTATCCATTGATGGACATTTGGGTAGTTTCCACCTTTTGGCTATTATGAATAATGCTGCTCTGAACATTGGTGTACAACTATTTGCTTGAGTCTCTGCTTTCAATTCTTTTGGGCATATATCTAGGAGCAGAATTGCTGAGTCGTGTGGTAATTCTATGTTTAACTTACTGAGGATCCGCCAAACTCTTCCACAGGGGCTGCAGCATTTTACATTCCCACCAGCAATGTACAAGGGTTCCTTTCCACACTCTTGCCAACACTTGTTATTTTCCTTCTGTTTTTATTATAGCCATCTGTTGGCCAAGACCCACCTGGCTCAAAGTGATCTAATCAAAACTGAAGTGATCCAATCAAAAGGGTCCCATATGCTCAGGAATGGATTAATCCTCAGGACATGATTTTCTGGGATCCACCCAGCCTCACACTGTCACACCATACTAGCGGGTGTGAAGCGAGATGGCGTTGTGGTTTTGATTTGCATTTCCTAGTGACTAAGGATGTTGAGCATCTTTCCACGTGCTTGTTGGTCATTTCTATACCATCGTTGGAGAAATCCTGATTTAATTTTAAAATGGCAAATCTGAGTTGATTTGGGCTTCCCCCTCTAATAATGTCACTCTTGCTCACTGGCAGTCTTGATGTGCTTTCTCGAGCAAGCGAGACGTGGGCAGAGCCAACCTGAAGTTGTGCATCACCTTGGCCTGCAGTGAGCTACTGCTGCTCACTTACCAGCAGAGGTTGTGATGACTGTAAATGATTGTAGTGTTTGAATTACCAGCTACAATTTCGGGTTTGGTCTAGAGTTGGGTGTGCATTTGCATCATGGCACACTGGACCACCCCTGCTCCCCATGTGTGTTTGGGCTCTTTACCTTTGCACAGGTGTTCTCTGGTCTCCTGCCTAGAACACCCTTTCCCACCCTTCCATCCTCTCCTTAAGATCAAATCCTACCTACTGGCTAAATGCCACCTCTTCCAGGTGGCCTTCCCTGGACTCCCCAGCTGCGCTCTCTTGCCGCTGAGCCCCTGCAGCCCTTCTTGTCTCTCTGGGCACTGGTGACCGCCCATCCTCCCTGCTCTGGCAAAATCTGTTTCTTGTCTTTCTTTTCCATGGGAGGATGCTGAGTGTGGGTCGCGCTCCATTTGTCTCCATCTCTCCCAGGACAATTGTCCAGAGTTGGCCAGTTGAACTTGTGCCATTTTGTCATTATCATAAATGCAGCTGCTGGAAACATCTTCAGACAAATGGCCTTTGTTTTCTTTTGGGGTTATTTCCTTCAGCTATTTTCCTCCCAATGGACTCACCCAGTCAAAGAGCGAGCAGAGGGAGTTTATGTAGTAGATGGGGCTTTGTCAGGCACGAGTTAACCCCGCCACTGCTAGCCTGATTGCCCTGGCTGGGTTCTCGCGGGCCCCGTGGGGACGCACTCTGCTGCACGCAGGCCCTTCGAGGCCCGGCTCCGTCTGCCTCCCGGGCTCCACGCACACCGAGCCCCTTGACTGGGGCTCGCGCAGGACCCCGCAGGTTTCTGAATGCGACATGGGATGTCTTTTCAGCTACGTCTTTGCACAGGCCAGTCCCTCTCCCCGCTTTAATTTTAATTTTGGTGGCCTACATACAACCCAGATTTTCCCATTTTAACCACTCTCATATGTCCTTTGCAGTGACGTTAATTATATTTAAAATATTGCGGCACCATCACCACCATCCGCTAGCAGAACTTTTCCATCACTCCAAACTGAAACCCTGGACCCGTTAAGCAGCAGCTTTCTCTCCTCACCCCTGCCCTTCCACCCAAACCCCGTTCCTTTTCGAGGACCTGAGCCCCTCGCCCCCCTGGCTGTGCACCACTCACCCGTGAGGCTCCGCTCTGGGCACGTCCCTGTCCCCCAGACCCCCAGGTCTTCTCTCAGCCCCAGGGCATGTTGCATTGCCCTGGGGAGGGGGTGACTCGTCTGCCCTCCCCACTCCACAGCTGGTTCCCTGGGACGGGGCCTGGGTCTTGTCCACCTCTGCATCCTAGCACCTAGCGCGGGCCGCAGTGGGCATCCAGCAAATGTTCCCGGGGAATCGAGGAGCACAGGCAGACCCCCCGCCTGCGGTCTGAGCCAGCTCCCCACATCCTCTGCACTGGGGCTCCCTGGGGCTCCCACAGCTCTGCGACTGTGGGAACCCCCTGGCTGCGTGGCTTTTAATTTGTCTCCTTTAATAAGGAATTTGAGGTAGGCTGGAGTTTATACTGATGTTACTTTGCTGTCTGCCTTTTTCCATGACATTGGAGTGTGTCAACTGTTTTCTAGCTGGTTCCCACCCATCTTATTGCTAATTGCCTCCATTCTGTCAAAAGTTGTGCATTCACTCTCTTCCAGTCAACTATAGAAGCTTATTTTCCGGTTGTCTTTTAACGTCTGCTGCTTGAACCCATACAGACTGGAGTTATTTTCTAAAGTGGGGGCCAGTCTTCCCCAAAGCATTAATTGAACTGTGAGCTAGCTCTGCCCTGACCCGTTGCTTCTGGTTCTCATATAAAGATTTTTCTTTCAATGATATAAATTTATTCCTGGAATCTCTGTTCTACTAATCGTTTCCTTGTGTGTGTTCTTTAAAAAAATAATTCTGTATGATCTTAACAATTGCTGCTTTGTAATCTGTTCTAAAAGTTGGGCAATGCCCTCCATTAAGCCACAAATGCTTTAGTGTAGGGTGGCTCATCACGTAATTTCCTCCCGAGATGGCTGAGCACCCGGGGTGTCGTGGTGGCGATGGGTAGGTGGGGGCTGGGAAGGGGAGGCTGTCTTACAAGACTCCAGTTTAAGACTTTGGAGTCTGGTGTCTCCAGTTAAATTGAGGAGAATGGATGAGCAGGTGTGGTTTCAAACTCAGAGCAGGGGACTGGGGCCCCGAGGAGGCTGGAGACTTCGGGCAGAGCCAGGTTTGCTGCCTGACCATCTCCCTCTGCCCCACCCCACCCCAGAGAGGAAGAGTCAGGGTTAGGGTAGAGCTTGGGAGAAGGGCCGAACTTCTTCCTGGGCAGTTGTGGCTCAAGGAAGGCCGTCCAACCCTCACCCATAGCAGAACCGTTCAGCGGCAGTCAACTCCACTCGACTCGTTCAATCCAACCCAAATGAGCCCAGCCCGCCCCAGCCCACCCCAAGCGAAGCCAACCCAACGCAGCCCAAGCCAGTTCACACTTGTTGCGTGCTATGGGTGATTTTAAGGGAGTGAGCAGGGCAGAGGACGATGCTGAGGCCCCTGGTGTCACCCTCAAGTGTGCTTTCAGATGTTGGGGAAGCTTCTTCCTGGGTTTGGAGAATGTGGGTAAATCTGACTTCCAGAGAGCAGCCCTGCTCGGGCCTCTGCAGAGCTGCTCATCTGTCATGGAGGAGCTCGGGGGGACCCAGCTTTTAAAAACCCACCTGCCGGAAGTCTGCTGTGACTGGTCTCCTTCCAAACTGAACTTCTGTTGAAGCCCTCAGAATTGTTTGCCCTGCTCTGGTTGTGGCCACTGCTCGGGTTTTCATCAGACCCCCACATTTCCTGGCTGTGGGGTCTCTCTGAGACCCTCTGGACAAAGTGATGGGGGGCTGAGAGGCTGCACTGGACCCAGGGCCCAGGCCTGAGGGACTCCCAGGGGTGCAGCTGCTGGCTCTTGTGCTAGGGAGCTTGCGTGTCCTGACACAGGTGCAAGCAGCCTCTGCACGTCCAAGTGGCGACGTCCAGTGACACCAGGAGATGGGGCAGAGGCATAGAAGCAGGTTTGGCAAGAGGAGATGTAGTTTTTCAAAACATTAAAAATTTTTATAATAAAAAGAATACATAGTCGTCGTGGAGACTTGGGGGGGAAAGGAGCTTAAAAAGATCACATATTATTACCGAGGTAAACCTTGCTCTCATCTGGTTATCAAATTTATTTTCCCCAGTCAAATATGTAAATATAAACAGATCATCGTGTACATTGTGTTTTGTTGGTTGTATTTTTCCCTTACCAATCATCACTTCCTTTGGCCATCAAATACTCCTCTTTAACGTCCTTTGTAACTGCAGTGTTAGCTCATTGCGTGCACACACCATAATTTATTCAGCCAGTCCCCTTTTAGGCCTGTAGGCTGTTTCAAATTGGTCACCGTTGGAAACACTGCTGTGATAATGGTATTCTTGTGTTTTTGACCTTATCTGCAATTATTTCCTCAGCACCAATTCCTAAGACTGAAATGACTGGGTCAAGTGCATGCCCGTTTTAAAGTGTTTACTGCATCTTTGGGAAAGGAAAAAGCAATTTCTACTCCCCCCAGTGGATCTGAGAGGCCTGGCTCGCCCCAGCTTTCCCCACCACAACTGTTTCTGTCATCAGAGAGGAGGCAGTGCCGAGGGCGGGCGCCTCTCCCCCCGCCCCCCACCTCCTTTCAGCCTTCCTTTGGCCTGTGCCTGTGATAAGGGGAGACGAGAAGAGGATTTTCCAGGAAATCAGAGTGTGACATTCAGAGCAGAAAGGCACCGGGTAGGTGGAGAACTCACCCTGGTGGTTCTCCAGCCTGCTTGCGCCTCCGAATCACCTGGAGGAGTTAAAAGGACGGCGACGCCCAGGTACCTGCCCTTCCCGGGCTCTTGGCCAGTTCACCTCCGTGATCTGGTGGGTTTAAAGCTCCTCCGTGATCCAGGTGGTCTGATAGTCAGGCTCCTTTCAAAGGTAGAGAGCCCGAGTCCCAGAGGGCAAGGACCTGCCCCTGCTGGCAAGACAGGTGCGGGGCAGAGCGGGCCCTGGGCCCGGGGAGAGCTCCGGGGCCGTGGCGCAGGCTCAGGGCCCCGGGCTGGGGTCTGGGCGCTGCTCTCTCCCTCCGAGCACCCGGGCCAGGTCCCTTATCTCCCCCGGCTGTAGAAGGGGACGGCGGCCCACCCTGTGAGGGCTCCTGGGGTCGGCTTTGGGCCCGTACTTGGTGACCGCTCCGGTCCCCCCGTTCCCTGCTCCCATTCCCCCATGGGCTCTTGGGGGGCAGGATCCCCGTTGCACTTGCCCGCTGCTCCCCAGCCTGGGCACCGGGCGGGCACAATGAGCGTTTGAGCACCCTCATGAATGGGTCATTCAGAGCCTGAGCCGGGCTGGCTTCATGAAAACCCAGGCTTATGAAGGCTTGACCCCGGCGGTGCCTGGGGGGCCCCCAGCCCTGCCGGGAGACCACCCCGCTCCCACCCAGCACGGACGGAGACGGGGGAGAGCAGGGGCGGCTCTAACACATACGTCGGGTGCAAAGCAGTTCACCAGAGGGAAATTAAGGTGTGCTTTTCTGGTGCTAGAAAGTTATATAACCCATTTCAGGCAGAAAAATGGAGATGCAGAAGGTCCAAAAGCTGATGCCAAATTGGACCTAAATCCACATGATTTCAGCGGCCTCACACACACAACTCCATCGCAAACTCTCTGTGGCTGCCTAGTCCTATCTTTGTTATTTAGCCCAGAGAGGGCAAGTGAATAACTCAAGGTCACCGAGCAAGTTAGCACCACAGCCAGGTCTAGAACCAGACATCCTGACCCCCAGAACAGAGCTGTACACGGGCCTGAGAAAATACCAAGAATATGATTTGTATTAACAACTATATGATGCTTTCTCTGTACGAGGCACTTTTTCATTATATACTGTTGATCCTTATTTTTCGGGGGTTCTGTATTTGTGAATTTGCCTAGTTGTAACAATTTATTTGTAGCCCCCAAATCAATATGTGTGGCCCTTTCATGGCCACCCACGGCCATGCACAGAGCAACGAAGAATCTGAGTCGTGCAGCTGACGTGGAACAAGGCACTCTGCCTTCTTGTTTCCCCTCTTACTCTGAAACAAGTGTCTGCTCCACGGTGTACTTAGGGCTACACTTTTAACATTTTTCTGCCCTTTGTTGGTGATTTGGCCATTTAAAACGGCCCTCGAGCGTAGCGCTGAAGTACTCTCCAGTGTTCTAAGTGCAAGAAGGCATGCCGTGCATTACAGAGAAGTTCCGTGGGTTAGGTGAGCTCCGCTCCGGCGTGAGCGCGAGAGCTGCGGGCCGTGAGTTCCGCTCTATATTTGAAAAGGTGTCTTCAAATAGATCACACACCAAACACGACTGTGTATCGGTCGGTTGATGAAAATGCAGAGGCTACAGGAACTGAATCCGTGTTTACTCCTATGGGCAATGGCTCAGGATTCGCTAAATTAGCGTTGGCTGAGACTTTACAAGCCACAGTGGCTGCCGATAACGAGACTCCCCCGTGTGTGCGTTCGTGTTAATATTTTGAATTCTCACAACAGCCCTGGAAATTTGAATTAGAAAAAGTCCCAATTAGTTACAACTTGACATCAGTCCACAGACCCATCTCCCAGACGCCACCCTCTCCACTCGACACCCGCCCCCCCGAAGCCACAGGGGGCTCTGGCTTCTCGCTACTCTAAGGGTGGTCTGTGGACCAGGTGCATCTGCGTCATCTGGGAACTTGGTAGAAATGCAGAAAGTCTGGCCCCACCCCAGACCCAGTAAATCAGAACCTGCATTTTACCAAGGTCCCTGGGGGTTCCCGTGCACGTGGATGTCTGAGCAGCCCTGCAACCCCTGCTCTATGTCTACACCCTCTGCTTGAACCCTTTGCCATCGTCATCCACAATAAGCACCTGTGCTGCACGGCGTAACGGCCCACCTGTGAACAGGTGCTGTTCCGTGGCAGAGGAAATTGAGATCGAAGGTGCTGCTACGGTTGATAATAAGCTGACGAGCCTGGATTCTCCAGGTGGGCCCAGGGGCGTCACCAGGGCCTTTAAAAGTGGAAGAGGGAGGCACAGAGTGTGAGGACGCAGCCAGCCTTCTCAGCCGGCTTTGAAGCCGGAGGAAGGGGCCCCAAGCAGCAGCCTCCAGAGGCTGGAAAGGGGCAGCAACCGCAGCCTCCCTTGGAGCCCCCAGACAGGAGCGCAGCTGGCGGCACGCTGAGTGCATCCCGGGAAGACCTGTGTCGGGCCTCTGGCCTCCGCGGCGCTGGGACAGTGCATTTGTGCTGGTTGAAGCCACTACGCTTGGCGTCACCTGTTACAGCCGCGGTTGCCTAGGTGGCATCAGGGGCCTCTGAAATCCCACCTGTGTGCTGTTCCAGCCTCATCTCCCAGGATGTACCCCCCAGCCCTGACCTGGAACCGCACGAAGGCTCCCGAGTGGAGCACCCCTGGGGTCGGTGCCCCGGCACCTGGCCCCATCTGGCCCCTGGCAGATGCTCGGGCAACGCCTTTAGCCCAGCAGGAGCCTGCTCCCTGCAGGTTGCCACAGCAACAGGGGTTCTTCTCTGAGCCTTAGTTCCCCCATCTGGAAAGGGTTGGGCAGGTGAACCCTAAAAGCTCTTAGCTTGAACATTCTGGGAAGTCTGAGTGTGGCCGTTGGGAAGTATTCAACTCAGCAACGCCCGGCCCCGTGCATCTTGCCGAGCAAATCCTTCCCCGACACCCCGCTCCAGGAGTCGGGGTACAGAACTGGGTTCAAAAATGGTGAGTCGTTCGGTACAAAAAAGGGGCCGCAGCATCGCTCTCCCCCCATCTAGTTAAAATGCCAAATTACTCACTCTCCCACAGAAAGGAAAAGAGAGGGGAAAAAAGACAGGCACCGTCCTGCACTGCGCAATTTTTCCGTGTGACACAGTTTCTAATTTTATTTCAGTTTTAACTGTCTAGAGGCGATGGCTCCATTTCAGGGTCCCTCCCCCCCTCTTAGGACGTGCGCTTCCAGTTTAAGCAGCGGAGCCGTTTTGTCTGTCTAATATTTGAGGGTGGGGGCTGAGCTCAAATGACAGCTGGACGCCTTCGCTTTCTCTGCTGGGGACGTCCCCCCAGGTCCACGGTGCCCGGAGTCCGGGGCTGGCGTGGGAGGCCAAGTCGCCCCCACTACCTGGACTCGGGGTGTTCATCTGGCAAGTGCAGAAGAGGCTGGCTTGCCCCAGCCCGGCGGGGCCCTGCTTGCCAGAGCCTTCTGCCGGAGGCTTGGCGGGCGTCCGGGCTCTGCCCCTGCCCCGGCTCCCGGCCTGGCCGTGTCTGCTGCTCGAACGGCTTCCGTGTCTTTAGCACGAGGAAGGAGCCTTGCGGCTCCATTGGAAGGAGCAGGGCCTGTTGCAGCCACTCTGCCTGCTCCCTCTGGCCCTTGGAGGCTGGGGCCTGCGCCCTGTCTCTAAGGCAGGGCTGCAGCGTCCCCTGGCAGTGGCAGGTGCCACTGAGACCGCTTTCCGTGACAGCGCGATGGAGTCCCCCCTCCTTGGGCCGGCGCCCCGGGCCTCTCCCCCTGGCACCCTCCCGCCCTGGCCACAGCCATGCTGCTGGTACCCTTCTCCAGCCCGGTGGCATCTCCCTGCCCTCTTAAAGCCCTGTGTCTCCCTGAGAGACCGGCCACTCTGCATGGGATCCTGGGCCTGCCGCGGCGGCCTGTCCAGAGCTCGCTGGAGACGCGGGCTCTCTGGCCCTGCCCTGGATCTGCCGCAGCCACAGCCGCGCCCTCCCCGCGCCGGGGCGCCCCGTGTGTGTGTGTGCGCGGGGTGTGCAGCAGCCTGGCGGCCAAGGGCTGGGGCCCCACAGCCCGGCGGAGCCCGTCCGCTTCCACGCTCGGCACGTGCCCTGGCGACCTTGGACTATTTATTCCCCCCTCGAGGCCTCAGTTTCCTCATCTGTAGAGTGGGGATGGCAGCGGTCCCCGTGTCAGAGTTCTTGAGGGGAGCAAACAAAATAATGTCCTCAAGGCCGCGTCCCTTGTCCTGCGTACACAGCCACGTGCCGTGTGCGGGGCGTGGGACGACGCGCGAGCAGGTGCAGTCCCTGCGCACGTGGAGACTGCAGTTGAATGCGGGATGTCAGCACTAAATGAAGGACTGCCCCGAACGTGTAAATATCTCGGAACGGGAACCAGTGTCACAGAGAAGACGCACACCCGAACTCGCTGATCTGTCGGGGTGTCAGGGACGCCTCCTTCAAGTGACATTGAAGGGGAAACCTAAGGATGTGTGCGTTTAGCCAGGAAAGGGGCTGGGCTTGGTGGTTTGGAAGAGGAGCGGAATGTTCCAGATACAGGGGGCGGAGGGAGGAGAGGAGCGAGGGAGCAGGCCGCGTGCAGCCCGCGCACGGCGAGGTGGGGGAGGCAGGGTGGGCGTCCCTGCGGTGAAGCGGAACCCCCACCCCGTGGCTGGGTGCCCTGGCCGGGCCCTGGGTGAGCATCTTGGCCTCCCAAGGTCCCTTCCATCCCTCGGGGCGCCCACAGCCCAGGGGCCTCAGATCACGGGCTCTGGGTCTCGGCAGATCCGGCAACGCTGGGTTCTCCTTCCTGCCCTGCTCCTGCCTCTGCTTAGCCGAGAGCGAACTGCTGCAGGTTGGGGGTGATCGGCTCCACCTGGCATTGCACGAGAGCAGAGCAGTTAAGGGACTTGCAGCAAAATCTCGGGGAACCAGTGCTGGGGTGGGGTTGAGGGCCCTGGGCCTGCACAGAAGCCCCTGGACCCCCCTTGGCTGCCCAGAGCCTCCCGGCCATCCCAGCTGCCCGGCCGTGAGGGGCGCATGGGGCTTTCCAGGAAGCGCCCTCTGTGGTTGACTGCAGTGCCCGGGCATGCGAAAGCGTCTCCCCATTGGTGCTGGGAAGGAGTCGGACCAGCTCTCAGGCTAGTCCAGCTCTGACGTGAGCTCTTTTGATGCTTTTCCTCTCGCTGGAGCTCTGTGTTCAGAACGTACATCCCTAAACGACCCACTTCTCTTACCAGGAAGCAGAAACGAGGTCTTGGGAGGAGGACGTCTTTTTATGTCGGGGAGCGATTCCTTCAGAAACGGTTGCACGGTGGGTTTGGTTGATGCGCTGCTTCTCTCTTGTCTGAGCCCTTCCTTCAGAGCCCCGCTTCGCCGTCTGGGGTGGGCTCCTGGTGCTTGGCCGGGTGGCCGCGGCCTGCAAAGCTGCCTTGTTTGCTTCCTGGAGCAGCTGTTTTGTGCAGTGGTAAGTTGGAATGGTTGTGGGGGTCCAGTAACAGAAGAAGAATAACTCAGGACACTTTTATGTATTAAAAGAAACACACTACACACCCCTGTGTTGTGTGCACTATTAAGTACCTTTTAAACATAAAGCAGGAGAGTTTTACTAAATTTCCAACCCCCAGTGGACTTTTTCGGCCAGCCCCGGCCCTCAGGATGGAACCCCTCTGTCCAGTGAGAGGGTGCTTTAGCGGAGTCAGTGTTATACACAGATTCGAGGTCCCCAGTTTGTGAGGGAGGCTCGCAGTCACTGCACAGGGTGCCAGAAACGCATTCTCTTGTATCCATGTTTGCCACTGGCAGATACTGAATGTCCTGGTGTGTGGAGGGGGCTCTTGGCGTTTTGATATTGACAGGATGGAGAGCACCACTTGCAAAAGCTCTTGTTCTACTGTGAAGCGCACGTGGGAAAGCGCTTGGCTCTCTCCATCACGCTGGCTCCCAGTGCCTAGCGTGGCGCCTGCCCTCCAGCGGGTGCTCAGTAAGGCGCATGAAGAGACGTGTGTGTGTTGGCAGCCACGGGAGGCTGTTGTTTCCAGATCTGCGCTTACCTTTCCAGGAATAAGGGCAGGGGGCTCTTTACTTGGGAAGGTTGGGTGGAATGTGAAAAATGCTTCTCATGCATGTGAATGTGGGAGCCAGGCCAGGCCCGACTCAAGTTCACGGTTTCTAAGAATCGGCCTTTGGAGGCGGCCTCCCACCCCGTGCAGCACGTGCTGCAGAGAGGCTGCTCAAGGAGAAGGCGTAGTTTGCTGTTCATGCTCCTCGGCTGGCGGGGACCCCAGGGCCTCGGCTCCCCCTGGAAGTTCCCCCAAACGCCTCATTGCCTTCAAAACCCTCTGGGAACCTTGAGGCCCCAGAAAATACGAGACTTTCTGGATCATCTAGTCTAAGTTGGAGGCTCAGAGAGTGCAGGGACTTGTGAAGAGTCGTGCAGCTGAAGTGGCAAAGGTCTGGGTCTGGAACGCGGGTCTTCTGAGCTCTGGGGGAGACAGGTCACACCCTGAAATTCCTGAGCACACCGTGACTGCGGATGCATTGCCACCTGGACCATCCTCAGGGCTATGGAAGGACAGAAGGGGCAAAGGAGTGCTGAGGGTCTCCCAGGGGCCCGGGAGCTGGGTCCGAGCTGGGCTGGGCGTCACCAGATGGGCCTCACCTCCCAGGCCCCCTGTGACTCGGGCACCTGCGTCTCTCCTGGGGTGTACCTGAGGGGCTCGGCATGGAACCTGAGCTCTCAACAGCTGCACAGCAGCGTCGCCGGGAGCTTTCCAAGATCACCGATGCCCGGCACGTCCCAGAGATTGTGCCCGGGGCGGGGCCAAGCCGCCAGGGGATTCCCGTCAGGGTCCCGTTTGTCCTGTTCACCCCTGAATCTCCAGCGCTAATGGTGCCGCGGGGCTTGATAGTCCTTTACGGGTGAATGAATGAATGAGCGAACAACAAGAGGTGCTGGTATGTGGCATGGGCCTGCTCGCCCGCGCTGAGCGCCAGCTGCTGTCACCTGGAGGGTTAGGTAAGGAAGCAAAGCTCAGAGAGGTGGCGGGCGTGCCCGTTCACCCCGCTGTCCGTGGAGCTGCGGTGACTGGGTGAGGCCCCTTGCCTACCCGCACCTCACTGGGTGAGGCGCGCCTCCTCGGGGTCCCCGTGGGCCGAGACTCCAATCACCCCCAAGACTCCAGTCACCCCCACTCAGTTTCCGGTCTCTGGTTAGAGGTGTGTCCTGGGCTCTCGTCGTGGAAGGCTGGACCTGTTCCCCCATTATTCTGGGGGTCCACGGATGCTGCCTCCAGCGTCGTGTTCTTCTGAATTAAACAGGAGTCAGTCTGCTTCCAAATGACGTCAGGGCCGCCGTCTCTGCGGGCTGTCCCCTTTCGGGGCCCACTGGGACCCCCGTGTCCCGCAGGCGCCTGCCCAGCAGCGGGGGCCTTCGGAGGCAGCCGCAGGACAGGGCTCGTGGCTTGTTGGCTTTCCCTGCTCGGGGCCATCAAAATGTGCGGCCACCACGGCCCGCCTCCCAGGACAGGTTCTAATGCCTTTGTTCCTGCATTGGGCACCGACTGTGTACCAAACACTTCCCCGCGTCTAGCTTTCTGAAGCCGACGGGTGCGAGTGGCCTGGATGGTAAATGGCTGTGTCCCCCTCTCCTGGGCTGCCGTAACCACATACCGCGAACGGGGTGGCTTAAAATGAGAGAAGTTTATCGACGTGCAGCGCTGCGGGCTGGAGGTCTGAAATTTAGGTGCTGGCTGCACCGCACCTGCGGAAGGCTCCGGGAGCACCCGTGGCTGCCCCTCCTGCAGCGCCGCTCCAGTCTGCCCTGTCGTCACGTGACCGTCTTCTCTGTGTGTCTGTCTGTCTCCTCCCCCCTTCTACAAGGACACCAGTCCCTGGTCAGGGCCCGCCCTAACGCAACTGGACCTCGTTGTAACGAATCACGTCTTCCAAGACCCCATTTTTAAGAGGTCACGCTCATGGCCCTGGGGTAGGAGATGGAACGCCACAGCTCACCATACCCCGGAGACCGTGCGGGACTGCCCGTGGCACGTGGGGTGCGTTGCAGCCGCAGCCCGAGCCTCCGTCTTCGCATCTTGGGGACACTGGGCTGGGGGTTTGGGGGGCTCCTTCTCCACTCCAAAGGTTGCCCCGATTCTCCAGGCTCTTCATCGGTCTTGGGGATTGAGCGGCGAGATTTCACGGGCTGCTGAAGCCATGGCCATTCTGCCCAGGCCGTCTGCCCTGCTGCACCCACAAAAGGTCATCCGGGGGGGCGCCCCGGGCGTTCCCAGGGTGGCTCGACGCTGCCCAGGACAACACATGCCAAGTGCTGAGAATACAGGAAAGTATGTCTCCTGCTCTTGCCAAACTGCCGCCTTCGCCACATTCCCCACTGCCCAGTTCCACCCTCTCCTTGGCAGGGCCAGGCCGGGGGGGGCCAGCTGCCAGGGGCGGCAGCTCCGGACGCAGGCCAGTGGGCATTCCTCCTAAAATGGTCAGCTGGAGCCTTCCTGGAGAACGGCTGGGGCGCCCTACTGCCTCCTGGGTAAATTCTTGTCTCCTTGGCTTGACATTCAAGGCTCTCCACGAGCTGGTTCCAGTCTCCCAGGGAAAGTGGGACTGAGAGTCCCGGAGCTGGGAAGGAACTCAGAAGAGCCACGTGTGAGCCCTCCCCACCCGAGTCCCCATTCTGTGGCCTCGATCTCCTTCAGCCTCAGTCCACCCATCTGCAAAATGGGAGAGTGGTACTCCCCACGTCCTCATACCTGGTGAGGTTAAATGAGCTAATGCGGGTGAGTCGTCGCCTCAGCGTTTCTAAATCACTGTCCACGGGGCCCGTTGTTCTCTCCTTTCCAGCCTGATCCCAGAGGTTGTCTACATCCCACCTCTCCCACGGACTGGGATCCCTCACGCCCTCGTTTTCCTAACCCCGCGGGTTTACTTACCCGCTTTCTTCCCGTCATGTTCACGGGGCGGAGACTTCCAGGCCCATCTCAGTTGCCTCCTCCTCCAGGTCGGCCTCCCAGACCCCGCAGTGGGTGGGAGCCCCCCCTCTCCAAGCCCCCACGAGCCTTTGTCTGCCCATCGCTCCTGGCTCCAGCCCGGGCCACTGAGTCAGGTCTTTGGGTGCCTCCCCGACCAGGCCGAGAACTTCTCAGGGACCTGCCCTGGTCTGCAGCCTCTTGACCTCCCTGAGTCCAGTCCGGGGCCACGTCCAGACAAGACGCGTCTCTGGGTGCTGGTTGTGGGCCAGGCTAGAGCCCTTGACTGAGGCCAGGCCAGACCAAGCCCCTAGAGGCCCGGGTCCCCTCCTGCCAACCCCATCTGGAATCCATGCTCCCTCAGGGCTGGGAATAATGTAAATTACAGCCACAGCCAGGCAGGTGGGTGGTGGCTCATAGAGATGGTGTTGACCGTGCAGTGCCAACCATGCCAGTTGCCCATAGAGATGGTGTCGACTATGCAGCGCCACCATGCCAGTTGTTCTTAGAGATGGTGTCGACCATGCAGTGCCAACCATGCCAGTTGTTCTTAGAGATGGTGTTGACCGTGCAGTGCCAACCATGCCAGTTGTTCTTAGAGATGGTGTCGACCGTGCAGTGCCAACCATGCGCTTTGCTTGTAGAGATGGTGTCGACCATGCAGTGCCAACCATGCGCTTTGCTTGTAGAGATGGTGTCGACCATGCAGTGCCAGCCATGCCAGTTGCTCATAGAGATGGTGTTGACCATGCAGTGCCAACCATGCCAGTCGTTCTTAGAGATGGTGTCGACCGTGCAGTGCCAGCCATGCCAGTTGCTTGTAGAGATGGTGTTGGCCGTGCAGTGCCAAGTATGCCAGTTGTTCTTAGAGATGGTGTTGACCGTGCAGTGCCAGCCATGCCAGTTGCTCGTAGAGATGGTGTTGACCGTGCAGTGCCAACCATGCGCTTTGCTTGTAGAGATGGTGTCGACCATGCAGTGCCAACCATGCCAGTTGTTCTTAGAGATGGTGTTGACCGTGCAGCGCCAACCATGCCAGTTGTTCTTAGAGATGGTGTTGACCGTGCAGTGCCAACCATGCCAGTTGTTCTTAGAGATGGTGTTGGCCGTGCAGTGCCAACCATGCCAGTTGCTTGTAGAGATAGTGTTGACCGTGCAGCGCCAACCATGCCAGTTGTTCTTAGAGATGGTGTTGACCATGCAGTGCCAACCATGCCAGTTGTTCTTAGAGATGGTGTTGACCGTGCAGCGCCAACCATGCCAGTTGTTCTTAGAGATGGTGTTGGCCGTGCAGTGCCAACCGTGCCAGTTGTTCTTAGAGATGGTGTTGACCGTGCAGCGCCAACCATGCCAGTTCTTCTTAGAGATGGTCTTGACCATGCAGTGCCAACCATGCCAGTTACTTGTAGAGATGGTGTTAACCATGCAGTGCCAACCATGCCAGTTGTTCTTAGAGATGGTGTTGACCGTGCAGTGCCAACCATGCCAGTTGTTCTTAGAGATAGTGTTGACCGTGCAGCGCCAACCATGCCAGTTGCTTGTAGAGATGGTGTTGACCATGCAGTGCCAACCATGCCAGTTGCTTGTAGAGATGGTGTTGACCATGCAGTGCCAACCATGCCAGTTGTTCTTAGAGATGGTGTTGACCGTGCAGTGCCAACCATGCCAGTTGTTCTTAGAGATAGTGTTGACCGTGCAGTGCCAGCCATGCCAGTTGCTTGTAGAGATGGTGTTGACCGTGCAGTGCCAGCCATGCCAGTTGTTCTTAGAGATGGTGTTGACCGTGCAGCGCCAACCATGCCAGTTGTTCTTAGAGATGGTGTTGGCCGTGCAGTGCCAACCGTGCCAGTTGTTCTTAGAGATGGTGTTGACCGTGCAGCGCCAACCATGCCAGTTGTTCTTAGAGATGGTCTTGACCATGCAGTGCCAACCATGCCAGTTACTTGTAGAGATGGTGTTAACCATGCAGTGCCAACCATGCCAGTTGTTCTTAGAGATGGTGTTGACCGTACAGTGCCAGCCATGCCAGTTGCTTGTAGAGATGGTGTTGACCATGCAGTGCCAAGTATGCCAGTTGTTCTTAGAGATGGTGTTGACCGTGCAGTGCCAACCATGCCAGTTGCTCATAGAGATGGTGTCGACCATGCAGTGCCAACCATGCCATTTGCTCGAGGGGTGCCCTGGGCGTGCCTCACTCAGAGACTGGTAAACCTCCAGAACGCTGAGGCCCTTTCAGGCTCCTCCCTGCCCCCCCTTGGCTCCCCTCCCCCACCAAGGCAGAGTGGTGGGGGTTGGGGTGCACCAAGAGCTGGGCTCTTACCCTCAGGCATGTTCTGCGCCCCTGGGCCCAGGGGATGGCCTGTCCAACCCATCTAGCCCAGTGTCCCCTGCTCTTGTTCTAACATCTCGGGGCTTCCCACCAAACCTCAAAGACCCAACGGTATATGACAGAGAAGGGGACGCATGCGCTCTTCACGCCCTCCACCCAGACCCCGATTCAAGGAGGGGGAAGGTGGAGGCGGCTGGAGTTGAGGGTGACTGGTAGAAGCGCCCGCTTGGGGAGCGCGAGCCGGGGGCAGCCATTTCTCAGGCGGCTGATGGTTCCAGACCCGCAGGGTGGAGGCCAGGGCTTGGTGGCCGACCCCAAGCGCCTGGGGGTCACTGGCATCACCCTGTGCCTCGGCAGTGGAGCTGACCCAAGAGCTGGGCTGTTAAGTGCATTTTGGCTAAGGCGGTGCTGGTGGAGGACTGTGGCATCCACCGGCACCCATCAAGTTCTTGATGATTGACTGGGATAAGCAGCCAGTGCCGGGCAGGGGGCCTCCACCCTGCGCATGCCGCAGGGTCGCCAGAGGCCTGCGTGGGATGCAGAGTGCCGGGTCCCACCCGGACTTTCTAATGCAGCAGGTCGGGAGCTGGAGCCTGAGAATTTGCATTTCCACCAAGCTCCCAGGTGACATCAGGGGCTGGTCCGGGGGCGCGTTGAGAACTACGGGGTCGTGGTTCAGGAGGTTCTAGAGTTGGAACCCAGGCGACCTGAACCCCATCCTGGCTCGGCCACTCCCGACCGCGTGACTCCCCCATGCCCTCTGTCTCCTCATCTGGAAGCGGAGGTGACAGCACCCCTTCCTCCTGGGGCTCCCTCTGCATACGGCCCTCGGAGTGGTGCTGGGCCCTCAGGGAAGGGCCCCGGCCCTGGCTGCAAGCCGTCCCTAGCTGGATGGCTTCTGGCCACAGGCCCCCCTTCCCGCACGGTCCTGCGGGCCGAGGGCCTGAAGTCGGGGTGCCGCAGGGCCGTGCTGCCTGGAGGCTCCGGGAGGCTGTGCCCTGGGCCCCTGCCCGCTCGGGGGGCTGCCACGCTCCCTGACTGGGGCTGCCCCCCTCCGGCCTCTCCTCCCTGGGCCGCCTCCTCTTCTGTCCGTCACATCTCCCCTTGCCTCTCCTAAGGACACTTGTCACTGGGTTTGGGGGCCCCCCCAACTCGGCTAGTCCAGGATGATCTTTTCTTCAAGGGCTCGCTGGCAGCGTCCACAGCTTCTGGGGCGCCCCCGTTCTGCTCCCGGGGTGAGCACAGGCTCTTGTTAGGCCGGTTTCTTCCAGCAGCTGGGCCGGGCCTCCAGCTTCCTGTCCTGGGGGAGGGGCAGGGGGCCAGTTTCCAGATCCCAGCTCCTTCGGCTCAGCCCCCTCTTACTCAAGACAACGGGTGCCCAGGGTGGGGCGCTCCACTGGCCGCGTTGGAGCATCAGTGTGTCCAGATTTCCCGGATCTGAGGACACTGCCACCCCGGCCGCAGGCCCCGGGCTGGAGCCTTCGGCCATGGCAACTGTGGTCGCACCTGGGCAGGCTGCCCTTGACCAAGCCTCGTTTGACCCCCGCTGCAAACGGCTGAGGGAGGATGTAGCACCCCCGACTTGCAGATGAGAAAACAGGCCTGGAGGGACAACTGCACAAAGCTGCCTTTTATGGCAGTTACAGACAACAGGTGAGGGGCGAGGAAAGGTTAATAACGATACTGAACACCACTATGACTTACTAAACGTGTCCTTTTGCTAGGCCCTCTCCCCGCATTTCGGCTTGTGGAATCCTCAAAAATCTCTCCCCAAGTAGGTGGCACTGTTCCTTTGTTATGGACCTAGAAATCAAGGCGCAGAGAGGCAAACTGCCTTGTCCAAAGTTGCACAGCATTTTAAAAAACTGATTTAAAACTTATTTCAAAACTGATTTAAACTTATTTCAAAATAATTTCAAACTTACGGTAAAGTTGTAAGACTAGTATAAAGAACTCCTGTATATCCAGTGTCCGGAGTTGCTAATTAATATTTTGTTGTGTTTGCTTTATAATACTCTCTCAATATATCACTACTGAAAAATATCTTTTTATTGTGGTAAGATATCTATCACATAAAATTTGTCATTTTGACCATTTTTAAGTGTACAATTCAGTGGCATGAATGACACTCACAGTGTTGTGCTATCATCATCACCACCCATCACCAAAACTTTTCGTCACCCCACCCTGAAATGCTGCATCCACTAAGCAGTAGCTCCCCGCTTCCTGGCTCTCCCTCGGCCCTGGTAGCCTCTCGTCTACGCGGTCTCTAAGTCTGCTTACTCTGGGTATTCCATAGAGTGGAATCGCACCCCACCTGGTCTCCTGGGTCTGCTTAGTTCACGCGCCCTCGTGGCCTCGGGGTTCACCCACGTTGTCTCATGTTTCGGCACTTCCTTCCTTTTTACGGCCGATGGATATCCCATTGTGTGGCCAGACCACGTTTTGTTCCTCCCATCATCTGCCAGTGGACTTTCGGGTTGCTTCCGTCCTGTGGCAGCTGTGAAAGCACTGCTGTGAACGCTGATCTACAAGTATCGGGCTCAGGCCCTGCTTTCGGTTCTTGGGGCGCTATACCCAGGAGAGGAGTTACCTGGTCATAGGGTAATGCTAGGGTCACCTTTTTGAGGGACTGCCAACCTGCACAGCATTTAAGTGCAGTGAGGCTTTGAATCTCTCCCCGTCACCGTTGCTTGGAGAGCCTGCTTCCACCTCTGGAAAACGCCGGGGCAGCCAAGGGGAGAACTGCGCCTGGGGGTGGCTGCAGGACCGGAGCCCCGGCCCTGCCAGTGCTGCTCAGAAGGTGCCCCCGGGAGATCCCCGCAACCAGCAGGGCGCACCCTGGCAACTGGTAAGGGATGCTGAGATGGACGCGGCGAGCGATGGGGAGGGGTGGTGAGGACGGGGGCGATGGAGAGCAGGAGTCGAGGGTGCAAGGGAGATGGCCAGGCTCGGGCTGAACGTCTCTTCCCGGATGGCAACAGAGGCGACTCAAGGCGAGGGTTTGAAATCCCCGTTTCCTCCTCGCATGAGCATGTAGCGCTTCCTTGTGTCACTGTCGTCACCTGCGCCCCCTGCCATTGTGTGGCACTGCCTGGCGGCGCTGAAATTAAACGTTGGGACAGTCCCCAAACGCTGCCCTTGTCTCCTGCGTTCTGACGAGGACAGCTCAGCCACGGTCCCGTAGGCACAGTTTGGTGGCTGCTTCACGTGGGGCCTCTGGGCTGAACGTTTGTGATTCTTAACAGAGCAGGGTGTGCTGCTGCAATGAAAGGGGACTCCGTGTGGAGAGAGAGAAAATGTTACACTGTGAGGAGTTTTACTGTCCAGGGACAGAGGATTCCTAAAAATGGATTTACTTCTAGGTGGAAAAAATGTTTCCGGTGAGCGTGTAGATTTTGGTGGCTTTCGCCGTTGGTCCCGGTTGTACCTGGTTTAGTACATGCTACCTGTGGTGTAGTGCCTTCGAGTTACCTTGACAAAGAAAGAAGCTCTGTCCCTTTCCCACCCATGGAACTCATTCAGATGTTTCCTTCCGTTTCCCTAGATTATCTATTCTTGCTTTGTTCACAATGAAAATACTTTTCTTGATTTAGGGAAATCAAACAGCACAGAGGAGAGGGGCGAGCTGCTCCCTTTTGCTGCCAGGTGAAGGCACACAGCTTGGTAGGTGCAAGAGAACGATTCGTTCTCCGTGACAGAGGAGTTAAAACAACCAAGCCAGAACAAAGCCCCCGGTTCTGGACTTGAAGGCTGCCCTGTCCGGGGGCGAGTTGTCCAGCTTCTCCGTGCCTCCGTTTCCTCATCCCTAAATTCGGGCCACCGAGGGTGCTCACCGCGTGGGTGCACGTCACCTGGGGAGCTGGGGAGGCCCCCCCAGGCCCAGGCCGCCCCTGGCCCACCTGACAGCACCCCCGGGGGTGGGGCCCGGGCATCAGGACTTCCACAGATCTCCCTCCCGTCCTGCGGCGCAGCCGGGCTGGAAGCGGTGCTGCGCGGGACGCACGCGGGACGCACGCGGGACGCACGCGGGACGCACGCGGGACGCAGCGGCTGCAGCCACGTGCGCTGGCGCTCAGGCAGGGACGTCCCTGGCGCCTCCGCGGGCCCCCGAGCCAAGCGCCCTGTCGCCTCTGGAGACCAGCGGGCCGTGTTATTTTGGAACCGCTTCTAGCGTTCCTCCCACGGGAATGGGTTAAAGGGGCTCCAGGCTGGCGAGGACACGACCCGGTGGGTGCCGGCAGACTGGGGGGAGGTTTCAGGGCGCGGGGAGCGGAGGGAAAGGCGCCCGAGGAGCGGCACCTGCAGGGGGGCGCTGGGAGTAACCGGGGGCCCTGCCGGCTCGTCTGCGCCCCGGGAAACACCGCCCCCTGCCAGGGCCCCAGGGGCAGCGCCCCGAACCCTCTCTTCAGGTGCGGCTGTAACTGGAATCCATCAGACAGGCGAGGCCGAGCATGGTGGGCGTGGAAGTGTGCGCATGAGCGTAGGTGGGTGTGTGCACGTGTGAGTGTGGAAGTGTACCCTGGGGTGAATGTGAGTGTGAGAGGAGATGTGAACGAGCACACAGGACCGTGTGAACAAGTGTGCGAGTGTGAGTAGATGTATGTGCAAGACTGCATGTGTGAATGTGCAGAAATTATGAATATGTGTATCAGTGCGTGTATAAATGTGTATGCGAAGGTGTACAAGTGTGTATGCGTGTGTCCGAATGTGTGATTAGGTGCATGAGTGTGTAAGACTGAGTATGCATATGTGTGTGAATATATGCATCCATGTGTGTGAATCGTGAGTGTGAAGGTGCATGTATGTGTGAATGTGAGGGCGTGTGAGTAGGTGTGTAAGACCATGTGAGTGTGATGATGGTGTGTAAATGTGGGTGACTATGACTGGATCGGTGTGTGCACTAGTGTGTGGTGTGGGTCTGTATGAGAGGGAGTGAGTGTGTGCTGGGGGCAGAGGTGGGGGCAAGACCTCCCCCCCTCCCCCTCCCCCTCCCCTTCCCCCTTTCCCTCCCTCCCCTGCCCTCTGCTGGCCCCTCCCAGCCCTGGGTCAGCCGGGACCCTGCCCGCCCTGCCAGCTGGGGTTCCGTGCCCCCTCCCCACACTGCTCTTCATCTCTGGGAGCGGCGGGTTGCAGGGTGCCACCTTCCAGCAGGTCGCTGTGTGCCCCCGTGGGGTGCCCCCCCCTGCCCCGGGCCCCGCACAGCGCCCAGAGCCGGTGCTCCAGAGCTGCCCCAGGTGTCTGACTCATCCGGGCCGAGTCACCCTCGGGCTCCAAGGTCCCCAAGCGGAAAAGGAAGTCCCCCACCAGGGGGCTGCGGGCTCCTCCCAGCTGCCCCGGCGGCCCTCCCCGGCCCCTGGCCGTGGGCTTCCTGGGTGGCCAGGCCCCTCTGCGGGCTTCCGAGCTCCTGTCCAGGACTTGCGGGGACCTAAGGGGTTAACAGATGCAGGTGGGCGTGGGGGTCGGCGGGGGGTGTGGCGACACACCCAGGTGGCAGCACGGGGTGCCCACTCTCTCTGGGCTGGCCCCGGCCTGTTGGGTGGGGGCTGGGCCTGCTGGCCCACTCTGCTCTGGAAACTTCCCTGGCTTCCCGCTGGTGGTGGCGAGGCTGCCCTGAGCGGGGCGTGGAAGGGCTGGAAAGCGCCGGCCCGAGGCCGCCCTGCCCAGCGTGAGCTGGAGCCCCAGTTCCTCAGGACCCCCCCACCCCGCGCCGGCCCTGGCCCCCCAGGACAACTTCCTGAGCCGGCACCCATGCCGTCCTCTGTGCCGTTAGAAGGCTGACCTCAGAGAAGCCAGGTGACCCGCCCACGGCCACACAGCCTGTCAGGGGCAGAGCCGGGACACAAGCTGATGCTAAAAACCCCGGGTGGTGAACCCTCCCCTGAGGCCGCCAAGTGGACTGGGCGCCAGACGCCCCCACCGGACCCCGAAAGGCTGACTCAGCCCGGCCGGCAGGAGGGCTGCAACCCTGACTTTCTAAAACCCCCCCGCGCCTCATGTGGCCGGGTCTGGAACCTTCCACCTTTCTGCCTGCCCAAGTCCAAATCCTGACCCTGACCTTGGAGGAAGAATTTCACCTCCCTGAGCCCCGGCTTCCTCACCCGGGATGTGGGTGTGATTATAGTGTCCACCCCCTAGGGAATCGGTGGGAAGAGGAAGGGTGCGGGGTGAAGCCCTTTGCACAGCGCCCAGTGTGCCGCAAGCGCCCAGTGTGCCGCAAGCCCCCAGCGCCTGCTAGCCGCTCTCATTTCTGATCTGTTTTTGTCACTGGATTCCTTCGGGTCGCACTCATATGGCTCTGGGGACCAAGAGATGAGTCAGCAGGTCCCAGTCCAGGACCGAACACTGATAACATCCAGAAGCACAGGACCTAACCCCCGGAATGCAGGGGGTCCTAGTGGACCATTTCCTCTCCCTGGTGCTTTTGTCCCCCTCTGTGAACTGGGGGACAGCCCCTGCCTGCCTCCTCCTGGCTGAGAAAACAGGTGGAAAGCCAAAGAGGGTGCTGGAAGTCGAGCCCCGCAGCAGCCGACCTGGGAAGCAACGTGCAGGGAGACCTCTAGGCCCCCCAAACCATCTTCTCCCCGGTTGAGCCACGAGCCCGGAAAGAGAGGAGCACTCACACAGTGGCTCATTGAGCAGGCAAATTCCTGCGCTATATGTGAAAACTGGGAAAGGGAAGGAGGCGTTCTAAGTTTACAGGCAGAAAAATGCTCTTCTGTAATTCAGAAAAATGGGGTGTTTGATGGTTGCCAAGCCCAGGTCTCCCTTCAAGGGAATCCAGGATTTTTTCCTCGCGGGGAAGCAGTTCTTGTTCTAAGAACGGCATCTGGCGGGCCGCGTTCCTCAGAGCCTCTTGGCCGCCTTGCTGGGGGCAGCGGGAACTCTGCCTTGCTCGTTTTCCTCGGGAAGGGAGTCGGGGAGCTGGAGCCTCCGGGCGCGCCAGCCGGGGTGGGGCCCGTGTTTCCCCACGGACAGAGCTGTGACATTTTCCAGAGACCAGGAAGCGTGGGGGGGGGGGAGGCTGGGCTCATCCGGGGCCCTGCTGGGGCCACCCCCTCCAGCCTGACGGCCCAGGTTGGAGGGACTGGCAGTTAGGGGTGCGGAGAGAAATGGGGGACAGACGAGATGAGGAGCTTGCAGAATTTGAGGCTCTCACACCCGTCAGGGGCCTTTGGGAACCGTCCAAGCCTCCCGTCCTACAGCTGAGGGGAGGGGGCTGGCTCCCATCCTGGCCCTTCTGCTGTCCTCTCGCAACCCCTGCGAGGCCAGGCTGCTGTGGCAGAGGCCGCCTCCATTGTGGTCCCAGGGCTGGCTGGGCGGGAGGGACGGGGAGACAGGCCTCTGTCCCCTGTGAGAACACACTGCTGACAGCTGAGAATTGCCCAGGGTTGGTACAGGTCCTTGGGGGGTGAGCTCCCCAGCTGGGGAGGCGTGCAAGGAGAGCCCAGCTGGCCTTTATGCAGTGGGGGAGACGCCTTCTCCAGAGCGTCCCTCTTTCGGCTGAGTCTGTGGCCTCCTGAGCTCCCAGCTTCATTTCTCTGGGGAAGTGAGAGAAAGACCAGCCAAGGACTGGGGGGGGGGTCTGATTGAGACACACCCAGAATCCTCTGGGGCCGCGTCTCTGACAAGATGTCCAAAGGGAAGGGAAAGCCCGGTGGGACGATGCAGGAACCCCGTCTTCCCAGGCTAGACACCCTGAGAAGGAGCAAGGGGGGACGACTTGGTTCCTGGAGGTTCCTCGGCTCAGGCTGCAGACACCAAAGAGGTGTCGCCCCAAGGGTTGGGTGCAGGGGAATTCCGGCCAGAGGAGCCCTGTGGGGTCCCAAGGGCAGTGACCCTCCCGTCCGACCCCACCCCCCGCCTGTTGGCTCCAGCCCCCGTCCGCAGCCAGCATGGGGTCCCCTCCACCCCTGTCCCCTACCCCCAGTGGAAGTCACTGCGCAGTTGAAGGCATCGGCAGGCCCTCCGCTCAGCTGACGGGGCGCCTGTGGTCTCACAGCCTGGGTGGGGAGAGGCCCTCCCAGGCGGGGGGAGAACCGGGGGTGGGCAGTGAGGAGGCTACACTGGTCGCTCTCCCAGCGCCCTTCCAGACGCCTGAGTCTGAGTCTCTTGGGGGCTGGGTCTCCCCCTTTCGGGGCAGTGTTGAGGCTGTGCAGTTCCCATGGCGGCCACAAGGGGCCGCTGCCGCGCGCGCCCCGTGGGGTGCCCTCAGCCTCCCCCGCCCGCCTCTGTCCAGGCGCCGGCGCCGGGCGGGGGTCGCAGAAGGGAAGCAGGGCTCCAAGGTCCAGGGGAGCCACGGCCCAGAAGGGGAAACTGAGGCACGGCAGGGCGGACGTCAGAGAGAGGAGCAGGGCCCGAGGTGCCGAAGCGCCATTGGCTCGGCCCAAGACCTCGACCGTGGGGATGGAAGGACCCCCCAGCATGCCCCCAGTTTTCAGCATTCCGGCGGCCGAGAGGGCAAGCCTTGCATTCGCATGGCCAAGGCTGGACGTGCGGGGCCTGCGCCTCCTCGGCCAGGCGGCTGTCCGCTGTGCAACCCCGCCCTGTTTGTTTCTTCATCGCTAGGAGGCAGGTCTGGTTTCCATGGAAACTGGCTTCCGACCCCTGGGAGGAAAGTCGCACCCCGCGGTCTGCTCACATTTTCCTCTGCCACGTCCACCTCCAAAGGCTTCTCGCTTCGCCTCCCTGAGCCCGGGAGCGGCCGCCCTGGACGGGTGCTCTGGGGGCTGCCCCGGAGATTCGGGGGGACGGGGGAGTGGGGCTGGGCTGCCCCCTTGTCCCCTTTCCTTTGGCCCAGAGCGTGGAGCCCCTGGCCTGTGCCAAGCCCCCGGGGCCCTCAGGGTCCAGCAGGGCACACTCGTTACCCAGGTCCCCGCGAAGGTGACAGCCGGTGGCAGGCGCGGGCTGAGAGGAGGGGTGGCGCCTGCAGCTTGGGGTAAAGGGGGGGATGGGGCGCCCGTGTCCTGGGGAGAAGACGTGCAGCTGGGAGGGTTCCTGGGGGAGGTTGTTATCAGTTAAGGAAAAGCAGGAAGACAGAGGTGGGGAGGGGGAGAGCGAGGCCGTGAAGCCGCGGCACCCTGGATGGAATTCTAGCCACCCCGAAGGCACTAGGGAGCCACCCGAGGCTTCGGAGCCTGCGGGAACGGGAGCGCACGACTCCTCAGTGACAGCCCCAGATGGCGAGCTTCTTGAGAGCACGTGTTCCCAGTTCAGCTCCGTCTCCCCAGCGTGCCCCGAGGCCCCGTGTGGGGGCTTTATGAAATTCGTGAACTGACCACATGGGGGGAACACCCCACTGGCAAGGACGCCACCCCTTGGCATTGGCGGAACGCGAGATGATGCTGAGGTCAGCTCAGCCCAGGAGGTGCTCTGAGCGCAGTGAAGGTGGGCTGTGCCGGGCGGCTCCGGCTCTGGCTGCAGCCTTCTAAACCGCTCGTGTGCAGACAGGGAAACTGAGGCCTGGCTTCCAGGAGCACAGGCAGTCAGCGGCAGAGCTGGGGCTTGGCAGGAGCCTGCCCCCCTGCCTGGCCCCTCCTTGTCCCTGGCTGTGTGTGTCCTGGTGGGCCCCTGGCCCGTGGCCCTGGCTTCGCGAGGGCCTCCCCGCCCTCCGCCGAGGCTCCCACCCCGCCTGCCACTTCTGATTCAGGAAGGCTGGGGATTCAGGTCAGCCACAAATGCTTCCCGAGCCCTGGCTCGGGTCCTGTGCTGGGGTGCTGGGAGACGATGTGGGTCCCCGTCCCTGCTCTCAAGGAGCTCTGAGGTGGTGGGGGGATGAGGGGCAGCACAGTGAGCACAGGGGGTGAGGCATGAGGGCAGGGCCTGGTGCTGGAGCAGAGCTGCTCTGACTGTCTGGGAAAGGTGGAATCCAGGAAGACTTCCTGGAGGTGGTGATGGTACTGAGGCTGGGCCTCGAGAGACGCAGAGAGGCTTTTCGAGTGGAGGGACCAGCGCACAGGGCTGGAGCTTTGACTTTTCCAGTGTGACATGCACATGGAGAAAGAGCAGGCTAGAGATCACTGCCACTGCAGTGGTAGGTGCCATTTGCCCAGCATGGCGGGCCGGTCCTGGGCGGGACATGTTAGGTATAGTGTTTTATTCAAGGCACACGGCTGTCCTGTGAAATAGGCCCGGTCATCTCTGGAGAAGTGTGGCCCCTCCCCCCAAAAGACCCCCAAGTTCCTGCGGCCGCGGAGCCGCATGCCGGCCCCCCGGGCTCCCCCCACGGTGGAGAGGCTGCCCACCAGCTGTGGCCCCCTGCGCGGGGCCGTCCCGGGACAAGCTCAGGCCCGGCTCCCCCGCCCCTCCCCTCGGTCCCCGGTGGCCGCTGGAGCAGGTGGCCCTCCCCGGCTGCCAAGGGGAAGTGAGGCGGCAGGGTCACTCCAGGCCTGGGGGCGCCCCTGCGGCCGCCCCAGGCGCCCCGAGGGCCGCGCAGCAGCTGCTCCCGGGTCCTCCCGCCCCCGCCGAGGCCTGGGGTGGGGGGGGGGGGGAGGCGCGCCCCGCGGGCTTCGGGCCTGGCGCAGTGTCTTTGGCTCAGGCCCCGCGGCGCTGGGAGTGTTTGCTGAGCACACGCTCCTGCCGTCCACCGTCCATCGATTCGTTGATTCCCCCGTGAGCAGTGGGGCAGGCCCACTCAACCGTGGAGACGGCCACCACCAGCGGCACTGAGTGCACACGTGGTGGCCCTCAGCGTTCCCCTCCGAAAAAGTAGGCGTTGGACGGTTGGGGGATCTGTAAACATTCCAGCAGAATCCTCCTGGGAATTCGCATTCCGGCCCTGGCACAGCTGGGCTGGCTGAGGCGCACTCCCCCCCCCCCCCCGGGGGGGGATCTCAGTCCCAGCCTGGGCCCTGGTCCCCGAGCCCCCCACCTGGCCCTGGAACCCGGGGCCCACCTGGAAGAACCCTCCTGGGTGCCAGGCCCCGGCTGGTGACTTGCTCCCAAACCAGGAGCGTCCCCGCCGAGGGCGGGACCCAGAGCAAAGGGTTGTTTAAAAAATCGGATTAGATAAAAGACGAGAGCAGGGCTTCAGCAGCTCGGGAGGGATGTGTGTTGTCCTTAAATTGTAGGAGGAAAACAAATCTCAGTGGGGGGTTTACTTTTATTTCTATTACTTTTCTTTCTCTTTTTCTTTTACCTGTCTTTTCTTTCCTTCCCCTCCTTTCTCCTTCCCTCCCTTTCTTTCCTTGGCTATAGCTGAATGAGGGAAAGCAAGGAAATAGCGTCTTTAAAACATGTAAATATCTTTATTTTTCATACTATGTACGTGGCATACAATTCGAAAAGCACAAAAGGTGGTCAATGAAAAGAAAGGCTCTTTCATAGCTCTGTCCCCCACTCCCTGCCCTGGAGACAGCTCTGCTCCCAGTTTCTTGCGCTCCTTCTAGAGACATTCTAATGCGTAAATCCCCAGCTCGCTGTGAATGGGCTCAGCACCTCCCTTTTTGTTTGCTTTTACTTAATACATCGAGTTGGTTGTTCACGTCAATACCTAGGGAATCGCAGCTTCTTAAAGTCTGCATTGTGCTTCGCTGTAGGGCTGTCTCATCATTTACTATTTATTTAAACAGTCCCCAAAAAGGACATTCATGTGAATTTTGTTCTTGCACTATTTGAAACAATTCTGCAGTGGATATTTTTATACGTACTTTATATTTTGCGTATGTAATTTTATCTGTTAAAAAAAAAAAACCTAATTCCTAGAAGGATAATTGTTGGGTCGAAGAGTACATGTACATTTGTAATTTTGATAAATATTGTCAAATTGCCTCCCACAGATGTTACACCAACTTCCACGGCCACCAGCAAGGCATGCCAGGATTTCTTTCCCAAACCCTTGCCAGCGCGACATGTGGTGCAACATTCTTGCCAGTCGGAGAGGAAAGATGGTGCCTCTTTGTCGCCTCGCTTGCATTTCTCTCCCGAGTGAGGCCCGGCGTCTTTTCAGAGGCTTAAGAGCCGTGTCCATTTCCTGTCCTGTGGAAGGACTTGCCTGTTCTGTTGGTTTTTCTCTTGGGCTCTTGGTCTTTCGTTTATTCATTTGTAGGAGTGCCTCATCTGTTAGGGAAACTCATTTTTTTGTGTGTGGTGTATTTTATAGCAAATATTTTTTTCCCTGGTTTTGGAAAAATTTTATTATGGGGTTTTTTGGCTACACAGAACTCATTTTTCTGAAGTCTAATTTCACCGCATTTATCAAACTTATGCCTTCTAGGGTTTAATTTGTACTTGATGTTAATCAGATCTGTGTTGGTGGCCAGCAAACCCTCTTTTAACCTTGGTTTTGTCTTTTGTAAAGTGAGGGGCTTAGATGGCATCCCTCCCCCTCCCCTCTCTCCTCCTCCTCCCTCCCTTCCTACCCCTCTTTCCCTCCCCCCTCCCTCCCTCCTTCCCTTCCCTCCCCCTTCCCTCCCCTCCCCCCTTCCCTCCCTCCCCCTCATTCCCTCCCTCCTTCTCCCTCCCCCTCCCTCCCTCCTTCCCTTCCCTCCCCCCCTCCCCCCTTCCCTCCCTCCCCCTCATTCCCTCCCTCCTTCTCCCTCCCTCCTCCCCTCTCTCCCTCCCAGCTGGGCCCTGGGAGTCCAGAGCTGGGTCCCGTGGACCTTGTCCTCACGGCCCTGTGGGGAGAGGCCAGTGTTGAGGACTGTGCTGGGGCACCCCGACATCGCCCCGGGGAGGGGCAGGGAGGCGAGCCCAGGCCGCTCTGGAGCTGTTTGGGTGTAATCTGTGTGTGCCGGCAGGGTGGGGGCAGAGGGGAGAGCTCCCTGGGAGGTGTGGGGCACCCGGAGGCTCTGCGGGGCCTGCTGCGAGGGGGGGGCAGCGGGGTTCACACACAAAGTGGGCCTCAGTCCAGGGGGCCCCAAGGACCCAACCAGCCTTTGAAGGGGCCCACACCAGGTCAGAGATGCTCTTTTGCAGTGGAGGGAGGAATTTTTTCCCCTGAAGATGTTGTGAAATATGTGACACAAAATCCGTTCTAAAGAACAACACGATGCCCGTTTCTTGGGACTGTCACCCGGTTAAGAGTGTTCTCGCTACCCTTGCACAGCGCCGTGGCCCTCTCCCGACTGGCCTCGCTCTGCACCCCTCGGTGGGCTCCGCGCCGCTGCGGGCTGGGGGCGGGACAGGGGCTTGCGCGGTCAGCGGCGCCGGACGCACAGCCACGGCGGGCGGCAGCACTGCAGCCCATTGAGCTGAGTGACTGTGCGGCGGAAAGGAGTTTCAACAGCACGCCGGTCAGTTAGCGGGTAATTTATCAAGGACTGGGGAGAAGAGACGCGGGAGAAAACAGCAGAGCCTGGGTCCCGGGTAGCGAGGAAGGAGCTGAAAAGTGATGAAGGGGATGATTTACAGACTGCAGTTCCCCAGGGTTGAGATGAATGCCCAGGTTTTGCTTGCGTGGCCATCGTGGCCGGGAAACGTGGCGAGAGCAGGGCGCAGAGGGCAGGTGCAGGCCCAGGGACCGGCGCCTGGACAGGGCGAAGGCAAGAGAGCAGGAAGCCTCGGCGCTGCTTTGTAACCCGCTCGTTATTCCGCCCCTTTGCCCACGGCCAGAGGAGCCCCAGCTGGTGGCTGTTCTGACTGGTTACCCCCCCATCAGTCCCCCCGGAGCGCCCAGTGATGAGACCCCCGGAGAGCATGGCGGCTCCTCCTGGCTGTCCGAGGAAATCCTGCTCTGAATGGCGGAGGAGGGTCTCCGCAGCCACCTGGGGGGCACTGAACGACACGTGGGCTCTTTGCCAGATTCCAGATCCATCTTTGGATTTCCCGTCTTACTGGCCTGCTTCAGCTCCACCCCAGGTGCCAAACCCGCGCAGGTAAGCGCGAGAGGCGCCGCGGGAAAGGCCTCGGCCTCACCTGTGCGGTAATGCTGGAAACCTCCCTCTCCACCGGCGGAAAAATGAAGACACGCACCGTGGCCCGTTCCTACCCTGGAGCGCCGTGGTGAAAGTACAGCACCCAGCGCCGCGTGCGGCGGGGGCGTCTCAGGGGGACCCTGAGTGAGAAAGAGCAGAACGAGCAAGCAGGGCCGGAAGGACGCGGGCCTCCTGCGATGGGACCCGTCTGTCGGCGGTTCAGACGCAGGCACGGGTTCTGCCGTTTGCTAGGGGCACGTGAAGAACTCGGGGAGCATAAACACCAAACCCCCGAGACCCCACCTCTGGGGCATGGGTGGGGAGCTTGCTTGGAGAGCGCTGACGCGAGCTTCAGCGGAACCGATGTTTTGTTTCTTAAGCAGAATGGTGTGTGGATGCGCCTCCCTTATATATATGTATTTTTTTGTCTGTATTTTTATTTTTATTTATCCCCTTCTTGCAGCTTGCTTGTCATTTGCTCTCTGTGTCCATTCACAGTGCTTCTGTGTTTTTGCTTGTCTCCCTTTTTGTTGCGTCACCTTGCTGAGCCGGCTCTCAGGGGCGCTTGTGGGCTGGGTGGCTAAACGTGGCATGTGGGCGAGCCCGCCTTCCCAAGGAGGCCCCGGGACGCGAACCCAGGGCCTCCCACATGGTAGACGGAGCCCAGCTGATGGAGCCACAGCCGCTTCCCCTTCCTTATATTTTGTGTACCCTAAATATTTCATAGAAATTTTTATTGGGATAACCGAAAATTTGCCATTTTAACTGTTTTTAACGGGTCCATTAGGTGGCATTAATGGCTCTCACAAGATTGTGCCCCCTTCCATCGCTGACACTTTTCCATCGCCCCCGGATGGAGACTTTCTTCCTACTCATCTCCTCCAGCCTCTCACCTACTCTCCGTCGCTATGAATCTGCTTATTCTAGAGATTTCACAGCAGCGGCATCGTCCGACGTTGGTCTTTCGGTGCCTGGCTCGCCTCACGCAGCATAACGACCTCAAGGCGCGCCAGGCCGTGGCCCGTGGCAGCGCTGCTCCCGTGGCGTGGCTGAGCAGGGTCCGCCGTGGGCTTCCTGGTTCTCTCACACCCCCTCCCCTGGAACTCCTGGCCATCCAGGGCAAGCTTGAGTTTCTGCACCCCCTGGGCTCGGCCCCCTCCTCCGTGCTGCTGACAGCTCACTGGGTCTGAGCCCACCCAGGACCCGCGGGGGAGCCCCCATCACCATGAGTCCGCAGCAGGGAATCAACCGGAAGCCAGGGCACCAGAGCCGCCGCCACCCAGCAGCTGCGACTGCAGGCCCGGCCCGCCTTCCCCTGCAAGCGCACGACAGCAGATGGTTCCCAGGGCCGCTGTGAGACGGAGTGGACTCGTGGGTCAATGGCACTGGGTCGTGACTGTCCTGCACGGGCCGCTCAGCGGGCACGGAGGCAGGGCGCCCTGGCACCCCCCGGCCACCCTGCTCTGGTCAGCACAGCAGAGGCAGTCATCTCCGCCCACTGGGGTTGTGGATATAGTAAAAATAAAGAGCAGCGCATCCCTGTCACATTTCTACTGCTGTTTCCAGGGTCACAGAGGCTCTCTTGGAGCCCCTCCTACTGCCCCGTGTCACAGGAAAAGGCTCAAGCTTAGAGCACATGAGCCACTCACCAGGTCACACAGATCGTGTGTCCAAGAAGGAGCCAGCTGGGTAAACTGGAGATGGGCTGGATCTGCCAAGGGGCTGGGGTCTTCTCTGAGGACCAGCCCATGGAGTCCCCTGCCTTGGCGTGCCCGCCGGGCTGCCATAATGAGGCGGCACAGACTGGGCGGCTCGAGCCACGGCGGTCTGTTGTCTCAGTGCTGGCAGGGCCAGAATCAGGGGGCGGCCGTGCACCCTCCAGGCCTGTCGGGCTCTGGTGATGACTGCGCCACTCGCCCGGCTCGCTCCATCTCTGTGCCTGTCCTCCTGTCCTCTCCTCACGAGGACACCAGGCATGATGGATCAGGACCGCCCTAAGCCAGTTGGCTTCGTTGTGACTCCTCAATTCTTCTAAGACCCTTCTACAAATGGGGTCACAGCCACAGAACTGGGGGTGGGGGCGGAAGGGGGCATAGCCGAATTGTCCCCTGACCTCCGGCTGTAGCCCAGACAGTCCCCGGGGCGTCTGTCCCGCCCTCCGGCCTCTGGGGTGGCTGCTGAATTCCCTCCCTCCTCCGTCCAGCGCCTCTGGCTGAGCCCGCCGGGGCCCGCTTACCCGTTGCACTGTCCAGCTTTCCCCGACCTCCTCCCTGTCTCTCACCTGGCACCTGGGGGGTCACAGCTGACACCTGGGACGTCACAGCTGACACCTGGGATCTTACAGCTGATACCTGGGACATCACAGCTGATACCTGGGATGTTCTGGGTACCTGGGACATCACGGCTGACACCTGGGATGTCATGGCTGACACCTGGAATGTCCCTGGTGCCTGGGATGTCATGGCTGGCACCTGGATGTCACAGCTGGCACCTGGGGCATCATGGCTGACACCTGGGACGTCACAGCTGGCACCTGGGGCATCATGGCTGATACCTGGGATGTCACGGCTGACACCTGGAATGTCCAGGGTGCCTGGGATGTCACAGCTGGCACCTGGGATGTCATGGCTGATACCTGGGACGTCACGGCTGACACCTGGAATGTCCCGGGTGCCTGGGACGTCACAGCTGGCACCTGGCTGTCACAGCTGACACCTGGGACATCCCGGGTGCCTGGGGCGTGGGGCATCGCTGCTGCCAGCCGCAGCCTTCTCCCCGGGGACAGTGGCTGCACAGAGTAGGGCTCCTGAGCCTGGGGAGCTTGCCAGCCTCCACAGGGGCCCTGCCGCTTCTCCCCGGAGGTGTGTGGTTAGCAACCCTGGGGTCCCGTGCCCTGGGCTAGACCCCTGGGAGGAAATTACTTTGGGCAAGTTTCTAACTTCTCTCAGTCTCCGTTTTCTTGGAAGTAGAAGGGGCGACAACAGCTAACCCCCTAAGGCCAGCGTGAGGGCCCTCGAGCTGTCATGTGTGGTCGGCTCAGAGCAGCCTGGTGCCTGAGACTCCATGAACTTAGAGGAAGAGGATGATGAGGGTGCAAGCTGCCACCGTCCTGAGCTCCGGGACACGCCGTCGTGCCCCTGCGTTCTCTCCCACACTCTGAGCACTCTTATTTCTAATGATAGATTTTATCAATTTTTTGTGTGGGTATCAGGTAGGGAAACTTATTTCCCTTATATCGTTTCCATGGGACTCGTCTTGAAATTAATGAAATCATGCCCCTTGCCCAGATCAGCACTGAGGTTTGGCTTCCAAGGATGTGACCCACTTAAGGTTTCAAAAGTTACCGGTCTTTAAAGATCCCTCACTCTGTGTCCACCCACGATTGCAATAGCGAAGGCCGCGGTTTTCGCTGCAGGACCTTGGAATCCCTTCTGCCCGTGGTGCGGCTGGGGCCGCGTCCCCAGGTCTCGGCCCGCGTGGAAGGCCGCCCTGACTGCCGTAGCTAAAGCAGGAGCCCCGCCTCCCCTGCTTCCATCTTCCTCAGTGTGGTGTTGCAGCTCCTGGAAAATACTCGTTTGTCTCTGAATGAATCATTAATGAAATTATTAAGTCCTCAGGGTTTCTGAGATCTCCACCGTGCTGTTAAGTGCGCAGGCTTTTCCATGAAGGGTTTTCCACTTTCAGTTCTTTCATTCCTTTTCTCTCGGACGCTCCGAGTTCTTTAATCCATGGGGCGTTTTGCCTTCTGGAAGGTTGTTCTCCTATTCAGGACGGTAAAGGGTATCTCTCCTACATGAGTTCTCGGAGTGCAGTGGGCCTCATGCAAAACAGAACCAAACAAACAAACCTCACACTTTTATAGAAAGAGTGTGTGTGTGTGTGTGTGGGGGTGAAACTCCAAGTCAGGGGGAGAACATTTTGTATTTGAGGATAGGGATTATTTTCAAATGTTTTCCAAACTGCAAGCCATAACCCATTCATGGCTAATGAAATCAATTTGGTAGATCGTTTCCAGCATGTTTTCTTCTTAAATAAAATAGGCCGTGCTCGACTGCCATCATCCATGTGGAATCTAAGCCCCTCTCGATATAGAGGTGGAGTGGACATCACCATCCCAGGGTCCACAGGATGGAGGAATAGAGTATGGATTAGAGTGGACTTACTGATATTCTATTCATGAAGTATTGTGATTAGTAATTGAAGAAAATGTAGCATTGACATGGAGAAAGTAGCCACGGTAGCTGCTGAGGGTGGGAATGGGAAGAAGAGATGAGATGTGGGGGCATTTTCAGGACTTGGAGGTATCCTGGGTGGTGCTGCAGGGACAGTTACTGGACATTGTATGTCCTCCCATGGCCCACTAGGTGGACTGGGGGAGAGTATAAACTATAGAGTAGACCATTGACCATGTGGTGCAGCGGTGCTCAGAGATGTATTCACCAAGTGCAATGAATGTCCCATGATGATGGAGGAGGTTGTTATGATGGGAGGAGTGGGGTGAGGGGGCTGGGGGGTATATGGGAACCTCATATTTTTTTAATGTAACATAAAAAAAAAAAATAAAGACCAAAAAAAAAAAAAAAAGGCCAGAAAAGCTTACTTACATAGAAAAGAAAACCTAAGCATGCCTGGTGAGTCTAAAAGGAAGGACATTTGTCTCAGCGTGGCAGATGTATGTCCGTCTGTGTGCCCACTGGGTGGAGATGAGGATGCGTTTCTCACATGGGCCATTGTCAAGGAAGTCAGAAAGATACTGGCTTCGAAACCACAGTGGGGTTTTAAATCGCCGGCTCCTTCCCGGCCCTAACAGAAGGTAGGAGTGACCCCCGGCCCCCTTCTCCCTCCCCACAGACTCGGCTTCCCAGGGGCCCCTGGACCTCACGGAGCTCATCGGCGTCCCGCTGCCCTCCTCCGTGTCCTTCATCACCGGCTACGGCGGCTTCCCGGCTTACAGCATCGGGCCTGGCGCCAACATCGGCCGCCCAGCCCGCACCCACCTCCCCGCCAGCTTCTTCAGGGACTTTGCGGTCAGCGTCACGGTCAAGCCCAGCAGCGCCCGAGGGGGCACCCTCTTTGCCATCACGGACGGCCTCCAGAAGGTCATCTACCTGGGCCTGCGGCTCTCGGGTGAGGAGGAGGGCGGCCAGCGCGTCATCCTCTACTACACGGAGCCCGGCTCCCTCGTGACCCAGGAGGCCGCCGCCTTCCCTGTGCCCGTCATGACCGGGAGGTGGAACCGCTTTGCCGTGACCGTCCAGGGCGACGAGGTGGCCCTCCTGGTGGGCTGCGAGGAGCACAGCCGCCTCCTCTTCCATCGGTCCGCCAGGGCCTTGGCTTTCGGGCGCAAAGCCGCGGTCTTCGTGGGCAGCGCGGGAGCCACGGGGCTGGAGCAATTCACTGTGAGTGTCACCGCGCAGCTCCTGGCGCAGACCCCCCTCCCCCCGTGCCCTAAGCCCGGCAGCTGTCATTATAAACCGCCGTTGCTGCCATTCTGCCCTCCAAGAGGCCCGCGTGTGATGGTGGGGGGATGCCGGGCCTGCACCCCACCCTAGATTCCGGTCCTGACGCTTTTTCCTTAGTGGCCTGGTGATCTCAGACGCACCTCGATTCTCTGGGCCTCTGTCTTCCACTCTGGAGAGTGGGGAAAGTAAACCGACCACTTTACAGTCCTGTGCAGTCCAGTGAGATAACCCACGTGAATGCGATTGGTGCATTTTAGAGCATTTTAAAGAGAGTCCGGCTTGTCACAGCCGTCGACGTTTGTGTCTTTGGATTTCAAAGCCATTATGCTTAAGCCATTCCTGCAAAAATGGAATAGGTTAGAATGCAAGAGTGAGAGGTAGCCTCTCTCGTTGGACAAAATGCCCAAATTAGCAGAAACCTGACTTGACGGGCTCAGCTTCCTCGGGCTGCTGGGACAAGGTGCTGCCCGCTTGGTGGCTCAGAACCACATCCACTGATTGTCTGGCCATTCTGGAAGTTAGAAGCCCAGACTGAAGGTGTGGGCAGGGAGCCTCCTGCCCGGCCTCTGCCGTGCCCGCCGGCTGCCGGCACGACCCTGGGCGCCTCTTGGCACGCAGCGGCTACCTCCGCCCTCCCAGGGCCTTCTCCCTCCTGTCCGTCTGTCTCGGGGTCAGATATCCCCCTTCTTAGGAGGACACCTGTCTCACCGGCTCAGGGCCCGCAGCTCCAGGTCCGCCTCCTTTTAGCTAATCATGTCCTCAAATAGGGTCCCACACACGGGGACGGGCTTGGGACCTGAATCTGCCTTTGGGGGACCCAATATTAGCGCATGCATGAGATTTTAAAAAGAGACTTTACGAGTAAGTCTTCCTAAGGGGAAAAGCTGAGTTACTGGAGGACTCATTTAGCAGCCCACGGGCTGTTTGGTACCCTGCAGTGGAGAACGGGCCACTGCCCTGGGCTGGCGTTTGGGTCCAGCAGGGAGATGCTGGAAAACCCTAAGATGCTGAAAGTCAGTGAACTGTTTGAAAATGAGGACTTTGGGTGCTCTGAGGAGAAAAAACCATCAGGTGCAGGGAGAGAGGGTGAGAGAGGAAGTGGGAGGCTGGGGAGTGCTCTTAGGGCAGGGATGCAGTAGGGGGGCTGGGAGCCTGGGGCGGCCGTGCTCTGGAACTCAGGGATCCCAAGGCGCCCTGTACTGCCTGCTGCTGACCGGCCGGGAGGCTGCCTGGTCAGTGCATGCTCCGGCCACGACGCCCTCCAGAGACCCTTCCGTTAAGGGGCCGTGCACGATAGCGGCCGGGAGGACACTTCCGTGGGCTCTTCCGTGTCAGCGCCGCAGGGCCCACGTGTGGCCTGCCGTGGCCTCGCCTGACCGCTCTGCTCTCCGCCAGGGCTCCCTACAGCAGCTCACCATCCACCCCGACCCCCGGGCCCCCGAGGAGCAGTGCGACGCAGAAGAGTCCTCGGTGAGTTGGCGCCCCCTCCGGCCACCCCCCTCCCCAGTGGACCCCGCAGCCCCGGCCTGAGGGGAGGCCGGCCTTCTCCCCCGCATTGGGCCGTCCCTCCAAGCCCTCTTCTTGGCGCGTGCTGCCCGCAGTCCTGTTCTGGGCTGTGGGGCTTTAGTCTCCTTTCTTAGGGCACCAGCCCTGGCGGGGGTCCTGCTTCGTACGAGGCCTTAGCCTCTTGCGTGGCTGCGGCAGCCGGTGGCCTGGTGCCAGGATTCCAGAATCCAAGCCCAAACTCTATGACGCCATTCTGGGTGTAAATTCCTATAAAAACGAACCTAAATTTAGCTTTTATGCTTGGCAAGTGCAACAGGTCCTAAGCAGGGGGTGGGGGGTGATGGGTGGGAAAAAAGGCGGCTCCTCCACCCCTCCCTGCCTCCCTCCACTTTCCTCCAGTTCTCCCTCCCTCCCTTCCTTCTTTCCCCCCTCCCTCTCCTTCCCCCGCTCTGTGCAGGACTCAAGGAGCACCTGCCAAGTGACAGCCCTGGGCAGGGGTCAGAGACCAGCATCAACCTGTCCTTGTCCCCGATGCACCCACACGTCCACCCCCAAATGCAGTGACACTGCTGAGGCTCTTGGAGCACAGGGGAGGACCTCCAGCCCCAGCCGGGGAGCGGGGAGCGGGGAGCGGGGAGAGGGAGATGGAGCAGGATCCGGAGGCAGGTCCAGGACCCGTTCCCACCTGGCCGCAGCCGGGCGGAGGAGGGGGAGGGTGGTACAGGCCCAAGGGACCGCACAACCTGGGCCGGCCGAGGCGGAGCATGTTCCAGAAAGGCACTAAAGTCAAGCGAGTGAGTTTAGTTAGAATTGCTGTGGATTCGGAGAGGACGCCCTGCAGAGGGTTAGGGAGAGCACACTGGCGTCCTTGAGTCTGTGGTCCCAGCCAGCCCTGCGCTGGGAGCTGAGAGCAGGGAAGGCGCGCGCCCTGGCTCCTTCCTCCCTCCGCCTCACGTCCGTGTTAGAAAGTAGGACCTGCCCAGGAGTCCAGCCACAAGGGATCGGCTCCAAACCACGGCTCCCGGGCCCTGCGGCAGCCACAGGAAGGCAGACCACGGGGTCTGGAGCCACGTGCGGAGATATTCACCATGCCACGCTGCGGCTCCCGGCGTGTCCCTAGAATCCTCCGTGCAAAGAGAAGGAAGGGAGCCTGGGAGAAATGGAAGGAGATGCAGAGAGGGACCGGAAGCCACATTTTTCTTTGCACAATAAAATATAGAAGGGAACGCAAAGTACAGCGGGCATCACGTGTGTGCCGCCCGCTGCCCCAGTCCCCCCATCTCTCTCCCTGTCTCCCCCCACCGCTCTCATTCTCTCTCTCTTCCTCTCTCTGTCCCCCGCCCCTGGCTCCTCCACTTTCCTGGAGTCCTGCTCTTGCAAACTGCCCGTCTACCCTGCGCATGCTGCTTTGTCTCCGCCAGGCATCGGGAGAGGCCAGTGGGCTCCCGGACGTGGACGTGGACGGGGTGGCCGAGATCCTAGAAGCCATCACCTACACCCAAGCCCCGGTGAGTATGGGGTGCTGTACCATACGGTCCATCTCAGCTTTGGGGGGCTGAGTCATTGGGGGATCCCCAGAGCCCGGGCCCAACCTCTCTGTTCTCAGACCTGCGGCTGCAGCCGCTGCTCACCTGGGCGGCCGGGAAAGTGGTGGCCAGTGGACATTTTGCAAAAACCCCAGGTGACGTGGACTGCCACTTCCCGGTGCCACCCTGGTCCCCATGCACACGTTGCACTGTCACCACCCTGCCCTGGGACCTGGGGAGACTCACCCAACCTCCCTGAGCCTCGGGTCCCTCTTCCATCGAGCAGCATCATGCGAGGGTCAGGTGAGGCCAGTGGGGACAGGTCTCAGCCCCTGCCTGGCTGGGGGGAGATGACCCTGGAGGGTGCCGGTGGTTGCTGGGGGCTTGGCTGGGAGCAAGGCTGGGCCCCCACGCTTGCCACTTGCCATGACCTCCTTGGGTCCCCGCTGGCCCCAGAGGCACCCTCCTCCCCTGGCCGGGCCCACACCCTCCTGGGGACGGGCCCTGAGGCCTCCACACGGAAGTGGCCTGGACAGCACTGAGTCAGCCGGTGCAGACACCACAGCCCACCGTGCACGAAAACGGCGAGCAGTGTCTGAGTCACTGGGAACAGAAAGATCCAGGCCAAAAAAGAAAAAAGATCTGGGCAGTCACCTCCCCTAGCTGGGCTCGCCCCGTCCATGCATCCCTGATAGTAGAAAGCAAGGAGCTAGAAATACGGCAGAGGCTATAAATCACAGCCTTCCGGCAGCAGGGGTGTGGGTGGGCAGAGAAGGGCCCCAGTGGCCGGAGCCGGAGGGACTTCCAGGTCTCCTCTTTCCAACTGCCCCTTGTCCTCACGGGCAAACTGAGGCCCATAGAGCAGAAGAGATGTCTGAGGGCACCTGGGCAGAGCTGGGGCTAGAGCGCGGGCCCCCGCTGCCCCGTCCCGGGGCCAGGCTTTGACCCTGACCTGCTGACCTGGGCAGAGTGGCGGAGCCCCATCCCGGGGCCACAGCCAGCCTGGGCAGCTGAGATGGCCGCAGTCAAGGTCAGAAGGGCCTGTTGCCCCGCAGCCGGGGCGGGCGGCTGCCTCCAGGCAGGGCCACGGTCCCGCCCGTCCAGACGCCCTCGGCGGCCTTCGGCGTGTCTGGGGCCCGGGGCCGCAGGGCCCAAGGGGGTCCCACGGGCCTCCTAGCCTGCCCCAGGGCTCCAGTTCCTGGTCTTGGTGGGAGGTGGACTTGGCAGGGAAGGACGCTCGTGACCCAGGGTGGTCCCAGAGAGGGGGGCAGTAGGGGATGGTGTTGAGAGCGAGACATGACCAGGGGCTGGGGGTGGGCCAGGGCAGGCTTTCCGTTGGGGGTCATCTTTCTTCCAGGGTGGGCCGCGGTCGGCGGGGTAGAGGGAGGGGCAGGAAGAGGCCCTCCATCCTTTATGTGCCCTGTTGCCCCTGGCAGCTGCCCTGCTGGGGAGGCCGTGAGGATGGAGCCCTGCCGGGGTCCCACCCCCTGGGCTAGGGTACCGCGGGCAGATGGGGGAGCTCGCCGCTGCTGAGAGGGAGAGTGGAATAACCCCAGGTGCCTGGAGACGGGGGGAGCACTGGTAGGGGTTAAATGGACAGGGTGGCCCCTGGAGCCCCCCAAATACTCTCTTTCTCAGACTCACCACCCCTCCCTGGTGGCTTTAGGGGAGCTGGTGCAGAGGCTCCCCTCCAAGCGTGAGACCCCGCTCCACCACTCACGGCTGTTGACCTGGAGCTGGGGACTTACCATCTCGGAGTCTCGGGGTCCCCCCCTGCAGATTGGCCTCCTCGGGCTGGTGTGCAAACTGGGTGCACAGACCTGTGGGGCACGGTCAGGGCCGGGCCCCCGGCAGCTCTCGGGAACTCCTGCGGAGTCTGACTGCCCGATGGGCCGAGCGAGCGTGGAGCGGGTGCTGCCTTAGGGGGCCCAGCCCGGGGGAGGCCCAGCGAGGTGCCCCGCAGCTCTTGGGGCCCCCTGCCCACTGCTTCCCGGGGCTGCCCCCAGTCATTGTGAGGATTTCCTCTGGGTGGGGGGCGTTGGGCCCCAAGGTCCGGGGGTGCCTGTCCTGGTACTCACTTGTCCGGGTGATGATGACCTTCTCTTTGTAGAGACCTCCGCTTTCTTTAGTCTCCCCTGCAAGGAGACGTCCCCCCCAGGCTAGTGCGGGCACCCGGGCAGGACAGAGGAGCTTTGCCTGCCCAGCCTGGAGGGGGCAGGGGCGGGGGCTCAGGCTCAAGGCCCAGGGCTGCCAGCTGCACCAGCCCTGCGGGGAGGGCCTCCCCATCCCGTCAGCTCCCGGAAGGCTCCGTGGCTCTCCTGGGCAGCACCCCTCAAAGACGGGGAATTCTCCTCGTAGTCCAGGCTCTCGCTCTCCCTCCGTCTGGCGTCTCCTCGAATGAATCTCGCCTCTCCATCCTCACCCTGCCCAGCCCGCCAGCCTCCCGGGCGGACACAGGCCATCTCCAGCGGACCAAGTCACGACTGTCTGCGCGGTCGAGGATGTGAAATAATCCATTTGGGGCAGGAACCTCCGCTCCACCTTATTGCCCTGTGCTTGGTCGGCCTTAAATGACCCATCTTCCCCTTTCTGGAAAGTTCTGTCTTCGGCCGAGTTAGAATTAACCTACCTGTGGTTCTCAGCCTGGTGTATCAGGGTCACGTGTGAGGGCAGGGGACTCTTAGGAAGACTCCGGCTTGAGCTGCACACCTGGAGAGTCAAGTTCAGGAGGTCTGGGGCACAGGCCAAGGTGTATTTACCGGAAACAGCCCTGGAGGTTCCGACGCAGCAGCCGAGGCTGGACTGTCCAGCCGCACCCGGTGGTCTCAGGCCTCAGGCCCTGCTGCTCGGAGCGGCCCTCCCTGCCCCCCTCCGCCTGGCACAGCCCCAGCCCCCCCACCCCTGCCCCCGCACCCTCACGGCCGCTCTCCTCCTGCATCGCTGTCGGTTGTGTCCGGGCCGGTCGTTGTCAGGGGTCTGCGGGCAGACCCAGGCCCCTGGTCATTCGGTCCTGGATCCCGGGGGCTCAGCCAAGGACCCACGCGCTGCAGGCCCTCGGCAGGCATGTGCAACCGTGTGGGTGTGTGCCAACTAAATTCCCACACTGTTCATTAAAACAAAATTCGTCAGACTCCGCCGCCCTATTTTATCACGGACCCCCCACCCCGGGCCGCATCCACGCTGAGCCCTGAAGCCACCTGTTGGGAGGACACCGCCACCTGCTCCCCCAGGAGCCCCTTGCCAGCCTCGTGCTCTGCTGGGGTGGGGGAGAGGGGCTTTGCGGCTGCCTTGGGAGTCGCCCAAAGCAGCTTCTGGCCGTGTGGGGGGGCCAGGGTTCTTTGCGCAGCCTCCCTGCCTCCCACGCTCTCACCTGCAGCCTCCGGCGGCCTCCCGCCAGGCTGGAGACGGCTGCCGTGGGTGCTCTGGGCCTCATCGGGGACCCATGGTGAAGTGGCTTCCGTGTGCCCTGCCTGAAGTCCCTTCCTGCTGGGAGAAGCGGGAGGGCCCGCTCGGTCCCCTCGGCTCCGTCCGCTCTGCTCCCCGCCGCCGCCCTAGCCCCCGCCTAGCAGGGCTCGCTAGGGCGGCCTCCGGCTTTCCAGCCGCCCATGCTTTCCCTGCCTCAGGTGACCTCTCCCAGCCCTCACCTGCCACGCTGGGCGCCCACATTCTCGTCGAGGACCCCACCCCGCCCTCTCCCTGCCTCTCCAGACTCTGCTCCACTTCGCCAGGCTCTGTCGAGCCCCGACAATGCCACGTCCTGCCCCGCCCCTGCCCCTGCCGTCTGCATCTTGGCTCCTTCATCAGGGCCCGGCTCCTGGAAGCCCTTGCACCGCCACCCTGGCCTCGAAATCATATATTTACTCTCATTGTGCACATATTCCCTATTGCGTATTCAAGTGTTCACCAGTGCAGATGAGGGGGGAAAATCACCTTGAGCAGCAACACCTGGAGAAAATCACTATCGGTGTTGCTAGAATTTTAGAAATCCAGTGATACTGACAAGTGGCGGCTCTCATTTATGAGGCTCGGACTGTGGGCCAGGCAAGGTGCTGAGCTCTTCTGTGCATTGTCCACATTATTGTCCCCATTTTACAGAGGAGGAAGTTGAGGCACAGTGGGGCCAGATGACTGTCGCGAGATAACTTAGCTAATAAGAGGAGAGCTGGGATTTGACCCGAGTCTGACTGAGACTTGAACCATTAACCCCTAAGCTATGCGGCCCCTCAGGATCCCCCAGGGGTTGATTGTTTGTACCCTACTTTCTGACAGTAAGGAAAGAACCTCTGTTATTAGTCAGGATAGGCAGGATTTGCTGCAGTAACAAATGAAGCCTGAACTCTTAGTGTCTTAATAAAACAAAGGTGTGTTTGTTGCTCCCGCCAGCCCCGCCGGTTGGCAGGATCCTCCCATTCATGCCTCAGCCCCGTGAGCCCAGAAAGCGATGAGACGGTTTGAACACTGTAAGCCTTGGGTCTGCTGCGCCACTCCTGGGACCCTGCTCTAGGGGGGATGTGATGTGGCCCCACAGTTCAACTTCTTTCTGCACCTCTCTGTGACTCAGTTTCCAGCTGTTTGGGGTTTGTTCCTTCCTAGTTGATACAGTTGGTTAAGACATTGACCAGCTTTGGAAAACCTTCCTTAGAAGGTCCCATCCCCGTCTCTCACTGGCAGAGGTGTCCGTGGGCACTGGGCTGGACTGGCACAGCATTCACCCAGTGCGGCCGGGCTCCTCCGTTGCTCATCCATTCATCCCCTCATCTGACAGATCTTTCTAGAGCACCTCCCTGGGCAGGCCTGAGACGCAGGTATCCCTGTGCTCAAAGCCCTGCAGACAAGATGAGCAGTCTCGCTGTACACGGCACGCGTTCCATCAGCTGCCTCTCACATGCCCTCTTTCAGGCCCTGGAAAATCCAGTGATTGACAGGCGGGTCCAGGCTTTCTTCTGGGCTTACTGAGCCCTTTCTGGTTATGTTATTTTCTCTGACAATATTCAGAGCTGTGTGTCCCTGCTTTACCACCAAGTAAATCCTTTGGGTCTTGTTTCCTCCCTTCAGCCTAATGAAGCAAAAGTTGAACCCATCAGCACACCTCCAATGCCATCGCCTCCTGAGGACACGGAGCTCTCCGGAGAGCCTGCACCCGAGGGCACGCCAGAGACCGCCAACTGGAGCGGCAGCCAGGGCGGCAGCCCTGAGCAAGGCAAGTCCCTGGGGCCCCGTCAAGCGTGGGGCCCTTGTATGGGGGGATTACTGGGTGCCAGGCCTGGGCCTCCTTTAACCTTCAGGGAAGGAATTAGACGTGTCTTGGTTTTACAGACAAGGCAAGGAAATCGAGAGAAGTTAAGTAACCTACCCCAGGCCATACGAGCTACCAAATGGCAGAGCCGGCATTGGATCTCAGAAACCTGAGCTTTTAACCCCCAGATCCTAGGCCTGGGGTTTACCAGGAGAGTTGTAATGATTGCTGCTATCAATCGAAGACCTACTGTGTGTACTGCTGTTGCTCAAAGACCTGCTGTGTGCCAGTCACCGTTACTAGCCACTATTTCACAGATGATTAAACCAGTGCTGGGAAAGGCTAAGGGGTGTGCCCACCCATGGCACAGCTGATCAATGCGGAGTCCCCGAGATCAGACGCCAGGCCCGGACGGCAGCTCGGCAGGTGCCCGAACCCTGAGGTGGGCCTGTGCTTTGGGGCCTTTATCAGAGGAATGGCCGTTTCAGACCGAAATTACAGCCCAGGCCAGAGCACGGCGACGTGGGTACAAGGTGGCTCCCAGCCGCACTGCTCCGAATCACCAAAACCACTCAAACCGCCCACACCAGGGCCTGGTCGAGCCGGTGATATTTCACTCGTGTGCAGCCTGAAATGGGCGATCCTGAGGAGTAGCCCGGCGATGACCTTGCTGTGGGTGTGCTGCCACCCTAATTTTATATGTGTTTGTATCCACGTATGTATAGCTGTAGAGCAGTGTGTGCGTGTGTGTTAGAATCATATGCCCCAAAGTGTTGTGCGCCGTTAGCTCTGGGTGGCAGGATTAAAGATGGTTTTCATTTGCTCTGAGTGCTTCAAGTCTTCTATAGTACTTTAGTGTTTTTATTTCTGCCATCAGTAAATGAAAGTTATTTTAAAAACCACACTTGGGGAGCCGATGGGAGGGAGATGGCATACAGGACTGAATAGGGGAAAAAATGTGCCGTGATTTAATAAGTCTCACGGCAAAGCTGAGGAGCCAGGGTTTTGCGGTGGAAGGCCTGCGGGGGAGAGCGGGGACCTGGGCGCCCTGCGCGGGCACCTATTGCCTGTGGCCTCACTGTCCCCTGGGAGTGATATCCATCCGGCCCTGGTGGAGGGGGGGACCAGGGCGGCGCAGTGGCAGTGGTTTTGGGCTGGGGAGCGCTGATCTCCTGATGGCGTGGGGTCTGGCAGGATCCCTGGGCAGGGCAGGAGGCAGCCAGGGTGCCAGGGGAGGACCTTCCCTAGGCCGAGGCGTGGGTGCAAAGGAGGGGAGAGCCGAAGGAGGCTGGTACCCGGATGCCGGCACAGCTCGGGCACCCCAGGATCAGCCGAACTGGTTTCCCTGCAGACAGAAGGCCCCAGGGGAGCGGCCGGCGCCCTCCTTTCCTCTCTTAGGTGGACCGCCAGGTGGCAGGGGAAGGGGCTCGGATGCCAAGCCCTGTGCCTGGCTGGGGACAGCCCCCCAGTAGCTTTGTTCCAGGCTTCCCTGGCCGTCGGGGCCCCCGCCCCGTGTCACCCCACGTCCCTCCCCCCAGCGGCGGGCGCTCCCGGGCCGCGGGCCCGCCGGCTGCTCGCACGGCACCCCCTGGTGGTCAGAGCAGGGAGGGCGCGCCAGCGCGTCCGGGCCGGGCTGACGGCCGCAGCGCAGGGTCCCCGGGAGAGTTCAGGGGCCACCCCTGACACTGTCCCTAAGTGGGGACGTGCGTGAGCAAGGTCCCGGCATCGGGACAGGGCCCTCCCAGCCACGAGCAGCGTGTGGACGCGCGGGTGGGAGCGGGACAGCGGGACGGCGACCGCGCGGGGTGGGCGCCCCTCCCGGCCCGGCGAGCGGCAGCCAGGGGGTGGCGGAGGGGTGGTGCGGGGGTCCCAGGGGGCGCCGGCTGCTTCGCAGGGGGCGGGTGCAGAGGGGCGCACGTGCCTGTTGGTGCTTCTTTGCTTTAGGACCCCACTAGTTTTTTAAATTGCAGTAAGAATGTGTGCTTGTGCTAACAGTTCACCCAACACGTCGTTGGAGGAACCACAAAACGGGGTTCCCTCTGCTCCCTCCACTCCGAGGCTCTGGAGTAAAATACGTTAAATACATATATATGTATATACGTATATTATTTATATTTATGTCATTTAATTCATGTATGTGTATAAAACTTAATGGCGATAAATCACATATACTCACTTTTTTCTCTTTAACGAATATGAAGACACAGCTCACGGACATTTAGCAATTGCTTACAGGGGCAGCCCTTGATATATATATATATTTTTTTGCCTTGATTTATTTAATCCTTGTGACATAATTCTCATATAAACCCTATGAGGTAGGAATTATCATTACCCCCTTTTGTAGACGAGCAACCTGGGTGCTGAGCGGGCGACTTGCTAAGCTCTCACCCCCCTCAACTGACAAGGTAGGCGATGGGTGCCAGAGCCCCATGGGCTGCACCTCCACGCAGTGCCACCTTACCAGTGGTGCGCTCTGCAAATTGTCCTCCGTCCCTATTTTCCACTCAATAGGTAAAGAGACACCTCGTTTTCTTTCGAGATGGCAAAATGTGCCAGTCAGGGGAACCGATGTTTATTTTCTATATGAAGACCTGATATTACCACTCAGATCTGTTTATGAAAGAGTTGGGGATAAATTTACTGTCCAGCTGGATAGCTTTTGAATTACAGGGAGGAGCAGTAGCCTAGCTCGGTGGTTGAGCACCTGCTTCCCAAGCACAAGGTTCTGGGTTCAATCCCTTGTACCTCCTTAAAAAAAAAGAGTAACCATTCATTGCAGAATGCCTGCTTCTCCCCACAGGGTCTGGCGAGATCCTGAATGACACGCTGGAGGGGTCTCCCTCCGTGGATGGGGACCCTGGAACAGACCTTGGCTCAGGGGATGGGGCCTTCTTTGATGTCACTGAAGAAAAGGTAAGTAGGTGGAGGTTTCATTTGATGGATCAGTAGTAAATTTGCTTATTTCAAACTTGAGGGCAGCCTTTACTGGCCACCCCAGAAAATCACAGGGGTTTTAATTGAAGAGCATTGGGACTGGCTTCCTCCTCGGGTACAGAAGCAGGGGCGTCCCAGGGCCCCAGAGGCTCCCCAGGGACACCCCAGGACCGGGGAAGGAGATGCCGTGAGAACAGTGCTCCCCCCGCCCTGCCTGGGCCGCCCTTCCTTCATGGGGTACCCGCTCCCTCCCCCTCAAACGGCAAAGAAGCAGATGCGCAGCCCCCCGGCCCCTTAGAGACAAGGCAGCTACCGCAGGTGTCTGCTCTGTTGTCCAGCAGTTGGTGATTGCCTTTGGCACCTGCAAAGCCGGTGTTTGAAATGTCAGACGCAGTGGGGTGCAAAATTAAAGCCCCTATGGTTTCCTCCCAACGGCCCCTGCTAAAAGCCACAGCATCAGCGCGCCCACCCCAGCGTGAACCTGCCACCAGCTCTCGTTGCTCTCCCAGTCACTCTCACGGGTGTTCTAAAAGCTCAGTCCGGAAGAACATCAGAAACTCCAAATACCCATCCACCTTCTCCCCGTTCTCACTCTGACCAGAAACCGTGCAGGGATAGGGTTTCCCCTCTGATTACTTGATCTTCCTTCTCCCCTGTGACCCGCTCCCACCGCAGCTGTTTCTAACATGGGCAGGGTCTGGCCTGGTCAGTTGTGATTCCTTGTGCAGGCAAGATGCCTGACTGCTGGGACTTTCTCTCGTGGGGGCTTTTGTCAATTCTCAGAGGTCCTTGTGCTGGGTCTGTTGTTGGCTTTTAACTTACGCCTGGGCATCCCGCAGCCTGTGGGTCCCCTGACCCTCTGGTGGTCCTTTGGGGCAGCGGTGATTTCAAGGTGACTTTAGCTGGCTGCCTCTGCAAGGGTCATGGCTTGACTCTCTCCAGGAAAATAACAACTGCAGGACCAGGCCGCCCCCATCTCTCTCTCTCTCTCTCTCTCTCTCTCCCTCTCTCTCTCTCTCTCTCCTGGACCTGGGCGCCTCCCTGCTTTTGCCTTTTGTCTTGCGCTGGAAAGAATCTGACACCAGACCCCATGTTTCCCAAATTCCAAGAATGCATAACAAGCTCATGAAGTGGTTTGTGGCAGGGAGGGGGAAAGCCCCATGACCCTAAAAATTCTCTCCAGAGGAATTCTTATGCTCCAACCATCAACCGGAATGAGTTCTTTACTTCTTTATCTGTTTTATACAGCCTGGAGGTAGGTGGGGCTAATGCTGGTAGAGCCAGCTTCCCTTCTTCGCATGTCCACGTACAAGGTCTGGCTCCTCTTTTTAGAATGGGGCATTCTTTGGTGCCTCTGGGACTGTACGTGTCCTTTGGGGTTTCAACTGTAGTCGAGTCAGAAAGAATCTCATTTTAACATCTCACAACTTCATTTTTTCTGTTTTGGGGGGGCAATAATTCTGCCAGCACTTAAAAGACTACATGAAAAAAAAGGTTCTGTGGTCAAATAAGTTTGTCAAATGCTATACTCTTTATTCCTCTTACTAAAGGCTCTGAGAAGTCTTGCAGCAAGGAAATCTGTCTCACTTTGATCTCTCAAGTATTTTAGTATCCAAAGGAACTACTTTTTGCAAATTGAAACAAAACCAAAAAAAAAACTTACTCAGTTTGGTGACACCAGCAGCCAAGGACACTCTCTTTTTCTACTTCCCCAATCACTGTGTAACCTTCAGGAAATCTGCTTGTGTGTTTCCCAGAGAAAACTGAGTCACAGAGTAAAAGAGGAAGCAGTGGTGTGCTGCAAAGTCATTTGGCTTGTCCTTCTGGCTTCTGGTGGCACTTCAGAGAGGTCACAGGGAGGTGGGCATGTCTAGATAGAAGCGTCTGGTCCTGGAACATACTGGCTCGAGGCAGAGATCTCCCCGTCACTGCAGTGTGCAAACAGGCTTGGAATCCAATGCCAGGCATCGGTGCTTGGTGGCCTCCCCTCTCCCTGGGATTCTGGAATTCTGTGTCTCTGGTGGGGTGGGAGCGAAGTCACAGATGTGAAAGTGCTTTGAGATAAAGGGGCTAGAGAAATACGCGCTGCTGGGGGGCCTGCTGTCTGTCCTGTGCAGCCACAGGCACGTGGCCTGGGGCCGTGGGCCCGTGCTGGGATCCCTCTGAGGTCTCTGCTTTCAGGGTCCACATGCTGAAGAAGGTTTAGCAGCAACGGCGGCAGCAGCGGAGGAAGCCAAGGCGCCCGTCAGCACTGCCAGGGGGGCAGCGGCCAGCAGTGGGGTCCCCGGGGGTCCGTCCCTCACCACGCCCATGGAGAGCTCCGGGGAAGCGGCCACACCTGTAAGTAGCACCGGGACGTCTCCGCTCCACCTGCTTCCGGCGGGGTGCAGGGTATCTTCTGTCATGTCCTTCCTCATCTGTCTGCAAAATGCAGGCGAGAGCTGAGCGCCAGCCGACTCAGTCGTGGATGCAGGTGGCACTGCCGGGCTGGGTCGTGGGGGTGGTGGTGATAGGCCATGGGGCTCTTGTGGCGACACACAAACCCATTGGAGGGGTGAGCATGGCTGTGGGGGACAGGAAGCACAGAGCAGGGCACAGAACCCCGAGTGGGGTCAAGGACCCTTCCTGAGGAAAGGCCGTGGAGGTGGAGGGCCAGAGGGGCAGGTGGAGCTGGACAGGTGTGCCAGGGGGGCGTGGCAGGAGCAGCGGCCCAGAGACCTGCACGGGGGACGATGTGTGTGCGCAGGAGAGAGGGGGCCAGAGCGGCCTCTAAGGCCCTCGAGGGCCTGGGGTGCTGCGACAAGAGTGTTCAGCAGCGTTGGGGAGCCCCTGGAGGGTGACAGCCTCAAGAGGCGTAGCTGGAGGAGACTTCTAGGAAGCTTGCCCTGACTGCCAGGAGGAGAAGCGATGGGGGCAGCACACCTGGAGGCAGGTGATGAGGCTGTGGCCGTGGTCCAGGCTGGAAGGAGCTCATGTGAGGGCCGCACTGCTGGGTGCTGCCCAGAGCTCCAGGGAGTCAGCTGGAAAGTGTCTGTAGGGTCTGTAGTGTTGACTGTTAGTGACCTTGGGGAGAGCAGTAGAACTGGATTGTGCCTGGCTAGCAGAGAGTGAGACGAGGACACGGTTGTCGAGGATAGAGAGACGACCCCTCTACAGGAAGCTGAGGTCCGAGGGCCTGGGCTCTTGTCCCAGCAAAGTGATATGAGCACTCAGCCACATCCTGCTCTCGGGAGGAGCTGGGGGAGGGGCTGCTGGTGAGCACCACGCCCCTTGGGGTTGATGGGAGGAGCTGGACGGACCACCTGGTGGGATGCCAGATGGGGGCTCCCACCGGGGGTGGTGTCAGAGTGTCCAGGTGTCTGAGCCGGCAGACAGCATGTCGGGCCAGGTCCTGGATGTGCCCTCTGCTGTCCCCAGCCCCGGGCACGGTGGCTCCAGGTCCTGGGCCCAGCAATGCGGCCTCTGATGTCTGTCCTTCCAGGGGCCAGATGATGATGAAGGTTTAGGAGCAACAGCAGCCACTGCAGCAGAGGAAGCCGAGGTGCCCGTCAGCACCGCTGGGGAGGAGGAGGCCAGCAGTGTGACCACTGGAGGACCGGACCTTGCCACGTCCACCGAGAACCCCGGGCAAGAGGCCACTCTGGTAAGGGGTGGAAAGTGCTAGAAGGCTGAGGTCGAGGCTGAGCATCCAAGAGGGCAAGTCTTCATTCTGTCCAGCCTGTCTGGAGCCACCGCTCTGACCAAACACTCACTCAGGGCTGGACTGGCCAAGCCCCAGAGGCCGTGGGGAGCTGGGTGAGCCAGAGGTGGGAGGGAGTCCGCGGGGCCAGCTGCGCACCTGCCAGCGTGCTCCAGACAGTGGGAGGAGGTCTGTGTCCTGCATCTCCTGCAAGTTTTATTTTAAGGAACTGGCTCACGCTCCCGTGGGGGCTGGTGATTCTAAAGTCTGCACGGGGAAGCGGACTTGGCCCAGCGCTTAGGGCGTCCGCCTACCCCATGGGAGGTCCAAGGTTCAAACCCAGGGCCTCCTTGACCCGTGTGGAGCTGGCCCATGTGCAGTGCTGATGCGCCCAAGGAGTGCCGTGCCACGTAGGGGTGTCCCCCGCATAGGGGAGCCCCATGCGCAAGAAGTGCTCCCCATAAGGAGAGCTGTCCTGCACGGAAATAAGCGCAGCCTATCCAGGAGTGGTGCCGCACAAAGGGAGAGCTGACACAGCAAGATGACGCAACAAAAAGAGACACACTCTGGGTGCCGCTGACAAGAATCAAGTGGATACAGAAGAACACACACGAGTGGACACAGAGAGCAGACAAGTGGGGTGGGGAAGGGGAGAGAAATAAAAATAAAATAAGTCTGCAGGGCAGACTGGAGACGCAGGCGGGATCTGGTGCTGCAGGCTGAGCAGAACGGCTCCTTTGGGAAAGCTCGGTTTTGCCCTTAGGCTTTCAGCTGATTGGAGGAGGCCCACCCAGGTTCCAGAGGGTCATCTCCTGTGCTCCAGTCGACTGTGGTCGATGCCGATCCCAGCTGCAAAATGCCTCCCCAGCGACATCTAGGCCCGCATTTGACCAAACAGCCGGCCCCTGAGCCCAGCCGGGTGGCCACCTGGAAGGAGCCCCCGCCGCCTGTTTGTGGGCGCGAGCACTGGGCTGTCGGAGCGCGGGTGGTCCCGGGCAGGCCCCAGGGCAGCCCCTGCCCGCAGGCTCAGGCGCTCTTCCCGGCTCCCGAAGGCTGGACGCGAGCTCTGCAGGGTGTTTGGTGATCCGTTCCCATCACGGATGCTCCGGAAGGCCTTCCAGCTGAGTCCCGCACGGCCCAAAGCACTTCCACCGCGTGGAGGGCCCACCTCCCGGGTGCCCCATCCAGGGTCCTCCCCCCTCCTCCCCCCTCCCCCGTCCTGCCCGGCCCCGAGCCCTTCTCCGTGGTCAGCGCCCTGGGCCTGCCTCCGCCCCGGCAGCTCCTCTCGGGGTGTCCGCCCTCTGCTTGGCGCGTCCCGTGGTGCCCTGACCTCCCCATCGGGGCCGCTCTCTCCCCGCTCCCAGCGCTCCAGCCTCGTGGACCTTCTTCCTGTTTCTAGAACATGCCTCTTTCCTCCTTGCCTCCCAATCTACCCACGCGACTTCTGTCACCTGTAACAGGGCACGTCTGGCTTCCCGCCAGGCTGAACTTCGGGAGGGCAGGGTGCCAGGAGCCTCGTTGTCTGGTGGCTCTTCACCCCCAGCCTGGGTGGGCCCTCCGCAAGCATTTCCTAAGGGGATGGGTGGGGGGTCCCCAGGCCTTCACACAGAGGGACCTCCCTCTCGGCCACCTCTGCTTGCCGTCTCACATCCGTCCAGGGGGCCTCGTAGCAGGCGCGGCGTGCACTGGCCTCTCAGCCGGCGCCAGGCTGCGGGACGGTCGAATGGGCTATTTCAACGCAGCAAGCGGCTGCCGCCGTGCTTGGTCTCCTCCTCCTCCTCCTTCCCTCCTCCTTCTTCTCAATATTCTTTGTCTTTGTCTTCTTTTGTTCCTCTTCTCCCCTTCCTTGTCTCCTATCCCACTACCCGTCCCCTCGCCCCCTTCTCTTCCTCCTCCCCTCCCTCTTCTCCTTCCCTCTCCTCCTCTTTTTTCTTCTTTAAAGCCCAATCACTTCCCGCAGGGTGAGAAAGCCAGTGGTCAGCTCCCATTCCACCAAGTCTTAGCTTAGTAGAAACCAGGACTTGCTGAGCAGCCCTGTCTGAAAACAGAAGGGCTTCCTCTGCAGGGGCTGAGCTCCCAGTCCCAGGAGGTGTGCAAGCTCAGGCCCGAGAAGCCGTTGGCGGAGATGAGAGGAGATGCAGGGGGTCCGCGGGGGTGTCCAAGCTGAGAGGTGCCCCAGTCCCCTGGCGTTCCAGATGAGTCTTGGTCTTGAAGGAGCAGAGGGAAGGGAGCTGGAGAGGTGGCCCCGCGACCTCGCCGCAGCGGACCAGCGCGCTGTGAAGGGGCGCGGCCCCCCCATGCCCTTTTCGGTCTCGTTCCAGGATCCAGCAGCGGCGAGGGAGGTGGCCCTGGGCACTACGGAGGAAGAGGAGGTGGGCAGCGTCCCCACGGAGGGGCCGGCCCCCCCCACGCCCACGGTGGCGCCCCGAGGGGTCACTTCCGTGAGTGTCGTCCGGCAGCCTTGCAGCCTCGGCCCGGCTCGCGCGGGAGAGAGAGGGCGGCCTCCGGGCTGGCGCGGCCACGGCCAAGTCATGCACTTGGGCTTCGCCGCGGGTGCGGGGCTGGGGGCGCCAGCCCTAGGAGGGGGCGGGACGGGGGTGCCGGGGCCTCGGTGGCTGGGGCTGCTGAAATAAAGCAGCACCCACGAAGTGGCTCCATCAGCGGCTCAGAAGTCCAGGATGGGTGTCGGCACAGCCGCCCTCCCTCTTGGGGGGATCTGCCGTGCCCCTCTTTCCTCGGTTTGGGGGCCTGTCGCTGTGCTGCTTGACTTGCTGCCTCCCCGGGTCTCTGCCCGCACACTCGGCCGGCTCCTGTGTCCAGGTGTCCTGTCCTTGGGCGGACGCCGGCACGTTGGACGAGGACCCCCGCTCCTGAGTGGCCCCAGGTCTTCTGACCCCGTCCCCAGAGGTCCTGTTTATAGAACGGCTTCAAGTCATGGGACTGGTTGGACTTGGCTTTTTAGGGGATGCAGTTCTCCCCGGAACACCAGGAAATGGGTTGGGTTTTGTTTTTTTGTCCCAACACCGCTACCCCCTCGCTTCATCCAAGAAGAACCAGGCTCAGAGGCGAGTGGCCCAAAAAGCTGGAAGGGCTTGCGGGGGACAGGGGGCTTCCCCCACCACTAGGAGGTGATGCTGCTTCCGAAGGGACCAAGTCTGGGGCTTGGGGATGGTGTTGGGGGTACAGAAGTCCCTGCGTAAGAAAGGGTCCTGAGCTCGGCCCGGCGCCGGACACGGCAGTGACCAAAATCCCCCCCAGCCCCGGCCGTGTCTCTTCCAGGCCAGGGCATGCGATTCCTCGCCCTGGTTTTGTTTTCAGGGTCCTGGCGACGAAGAAGGGTCGTCGTCGGCCACAATGGAGGCGCTGCTCACCACAGCGGGGAAGGGAGAGGCCGGTGGGGTCCCCCCCGAGAGGCTGCCGCTCCCCGCACCCACGGCGGCGGCGGAGAGACGAGTCACTCCGGTAAGTGGCGTGAGGGCGTCAAGGCGTGTCTCGGCACACCTGGCAGGGGCGAGGGAGAAGCCGGGCTGTGGCGGCACCTTACGCGGCTTTCGCCGAGGTGGGCTTGCCCAGCGTGGGGGCATGGGGGCCTCCAGCCTGGGAAACGAGCCACGAGGCTGCAGTTTATAGCAGGGTGAGAGGCAGGAGTCCGGGGGGCCTGCTTTCGTGTCGCCAAGAGGCCGCTTCTTTCCTGGAAGGGAGAATGTGCTCACGGGCAGGTCTGTCCAAAGACCCAAGGGTCATCTTGAAATGTCGTGGTGTGGAGGCGTGACTGCCTGGAAGACTTGGCCGGGCTGGAGAGGAGCCGGAGCGTCCGGGGTGTGTGTGTGGAGTGACCTTTAAGTCCCATCCAGCACGAGCCGCTGTGACTCTGGGGCTGCAGCTGGTGACCTTAAGCAAAGCCTGCCATTTCTCTGGGCTTCGGCTTCCTTGTCTGTGAAAGAAGGTCACCGTAAAGCCAAGTGACAGAGTGCACGGTGAGAGCAGACCAGGGGGCACGCCCAGGTGCTTGTCGCTGGCCCGTGCTGTGCCTTTGAACTTGAGGAACAAGCAAGAGGGGGTTCTCAGGGGGGGTTTGCGTGGACCAGGAAATGGCACTGCTCTTCAAATGCTTTTACAGGAAAATATTTACCTGCCTGTCCAGTTCCCCGAGGGATACTGCATCATGCCCGTTTGAAAGCCACGACTCGAGCTACTGGCACGTGGTCTGTCGGCTACAGCGCTCTGGGACTGGCCTGGATGGGGGGGTTGTTTAGGGGGTGGGGTGGCCTATTTTAAAACAAATCCCAAACATCCTGTCCTTCAGCTCGTTAGGACATTAATGGGTATTGCTAATAGATTGGTCTGGAACCTTTTATTCTCTGTAGCCACAAGGTCATTCATTATCCATCTAACAAAAGGAATATTGGCTCCTTTGTGTCATCTAAGGCCCTGATTATTAAAAAAAATGGAAACAAAAGAACAAAAACAATACCTTTTTACAGTTGAATCTGAATCCAGACAAGGTCTACCTATTGCATTTGGTGGATATGGCTCTTAAATCTTCTCTCATCTGTGATTGTCTCCCACTTTCTGTTTTCATTTTGCCATTTATTTGTTGAAGAATCTGGGTCCGTTGTCTTCAGATCTTTTCCATTTTCTGCTTGGAGAAATTGGTGCTTGGTGAGGGCAGTGCTGGTGGAGTGGAGGCAGGTTTTGCTCTTTTTGGAAAACTCTGTTGACATGCGTTGATATCCTTAAACACTGCGTATTGTTGGCCCAGAAACATCTTTTCTAGGAACTGATGCTAAAGGGGATAATCTAATTTGTAAAAAGGCTTTGTGTACAGGATGTTAATCTCAGTATTGTGTATAATAGGGAAAATTGGGCATGATTAAACCAGCTAACAGTAGGGGATTGATCAAATTAAAGTATATTCAGACAATGGAATACTATGCAGCCATTAAATAATATTTATTAGGAGTATTTAATGATGGAAGAAAATGCTTCCCATAAAATATGAAGTGAAAAAAGCCAGTCATAAGCTTGAGCATATTATATGGCCTTTATTATGTAAAAAATATGTACTAGAAGGGGGAAAATTTTTAAACCACTGGAAGGAAATACTCTGTTAACAATTGTTGCCTCACAGTGATGAAACTGAGGATGGTTGCTGGGTTCTTAGTACGTTTTGTCATGTTCCGCCATGGGAGCCCATGACTTACAATGAGATTTAAAGCGAAAAAAAAGCTCGAAGAGTTATTCATTTCTGGTGGCTGCTGCAACACATCACCACAACTGGGTGGCTTTAAACAAAAAAAGGTGTGTTCTGCCCGCTCAGAAGCCTGAAGTCCACAGCCAGGTGGGGCAGGGCCGTGCCCCCTTGAACCCAGCTCACTGTTTTCCGGCCAGAAGGTGCAGCTCTGCCTCCTGGCACGCAGCCACTCCCTTCTTACCTTGCCGGCCCTGTCAACGAGCAGAACCTCGTTTAATGTAACTAATTCATTTGCAGGGACCCTATTTCCAAATAAGTTTCCATTCACAGTTATGGGGTAGGACTGGAACAGATCTTGGGGGATGCGGTGAGGCTCCGAGAGGGGCAGGGCTTTGCTCGAGGTCACACCGCTCCCGAGGAGTCGAGAGCTTTGGTCTCTGAACTTTCTGCCCTCATCCTTGGCACTGTTCCTGTCCGCCCCTCTTCAGACACTAGCTGGTCAGCAAAGCCCAGTGTTGCCAGTTGTCCAACGAGGTGATTCCATTTCTAAGGACAGACTGTGTATTGGAATTTTTTAGAGAATACTTGAAGAGCGTTCTCTTTAAAATGAAGTACTATTTTAAAAATGTTTATTGTGCTAAACTATATGTATAATATAAAATTTGCCATTTTAATCACTGTAGATATGCAATTCAGGAGCACTTATTACAGTCACAATATTGTGTAACCATCACTAGTATCTATGTCCAAAATCTTTCATCACTCAAACAGAAACACTGCGCCCATTGAGCAATAGCTCCCGCCTCCTGACGTCTGGTAACCTCTCCTCTGCTTCCTGTCTACAAATTTGCCTGTTCTGGAATCGCACAGTATTTGGCCTTCTATGCCTGGCTTACTTCGCTCAGGATACTGCGTTTCGGGTGCAGCATGTTGTAGCGTGGATCAGAACTGCTGTCTGGCTGAAGAGCCTTCCGCTGCAGGGATGTGCACATTTGCTTATCGATTCCTCCGCTGGCAGGCCCTTAGGTGGCTCCCCGCCTTTGGGCTGTGGTGAATCGTGCTGCTGTGTCACTGGTGTACCTGGAGCTGCTCCAGCCCCTGCTTCCAGTTCTTTTGGGGTGTCCCCCAGGAGTGGCCTTGCTGGGTCACGTGGTAATCCTGTTTTCTCATCTGTAGGGTGCAGCACTTTCAGTAAAAGAGAAAACCATCAGATCGGTGTGACGTCACATTCCTTGGCCCTCCTGCCATCGTTTGGCAGATACTCACAGAGAGCGCAGGGGGACCCCCTAATCCCTGCCCGGGCCCCGCTCACGTCGGGCATTCGGGCCAGGTTTTAACCACATCTTCCTATTTTAGGCTCAAAGAGGACGTGTGGGAATGAAAGGACAGGCCGGGCCCAAAGGAGAAAAGGTTCGTGTTGTGACAGTTCTGGAGCACTCGTGCCCCCCCCCCCCCGGTGGCCCTGGGCATTGGATTTGGGGCTAATTTCGTCATTTCCGATCAAGGAGGTGGTAGACGCGGGGAGAGGACGGGCTCAGCCGAGACGGCCTCGGGTTCCGTGCGTGCCAGGCGGGCAGCCCCGGCCGGCCGAGTCTCCTTACCACCGGGTGACCTCGGCCAAGGGCCTCGACCCCCGCGGGCCTCGGTTTCCCCATCTGGTATCTGGAGGTTCCCCTGACCTTGGCGCTGCATGCCTGAGCTCAGGCTCTGTCCCACTTTCCTCCTGGGAAGTCTGGGGTGGACACGACCTGCGCGGGCGGCTCGGTCGCTGTGGTGGCCGGGGGAGCTGGTGCTAGTCTTGGCCTCAGTTTCTTCACCTGTCAAATGGGGGTGGGGTGACTCCCCCACAGGGGAGGCGGGGAAATGGGGCGGTGCTTACGAGGATGCCGTCCTGGCCGGCGCCACGGAGCGACCAGGACTCTCCTACTGAGGCGTCAGCCGGTGATGCACTAGTGCCAGGGGGCCCGCCCCGGGAGTCCCCATCCGGGGGGTCCTGCCGGGAGCCTGCTCTGGCCTCGGGCCCAGCTCTGCTGCCTCGCGTCCCTTCCGAGCCCACCCCAGCCCCGGCCCCCTGCCCCACCCGCCTCCCCCGGGTGACGGTGTCCCGGCCTCGGCGCCTTCGGGGTCCACCGCGGGGTTTGTAGGGAGGCGGGGTGGGGGCCTGGGAGGGCTTTCCTGCCCCCTCTCTTCCATGCACCTCCGTGGACGCCAGGTACCAGCAGGGCTCTGGGGAGCAGCAGGGGCTCCGAGAGGGGTGTCACCCTGCACATTTTGGGGGACTTCACTCTCCTTTTGGTGACTCGGTCCGTTTTGTCACCTGATTTGCCTGGACAGCCTGAGGGCAGGCCCCGCGAGGCCACTTTTTCTCTCCTCCTTCCCCGTGGGTCATTCTAGAAGCATTTCCTGAGCACCAGCTGTGGGCCAGGCACGGGGCCCTGGGGGTGACGTGGGCCCAGCGCCCACCTCGAGGAGCCTCTGGTCCTGGGAGGCCTCAGGGTGGCTAGGGGGCCTTAGAGGCCCCCGGGCCGGTGGGCTTCAGAGGGGAGGCTGGGGCCTGGAGCCCTGCTGGGCTGGGGGACCCTAGGTGACGGGTGTGCAGCGCGTGCCCACGCCGGCATTTCCTTTCACCACGTCCTGTACCCCGCCAGTGTGGGCAGGAGCTCGGGGTTCCCTGGCCCTGCGTGGGCGAGGTACCCCTCGGCTGTCCCTTTCTTCTCTCCTCCAGTGTCTATTGAAAGGAAAGGGGGTGGGGGGTGCCCAGCTCTTCACCGCTCGCACCGCTCTTTTCAGGGTGATGCCGGGGAGGGGCTTCCTGGCCCCCCTGGACCTGCCGGGCCTGCTGGACCCACGGTAAGACCCCCAGCTGGCCTGGCCCCACCCACAGCGTGCAGGGGCCCGGGGGCCGAGGCCCAGCGCGGGCTGGGGTTCTCCACATCGGCCCGTCCTGTGGGGTCTCGGGGCTCCCCCCGCTCTGGCATCTGCAGTGCACTCAGGAGCAGGATGTACTGACCCCAGTTTCTAGCCTGCACCTGAATGGCCCTCGGGGTCCTGCAAGCCACCACACCCCCCCGGGCCTCCTCCTGGGCCCCCAGTCTCTGAGCGTGGCACCCTCTCCACCCGGTCACCAGGAGAGAAAGTGGGGACACGTCCTCGAGTGGGCCCCAGCCCACCCAAGGGGTCCCCAAGGCCTCTCCAGCCCAGCTGTGCGATGTCCCCTCCTCCAGCTCTCCTGTCCTCAGTGTCACCCTCCTTCCTCCCACCCGCACACCCTACTGGGACCTCTGCAAGCCTAGCTCTGACCCCCAAACCAGCAGCTCCTCGGAGCCTCACAGCGGGCGCTCAGCACACACACACACAAACACGCATTCACACACACATCCATGCAGAGACATGCAGACACACATACGGATTCTTGTACATGCACATACACACATACACACATGAACACATACAGTCATGCTCTAACATACATACACACAGAGGCATACACATATAGGTACATGCATACATGAGCCCATATATGCACTTATACACATGTACACAGACGCACAAATGCACGCATGCACACAGAGGCGCACACACACACACGTGGGCAGTGATTGCACTCGTCCTCACTGGCTCCTGGCTCCATGAATTAGGTAGCAGCGAGATGGTTCAGAACTTTCCTTTTCCTCTCGGTGACTCCTTGGCGCCTGGCCTCGTGCTGGCCGGGGGGCCCCAGTGTGTCTCAGTGTCGGGCCCCCCTCATCTAGAGGGGCTGATGGGCACATGCACAACTAAGCTTCACGCCAGGCAGTCGCCTCGCCAAATGGGGACCCCTACAGAGGAGGCGGTGATGAATTCCTCCCGGAAATGGGGTGGGGGACCATGGGTGCATGGGGCCCAGGAGGCAGGGAGGGAGACCAGGGCGCTCAAAGCCTGGGGTGTGTCCTGCACTGGCGCCTGGGGGGCAGCCAGGGAGGAGGGGAGCCCTGGAGGGAGGGGAGAGGAGTCCGGAAGGAAAGCTGGGGCAGGAGCTGCTGGGCTGCAGGACAGGAGCCGCTCCGGGCGGCTTGGCTGTCCCTGGCGATGGCCGTCGACACCCAGCTGGGGTGCTTTCTCTCCCCAGGTGGGCGCGGAGGTGGAGGGCTCCGGCCTGGGCTGGAGCTCGGGCTCGGACTTGGGCTCCGGCTTGGACGTGGGCTCCGGTGGCCTGGGACCCGGCCAGGACCTCCTGAGGGTGAGTGTGGTTTCCTCTGTTGAAGGTGAGATGCGGCCTGGCGCCAGGACGCCCTGGCCGCGGGTCACAGGTGGCACCCCGCTGGCTGCCAGTGGTCACGGCGGCGGCCGGCGCTGGGGCCTGGGGCTTCCTCGGACTTTGCCTCCACTTGCGTGAGTTTTGTTTTATGCGCCCATGAATCCAGGCTCGTTTTCGGAAGCGCCTCTCCTCCTTCTCCACCTTCCTTCCCCACGGGGCGGACGGGCCGCTCTTGGCTCTGTGCCGCTTTCCACACTGCGGCTTCCAGCGCTTCTCCAGGCTCCTCTCCTCTTGCAGACTGCCTGGCTCCCCTGGCCTCCTCCCTGAAGCTGGGGTGCTTGCGGCTCCCCTCCAGATGGCCCCTGGAAGGGCCCTGCCGCCCCCAGCACCCCAACCCCATCTCCAGCCCTTCCTCCAAGCGCGCTCTGAACCCGCAGCTGCAGGGCTCCCCTGGGCGCCCCTCGTGCTGGGGCTGGGTGGGAACACCCTCCCCAGGGCGTCGGGAGTCAAATGTGTGGTGCGTGCAGGTGGGATCAGCCCACCCACTCGGAGGCTGCACAGACTCACACAGCCCAGGAAGAGTTTTAACAAGGGTTCAAATGCCCGGCAGCTTCGGAGTTTGGTGGAAGCCTCAGTTAACCAGAAAAACGAAATTGGCTAGAGCCCCGAGTTGGGTTTTTGTTGTCCACACATCCTAGGAGAAAACGTGACCGAAGGGTTGCTGAGACCTGGACTCAAATCCCAGCTCCCCTGCTGACCAGCTGTGTGCACCTGTGCCCTGGAGCACCCCACGGCATCTCGCCGAGCCTCAGTTTCCCCACCTGCAGAATGGAGATGCCAGTCCCGCCCGTACGGGTTGGGGAGACATGCACGTTTATGCCCACCTGTTTCTAACAGTGTCTGTTTTTCAGGGTCCCCCAGGCCCCCCGGGCCCGCCTGGCTCACCTGGGATTCCCGGCAGGCCGGGAGCGGATGCTTTCGTGGGCCCCCCTGGGCCTCCTGGAGAGGACGGAGCTGCTGGGGAGCCCGGGCCCCCGGTGAGCTCCGATGTGACGCCTTCTCCTGCCCGCCCCCCGTGGCCCCGGGGCTTCCTGGAGCCAAGGAGGGGGGCACAGACGCAGAACCCCCGCGCTAAGGCTCACGATGGGGAGGGAACAGCCAGCAGCCGCCAAGGACAGCGGCAGGTGGAAAGCGCGTCTGCTGCCTCAGCTGGGCCAGCCGAGGATGCGCAGGCTGGGAGAGACCTCCGAGCTGGGGGCCCGGGCACCCTCCAGTTGCCCCCCCCGACTGTCCCCCAGAGGGGAAAATGGGACCAGAGCGCCCTGCACCTTGTCCCCAGGCACCCCGCCCCAGAGCCCACCCCCCGGGGACTGGCCTGCCTTGGCCCCGCCGGGCCCTCCCTGCCCTGCTTGTCCCGTCCAGCGAGGGCGGGTTGGCTGTCCTCACCAGGCGCGTCCTGGGCTGAGGGTCCTTGTTGCTTCTTCCCAGGGCCCTGAGGGACAGCCCGGACTCGACGGAGCCTCTGGCCTCCCTGGGATGAAAGGGCAGAAGGTACGGGAAGGGGGGGTCTGGCCTCTGTGAGCCCCCAGGCCTGCACTTCCTGCCTCAACCGCTAAGGCTGACCTGGCCTCCTCACGGAATGCCACCAGACCCCCGACTCCGGGGTGGCCCCGGGGCCAGGCTCGTCATGCCCAAGGCTGAGCGCAGCCCCTTCCCCACCCACTCCTGGGAGTCCCTGGCTCCAGCGAATGGCACTGCCACCGACCCAGGCACCTGGCCTCGGAAAGGAGCCCCCTCCTCTCCCCTTCCCGCCACCACCGGCCGAGGCCACGACGCCCGCTGGGGCCTCTCTCTCCACCGGGCCCCTCCTCTCGCCCCCTGGGACATCAGGCTCCCTGTGGGTACCCCATTCTCTCCACCCACAAGTGGCCCTCCGCCCCTCTGCCTTTACCCACCAGTCACTGCCCGGGGGCCCCCTGCACCTCTGTAGCTTCTCCTCCAGCTGCGTCCCCTGCAGGGAGCCGGTCCTGCCAAAATGCTGCCCTAGTTCTTTGCCAGCTGCTGGTCCTTGCACGTGGCTATTTCTGCCTGGCACGTCCTCCAAGGCCCAGTTCAGGCACGGGAAGCTGTCCCTGGCTCTTTATCATATATAATATATGATAAACACACACACACACAACACACATTTTCCCATTTCGCCACTTACATGGTACAGCCATCATATCAATTACAGTCACGATGTGCCACCATCGCCGCCATCCAACCAATACTGAAACTTCTCTGTCACCCCAAATAGGAACTCTGCATCTGTGAAGCAATACTCCCCATTCCCCCCGCTGTCCCCAGCCCCTGGTGAGCCCTAATTGGCTTTTTGTATCTATGAACTTATAACTTCTAGGTATTTCATATTAAGGGAAAACCTGCAATACTTGTCCTTTTGTATCTGGCTTTTTTTATTTTTAATTTTTTTTTTTTAGGAGGAACTGGGGTTGAACCCAGGACCTCGTATATGGGAGGCAGGCGCTCAACCACTGAGCTACACCCATTCCTTATCTGGCTTGGTTTTTTTTTGTTTGCTTTTTTAAAAAAGATTTGTTTTATTTGTATCTCTCCCCTTCCTCCCTTGTCTGCTCTCTCTGTCCATTCACTGCGTGTTCTTCTGTGTCCACTTGCATTATCCACTGGCACTGGGAAACGGTGTCTCTTTGTTGTTGTGTCATCTTGTTCTGTCAGCTCTCCGTGTGCAGCCCCACTCCTGAATAGGCTGCGCTTTTTTCACGTGGGGCGGCTCTCCTTTGGGGGGTGCACTCCTTGCGCGTGGGGCTCCCCTACATGGGGGACACCGCTGCTTGGCACGGCACTCCTTGTGCGCATCAGCACTGCACGTGGGCCAGCTCCACATGCGTCAGGAGGCCCTGGGTTCAAACTCTGGGCCTCCCATGTGGTAGGCGGATGCTCTATCAGTTGAGCCACGTCTGCTTCCCTCTGGCTTGTTTTTACTCAACAAAATGTTGTCTGAAACGGGCCGCGCCCCTCCAAGCGCTGGAGGGAAGGACCGTCCCAGGCCTCTCACGGCCACTGGTTCACGGTGCTGTCTGTCTCAGCCATCACGGGGCCCGCTCCTGCCCATCCCTGTGTCCACGTCTAAGTTTCCTCTTCTGAGGACACCAGGCGCCCTCCTCCTGTGGGCCTCGTCCTCACCTCCCTACCCCCTCGGGAGCACCCCGGTGTCCATGTAAGGTCCCACTCTGCAGCGCTGGGGGTAGGACTTCAAAATATCTTTTTGGGGGACACAATTCAGCCTGTAAGAGACCCCACACCGACAGCCGGGGCCACGTGGTCCTGCCTCTGTGTCCTCAGGACCTAGCGCTGGATGACTGAGGGGCACCTCTGGCATGACCCCGCTGTTTGACCGCAGGTTCTGGCCTCTCATGTGCCTTCATCCTCAGGGGCTCCCCGTCTGTGAGCCCGCGCTGGGGCAGGCGGTGTGTTATAGGGGGGTGTCTGTGGGGAAGGGGACACGGCGTCCACCCCCAGGGCATGTTCTCAGCCTGGCTGATGAGACCAGCTTTGTCTGTAAAAGGGGACACTCAGGAGTCCTCCTGCGGGAGGGCGGCCAGCAGGCGTCCCCGGATTTCCGAGGAGGGGGCCCCTCCCAGCCGGGAGGGGAGAGGCGCTTACCCCAGCTGGGTGAAAACATGGGGAATGCTACTCCCTACACATCGTCATCTTCAGGGAACTGAATTTCCAGTTTCCGTCAGCTCTCAGGTGTGTTTACCTTCATTGCAGCAGCAACGCGATTTTCCTGGAAAGCTCCATTTCCAGAAAAAGGAAAAAAGACGATTGTCAAGCTTTGCCGAACTCCTTTGACATGAACCAACTCTTTCACGAGAAATTAAATTTTGCAGGAAGCATCACAGACCTGCACTCATCTCGCTACGTGCCCTGCCCCCTCCTCTTCCATCCCTGTCTCGCCTCCACACGCACACACCTCCCAACACCGGTGCATACTCACACACACACCCTCCACACACACCCATGCACACGCACACACGCCTCCACGCACACCTCCATGCACACACGCACACACCCTCCACACACCCATGCACACATGCCTCCACGCACACACACCCACGTGCACACACTCATGCACTCATGCCTCCACGCACCCCTGCGCACACATGTACCCTCTCGCACACGCCTGCTCGCGCACACGCCTCCACACACACCGCAACGCACTCCACAGCAGCTCAGAGACCCGGCCCCCGGCTCGCACAGGTTAATGGCTGGAGGAAATCACGTGCTGTGGTTCACTTTTTCCTGAAATTTGCCTTGAATCCCAAGTCGTGGCACTGCACGCATACGGTGCTTTCTGATCAGACTCCAGCAGAACTTGGACTTTGCACCAGGAAAGCTTGAGGGAAAACTTGCCCAAGATACTTGCTTTAAAAAAAAAAAGAAAACAAAGCAAACCAAGGAACCTGGCTATTACAGTGTCCTGGGCAGCTGTGAGGAAGTGTCACCAACTGGGTGGCTCAAAGCAGCAGAAACGCACCGTTGCAGCTCAGGAGGCCTGAAGCCGGCACTCGAGGGGTCCTCGGAGGACTCGAGGGGGATTGGGCCCCACTCCTCTCCTGGCTTCTGGTGGTGGCTGGTCATCCTCGGCACTCCTTGGTCACCGCGTGCAGCCCTGCACGCCCCCTCCGCCCTCGTGCGGTCTTCTCCCTGGGGTCCGTCTGCTGACTGCTCTCCTTCTCACCAGGACACCAGCCGTGCTGGGTCAGGGCCCACCCCACTCAAGCCAACTGCATTTTAACAACTAATTCCATCCGCGATGACCCCGTGTCCCCGTAAATTCACATTCACAGGTCACGGGCTTCAACTCAATTCAACCCAGAATAGTCGCCCAGGTGTAGAGTACAGAAAACCTACGTGGAAGGAGATGAACAATTTCAGGATGTTACACAGCATCAGATCCAGTGATACACCTGATCCTTGACTCCTCATTCACCAGATCTGTTCTTCGGTTTGCACACCTCTGGTGGCGAGGAGCTCATTACCTGTCTGGGCAGTGCCTTCCCTAACTGACTGGATTCATTCTACTTAAGCTGCAATGAAATCAGCCTCCCTTCTCACCCAGGCACATGGACTTTTCTAGGCAATTGTCTGAAGTGGGTTTTAAGTATGGAAATCCAGTGCCGCTCCTGCCACACCCTTCCTGCCTTCAGAGGCTGGTGCTTCCTTGACGAGGCCCAGGGCTCACCCCCCACACCCCCTGCTGTCTCCATTCCTAGGCCAAGGCTGGCAGGGTCACCCAACAGGAGAAGAAAGGAGCTGCTACAGTAAGAGCAGGGCTCCGTCCCAGGCCCCAGCCATGTCCCAGCCCCCAGACCTGAAGCACGTGTCCTCCTCCAGCGTCGCCTGGCAGATCCAGAGCAACCAGTTCCTTGAGGGAGTTTATCACATACTGAGGCGAAGAGCAAGGTTTTCCAGACTGGGCATGGAGAGAGAGGGAGCTGTGCGTTGACTGCTCTCGAGTGGTGTGGGGCTGGCACATCATGGCCTTCCCTTCCTCATTTCCTCTGATAGCTCTGTTTAGGCCCGTCCTTGGCTAGAGCCTCAAAGGGTCCGAGCTGGAGGGGACCTGCAAAAGCACTGAGGCCCCTGGCTTTCTAACTGTGTTCTGGCAGGGCTATAGGACATTGTAACATAGGGGGACAATAACACCGTATTAATCATATTTAAAAATTAATTTTTAATTATGAAAGTAATATATGATACATTTTTCATTGCTTTATGCATACTATGTCTCTACTTATCCTTGTTGGAGTGCATCCTCTAGTAATATTTTCAGAGAGGATCTTTGGAGAATAAGCTTTCTGAGACTGTACATATTTTTAAATGCCTTTATTTCACCTTGACCCATGAGTAATAATTTGGCTGGATATAGAATTCTAGGTTCCAAGCCATTTGCCCTTTGCATTTTGAAGATAATCCTCCATTGTCTTCTCACATCCAATGTTGCTAACTTGAAGTCTGATCTCTGATTCTCAGTCTATCGAAGGCCATCAGAGTTTTTTCTTTGGCAGATTTTGGGATTTTTTTCTTTCTTTGGGATTTTTTTCTTTCTTTGTTTTAAAATGCCTCCCCCCGCCCCCGACTCCCAGTATAACTTCCTTTTATCCTTCTTGTTCCCTGGGGGCCTTTTAATCTTGGAACTCCATGTTTTTTCCAGCATTTTTCAGCTATTAGTTCTTCAAATATTGCTTTCTTTCCATTCTCTTTGTTCTTTCCTTTTGGTACTCAAATAGATATTGAAACTTCCAGTTCTGCCCTCTGTATCTCCCCCTTGTCATTCTTTGCAGCTGTTCATTCTCTTGAGTTGACCTCAGGGAGAATTCTATAACCTGATCTTTCTTGTCACTAATTCTCTCTTCAGATGTTTCTATCTTTTTATTCTTTCTATGGAGTTCTTCATAGAGTTTTTATATCAACAGATATATATTTTTATTTCCAAGATCTCTGGTTCTTTTTTCATAACTACTATTCTTGTTTCATAGTAGCTTGTCCTTGTCTCATGAGTGTAATAGTCTCTCCTTTCTCTCTGAGAACACATGTTGTGTACCTAAGGTCCTGACTGGTTGTTCTATCAACTTTTCCGTCAGGTACAAATTCTATTGTTGACTTGGCTGTCTCCCTTTTGTAGTGTTGCTTTTCCACACATGGGTTTGCTTCTGAAATTGGCATTCTTCCTTCGTCTGTTTTCTGTCTTTATTTGTACCACCTGTTGGGGAGTTGAGCAGTAGCCACGTCTGAGACTTGGAGCCTTCCAGAGGGGACAGGGTGGAGTCAATGTGCCATCAAACCAGGCACCTCCGCAGCTGACCTTCTGAGTTTCAGATGCCCCTGGACCTCCTGGGGTTCCCAGTCACCTGGGACTGTCCGATCTCTCTGCCTCAGTGGACAACTCTTACTGTCCTTGTAGGAGCGAGGCTTCTTAGCCGCCCCTTGGCAGGAGTGGGGAGTGGGTGCAAGATGGGGGTGATGGGCAGGGCTCGACCCCTCGGCCGCCCTGCAGAATTTCAACCTGCCTCCCCATCAGAGGCCACGCCTTGCTCCTGCTTCACCATTTTGCTGGCTGCTTCTCTACCTGTGGTTTCTGTCTGTGACTGAGGTGTCTGTCCAGCTTCCCATCGGTTTCCCTTTGACCTTCCTCACCTTTTCAGGTCTGCTGTGACTCCCCAGCTTGTTTCCGAGCATGGCCATTTTAAGACTCCTCGTTCCATCATTCCTATGGGGTTGGTATAGGAAGGGGAATCTAGCCCAGAGAAAGGGCTGGGGGGACGGCACGTCTCAGGTGGAGGAACGTGATGAAGAGGGTCAGTCCTGTCCCTGTGGCCGTGCAGTTGCTGGTCCCAACTCTTGTGGGTGTTTTTACAGTTTCCTCTGAAATTCTGCTGGGGTCCCGACCCCGGTTCCGGTGGTAGAGCTGTGTCTCCTGTGGCCGACCCCTCCTGACTCCCCAGCCCTCCCCGCTGGTCCTGGGCTTGGGGCTCACAGCTGGCTCCTCTCTGTGGGGTCCACATCTCTGTGGGAAACCTGTCCTGTGGCCTCTGCTCGGGCTCTTCTAGCCTGCTCCAATGCAACCCACCCCCGCTCTGTTCCCCGGAGGCCACTCAGTCTTTAGAGTTTTCCAGAAGAGAGTTGGTCATTCCCCGTGTCTCTCCAACTCCAAGAGAGTCATATTGAGTTCCTGAAGCCCCCTGGCTGAGAGTTGGGGCACCCCCCCTTTACTTCCTTCATGGGGGGGATTGGGGAAGGACACTGCCCCAGCCCCCCGACATCTCCAAAGATTGTTAATCTCCAACCAGCAGTCGAGAGATCGGTTACTCAAGCTTTCGGCATTCCGTCGAACAGATGAGAACTCGGTTGCTCGGAAGGCTCAGCTTTGAGGCATCTACCAAAACCGGAAGAGAAAGAGCCCCACTCCAGTATCCTGTTCCTTCAGAGCCCGTTAAGAACGGCCGCGTGGTTTCTAAGTGTACCTTAGGACGTCCGTGTTAACGGGCCCTGGGTTCTTTTACAGGGAGCAAGAGGCCCTGATGGTTCAGTTGGTGAAAAGGTAAAAAAGTAAAAAAAAACGCTTTCTGCTCCTTGCTCTGCTCTCTCTGCCTTCTTGGTTTACTGTAATTGGACTGCTGGGTGGGAGTTTTGGATCTTTGAATGCATAAATGTCACTGAGCAGAGGGAAACGCCTCAAAGGAAGTGCCAGGGAAGGCAGAACAGCTCGGGGTGGGGGGGTAAAAACCTTGTTGCTGGCCTCCTTCCTCGCCTCGCCCGCTCCTCACAAGTGCGTTCAAACGCGTGGAAAGGCTTCCTATCGGGTGGAACGTCAAGGGCAAGGCAGCTGTTCCCGCGCCCTTGCGCCCCCTCGACCGCTGACTCCTTCGTGATGGAGCCCTCGGAATGCCTTTTGTCCTCTTCCCTGCAGGGCGACTCGGGCCACAGAGGCCTACCAGGCTCTCCAGGGGAAAACGGAGCAGTTGGCACCCCCGGGATCATGGGTCCCCCGGGGCCTCCTGGACCCCCCGGGCCCCCAGGCCCTGGATGTGCCCTGGGACTTGGATTTGAGGTAATTGCCCCCCACACTTTGGTGGTTAAAGGAGGACTGGGCTGGCCCCAGGGCGCCCCCTTCCCCCCCCACACACCTCCCCACACCCCCCAGCAGTGCCCCCGCCCAGGTAGGCCCCTGGGAACCGGTGCTTGGATCTGGGGGGGTCTCATGCTTTCTCCCTGCCTAGGACTCAGAAGGCTCCGGAAGCACCAGTCTGCTGAGTGAACCCAGAGTCTCCGGACCAGCGGCTTCAAGTGTAGGTTGAATTTTGAAACCTTTCTCTGAGGGTTGTCAGGCTGTCCTGCTGGAAAGAGGGTGCCCCGAGATTCCAACTGGCTCTGCCTCTCTCCATCCGGCATCCTCTGTGCGCCTCCAGCTCCCCAGCTGTGACTGCCGAGACCAGGCGCTCTTGACAGCTATATTTTTGAGCAGCTCGGGCAAAGAACGTCATGTGGGAAAACCTGAAACTCTCCCCACCTCCTCCTCGCTCTCGCTCTCCCTTCTTCTCTTTCTCCAGCCCCGCTCTGCCTCTCTGCGTCACTGCCTCCCCTGCTGCCCCATCCGGTCCTCACCTTCGTGCCATTTCAGAAAGCAGGACAAGCAGCAGCTTCCCACGGCCCCTGGCCCGGGAGGACTGGTCTTAGCTGTGGTCCTTGCCCGCACGGGATCGGCCCCCTGGTCTTAGTATCTTGTCAAGTGGGCTCTGGGCCTGAGCACCCCACTTCCAGAGGGAGCAGCACGGCCCCTCCCGCGATGGAGCCAGACAGCACTGTCCCCCAGATGCGGAGGACCCTGAGATTGGGGATCCAGGGACCCACCACCCCGCGCCGTGAGAGGGCCCCGGCCCGTCCTTTCCGCTCTGCACGGCGAATTTGCTTCTCATCCTTCCTCCCATTGCCTGGGACAAAGTGGGAGAGTTTAGGGAGGGAGGGTGAGATGGGGAGGGGCGGAGAACAGGCGAAGCGCATGGAAGCAGCTCAGAGAATTTGCTATTTATGTGTTTCTTCGTTTTGCCAGGGTCCTAAAGGAGAAAAAGGAGACCGGGGACCCAAGGTGAGGTCACAGACTGAGGCGTGGAGGGCGGAGGACTTCCCAGCCTGGTTCTGGCGTTATCCATGTACAATGCCGCTTTCCTCTCTTCCCTCGGCCGGAAACAGGGAGACAGGGGGATGGATGGAGCCAGCATCGTGGGGCCCCCCGGCCCCCGGGGGCCGCCGGGGCGCATCAAGGTCCTGTCCAGTGTGAGTACCGCGCAGGTCCCAGCTTGCCTCCCTTCCTTTCTGCCTGTGCTAAAGGGGGAGCAGTTGTCCAGGCCTTGGCTTTCCTCTGGGCTGCTGGGTAACAGGCATCACGTGTTGGAGCATCCACCTGCCAGGACACCCCTCCTGCCTGCTCTTACCCTGTTTCCACCAGCCTCTCACGTGGTGCTTCCAGAACTTTCTCTCCTGGTTGGCAGCATTTGGGAGACAACTCAAAAAGCAGCCTAGCGTTGCTGGATTTTGTCTAGGTTCTTGGCTAAGCGGCAAGAAATGAATTTCAAGGCTTGCCACGTTGGTTAGGCCAGTAATTTAGTAAGGTAGGGAGGGAAGAGAAATGGGAGAAATGGGAGAAAATAGCAGATCATGGATCCCAGAGAGAGGAAGGGGCTGAAGAGTGATAAGGAGGGCCAACTTAGAGATTACAATTCCCCATTATAGATGAAAAACGCCCAGGTTTTACTTGTGCGGCCATCGTGGCAGGGAAACACGGCGAAAGCCAGGCGAGGAAAGCAGGAAGAGGGGAGAAGGCAAGAGACTGATTTGGCTTCGTGCTTGCTTTTTAAACCACTAATTATTCTGCCCCTTTGCTAATGGCATGGGAGGGGTTCCAGCTGTTCGCTGTTTTGACTGGTTACTCCACCCCTCAACCTCCTGGGAGGGCCCAATGGTCAGGCCCCTGGAGAATATCCAGGGCTTTTCTCGCCTCCCAGAGGAACTCCCGTTCTGAATGGGAGAATCTCGCACGTTCTTCCGGCTGCCTTCTTGGGGGTGCCGGAGGACATGTGTAAAGGGGGCGGTTTTCTGCCAGGTTCCGGTCCATCTCTTGATTGCCTGTGTGGCCTGCTTCACGAGGGGCAGGAGAGGCGATGAGGCCTCGTGAAGGGGCCCCATCTTCCCAGCCAGGCTCTGAACAAGTTGAGGAGTGAAACCAAAGAGGAAGACGGTGGCCGGATGCCACCTTTAGTCCTGATCGCGGTCAAGTTGAAGGGCTTAGCCCAGAGGGCGTGCCGGCGTCCCCCTCAGGCAGGGCGCGCTCCCTGGAGGCAGCTCCCCAGGGGAGGCCGGGGGTGCGGAGCTGAGCCGGCCCGTCCCGTGGCCCCAGACGGCCCCCCGCCTGCCAGCCTGGAGAAAGGGCAAGGGAAGCCTGGGGTTACAGGAAAAGAGCTCCCTTCCTGTCACGGAAACACCTCCAGGGAGGAAGAAGCGTTCCACCCTGCCCCGACCCTTCTTCATGGGGCAGCCAGTGAGGTGGGGTCTGACTGCAGGCGAGGCCGCCCACATTCCGGGGGTCCTGGTGGAGCGCCAGCCTCTGGGGTCAGGGCCAGCGCTGCCCCAGGGCTTAGCACGGCAGAAATGCGGCCTCTCACAGCTGAAGCCCGAGGGTGAGGCCAGCTGGGCTGCGCCCCCAACTTCCTGGCCCCTTCCGACTTCCGGTGGCCCCAGGCACTCCTTGGCAGCTGGATCCCGGTTTCTTTTTTCTCTCAATCTTTTTTTTTTTCAAATGTTACATTTTAAAAATATAAGAGGTCCCCATATACCCCCACCCCCCTCACCCCTCTCCTCCCACATCACCGACCATCCCGGTTTCTGTGTCTTCACACGGCCCTCTTCTTGCATCTCTGACTGCATTTGCCTCTCCCTCGAAGGACCCCAGTGACACGGGATTAGGGCCTGTTCTAATCCCATTGGACCTTGTCTGTAAGAATATCTGCACAAACTCTATTTCCAAATAAGGTTACACTCACAAATATGGAGGTTGATATGTGAGCCTATCTTGGGGAGATGCTGTTGAACCCACAACTGCCTGTTAATGTCTGTGTCCTCCATGTGGGCCCTTGGGGTCCTTTGATCTCTGGAGCCCCAGTACCTGCACCCAGTACCTGCCATGCAATTCTCCATTCCCAAGCACCCACATGCATTGACTGCATCAGGGCTCATGCGAGGCCCCAGGGGTGCAAAGAGGAATAAGACACAGTCACCACCTTCAAGGAGCCCCCAGTACAGTCAGGGAGAATAGACATAACTGAGATGCAAAGGGACAGCAATTCGGGGGCAAGGAGGAAAGATGTTTTGGGATGGGAGAGATCAGGGAAGACTTTCTGGAGGAGGTGTCTTTGGGCAGGGACTTCACAGGGATTTTACCGGGTAGGCTTGGAGGATGGGGTTTCCAGAGTCTAGGGGGCGGGGATACGCTGTGCCAAAGCACAGGGTGGGGCTGCATGGGGTGTCCAAAGTGCAGGGAGCCGACTGGCACAGGGCAGTGGGCATGAGGATGGGCGGGGACCGACGGAGATCTGGAGAGGGCTGAATGTGTCTGAGACCAGATTGCAGTCCACTTAGTACTAGGACGTCACATTTTTAAAAACTGTGGCCCTTTGGAGAGAAAGGATGGCACTCTGGTAACAGAAAGACAAAAGGCCCCAAATAACTGGGAAAAGTATGACACGTGGGGCAAAAAATTTGATTAAAAAATATCAAGTGTGGATAAAGATGTGGGGAAGACATCATCTTGTAGGCTCCTCGTAGAGGTGTGAATTGTATAGCCCCTTTGGACAGCGCCGGGCAGTCCCTCAGAATAAAAAATGCCGATCTCCAGCGATTCCCCATGGAAAGCCCTTCAACTATATGGCTGGGTGAAAACAGCAAGTTGAGGACTAATGCATACAACCTGCAACCATTTATGTGAAAATAACTACATGCACAAATACGGAGAAATTCACAGAGCATCACCACTGTATACTCCCTATGGGTGTAGATATATATTTACATTTTTGAAAGAGGAGACAGGGATGTGTTGTGCAGCGTTCCACAAGAGGGAGGCAGTGCAGCAGCTCAGGGCTGTTTTATGAGAAACGAGAGGCACGGACGCGCTGGCAGTGGGTTCGGCGTGTTATTTTGCCCCCCACCGTGCTCTCCGTGCTGGGTGACTTTAATTAAAGCTTCGCTGCCAGGGGCCAGGCAGGACACATGCCATTCTTTGTCCTCATTGTCGGTGTTTCTCTTTTCAGTCTTTGATCAACAGCACCCATGGATTCATGAATTTCTCTGGCATTCCTGAGCTCGTCGGGCCTCCGGTGCGTATCCACAGCTACCCTAGAGTGGGATTCCTCCCCAGAGACCCCCGCTGGAACCAAGTCAGTTGGCTTGGCATCCTCTACAGCCCTGGAGCCTAGAGCTAGAATATGTGAAAGGAGCCTGGGAAAAGAACTTTGCGTTTTTGAGAAGTTGCCATCACACTGATTTGATCAGGGGGAGGGTTTTATCCAGTGCAGTGGAAGCTTCCCCGCCAAGGCATCAGAAATGTGTGCGATAGAAGTGAGAGACTCACGAGTAACAAACTGACCTCTGTGCAATGCTTTGGACCTGCTTTTACTTCACAATATCTCATTTCACAGGACAGAAAGAGCCTTGAGGGAGTTATCATTGTGCAAATAGGAAAACCTAAGGCTGGGGAGGAAATATGACTTATCCCAGCCTTTATCCCATTTTAGAGATCAGGAAACTGATATACAAAGAAGTTAAATTATTTGTGCAGACCCCCAAAGTTGGTCTGCAGCAAAACCGGATATAAGGTGAAGGAAGCTCTCTCCCAAAGCTTGTGCAGTAAACTCCCACTGCACCTTCTAGCATCTTTTGGGGCCATCTGGGGAAAGAGGAAAGAGCTCTGGCCTCTGGATCCTTGGGTTCCAGTTCCAGCTCTGCTGGGCACCGCTGTGAACCTCTGATTCTCTTCTCTCCTAATACCTCCCTAGACTTTGGGACAGCCTGTAAGAGGTGATGGAGTTGAAACTGCTTTGTAAACTGAGGCACACTGTGCCAAGCCAAAGTGAAGGTAGAGGCTTATACTTCTCGAGCTGTGCAATCCAGTTGTCCACTGGGGCCACCCTTCCCTGCAGATCCCGTTAAGGTTGGCCCTGTCCATGTCCTGGGGACTATTCAGGCCCCTTCCCAGGATTTCAGCAACTATCTGGGGGTTCATCTGGCACTGAGGAACCTCTGGTTAATGGCTGCCTCACTCTCTTCTGCTCAGCTCCCAATGGGGCACTCTTCCCTTGATTCCTACCAAATATCTTAGGGTGTTCCAGAGAAGCAGAACCCACGGGGCATCTGTCTCTGTCATGAGAGGTTTGTTTTTGGGAGTTGGCTCTCTTGACTTTAGGGCTGGCAAGTCTGAAATGGGCAGGACGGGTGGAGGCTGGAAACACAGGCCGGGGTGGATGTCGCAGGACTGAGCCAGAAATCCGGCAGCTGGGCAGGCGGGCGGGCGAGGAACCCGGCTGTGGTCTTGAAGCATCATTTCTCTCTTTCCTTGGAAGCCCCAGTTCTTTGCCCTTAAGGCCTTAATTAGACGTGGCCCACCTACGTGGTGGAGGCTCATCTCGTTCACTTCAAGCCAACGGATTGCAGCACAAATCCCATCAGCAAAATACTGTCCAGGCCAGAGACTGAGCAAGCAGCCAGACGCCGTAGCCCAGCCGAGTGGACATCTAAATGAACCGAGAGAACAAATAATCAAAAACACCCCCTAATCAAACCCTAAGGTCAACCACCCAGCCAGCCAAAGTCCTTTCGCCGAGGGCCCTGGTTTTCATCGGGCTGTGTTGGGGCTTTGGGGTGATAGGGTGGAGATGGTAGCAAACCACAGACGGCCTGAAAGTCAAGGTTAGACAGCTCTGATGCAATGGTGCCACCCTCGAGCCGCGCCTCTTCCAGGCAGAGCTGTGCTGGCTGTTGCCGCCCTCCCCTTGGGCGATCCCAGGCCCTCGAGGGTCCCCTTTGTCCCTTGGGGTGTGTCAGGCTCTCTCCACGCACTGGCAGCTCCTCTCGGGGAGGCCTGGGGCCCCAGGGGTCCCCTTTCCACCCCACTACGTGGGCAGCCCCTTGAGACCTTGCCGACACTCGTTCTTGCTATACTGTCGCACTCAGAAGCCTTTCGTGACTGCAGGTATCTTGGGGCCGGTAGGAAGGAGGGCTCTGGGGCCACGTGGAGTGACAGATTGTGCCCTGGAGGCTTCAAAATGCCTGGGGGGAAGCTCCTAAGACCCGAGTCACCCTCCAAGTACCCGGCTCATTGGCGCCCACGCCTCGGAGATCCACACCTTGTTCTGTAAGAAGTTTATTGAGGTCCTAGGTTCTGCGCCATCGCCCCATGAGGTCTGGGGAGCAGAAAGCATCCGGTGGGGGGACTCCGGGCTCTGGCCTGGCCCCTTCCTCAGAATCCTCCTCCACAAAAGGAGCCGAGTGAGCTGACGGGGGGCGAGAAATGCTTAGGCCTTTGGAAGGTGCTGGAAGGGAGGCACCCCCAGGAATGGGGTCCCTGCTCCCCCTGGACAGGCCGCTCCTGATCCGCTGCATTATGCTTGGTGTGTCACAGGGACCGGAGGGCTCACCTGGGCTGCCAGGATTCCCAGTAAGTACCAGCAGCTCGCGTCCATCCGCCGCGCCCTCTCCCCTCCTCCCTGCATGGCCGAGCTTGGTGCCATCTTGTTTCTGTGACCCGTCCCTGTGACCCTCCCGGCAGGGATCCTCCCTCCTTTGAGTCTCCCAGAGCTTCCTTTTCACCCCTCCTGGGCATCTTTCCTGCTGCGCCCTGGTCTCGCTTCTCCTCCGCCCCAGTGGTCACGGGTGACAGCGGCTGCTGCCTCCAGGAACGTGGAGGCGCTTATCGAAGCGAAATGGAGTTTGGTCCTGACGGTGGAATTCGAAGTGATTGCCTTCTCTGTGTCTGTATACTTGTCTGAACTTTTTACATTTTCTAAAAGGAAAATGTCTGTGATGACACTGCAAGTACATGTGAACCAGACATGGAAAAACAGAGAGGGGCGGCTGTAGAGGGCCTCTGGCCTCCGCCCCGGCCGCTCCGTGACCTGCGGCGGCCTCCGGCATACGTTTTTCTCTACCTGGGTGGTTCTGGCTTCCCCAAGGAAGATGGAAGGGCCCGGGCCTCCGCCCTCCAGTAAGGCCTGTGCCGCTGACAGGCGCCTATGGACTAGGCCTCCATTTAAGACTTCATTTGTTTTTAAAAAGGAAAGAAAGGAAGAGGGTCGCTGCTAAAGAATAATAGCAAATATTTGAAAGTCGCCAAGGAGACAAGGCAGGGGCTTGCTGGGAGTGGAAGAGCAGGAAAGCGCTGAAATGCCTCTGCAGGTCAGAGGCCAAGGCTGCGTGAGCCCGTCCCGGACCCCAGGGTCTGCCGGGCACTCGAGGCCGCCTCTGCTTAGAGCTCGGAAGGGGAAGGCAGGGGAGAGGAAAGGCCTTGCTGGCGGGGAGGGGGCTGCGAGGGGCTGCAGGGCAGAGAGAGCACGGAGCACAGAGGCGCGAGAAAAGGGCCCACCCAGGGGTGCAAGGTGGAGAGGGAGTTAGGTGTCAGGGCCTGGCTGGTTGGGTAGGGGTGCCAGTCTAGGGTGTTGAGGTCTGACTAGTTGGGTTGGGGTGCTAGTCTAGGCTGTCAGGGCCTGGCTGGTTGGGTTGGGGTGCTAGTCTAGGGTGTCGAGGTCTGGCTGGTTGGGTTGGGGTGCTAGTCTAGGGTGTTGAGGTCTGGCTGGTTGGGCTGGGGTGCTAGTCTAGGGTGTTGAGGTCTGACTAGTTGGGTTGGGGTGCTAGTCTAGGCTGTCAGGGCATGGCTGGTTGGGCTGGGGTGCTAGTCTAGGGTGTTGAGGCCTGGCTGGTTGGGTTGGGGTGCTAGTCTAGGGTGTTGAGGTCTGGCTGGTTGGGTTGGGGTGCTAGTCTAGGGTGTTGAGGTCTGGCTGGTTGGGCTGGGGTGCTAGTCTAGGGTGTCGAGGTCTGGCTGGTTGGGCTGGGGTGCCAGTCTAGGGTGTTGAGATCTGACTAGTTGGGTTGGGGTGCTAGTCTAGGCTGTCAGGGCCTGGCTGGTTGGGCTGGGGTGCTAGTCTAGGGTGTTGAGGCCTGGCTGGTTGGGTTGGGGTGCTAGTCTAGGGTGTTGAGGTCTGGCTGGTTGGGCTGGGGTGCTAGTCTAGGGTGTTGAGATCTGACTAGTTGGGTTGGGGTGCTAGTCTAGGGTGTTGAGGTCTGGCTGGTTGGGCTGGGGTGCTAGTCTAGGGTGTTGAGGTCTGACTAGTTGGGTTGGGGTGCTAGTCTAGGGTGTCGAGGTCTGGCTGGTCTAGGGTGTTTGGATCCCATCCCATAGGCAGAGGGGAGATAGAGAAGAGGTGGGAGTCAAGGGGCATGCGTGGGTGGTGCAGGCTGGCCTGGAGAAACCCTGGGGTGGGCAGAGGCAGCAGGGCCAGGTAAGAGGCTGTTTCCATAGCACCCAGGGGGAGGAAACCAAAGTCCAGAGGGGTGCTCCCCCCCCCCCCCCCCCCCCCGCATCAAACGCTTTCCTTTCTCCTAGACCACCACTCTGCGCTCCTTAACATTAACAAATACCAAGGCTAATCATGACTCACACCTGCTCTCCATTCTTCCTCTTTTTGAGTATCGCATTTCCAATCCATTAAAGCTTTTTCATCTCAAAAGAGAATAAAAAAGAACCTCCGATGATTCTTTCCAGGGCCCCAGAGGACCAAAAGGTGACACTGGAGTGCCTGGATTTCCAGGATTAAAAGGAGAACAGGTAAGAGAGGCCCAGGTGACTGGATGTGTTGGTGCTCTGGAATTTTCTAGAATTTCCCCTTAGCTGGGGAGAGTTGTTAACTTTTTTAATTAAAAAAATGTTTTTAGATCTAATTCACATAATATAAAATCCATCCTTTTATAGTGTATAGTTCAGAGGTTTTTCAGTACAGTCACAAAGCTGTGCAACCATCAAATTCTGGAACATTATTCACACCCCAAAAAGAACCCCCGTACCGTCACTCCCCAGCTGCTCCCTTTCATAATCTCAAGGTTCCTCCGTGGCGAGGGAGGGCCCTGGGAGGTGGAAGTGGTTTCCAACCTCGCTTGGAAAGAGAACTCGCCCCCACGCTCCCTGAACCCGCGTCCCGTGTGCTATCCTTTCACTCCCTGTGGGCACCCCGCTGGAGTTGGCGCTCCCCGAGGGCAGACTTCACTCCCGTTTCTTGTCTATAGCTCTGGCACTTCCCAGGCCTGGCACACAGCTGGTGCTCAGAGTGCTTGTTGAATAAAAGAGTGCGTCACTAACGAATCAAGTGTTAACATTTAGAAATTAGAAGCTGAGGCAGGAACTAGCGTGCGTGCCCCTCTCTGTGTGCCTCTCAGGTCTGCCGTCCCGGGCGGTTCTTAGAGCTCAGGGGGAGGGGACATCCATAAACAGACTGGGTTCATTTATTCATCCATCCGACTGTTGACCCCTGCATCCGTTCACCCACTCATCAGACGCGGAGGCTCGCCCAAGGAGCACTGGCCAGTTTCCTGCAGTGGGCACTAGTACGCTGGGAGACAGACATGCAGAGCCGTCAGTGCACGGTCCCTGCTGTGGGGAGTCTGTGCCCAGCTCAGGGGAGCATTGTGCATGGAGCACCTGGGCTGGCCTTGGGGAATCCCGGTAGTGGCTGTGCTCTCGCAGAGGAGGGAACAGTGGGCTTCTCCCTCTCCTCCCTCCCCCAGCGCTCCACGCTCACCCTTTAGGGGGAGGAGAGAGGCTCCACTGTCTGTTGGACCCCAGGGAGTGAGCTTGTCACTGCATGGGGTGATGTCTGTGGGCGCTTTTGTCCCCAGGGGCCTGAGGAATGCGAGGGGCGCGGGCGGCTCTGGCTTGGGAGGGGACTGGTCACGTCTCTCTTGTTAAAGCAAGAGTGACTGTCGCTTTGCACGCTTTGTGTCCCCCGTGGCGAGGTCAGCTGGATCTGGAGGGACCCCGTGGCACCCCAGCCTCTAACCCCCTGCCACCCGGAGAGGCCCGGCCGGGCTCCCGGGCAACTCTGCTCCGGCCGCTCGCGGCAAACGTGCTGCCTCCGCTCTGCCTCTAACACTGTTGTGCTTGCTGCTTCTTGCTCTCCGCTGCCCAGGACGGCCTGTCCTCACCGGTGGAGTGGTAAGATTCAGGTATTGGGCGTGGGGCAGGGGGCAGGGAGACGAGGCTGCCCTGCCGGCGTGCAGCCTTTGCCCGGGCCGCCCCCAGCCCTCCGAGAGTCTTCCCTGTGGTCCGCCCAGCTCCCCGGCAGCCAGCATTGGCGCTTGTGACCAAAGCCTAAGAGGAATATGGAAAATTTCCCTGCCTGGCCTCTCCTCTTCCGGGACGCCCCCTGGGTTGGTCGATGGCTGTGCAGGGACAGGATTTGGGTCCCTGCTTCTCTCCATTTCCCAACACCTGGTCTACCTCTGCCTGACCGACAGTTTGCTGGGAGCCTGGAGTTTGGGGGGCAACATCCCACATGGAGACACGAGACCCCTGTGCTGAGAGAGGCCTCTTGTGCTTAGCCATTAACCTGCTTTTCCAATTTCGGTTGCTTCAAGTTGAGTTGTTAGAAAAGCAAGCTCTCCAAGGGTGCCAGGGGTTCCCTGAGGGGTACTGCGGACGAAGAGGTGGAGATCTGGGGGGACGGACACGAGGTGTAGCTCTGTCGGCAGTGGGAACTGGGGAGAGGTGGGGACACCTCAGCCATGACCCGACACACCTGCCGGCGTGTTGAGGGGGGAGCGGAGAGCGTTCACTCAGGAGGCAGCGGCGCTCCTACGGCGAGAGTCACGTCCGCGCGGCGGGGTGGAGGGCTGGGGCGAAGGCGGAGGGGGGCAGACCCAGCCTCATCGAAAGGTCCTCTGAATTGCAGGGCGAGAAGGGCGAGCCGGGCACCATCGTGACGGGGGACGTGCCTCTGGAGAGTCTGAGGGGGAGAAAGGTAACGACGTCCCCCAGTCCCCGAGAGCACGCGTCTGCCTTGGCGCCCCATCTTTGCTTCTGCCTCGGGGTTCCTCTGAGTGACAAGTCTGTATCTCCTTGCAGGGCGAGCCTGGAGTGCACGGGACCCCAGGACCAATGGTAAGCCTGAGCCAGGTCTGAACTGGGGTTTGAAGAATTTCCCATGTTCTCGATTGGTTAGACAATTAGTTACTCCAGTCTTGACAATAAAAAGGATGTGGCAGATGCACTCATCTGAGGAGAGGCTAACCACCATTAGATAAGAATCGCAGTGGTTTCACACAATCCGCGCTTGCAAAGTCCGCTCTGGTTCTTGAAGTTATTCCTGTTTGGGCGTCTCTCCTCCAAGCAGTGACTCAGGGACCCAGGATGCTTCCACCCTGTGGCTCTGTCATCTGGTGGACTGAAGGCTGTGCTGGCGTCACCCAGCTGGCAGGCCAGTGGGGGGGGCGGGGAGGTGGGAGAGGGGCGAACAGGGAAGATGATTCCTTCCACCACTTTCCGTTGGCCAGAACTCAGGCGCCTGGGGGCCTTGGAAGAGGGAGAGCAGATGGAAGAGGGAGAGGTGATGAGACGTGCAGTTGTGCCATAGCTGAAGATCTCTAGTTGCACAGGGAACCCTTCAAGGAGCCCCCAAAATCTCTCTGGGCTGTTTGGATTCTGGTCCTGGTTGTGCTGCTCATTTGCTGTGAGACGTCGGGCGAACCCTCTTCCCTCCTGGGTTTCTGTTTTCCCATCTGTCAGTTGAGGCACTTGGATTAGCACTAAAAGATTCCTAGGTGTCGCTGCTCTTAGAATCTGTGACCCTTTTGGGCTGCTAAACAGTTTTTATAACTTCTGGTTCGCCCCAGCATGAACCCTAAACTTCCCCAACACATATTCCTCCCCAAGGAACATGGGATAATGCAGGTGGAGAATGCCCGCTTGCTCGGATGTTATGCTGATACAAGTCCGCTCATTTCGTCCTCACAGCCCTAAGAGGTGAATTTTAAAAACCCCGTTTTATGGATAGGGAAACCAGGTTCAAAGAGGTGAGGTGACTTGCCCACGTCATGTACCTTTTAAATGGCAGAGCTTGGATCCGAATCTAAGTCCAGGCGCTCTCCACCCCACCTGCTACCTCCAAGGAACAACCTGCTCTTGAAAGTTTTGAAACGTTTTGGGCTGGAGCATTGTACAGGTTTGTTCTGTTGAAGTCGGGCCTCAGGCCTGGACAGAGAGGACCACACACTCCTCTAAGAGATACTTCTCTTGATGAAAGGCCCAGAACATCCAAGGTCCATCTCTAGAAGGACCTTTGGTACCTTAAGTCAGCAAAACGGTCACCCTGGAGAGGGATAGTGGAAGGCTAAGACAGATGGAGGGAGTGTCGTGTTAAGCTCCAATACCACGGCAAACACTCTTGAGTCACAGTGGTGACCTTCGGGCTGCTGCCAATGGTAGTGCCAGTTGTCCCCGCTGAGGCGCAGCTTGTCAGGCGCAGGATGTAAGGCGCTTCTTCATCTACTCAGCACGAAGCTGCCGTCAGGACCAGGGTGGCGCTAGCAGCCAGTAGAACTTACTAGGGCCTGGCCTCTCAGTGTTGTCCAAGGACCAGCAGCAGTGCATCACCTGGGAGTTTGTTAGAACTGCTCAGGCCCCGTCCCGGCTCTACGGAACAGGAATCTGCATCTTGGCAAGATCCCAGGTGATTCCTGCCTACGTCAGAGTTTGAGAAGCACTGGCTAGCACGGGCCAACCCCAGGGCCATGCCCTGTTAATGCCTTCTGCCTTTCCTCTTGGCTATCTCCTTCACCTTAGAGGAACACGAGACCTTGCTTCAACTCAGTCTCCAGTTGCCATTTTCCAGGGCCTGGCTGTATACAGTCGATTCTCGTTATTTGTAGGAATTACGTTTTCCAAAGTTGCCACGGACGCTGACTAGTGAATGCTGAACTGTCGCTCCTGGGGAGAATGGAGGGAGAGGTTCCTACAGCCTCTAGCCACAACCCTTTCATCAGCTGGTCAAGATGTGAACTTGCTTTATGTTCATGTTTAAGCCTCCTTACTTAGTATATACTGCGGAGACATTAACATGGAACCCACGGCCAACCGCTCTCCACTCATGCCTGAACGAGGCTTCTCTAACACGTGTACTTTCTCCAGAAGGCACGTTCAAGATCTCTTGCACTTATGAACTCTAGACAGCACTTCAGCACTACGCTTGGGGGCCACTTTAAACAGTAAAAACACCCCCCAAAAAAGCACGAAAATATGAGAAACCTGACACTCAATATACTGTGGAAAGGATGCTTGTTTCCACTGTGAGAGCTGAAACAAGAAGGCAGGACTTCTCCTTGTTCATCTCTGCTGGGAGCTTGTGCATCAGGCGACTCAAAATTGTTGCCACTCTGCGCATGTCTGCGAATGGCCTCAAAAGCCCTGCAAGTATTGATGTAGGGGTTACGAGTAGATCTTAGTGAGAAGTGAACTGGCAAATACTGAATCCGTGAATGATGAGGGAATGATGAGGGCTGGGTTGTATGTCGATGGCAGCAGGGAGAAAGGACCTGGATGGCTCCGGGCTAAACCAGTCGTCATCCCCAGGACAGGGCAGGGGACGGGCCAAGCCCTGGGTGGAACATGACCGGGAGGAGGTCTAGGCCAGGTAGTCTCCATCCCGGGCACCAGAAGGCACACGGGTTTTTGTAGGAGCTTTGAATGGGACAGTGGCTCTAGAAGCATGTGGACTGAGAAAACTGGCCTAGGAACTGGCCATGTCCAGGTCCCAGGAGCTCAGCTGGAGGAGCAGGGAACCAGACTGAGATGCCGGTCCTTAGGGATGGGTGGGTGCAAGGCAGGAACCCAATCCTAGAGCAGGTTATCTGGCAGGGCTGCGGGACTGGAACAGGGGTCACGGGAAGCCCTGGATTATAAGACAAAGGCCCACAGGCTGCGCTGGCTTGGCCCTGGGCTACCTGCTTGCTGAGGCTGTGAGCTACTGACCACTACTTCTTTAGCTGGCCAGGAGTGAGTCCAGAGTCAGGGGTGGGGGAGAACCTGTAGAAGGACGGGGATTGGTCAGGGGATCAGCAGGTGGTTCCTGGGCCAGGAGAGTGCCCGGGAGACAAGGAGCCAGGCAGGGGGTTGCTTCGTCTTGACGCCGTATCCTTTCTCCTATCCACAGGCTGTCATCATCCCTGCACAGCCCCCACCCCCCATCTCCCCTGACCTTGAGGTTCTGTTTTCCCTAATCCAGTGTCTGTTCTGCCTGTAGGGACCCAAAGGACCACCAGGACATAAAGGAGAGTTTGGCCTCCCCGGACGGCCTGTAGGTATCTGTTACTTGGACTGGAGGGAAATGGGAGGACACATGGGCCAGGCTGATGAAGGGGCAACGGGTTTGCTAAATTGTCTTGTGGGGATTGCAGGGTCGTCCCGGGTTGAACGGCCTCAAGGGTGCCAAAGGAGATCGCGGGGTCCTGATGCCGGTGAGTGCCACAACTGCCCCCCCGCATGCCATCCCCGTGGGATGGCCACTTCAGGCAAGGGGGCACAGAGAGCCCAGTACAGGGAGTGGGTCTCAAAGGTGGAACGTTCAGGAACATTCAGGAGCATCCTACCTCCACTGCCACTTCCGGAGATCCGCTAGCGCAGGCCGGTCTTTGGGTTCGCTCTCTGGAGGGTGTCTGCCACCGCGCGCCTTCACTTCCCCACCTGGACCCCAGAAGGAGGTGGGGTGCTCTTGGGAACTCTGGTTTCGCGTCCCAGCTCTTCTGATTCTCCTCCTGCACCACCCCGGAGATGTTACACACCAGTAGGTGACCAAAAAATGCCCCGATGAATGCCCAAGGTGGACCAGCGACTGAGGCAGAGCCCACAAGATGGCAGCCTGTGGGGCAGTGGCACGTCCAGTGTCTGGAAGGAGGAAGCCAGCACTGTGAGCACCTACTATATACCAGGCACCGTGCAGGTGCTTTCAGGCTCAGTAGCTCACCTAGTTGTGCTAAAGCCCCGTGGGGTCTTTGTTTTACGCGAGAGGAAGCTGGGGCCTGATGCCCTAGTTAAGTGACCCACCTAAGGCCGCCGCTGCCCCGCACCGAGCCCAGATGCAAGTGCAGCTGCTTCCGCTGGTACCCCGCCATCTCATCGGATGCCCAGCACCCAGCATTCAGTTGTCCTGGCATCGGGGCGTCACACACAGCAAGCCCATGGGAGCTGTTCCCTGAAAGTGCCCGAGTTCAGTGTGAGCAGGACAGCTTCCCCGAGGGCTGGCGCCCTGGTGTCCCGCTGGTCAGAGCCCCCACCCCACCCTCCTGCTGCAGGGTCCTGCTGGGGCTGTGGGCCTGGAGGAGCGAGGGCTGCCTGGCATTCGGACAGGGCGAGCCGGCTTGGCACAGGCTCCGCCTGCCACCATGGGCAACCCTGGTGAGGCTCTCTCACACGCATCAGACCACATGGGGACCCTCTCCCCACTCCCACCCCACACTGGGCCCGTGCGGATAGCCAGGCACGAGGCTTCCGGTCGACAGAGCACCGCTCTGGGAGTCGGCATCTGGGCTCCAGTCTCAGTCCTGCTGTTAGTTGCTGTGTGACCTTGAGCAGGTCACTTTCCTTCTCTGGCCTCACGACCTGCATTGGCCAACCAGGCTTCCCCTGGATGCCACGAGGTCACCAGTGCAGAAGCTCCCCGTGCGAGGGGCCAGTCTATCTGGGGAGAGGCGGATGGACTTCTTGTCCTCATCGTGTCCCTGAGCCCTGGGGGGCAGCGTCCTGCAGCTGGCAAGCCCCTGCACTCAGGTCGGCCCCTCTTTTCTCCCTTCAGGGCCCCCCTGGCTCACCTGGCCCTCCGGGCCCTCCTGGCCCCCCTGGAGCTGTGATTAACATCAAAGGAGTAAGTCGGGGGCGCTGACCGGGGAGCGCGTCCGGGGACCAGGCAGGCTGTGGCCTCACTCACTGCGTTCCCTTTCCCACAGGCCGTGTTCCCGATACCCGTCCGACCCCACTGCAAGACGCCCGTAAGTAGGCAGGTGTTCGCTGTCCCCAGGGAGGCAGGGCGGTGAGCAGGGAAAAGCTCCGCCTCGGCCTCGGCCCCGTCTGTCCGTCTTTCCGGGCAGTCCTGCCCGAGCCCTTCGGTCACCTCCGCGTACATCCCTCAGGACTAGAAGCTTACGATCAGGGACCCGGGGACACGCGCTGGCTCCCCTAAGGGGCGCGTGGGCAGTGCGTTTCTTTCAACGCCCTTGAAAATGCAGGGCCTTTCGTTAACCACCTCGAGCTCATGCCTAGAGTGTTATAAAAAGGGAGAAAAAGAGACTCCTGAAAACAATGCAGTAGGTGAGGGGAAAAAAGTTATGCCAACCGGGGGTCTTTGCCTTGGGAACTTGGGGTCCCAATCTGGAACCGACCCGAGCCCGTCCCCTCCCTGCGATGACCTGCTACACCGCAGACAGCCCTGGGGCGGGCAGGGATTAGCACTTCCTTTTAGAATGAGGTCCCAGATTGTGACTCAGAGAAGCCCACTGGCTCGTCCAAGGTCATCCAGCAGGGGTGCAGCGGGCCGGAACTCACAATTCCCCACTGCCAGGCAGATACAGACTCGAGGAGCCGCGGGGGCCAGGGCGCACCCAGGGTCCGTGCCAGTTCAAGCGCTGTCCCTGGCGTTTCACCCGGATCCAGAGAGCCTGCTTCTGGAAGGAGTCTTGGGTGGGGAGGGAATGTTCTCTCCTTGTGCAATAAATACTCGAGTGCCAGTGCTCTGCTAGGCCCCGGGGACACGGGGGAGAGCCAGGCAGGCCTGTTCTCTGCTCTCGGGAGCGTGCAAGTTATTAATACGATCGAGAAACACTCGGTGCAGTGGGGTCCTCGCTGACGCCTGTGGAGGCGGTGACCGGCTGGAGAATGACGCAGTTTGGCTGAGGGTTTGCCTAGACGTCCGCACAGCCCTGTCTGACCTCTGAGTCTTCAGCCAGGCGCCTGGGAATGCTGGGCTGGGAGGAGGGGGCAGATCCCCTTGTGTACACGACCACCCAGGACGCAGCTCTCTGGGGAAGCCTGGGATCTCAGGGCTGGAGGACGTCCCTGGGAGACAGTTGTGTCCCACCTCCTTATGGGACAGAAGGGGGCTACAGCCAGATGGCCCCTCGCCGTCTCCCAGTGAGCCGATGCCAGAGTCCCTCCCGGCCAGCCCCCCTGCAGGCCTGGGATGTCCTGTCCTGTCCCAGCACCCACCTCCCTTAGGGGCCCATCAAGGGTACCCGGGGTGCCCCTGACCTGTGCTAGGGCCCTCTGCAGTCACCACGGCTTGGGGTGACTTAAGCCAGGGAAGGGCTCTGGGCATTTTAGGTGAGCTTGTTTGATTTCCTGTTGCCTGCCTGGACATTTCCTGTCCAGCTCTAAAAATGGACATTTTCCACCGGAAACGCCTCCTCTCTCATCCAGTCTTCACGAGCCCCTTGGAGTGCCAGCTGCTTCCTACGCAGCTTGAGCGTGGAGGGGAGGGACCTTTTCAACCCAGCCGCAGTTACCAGCTTGGCGCTGCGCCTTCCGTCTGAACTTGGAAATGGTTTTCCTGGGCGGTTCCCCCCACCCCACCCCATCTTATCTTGGTGACCCCTCGACCCTCCACCCAGGAGCAGAGGGATCGTGGCTCCAAAGGGATCCCTCAGATCCTTCCTGTCAACTCGGGGGAAGGTGAAGTTGGGCTCGTGGGAGCGGGTTGCAGGGGTTCTGCTTTTTTTTTTTTTTAGATTTATTTTTTGTTTATTTCTCTCCCCTTCCCCCACCCCCAGTTGTCTGCTTTCTGCGTCCATTGCTGTGTGTTCTTCTGTGACCGCTCTTATCCTAATCAGCAGTGCCGGGAATCTGTTTCTTTTTGTTGCGTCATCTTGTTGTGTCAGCTCTCCGTGTGTGTGGCGCCATTCCTGGGCAGGCTGCACTTTCTTTCACGCTGGGCGGCTCTCCTTATGGGGTGCACTCCTTGCGCGTGAGGCTCCCCTATGCAGGGGACACCCCTGCGTGGCACGGCACTCCTTGTGCGCATCAGCACTGCCCATGGGCCAGCTCCACACGGTCAAGGAGGCCCGGGGTTTGAACCACGGACCCCCCATGTGGTAGACGGACGCCCTAGCCACTGGGCCAAGTCCACTTCCCTGGGGTTCTGTTTTAATAGACAAGGCAAAGCAGGAATCTGGGAGCAGATGGGTAAGGAAGGTTACCTTAGCCCCCAGACCCCTGGCACGTAATAGGGAGTCCTGGTTGGCTCCCCAGATCCGGTGATGACATCCCCTTATTAATGACCGCTGCAGTTCACGTCTGTCCGTTATGCTTGCGTGTCATTACACAGTAGCAAGACCCCTGGTGGGTCTAGCTTCCTGGCAGGGTCCCGCAGCCCAGGACACTTGCCCCCCACTGTGGATCGAGCCTAATGGTGAAGAAAGGAGCCCAAGAAGCCTCCCAATCGGCCAAAGCCATGCTGCGGCCATTGTTGCCTTGAAGCTCTGGGCTTCCCTTTGCTGGGTTTTGCAAACCCAGTTGTGTCCAGCCCAGGTCCCTGATGGGCCTCCCAGCTGAAGGCTTGAGGGACCTACACGTGGCCAGCTGGTGGCTGGGGGTGAGTTTGGGGACTCCAGAGCCAAAGGAAGGCCTGACTGCGGGACCTCGCCCCTCCTGCCGCATGTCCCCAGGGCGGGGTTTGCGCTCTCTGACCCTCCTTCCTCTCTCTCCAGGTTGGTTCCACTCTTCCCGGGAACTCAGAGCTCATCACCTTCCACGGTACACAGGCCCTTCGCCCTCTCTTCTCCGCGACATGTCCTGGCCCCCATAGCTCTGAGGAAGGCAGTTTCCGCTTGCCTGGTAGTGGGTGCGGATTAGGTGGTCAGGACTGGCTGGCTGCGTGTTGGGGGGTGAGCCCTGGCGGTGGGAGTGGGAGCCCCTGGCCTCACCACACGCCTTCCTGACGTCCACACCTCGGCCAAGCCCTCGGGCTGGCCCGTCCTTCCTCAGCTCGTTCATAAAACCTTCCCGCTCCTCGCTGGATGGCATCCTGTGCCCACAGTGAATCCCATGCTGTGCCTGCCGCCCTGGCCCCTAGAAGCTGGGAGACGGAAATAACTCTTTTAAACATAACCAAGACTCTAATACAGAGAAGGGCCGGGGGCTCGGGGCGTTCCTGGACCGGCAGCCCTGGCCGCGCCTGTGCGCTTGTGAGTGGACCCCGGGGCCCTGGCCCAGACCTGCTGGCCTGGAAGCTGCATTTCAACGAGGGCCCGCCCGGTGCTGCCTCTGAGGCAGTGGCCCTGAGCATCTGCCGGGTGTCAGGTGTACCCGACTCCCCTGCCACACACCAGAGGCCGAGAGGTGGACAGCGGCACCGCGCGAGGGCTCTCGTCCCGTGCCCACATGGCCTGGCACGCCGTCTGTCCCGCTTTGGACTGAGCAGTCTGACCTCCTGCGGTTTCAGTGGGGAAGGTCCTTTTTCTCTGATGCCCACCTCCGGCCTGGCTCTGACCTGTGGCTGCCCGGTGCCCTGCTTTGTCCAGTTCCTTCTGGTGCAAGCTCAGGCTGTCTTAAGACTCAGTGCCAGAGCCCACTCAAGGCCATCCCTTGTCCTCTGAGGCAAGGTGGACCTTGGAGGCAGGTGGAGGTGGAGCCGGATGTGCTTTCTCAGCTCCCCAGCTGTGCCCTCTCCCCGGGGTCCCTCTGGAAGGAAGGACAGGGGACAGACCTTCCCAGATAGGCAGCCCCTGGCAAGCTGGCCGTCCCCCTCCTTCCTCGTGGGCCATCTGCCCCGTCCCCTCCTGGAGCAGCCGTGTCGGTGGTGGCGCTCACTGCCCCTTTGGCCATGGCCGCGGTCTGGTCTTGGAGCCGGCCAGGTCCTCAGTCTCCAGCAGCTCCTTGTTTTGGGGGCCTTGTGAGATGTGGGTGTATCTTCAGCCTTGACCCCCGGCTGGTGGCATCACACTTCTGAAGCCTCCGGCACTCGGGGCCCCCCTCCACGCTGGGGAGGCATGAGCCCCCAAACTGCATCCATCCTTTGTGCCCGACCTCCCCGCTCGAGAGACTGGAGGGCTTCAACTGCTGCACCTCTCGGGAGCCAGGAGCCCAAAGGGTGTCCACGCGCCCATTGTGGTGGGGCCAGGGGGCACCCCTTCCCGAATGCTGCTCTCCCTTCCGTTCCCCTCTTATATAAAGAGCCGGGGAGAAGGGGGTGGCTGTAATGCCAGCAGGAAGCGTGCTTCTCACGGGTCCCCGCACAGTTGGCCATCTCCCAACTCTAAGTGGAGTCCTCAGCGCCCTTAGCTGTCCTCTGGGGATACCGGTCGCCAACTGAGAGCCCCCGTCCCCCGTTAGACCAGCGTGTTCTCGTATGGCCGAGGGGAGACACAGCTCAAGGTAGAGTTCATCGTGGGCGGTGCCGGGCGCCCACCTCGCACGCCGACGAGACTGAGCCGCTCGAGGCCAGGAACTGTGGCCGACTCGTCTCCCTCTGCCCCTCACCCCCAACGTCATTTAGCAAAGGTTTTTATCCCGGGGGACTTCCGAGGCCCTTGATTGTTTGAGTGCGCTTTGCCGAAGAGGCTCGGTTTGAAAACTCATCTGGAAAAGTTGTATGTAGCATGAAGTTGATTTTCCGTAATCTCACTCTCTTTTAACGTGTGTGTTTGTGGCAGGCGTGAAAGGGGAAAAAGGCTCCTGGGGCCTTCCCGGCTCGAAAGGAGAGAAAGGCGACCAGGGGGCCCAGGGACCACCAGGTACTCCAACTCGTTCGAGGTCTGGCCTTTGACTCTCGTTCCCGTGAGCCGGCGAGTGAGAGGAATTACGTTACCGTCGGGCCTCAGGCTCTTCTGAGCTCTTTCCAGGGGGACCCAGGCGTGGGCATGGAGCATCCACGATGGACGCTTGTCAGGGGACACTAGGAGTCCAGATAGTCCCTGTTTCATCTGCAAAACGAGGCCCAGAGCGGATCAGGGTCTTGCCCAGGACCCCCCAGCATCTCAATTGCTGGCCCAGATAAGGACCCGCTTCTGGCTCTAAGCCAAGAGCTCCTTCTCGCAGACAGACCCTGTGGGTTCCCTCCTGCTGGGAAGGGACAGTGGCCACCAACATGGGGGCTGTGGTTTTAGTTCTGCTGTGGTGACCGTGACGTTCACGAGCCGTTCCCTCTTCAGGGCCCCCGGTTGACCCAGCTTACCTGAGACGTGTCCTGAACAGCTGGAAGGCGAGTATTCCTCTTTGACGCCCTGTGCCGGGGTTTCCACGTGGCCGGGCTGATGCCCGAGACCACGCCCGCCCCCTCGTAATGACATATCCCCATGTGCTCTTCTTCCAGGGGGAGCACGGGGACAGGGGACTCACGGGGGAGAAGGGAGACGCCAGCGGCCACTTCCTCATGTCTGGGCCTCCAGGCCTGCCAGGAAGCCCCGGACTGGAGGTGAGTAGGAGACCCCCACCCCCCGAGTCATCTTGCCCAGGAGTTACGGCTTTCCCCGAAGTCCCCCGATTGGATTAGACCACCGGGGGTCCAGGAGGGGTCCTAGTATGACAAGCCGGAGGCGGGCTTGCTCGTCGCCGGGGGCCTCCCTGACTTGTTTGTGGATGGGGAGTTTGGCCGAGGCCCGTGGAGGGAAGGGAGCTGGCCAGGGCCCCACGCGTCCAGGTCAATGCCAGGCACTGGGCCCCACCCCCCCACCCCGCCTGATCCACCCACGTGGTGGAAGACGCGCTCAGCGTCTGGACACACCAGGTAACGGAGGCAGAGGACAGGTGCTTTAGGGGTGGCTGCGGAGCCCTTTACAGCTGTATCATGGAAGCAGCCCCTCGACAGGCTTGGTGTAAGACGGGAGGCTTTTCCAGAAAACCAAGCTTTGCACCTCGGGCTGCTGTCACCAAGGACCATACACTACGTGGCTTAAGAACCAAAATTGATTATCTCGCCGTCCAGAGGCCAGAAGGCCAGGCTGGAGGTGGCGGCAGGGCGGCGCCCCCTCCGAGAGCTGTTGGGGGGCCCCTCCCCGCTCCTCCCGGCTCCTGGGGGAGCTGGCAATCCTTGGCCTCCCCACCCTGTCCCTGCGCACCCCGTCTTCCCAGGGCCTCCGTGCCACCGCCTCTTCTTAGAAGGACCTGCTCGGTTGGAGTAGAGCACACCCCCACCCAGGCTGGCCTCACCTTAACCAACTGCCTCTGCAAAGACCCCCTTTCCAAAAAGGCCGCCTTCTGATTTCATGTCTTTTTTGGATTTCAATGTCTTTTTGGGGGGGGACACAATTTGCCTTGGATTCTTAGCTGCCATCCCCCAGGCAAATGTTCCGTAAAAGGACTGGAAGGGACTCCTGGTGACTGATGTTCCTTTCTCCTCTCTGTCACCTGCACTTGCCTCGATAGGGCAAGAAAGGGGAGGCTGTCGTCGGGCCCCAAGGACCCCCGGGTGCTCCTGGCCTGCCTGGGCTCCCTGGCTATGGAAGACCTGGCTCCCCCGGGCCGCCGGGCCCCCCGGGACCACCGGGTCCCCCAGCTATCCTGGGAGCAGGTAGGTGCTGGGATGGTGCCCTCGCCCCCGCTGCCCCCACCATCATGCTCGGGAACTCTCCTTCTGGGTGGTGTGTCAGAGCTTTAAATACAACACACTCTAGCCAGGGGCTGTTTCCGGAGGGGGGGGAGCTTCTCTTCCTTTTTTGTGATTGTATTATAATCCACATGCGCTCAGATTCGCCCATTTAAAGTGTGCGGTTGAGTGGTGTTTTGTTTATTCACAAGATTGTGCAACCATCACTGCCATCTAATTCCAGAACATTTTCACCAGCAGTCACTTCCCTTTTCCTCTCCCCCTCGAAACTGGCAACCGCTAACCTGCTTTCTGGCTCTACGGATTTGCTTATTCCCGGACATTTTCATATAACTGAAATCGTTAAGTATGTGGCCTTTTACGCCTGGCTTCTTTCACTCAGCATAATGTTTTCCTGTAACACATGCCACATGAAGTGCTTCATTCCATTTTACTGCTGAATAGCATTCTACTATTTAGATATACCGTCTTTTGTTTATCCATTCATTTGTTAATAGACATTTAGGTTGTTTTTATATTTGTCCTATTGTGACTAATGCCGCTATGAGCATTTGTGTCCATGTTTTTCTGTGGCTATATGTTTTCATTTCTCACGGGGAGTAGAACGGCTGGGTCATACAGGTTAACTGTGTTTAGATTTTTGAGGAATTATCAGACTGCTTTCCAAAGTGGCTGCTACATTTTACATTCCCACCAGCAGTGCAGGAGAATTCCAGTTTCTCACCATCCCTGCCAACACTTGTCTTTTCTGAGTTTAGCCATCCTTGACAGTGTGAAGGGGCAGCTCACTGTGGCTTTGGTTTGCATTTCCCTGGTGGCTAGTGATACATCTTGTCACGAGTGGGTGGAACCTCCCTGCTGGCTCAGTTGAGGCCTGCACCCTGGGAGCTTAAGGACCTGACTTAGAGACCAGCTCTATGTAAAAGTCCCTTCACCCCTCGGAGCCTCGGTTCCTCAAATGCAAAATGAATGAAATGGAAAATAATCTCCATACACCAAACGTTTACCAAGTGCCGGGCACTCTGCTAGCCGCTTTACTGACGTTATTTTATTGAATTCTCACATCAGCCCTGCAAGGAAAGTGTTAGCATCCTCATTTACAAATGAGGACAGTGGGACTCAAGGACACTTGGGGACCTTTCAAGGTCACCCAGCCCACAGGTGGTGCCCAAAGAATCAGGACGCAGGTGATGCAGCTCCGAGGCCTGTGACTGTCCCCCACCCCATGCCGGGAAATGACCCCCTGGCCGTAGACGTCAGGGAAGAATCCTTTTGCTGTTTGGGTTGTGATGAGCCGCGTGTGGTAGAAACACCAAGAGGGGAGAGACCCAGGGTGCCTGGGCGTTAGGGGGGGCTTTATGGGGGCGTGATGGGGACTGAGGCTTTGGCTCAGCCGTGGGGATTTTGGTTCAAGCAGGGGTATTTATTGAAGGTGAAGGAGGGTGTTTTCTTCGTTTCCACAAACTGGGTGGCTCGTCACAACAGGAAGGTGCCCTGTCGCGGCTATAGAGCTAAAGGTCAAACTGAGGCTCCCTCCGTCCTCTCCTGCAGCTCTGTGCACCCCAGGCGTTCCTCGGCTTGTGGCAGCGCTCCGGTCTCGTCACATGACAGTATCCCCTCTGGGCCTGTGTGTCGTGGCCAAGTGTCCCTCTTCTTAGGAGGACACCAGGCGTGGTGGATTTGGGGCCCACCTTAATCTAGCGTGACCTCGTCTTACTGTACCTCATTACATCTGCAGAAACCCTATTGCCGAATAAATCACACTGGAGGGGGCAGGTGGATGGGACGTAGAGGGGAGGAGGCACCAGCCAGCCTAGTGGAGGAGCGAACGGGCAGCTGGGCGGGGCGGAGCTGCGGTGGAGCTCCCCGAAAGCCAGGGCCGGGGACTCGTCGGCCCCTCCCTGCTCAGCTTCTGGCCGGGACGGCTTCCTGCGTTCTCATCGCAGACCACATCCTCTGCACAGTGGGAGAGATGGCTACTGCCCTCCGCTCGAGACCTTGGCCTTTCTCAGCTCTAGCTTTGAAAGCCTTGGGGTGAGCTGTTGCTGGAGGAGAATTCTGATTGGCTTGTCTCAGGCCAAGTGCCCGTGCCATGGTCCGGAGATGGGATCAGTGAGAGCGTGCCAGCTCCTTCTGGAGCCAAGTGGTTTAGGGGTGAAAGGGAAGCTCCTGAGAGAGAAGGGAATGAGGGTGCTGGTCTAGATGCTGGGCGGATGACTTCACGGGAGTCCACCCAGACTTGGTGGACATGCAGGGGCGTTTAGAGGGAGGGCAGGACCCAGAGAGCCCTTTGCCCAGCATGGCACCCTACCTGGGATGCGGAGCTCCTTGCTCCATTGAATGAGGATGACCATCATGTACTGTCCCGTGATCACGGTTACAAAACCCTCACGTGCCCATTATCCCCCTTAGCCCTTCACGGCAGCCCGGGGTGGGTGTGAGATGGCTATTATTATAAAATTCATTCCACGGACGAGGACACTGAAGGTCAGAGAGGCCGGGAGACCTGCCCAGGGTCACGAATGCTGTTACAGAAAGAGGCAGGGCTGGGATCCAAAGCCAGGCCCTCTGCCTCTTTGTCCACCGGAGAGTTACCACCTCTGTGACTTTCAAGTCCGTGCTGGGATTGCAGGTGCCATGCCATGAGCGGAAGAATCCCAGAGAGTGATTTTACTTGGAGTTGTAAAAGCATCTTTAGCCAAGCCGAGAACTCCACAGCTTTCTTGGAAGACAAGGAATTAGAGAAGGAGGAAGAGAACAAAGGGATAGCTGTAATAATGCTTTACCGTTTGCTCGAAATAGGGGCTTTTCGTTGGAGAACTGTGGGTGCCTAGAGAGCTCCACGTTTCCCTTAAGGACCTGTCATTCCCCCTAGTTTTATGTAGAATCATGCGTGTGTGCACGTGCATGTGCATTTTTCTGGGCCTGAGGACAATAGCCTTGCTCTGATTTTTAAGAGTGTCACGACTCTTCAAAAGTTCAGGGCCCCTGGTGGCAAATGGTAACACGTGCAAAGCACGCCCGTAGTTTGTGTTTCTCTCCTTTCTCACTGGGTCAGTGGAGAAGAAATGTCTGTTACCTTCCACAGATGAGGACAGTGAGGTCAGAGAGCCAGCTGTTCACCCAGGATCACACAGTGTGGAACTGGCCCCCCGGGGGCTTGAGTCCCGTCCTGGTGCCACAGCCGGGGTTTCTGGCACCCTCGCACCTCCTGCTGCTCTTTGTGAGCTGCTGCTTCGGCTTCCTCTGCTCAGTGCTTATCTCTTGGCGGAAGTCAGTGGTATCAGGCAGGACACCGTGGGATGCAAGTGATACAAAATCCAACGACAACAGAAGGACTGTGCTCACCCATGGAACGGGAAGGTCCTGGCGCGTCCTGAGCTGGGGCTATGGTCAAGGACCCACGCTGTTTCCCCTCCCCAGCTCCCTCACAGTTTTCCCAGGGTGGCCTGGGAACTGGCTGTGCCGGGCCAGGTTTGCACCCCAGACGAGGTGCAGGGTGCGAGAGGGGCAGTGACGCCCCTCGGGTAGGCAGCTGGCGCCAGGGCGTTGGTCGGAGACAGGGTTTTTGTAACATGCCCTTTCTGCTTGGTCTCAGCTGTGGCTCTTCCGGGCCCACCCGGTCCTCCAGGACAACCAGGACTCCCCGGATCCAGAAACCTGGTGAGTGTCGATACGTGCCCTCGTCCCTCCGCCTGGGCGGACGCTCTTGAAACTCTGGCTGCAGCGTTCAGGGGCTGGCAGGCCTTTCATTTGGGTCTTGGCCTCTGAGACAATAGAACTAGTGCAATTAATGGCACAAACATCAGAGGATATTTCTTATCTCAGACGACTTCAATAGGGATAAGCTACAGAACAGAAAATCATTTATTTTCTACATTCCACCCTTCTGATCCTTCATTAACGAAGCTATAACAAGAACCATTCACATGATAGCAAGGAACATAAATATAAACAGACTGTAAGCAAAATCACAGCCAGCCCCCAGGCTGGTCAGATTGACTGGGTAAGTTAGCCCTTCTTTCTTCTGCCAAAGGACATCTTTCATACAAATCCCTGGAGCAGAGTATAGCACTCACAGATCATTACAATGCACAGAAAGTTGAACCAATTCCTTACAAGGACTTCGGGAGTCCTGGGAATGCTCTCTGATCTTTGCTGGATGTTAGGTGGAAAGTTTTTGCTGCCAAAAGAAAGAACTGTCCAGCAGATGATGGAATTTTGATACTTGGCTGCTTTGGGGATTTCTGAGTCATTTTGATGCACAAGCCTGCTATCTTCAAGGCCGGGTGAAAATTAATAGAAGTAACCTTTCTCAGTTAAAATTAAGAAAAAAAAAACCTTCTCTTGGCTGATGTTTCTTTGAAATTTTATATGATTTAATAGATTTTTGCAGCTCCTATGTCTGCTTCTGAATGTGCTGGGGTGGCTGTCTAATCTAGTTTTCTAGACAGAGAAATTACAGACCGCTGTTTTCTATCATGTATTTAATAGTGTAATCATCCAGCTTGGCACAAGAATTCAAGACCTAAGTAGAATTGCTTGCTTGCATTTCTTACTCCAAATGAAAACAGATTTGCAGCTCTTTAAGGAACAGCATGAGATAACACCACTTAAAAATGTCAGTGCCACCGAATAGCTTAAAAAAATGGAAGTGGCCAAACTTACTGATGATTTTGTTCATGCCAAAAACCAACAAACTCCGCTTACAGTTTTTAAATGTCTTTGTACTCATAAAAAATTATCTTCTATGCTTTCATCCATTTGTTGTCAGTTAGATTGGTGTTACAGAGTAACGCTTTCATTTTATCAAAAGTAATGCCCTTTGGCTGTGAATGAAGTTATAGATCTTCACATGGCACAAAACCTTTTGTATCGAGTACAAGGGGGTGACTCATATGTGACTTGACAGAGGGGCTGGTTTTTCATATTATGCTGCTGCTCTAATGATAACGGCAGAGATTGAAATTTAAAATGATCTGACAGGGAAGCGGACTTGGCCCAATGCATAGGGCGTCTGCCTACCACATGGGAGGTCCGTGGTTCAAACCCAGGGCCCCTTAACCCGAGTGGAGCTGGCCCATGCGCAGTGCTGATGTGCACAAGGAGTGCTGTGCCACACAGGGGTATCCCCTGTGTAGGGGAGCCCCACGTGCAAGGAGTGCGCCCTGTAAGGAGAGCCTCCCAGCATGAAGAAAGCGCAGCCTGCCCAGGAATGGCGCCACACACACAGAGAGTTGACACAACAAGATGACACAGCAACAAGAAACACAGATTCCCAGTGCCGCTGATAAGAATAGAAGAACACACAGCGAATGGACAGAGAGAGCAGACAACTGGGGGGGGGGGGAGAGCTATAAATAAAATAAATAAATCTTTAATATAAAGAAAATAAATAACACGATCTGACAGGTCACAGCGCTCAGCAACATGGAGGACATGCTGCAGAAGGCACATCTGGTCATAGAAGGGACGTTCATCTACCTGCGCGACAGCGCGGAGTTCTTCATACGCGTCCGAGATGGCTGGAAGAGATTACAGGTGATTCCTACATTTCCTTTAACAAAATGGCCCCCTGCTACCCTCTACAAATGATTATCTGCTTTAAAAAATTGTAACTGCTGTCATTAAAAATAATAACCTATAGAGACTGTTTTTCCGTTTTGAAAATAGGTGAACAGTGTCTAGTGGGTGTTTCATTCTTGATCTACCATTTGCCTTCCAGCTGGGAGAACTGATCCCCCTGCCTGCCGACAGCCCCCCGCCCCCTGCGCTGTCCAGCAACGTGAGTAGTTTCCAGGCCTTGGGGCTCTTTCGGTTACACCAGCTCCCCCCCGCCGCCCCCCAGCTTGGTATCAAGCACTAAACTCCCCAAATTCTGCATGGCCAGCTGTGCGGCCCAAGAGCTGGCGGAAGCCCAGGTTACCAGGTGGCCACAGAATGTTCCCACAGTGGGGCCGAGGGAGAGCTGGACGCAGAGGTCGGAGACCGGCCGCTCCCAGGTGGTGGCTGCACCTCCAGGCCCTTCTCCTGGCCGCAGCTGGTCCATCTGTGGACCCATTGGTGGCCATAAGCCCTCGAGATGAGCCCTTTACTTTTTGGCACTCTGAGACTTCTCTACATGATAAGGACATCAGTAACTCACCTTGCCCAGGTTTAGTCTGACAGCAACCCCAGGAGGTGGGCACTCTCACCCCATTTTGCTGATGAGGAAACTGAGGCCCTGAAGAGACTTGCTCTACTGCGCAGAGGAGCGGGTCCTCTGGCTTTCTGGGTTCAGAGCTTTTTCTAAAATATCGACACCATTCCACCTCTTTCTAGGGACACTCTTTTTACCTGAGCACAAAACTCTTCCAGTTCAGAGTGGCCCAAAGACTTTGCCAAGCCAAAATGTCTTCCCCAGAAAAATTGCACTTGCACCTCTAGGCACCCTGAAGGACTGATGGAATGTGTGCTCAGAACCGTTTGCTTTCCTCTTTTACCTAACAGCCACATCAGCCTCCACTGACACCCGTTTTGAGCGCCAACTATGAGAAGCCGGCGGTGAGTACAGTCCCTGCCTTCACTCTGCGTGCTGTCACTATGTCACAGCGGCTCTGGGCCTGTCCCTGTGCTTGGCACACAGTTCCCCTCCTCCAGGTGCTTTCAGACAAGCACGAGAGGCAGTTACAACACGGCGTTCGGGCCAGGGGAGCCCTCTAGCCCAGCACCGGTAGGCCAGAGAAGCCTGCCTGGAGGAGGTGGCCTCTGGGTTCAGACTGAAAGAACAGTCAAGGGCAAGAGTGAGCCAAGGGTGGGAAGAGGGTAGGAATTCCAGGCAGAGGGACTGTGGATGGTGGAAGGCCAGGGAAGCAGAGTGTCTCTCGCTGTATTTCCCTGTGGCCGGGGAAAGCAGAGTTCAAGGCAGAGAAAGGAGAGGCCTGATCTGCAGGAGTCAGCAAAGGGCTCGGAAGCCCACCTAAGGACCGTGGCCTTTATCAGGGCAGTGGGGAGCTCTGGGAGGGTTTTAAGCAAGAAGAGTGCAGGTGAGATGGGCATCTCATCGCCCTGGTGACAACCTGCAGAGGGCAGGCAGGGGGCGGGACCGGGGTCGGGAGACCAGGTGGAAGGCTCCTGAGTTACCTGGACCAGGAGCACAGCACATGGCCAGAGTGGAGAGAAGCTGAGGCAGGAGTGACGGCTTTGGTCATTGCCTGGCTGTGGGACAGTGAGGATGACGGGGGTCAGGGGCCATGGCCAGGCCCATTGGGTGATTGGGTGGAGAGTTTCCTTTTTCCTTCCCAGGGACCACTGAGCTGGCGGGACTCGAGCCCTGTGCTCCTCCACCAGCTTGGCTGAAGGAGGACTTGTTGGGGTCACTAGGGGACCCTCATGGAGCTCGGGTTCAGGACGCACGGCCAGCCCGGTGGACGCTTGCCCCTGCCGTGTCTGCTCCGGCGTCTCCACCAGCTTCTGTGAGGGCCTGTCTTCCTTCCCCACCTCCAGCACAGAGGCAGGGGGCACCGGCTTGCACACAGCCGGCCCCAACTTGCTGTGATGCTACAGCTGCAGAGCCCGGGACTAGCTGACCCGATGCAGAGCCGGGGAGACATGGTTCCAGGTCGGCTGGGACCAACTGCCCCCTCCCAGCCCCGTCAAGAGGAGCCCGGAGCGGGGGCACGGCGGTCCCAGGCCCCTCCGCCCAGCAGAGCTGTAAAGGCCCTTTCACAGGGCCCGACGCGGGCTTGGCAGACACGTGGGCATTTCCTAGAGGAGCGGTGTGGGACCCAGACGTTTTGGGGTGCCCGTGGGCCCCCAGAGTGGGGAATGCGAGGAGCTGCAGGACATGACGGCCTGAAACCCGCGGGGGGATGTGGCCTGAGATCCAGACTCGGGGTGCGTGGTAGCACGATGGGGATGGCAGTGGGGCAGGTGGGTAGGATTCCCCGAAGAACCAGGCAGCGAGAGGAGATTGGACTGTGAGGAGCAAAACCTTAAAAGGACCTGATGAAGCAGTGGGAGCAGGGAACAGAGAAGACGCAGCCCGCGAGGAGGAGAGCCGCCGAGCGAGCTTGTCACCCTGGCGCCAGGCGCTACAGGGTGGTCGGAAGAGCAGAGCGGCGTCCTTCGAGTTTAGAAGCTAGAGAAAAGCATGGCACCGGTCTGGAGGGATGCCAGCAGGAGCCTAGCAGGTGGAGGAGTGCATGGGAGCAAGAGAGAACGCTTCAGGACGCTTAGCTGTGCAGGGGAGGAGGAAGTTGGGGCAGGGGTTTTTTAAAGAACATACATTATTTTCTGCAGAGACCCTGGCTTTTCTTAATTTTATTTTGAAATAATCGTAGGGCCAAAGCCACCTTAAAACCCCTTCTACGTGCAGGTGCCTGGGCTAGGGGTGGGCAGAGGACACCCCTAACGGCTGGAGGCTGCATGCAGACCTCCCAAGTGCTTAATTTGGGTCAAGCAGTGTGGCGTTGCGTTTTTCTCCAGGAAGGAAGCCATTCCTACCGCTGAGAGCTGTTCAGAATGAGACAGGCTGCTTGGAGGGACCGTGAGTCCTCCTTCACGAGAGGCAGTGAAGCCGAGACTGAAATCCCCGCGCCAGCTGACGTGCCTGCCTCCTAAAGAGCTGGGGCTCTCAGCGGGAGCGGGCGACGCCGACAGGGTTGCAGTTTGCTGTCACCTCTTTAACAGCAGGGTCGTTTCTCTCACTTCCTTTTTGCAGCTGCACTTGGTCGCTCTGAACATGCCATTTTCTGGGGACATTCGAGCTGATTTCCAGTGCTTCCAGCAGGCCAGGGCTGCAGGGCTGTTGTCCACCTACCGTGCATTCGTATCCTCCCATCTGCAAGACCTCTCCACGGTTGTGAGGAAAGCAGAGAGATACAGCCTTCCGATCGTGAACCTGAAGGTAAAGAGAAATGTCATGCTCCATGCCTTCCAGAAGCTCTGCTCTCCGCAGGGACTGCAGGCAGCTCTGTCTCTCCAGGACATCATCAGGAGTGTGCTGGGTTGAAGCTGTGTGACTTTGGGCGAGTTGCTTTCCCTCCCTGGACCTCAGTTTTTCTATATGTACAGTGGCCTTTCCTTCCTGGCCAGTCTATGACTCTCGGGGCAGGCAGGAGTGTTGATGATCTGCTTTCATTCCCTGGGGGCTGCTCGAGCAAATACCATGAAATGGGTCAGCTTAAAACAGTGGGAATTTATTCGTTTTGGTTTTGAGACTAAAAGAGAGTCCAGGTTAAGGCGTCATCAAGGGGATGCCTTCTCCCCAAAGACTGGTGTTCTGGGGCTGGGGGCTGGCGATCCTTGGCTCCCCTGTCACATGACCAGGCACGTGGCGGCACCTGCTCATCTCCTTTTCGTCCAGGTTTCATTGATACCAGCTTCTCGCGTCTGTGGCTTTTTTTCTCTCTGAATTTCATTCTCTTATAAAGGACTCCAGGAACAGGCTTAAGGCCCCTCCTGATTGGTGTGGGACACAGCTGAACCGAAGCCGCCTCATTTAAAGTCCTCCTCACCAGGGGTCCACCCCCACAGCGAGGGGTTAGATTTAAGATCATGTTTTTCTGGGGGGCTTCAAACCACCACAAAACCCCCTTAATATTTGTATAATTTTGCTTTATTTATTTGTTTATGAAGCACTTTGTTACCTTGGTAGACACTCCCCATAAAAACGGGAGTTATTCTTTTGGCAGATGGGGAAACCGAGGCCCAGCGGAAGAGAGCAATGTGGTCAGGGTCACTGCAGGCTGGAAATAGTTTCCCTGACTCGCGGGCCCGCGTCTCTGGGTTCTGCCGAGGAGGCACCCGCCGGGCATTGTGTCCTGCCCCCCGGTTTGGGGGCTCTCTGTGCATCTTGGCTGGCAAAGCCTGGCAGATCTCTCTGCCCCCACTTGCTGGCGAGGCAGAGCCTCGTGGGATCTTTTGATTAAACCGTGCCGGCAGGCGTCTCCTTCCCGGCCACAGGGGCGGCTCGGCTGCTGCTCACACACATCTTGCTCCTGACCCCTCAGCACGTTGCAGAGGGGCTCTAGCACCTTTGGTTCCTGGATGCCAGTCTCCCAGTTGGGAACCTCGAGGCCGAGAAGCCCTGTCCTGACCCCAGAGGCCCTGCACTGTCCGTCTCTGCCCCCAGGCTTGTGTGCCACCACATCTCCCCTCTCTGGTTATTTGCATTCCTGGGTCTCCCCACAAGGGACCAGATTCCTTCAGGAAAGGACTAAGGGACTCACCTCCTTATCAGCCGCAGTGTAGACTGCCCCAAATTTAAAGCCACATGCATATAACATTTGAAAATGACTGATAATCAAGATCGAAAGCACACTTTCGATGGCGAGGAGGCTTATACATGCACATAATTGGAGAACTCACTCCCAGAAGCATCCAGGGATGGATTAGAAAAACAAATCCCAAGCGCCCGTGCAGGCTCTGGGTTGTGGTTGGGGGCTTTGGCATGAGGTGGCATTTGGGGCTTGAAGAATGAGTGGAAACCTGGTGCAAGGATTCCGATGTGGCATTTTGTCTCCACAGGGCCAAGTGCTTTTCAATAACTGGGACACCATATTTTCTGGCCACGGAGGTCAGTTCCCTGCTCACGTGCCCATATACTCCTTTGACGGCCGAGACGTGATGACAGACCCCTCTTGGTAGGTGACCGGGAGGAAGACAGCGTTAGCAGCTGGGGAGGCAGCCGGGGGCCCTGGGAGAGGCCTGGCTCCAGCTGCTGTCCATGGAAGCTTGGACAGGGTCCTCACTGAGCCTCAGCAGCCTTGCCTGTGAAATGGGCGAGCTCATCCCATCTGGACCGTAGAGTAGACCGAGCACGTGTGTGAGCTCGTGGCAGGCCGTGGGCCCTTAGGCAGTGTGTGTGGCGTTGCTCCTGGTCACCCTGGAGCCCTCGTCGGTGAGTTGGCCCCTAATTCCCAGAAAACTCTGTGGGCTTTTCAGAGTTGGGCAACTCCACCCACCTGTCCCGGGCTGGTGCGTGCCAGGCCTGGGGAGCACGGGCACGGGCCTCCATGCCCAAGGCCTTATGTAACTCTGTCTGTGGGCAGACAGGCCAAGAGGAGCTCCGACGTAATGTGACAGGAGCACAGAGGAGATAGTCATTCTTATTTGGGGGCAAAAATCAGAGAAGGCTTCATGCAAGAGGAGGCATTTATTGACTTTGAAAGAGGAGAAACGAAAATGAATACAGGCTTCCCCAGACCGGGGAACTCAGATGAAAGGTTCATATCCACGATTGGGGCATGGCTGCACGCGCGTGTGGTTGGACTCTAGTGTGTCCAGAGAGTGGGAAAGAGTGATGAGGACAGAGAAGTGGTTTGGGGTTGGGTGATGGAAGCTAAGGAGTTTGGACTCGATTCCCTGGACTTACACCAGTTCATTCACCAAGACATCTCATGAGTGTCATTTCCAAAAGTAACATGATTCATGTATGAATGAAATACTTCAATAAAAATTTTTTTAAAAAGTAACATGATAAAATTCCTCCGTAGGCCCCAGAAGGTCGTCTGGCACGGTTCCAGCCCCCACGGGGTGCGCCTGGTGGATAACTACTGTGAAGCGTGGCGAACCGCTGACGCGGCCGCCACAGGGCTCGCTTCCCCGCTGAGCACAGGGAAGATTCTGGACCAGAGAGCTTACAGCTGTGCTAGCCGCCTCGTGGTCCTGTGTATCGAAAACAGTTTCATGACAGACGCCAGGAAGTAGTGTGGCCTTCCGATGAGTCTTAAGGGTTTCCCCATTTTCATATGTGAAAAGTTGACACTGAAATTTTAAAAATGTTTCCATGTTGTAAATATTACGGCTTTTTCTTACACATTCGTCACGTCAACAACCAAAGAAAACATACCTCAGGACCCTTGAAACCGAAGGCATAAAGGACTCAGATCAAAGACGAAATCTGATCCACACGTTGGTGCTAGATTCTGTGGGAAAACCCAGGCGGCGTGTCGTGACCGCGCGGCGCGGGCTGAGGGCAAGTTGCAAACGCAGGCCACGGCGTTCTGTCCGCTGCATCCTCTTACGAGTCATCTCCTCCCTGCCGCCACTGTCGAGTGTAAGATGTCCTTCGTGTTTTCTTCCAAATTCGTCCTTTAGAAGCGTTGCCCCTTTCTAAGTTATGTGCAGACCGAATGCTTTGCTCTTTAACATGCCCCCGTCGTTTGGAACTGCCGGCCGTCCAGAGAAGCAGAACTGCTCAAATGATCCTCCTTGTATTTTCTGATGTTACCAGCTATAAAGTTTTCCCCCCTAAAATACTATTGCCATCATGCTTTAGATTTATATTTTCGTATGTTAGTATGGGCGTCTGTTTATATAACTGACTTGCTGGAAAAAATGGGAACTCCAAATTATCTGAAGCTAGAAAAGAAAGAGCACACAGTTATTTTTCCTGGCCAGTCCGTTGGCCGCTCTTGAAGAATAATTGCAACGTTTACTGCAACAAGGAAGACCGCAGGGATGAGTTTTCTGAGATACATATATCTTCATGCTGTATGCTTTGATTTCTTTTTCCACGTAAGTGAGCATAAAGAGATCTTTTCCGGTGCTTCCTTCTGTTTGACTTTTTCCCCCCCGTTCCTTTATTTCCTGCACTGATGTGGAAGGTGACTTGGGATATCCTTGGTAATCCTGTCCCTGCACTTGTGCTGCCCCTTGGGAAGTGACCAAAGAATAGATGTTTGTTTGTAAAAATGTTTTTAAACATTTTTTTTCAATTTAAAGGAAAAGGTTTTCCCAGCCTGCTCTTCTCCTCCTTCCTGTTGTCTCCCCGTTGGTGGGGGCTGCAGAGCTGGAGCCTGGGAAACTGGGTGGATGGTGACTGTCTCCTGTTGAGGGGCTCGGCCTGGACAGGTCTGCCTCGGAGCATCCCCATAGCGGCTCCTGATTATTAAACATCAGACACATTGTACTTCCCGTTTGCCTTTTCCTTATTGTGGTCATATGTTATATATAAAATACAAAATCCCTCATTTTAAGTGGACGCATCGATGGAATTCATTGCATTTCACAGTGTTGTGCTCCCTTCACCACCACCATCACCGAGACCGTTTGCTTTTCCTAACACCCCTGCAGGATGGGTAGTTTTAGCTCCACGCTGCAGATGAAAAGCACAGGTGAGGTTCGGGCAGCTCCTGCTCGGGTCACAGGACGGTGAGGGCGAGCGGTGGAGCTGGTTTCAGACCCGGGGTGTGTCTCCCTCCAGGGGCCACGCTCTTCCCAGGGACCACTGCTCAGGGCTGCCCGCCGGCTCCCTCCCGGCTCCGGGTCTCCGGCCGGTGGTTTGACCCCATGGGAGAACCGTGATCACCAGGCCCCTGGCCTGCTGGGACAACCCCCACCCCCGTTCAGCTGGGCAGCCCAGATGCTCAGCAAAGTGACTTCCCCCTGATGGGCCTGGAGAAGGACGGAGCTGAGCAGAGGCAGCAGTCAGCCCTGCTCCGGGGAGCGGCGTCTACCTGGCGAGAGGCTCCCTGCTGAGTCAGGAGGTGGAACCCATCCCAGGTGGGGAAACCCGGCCGGGTCACTTAGGGTTAGCCTTCCCCCCTAGTGACGGGGAGGAGGGCTCCTGGTGAGGGACAGAAACCACAGGGGGCAGGCCAGAGGGTTCCCAGGCCACCACGTGCAGGGGAGTCCATTTCAGCCAGAGGCCGCTGTGGGTGGGGGTCGGGGCATAGCCCAAAGGAGGAGCCCCGCTGGCCGACCCTCGAGCAGGTGCAGCGGCCTGTGCCTCACCTCTCTCGTGCGCCTTCGTGCGTTGGAAGAGGGCATCACCGGCTCTCCCGGGAGGTGACACCAAATCCACCCTTACCCCATTCCGACTGGGGATGACGATCAGAATCCTGAGCCTGGCATCCGAGACCCTTGACTCAACATTGGCCCCCACATGAGCTTTCCGGTCACCTCTCCCAAGCCAAGACCTGGTGTCCTCGCAGAGGACCCCGGGCGGGCTGTGGTCCCGGGAAGCCTTCCTCTCTAGGTCAGCCCATCCTCCTGCCCAAGGCCGTGCCTGCTTCGCCTGCCGCGCAGCCCCCTCCCCGACCTGCCCCCTCTGGTGCCCCTCCCTCCGCCTGGGGTGTTTTGCACAACTGAAGACCCATGGCTGAAGGGTCTCCAGGCTGGGCAGGAGACTGGCACCCTTCAGGTAAATCAGGGAGGGAAGATAGCCAGACTCGTTCTTTACCGTGCCGGGGGTCTTTGGACACTTGCTGTGGGTCCAAGGGCCCCTGCCAAGCTGCAGAACCGGAAGGCCAGGACCAGCCACCAAGTCCACGCTGGGGCAAGGTGCCAGAGGAGGCAGGACTTGGGAGCAGTAGAGGGCACCGGGAAGGCAGGCAAGGATGAGGCGGGGACAGCGAGAATGAAAGAGGGTCCAGGGAAATCCTCTCTGCCAGCCCAGTGTGGCCACGTCACGGTGGACACCAGGGCCTAGGACCCAGGCTCTGCGCCCTGAGAGCCAGGGTAATCAGCCTCACATTCCCTGCACCCTCTGCACGTTACATGGCTTGGACGACGTCACTCAGCTCTGAAGGGAGGGCAAGAAGGAGGCAGTGGGGGATTCTGCCAGCAGGTCGGAAAGCTGAGAGCCCGTCTAGACACTCTGTTAGGCAATTACGGAAACAGCTCAAATGAACAAAAGCAAAAAAAAAAAAAAAGGTCTGTATTGACCCCGGAAGATCAGGCCAGGGGACGCAGGGACCAGGTCATGTGGTCACTTGGTTGGTTTCCTCTTTCTTTCTCTGTCTTGCTTCCTCTTTTCTCTATATGTGACTCCCTTCCCTCCCATTGAAGACAAGATTCTCTCCAGCAAGGGGTGATTTGCAGACAGCTCTAAGCTTTTCTGCCATGGCACAAAATGACCACACAGGAAAGGAAAGACCTTCTCTCCTCTCTGAGTGTATTAGTCCCAGGAAGGCTCAGATTGGTCCAGCTTGTGTTGTGTGGCCATGACTGTGACGTGGGGGTGGGGAGTTTCAATGATCAGAAAATGGGGAGAGGTAGATCCTTCCACACAGCTGCAGGGAAGGGTTGAGGGTAGGGAATGTTGTGGCAGAGGGTAGGGAATGTTGTAGGCCGAGGTGAGGTCACACCAGCCTTGAATTCTAGGATAAGGGGTTTGGACTTTATCCTGCAAGTGGTGGGATTCCTTGGAAAGATTTTAAGAAACTGAAAGTTGGAATCATATCTGTGTTTGAAAAGGATCAAGGAGAGCTTTATTTATTCATCCACCCATTCAGAAATATTTCTTGAATAATGAGTTTGTACCTAGCACCATGTTTGGTTTTGGATAAATGATTTTTCAAGCCCACCAAGCCCTTCCTGATGTAGCAGATGGTCTCAGCCTTACATGTACCGTACCTCTCCCTCCCCTACTTCTAGACCTCCTACCAGTCAGGACTTGTCTACTTGTGTAACCACTGCCTTGCCTAGCAACTGGAAGGGTTTCCAGTTACCCACTGAGCCCCTGGGGCTAACCCATTGAGCCTCCTCAAAGCTGATACCAAAGCTTCCCAACTGCCGCTGACTGATTTCCTCCTTTGTCTTACACCTTGTATTCCAACTTATAAGGCAGTTGAGTGTAGAGGGGGCTTCGTTTGGGTCTGAATTTTGCTCTGCCACTTACTAGTCAGGTAATCTTAGGCAAGCTACTGAAAATCTCCAAGTTACCCCAAACCATCCCTATACTCAACCCTTTCCTGCAGCAAAGTTTCTTCATCTGTGAAATAGGGAGAGTAGTGGGACTCCTCTCCCAGGGATGTTGGAAGGATGAAATGAAATTATTCATCGAAAGCACTAGGAATGGAGCTCTGGCCCCATGCAGCACCTGGCAGGTGACAGGTGACAAGTGTCCATTATCCTCTCTTTCCTCTCGCCTTGCTGGGCGATGTCTTCTAATCTCCCTGTTCCTCTGCCTGTCTCCAAGCCCAGGGCCAAGACTCAGTGGGTACACACTGGTCCAGCTCTACCCATTGTTGGTGAATCCCCGGAGGACCCTGGCCCCCTGCCCCCCATCATTATCCCCATAAGCCAACAACTGAACTGTTATCATCTGGGCCACGTGAGCCTCCAGGACTCAGCGCTGGCACTAAGGCTGGATCCTTCTGCTTGAGAAGAGTGTGTGCCATAGCCTCTGGGAGACTGTCTACCCTCCTGCCTAAGCCTGCCCCAGCCCCTGAGTCCCAGGAAGGACCCCGATGCTCTGCTATCTGATAAGCAGGTAAGAGGTTGCCTACCCCACCTGCTCCTTTTCCTCTAGGCCCCGTCAGTGAATGAAACCACTATCCATCCGGTAGTCTAGGATTCAATTATTCATTCACTCACCCATTCATTCAACAACACAATAACTGAATGCTTCCTTGGATGCTGTAGTAATAGCAGTAATAATAATTATGATGATGATTATAAACCATAATATAAGTGCTAAGAACTTCAGCAAGGTCTGGATATTTCCACGATGACAACTTCAATTATTTGAAAGTGTCGAGGTATTTTTAAAATATCTTGGGGTGTTCTCGCTCTACTGCATGCACTGGATCTTCTCCTGGCTCCTCTCTTACCCTCTTCAAGAGGACTGTTGCACACACCTCCTTGCTGACCTCCTCGCCTCCAGCTTCTCCCCTCCAGTTTATTCTGCACCCCGGGGGAGAGAAATTTCTGGAAAGCTTGCCATACACAGTCAGTTTTAGTTTGGGGCCCCCCTGGGATAAGAATCCATTTACAAGCAGTTTGTTTGGGAGCTGACCTCTGGGAACACGAAGGCGTGACGTTCCCTGTGCTAGGCAGCCTTTAGAGTTAGCGGGAGCTGTTTGTAACGTGAGTTGTTCATGCTGTTTACACCGTGGGTCCCTAGAGCAGACTCCCTGCTTAGGACGTCTGGGAGCCACAACAACAAGCACCTCAGAGTTTCCAAAGTACAGGGCAAGGGAGGGGATATTTATGCACCAACCGCATCACATCCGGCCTTGCTTAGGCAGAGTGGGCTGAGGCCTCCAGAGAAAGCTGTCAGGCAAAGAGGCCGCCACTGGCAGCCGGAGCTGGAAATGTGCGCGGCAGTGGGCAGGTCTGAGGCGTGTGGACAAAGCACCACGGACGTGACCTAATGGGGAAGATGCTCAGGTCTCACTTCAAGGTAGCAATTTGAGCTTACACTAACATCCTCATATTGAAATGATTAAAACAAGAAAAATAAGAAAAGATTTGCAACCCCCCCCCTTTTTTTTCCATTGAGAATTTTTTTTAAATTTTAAAAACATTTTTACAGATACTTAGATTTCATAAGCGATACATAAAAAACGTAGGGGATTCCCATATGCCCTGCTTCCTCCCCCTCCCCCACTTCCCCACATTAACAACATCCTTCATTAGGGTGGTACATTGTTACAATTGATGAACACATATTGGAGCATTGCCACTAAGCGTGGACTAGAGTTTACATTATAGTTTAAACTCTCTCCCACTTAATTTTGTAAGTTATGACAAGATATATAATAGCCTATATCTGTCCTTACATCATTCAGGACAATTCCAATGTCCCCAAAATGCCCCCATATTATACCTATTTTTCCTCTCTTCCTCCCCTCAGAACCTCCAGTGGCACTGCCTCTGCATCAAGGATACAAGTTCTTCCATTGCTAGAATAACTATAATATAAGTCTATAGTAGAATATCAGTAGTCTACTCCCCAGTCCTGAGGATTCTAGGACGGTGCTCCCCACTTCACCTCTAATTGAGAGGGGGCTTAGATTCCATGGGACAGGGGGCTTTGATTCCACAGGACAGATGGATGGGACTATCTTGCTTGCAGTTGTCGACACTCTCTTTTCCTTGGAACGGTTGTTGTCCATTATCATCTCCTTGTTAGTTGTCCTGGGTGAGTCCAATGAACTGAAGATCAGGTTTTCAACTCTATTGAAATTCAGGGCCCACTGGCACATGGAAAGCCCAAAGATTTAAGTCTCTTGGACATAGACATATCAACTCTAGTGCTAGCTATATGTTCAAACAGGAAGGGCAGAAGAGCCATGTGTAGGGAAAACACAACTGAGTTCAGCTCTGTCACACTGGGGAGCATAAATTCCAGAGTAGGACCCACTGACACGTGCCAAACTCCTGAGCTATCTGGATGTCTCTAGAGCCCTCAGGAGCCCTGCTATTTGAGGCACTATTTACCATGGCAGTCAATGAGATCCTGATGAGACATGTATAAGTGTAACCTCTAGAATGAACTCCCAACTGACTTTGAAGTCTCTTAGCCATATAAACTCATTTGTCTTTCCCCTTTCCCCTTCTTGGTCAAGGTCTTTTTCCAGTTGCATTGCTACTTGGTGCTTGATAGTAATCCCTCAGTGCCAGGGAGGCTCATCCCCGGGAGTCATGGCCCACACCAGGGGGAAGGTAATATTTATATGCTGAGTTTGGCTCAGAGAAAGGCCGTATTTGAGCATCAAGGAGGCTCTCAGGAGATAACACTTCGGCACTCTATTATACTAGGCTAAGTTTCAATTTCAAAAAAAAAGGTTCATAAGTACAGTCATCAATACCAAGGGCCCATCAATGGTCCATCCTCCTTCACTAGTCATTGCCCCTGTCCTTGGGGAATTCTTGCTGTCCCATTAGAGAATGTGGCAGAGCTCCTATAGTAGTTTGATATGGATATGGGTGGGGACTCACAGATAAAAGGCATGGCATAGGACAGAGTTGAGGGTTTTTGATGTTGGAGTTTTGATGTTGGAGTTTGATGCTGAAGCTTTAAGCTGAAGCCCCAGGAAGTAAGCTCACAGAGGAGAGAGGAGCCAGCCCCAGGAAGAGAGGAACCCTGAGCCCAGGAAGAAGCAAGATCCTGGAAGAGAAGAAACCAGGAAGCCTGAACCCTCACAGACATTCGCAGCTGTCTTGCTCCAACATGTGACCTTGGTGAGGGAAGTAACTTAGGCTTTATGACCTGGAATCTGTAAGCTCCTACCTCAAATAAAAAAACAGCCAATTTCTGGTATTTTGCATCAGCACCCCTTTGGCTGACTAATACAGCTCCCCAGGATGGGAACTGGATATTCTTTTTTACTGTGTGGATCTCCACCCACTATGACAATGCCTCATGAATGCTTGAGCTTTTTCATATGCCTTATAGTTATGCCCCAGGTGAACCTCCTCCCATCCATCCTCCATCATGATACCCCACACCAATGAGCTTCCCTGCCACAGTTGTAACCCTTCTGTGATCCGAAACGTCTTCAAAAGTGAAGCCAACAAAATAACCACATAAAGTTAATAAGAAAATGAAACAATAGTGATAGTTTTTAAAATGACAAATAAAATACAAAAAATTAAAAAGAATTTGAAATATAAAAAAATAAAATAAAATAAAAATTTGGTGTTATGTCTTTCATAACTGTAAGATCTCTTGTCTTGTGTGTACAGTGACGTATTCTTTCATTTCTTCCCCCAGGTCTTATTTTTTTCATTTTATCTTCAAAGAAGCTTTAGGTTACAGAAAAGTAGCATGCAGAGCATATATCCATTATCCTCCTTTTCCCCTTTTCCCTATTACATGTGGATGGTACACTTGTCACAATTGATGTAGAAACATTGAAGCATTGCTACTAACCACGGTCAATGATTTACATCATGGTTTACATTTTGGACCATATACTTTTATAAATTTTGATGAAATTTAACATGGCCTGTATCCATCATTGCAAAATCATGTAGAACAATTCCAATGCCCCCCAAACGCCCCATGTTCCGTCTATTCTATTCCTTCCGCCCCCTCCCCTCAGGACTCAGGGCAACCACCAAGCTTCACTCCTTGAAGAACAAGATTCATAGTTGCCTGCAACAACATTGAGGGCTTGACACACTGGCCTGCCCACCCCTGTCAGGCACTGCCTATGCTCTCAAGAGACTCCACCCCTCTATCTGAGACCATAGCAGGACTTCCCAGGATGGGAGCCCAACACCTTTCTGTCCATTATGTGGGCCTCCACCCACTGATAAAATGCACTACGACAGGATGAACGCTCACACACTCCCTAGAGGCCCGCCCCAGGTGCACCCTGTCCTGCATGCCCCCCTCATCCAACATGTTAAGCCAGTAACCCTCCCCTGCCATATTTGCCAAAAAGCCTTCCCAGCATTGTAGTTTCAAGCACATGCCTGCAAATCCCCAGAATTCATCTGCTCCCTGCCGCAACCCTCCCCCATTTCCATGGATGTCCCCCAGTTTCTCCCCCCCACACTACCCCCGTCACAGGCCAGCACTGCCCAACCCAATAGCACCACTGCACCACTGCCATGCCCATCCATCACTGCCATACCCATTCACCACTGCCATGCCCATTCACCACTGCCATGCCCACCCACCACTGCCATGCCCATCCACCACTGCCATGCCCATTCACCACTGCCATGCCCACCCACCACTGCCATGCCCATCCACCACTGCCATGCCCACTCACCACTGCCATGCCCATTCACCAGTGCCATGCCCACCCACCACTGCCATGCCCATCCACCACTGCCATACCCATTCACCACTGCCATGCCCATCCACCACTGCCATACCCATTCACCACTGCCATGCCCATTCACCACTGCCATGCCCATCCACCACTGCCATGCCCATTCACCACTGCCATGCCCACCCACCACTGCCATGCCCATCCACCACTGCCATGCCTACCCACCACTGCCATGCCCATTCACCACTGCCATGCCCACTCACCACTGCCATGCCCATTCACCAGTGCCATGGCCACCCACCACTGCCATGCCCATCCACCACTGCCATACCCATTCACCACTGCCATGCCCATCCACCACTGCCATACCCATTCACCACTGCCATGCCCATTCACCACTGCCATGCCCATCCACCACTGCCATGCCCATTCACCACTGCCATGCCCACCCACCACTGCCATGCCCATCCACCACTGCCATGCCCATCCACGGCACAGCTACACCCTTCCACCCTAGCATAGCTTTTACCTAGGTGGGCATTGGCTCCCAACCCGCTGCTCCTTTCTGCCTCGTGTAAACCTATCTTCCAGACTCTAGCTTTGTGACTCTGCTCAATTTGCGTTATTCTTACCAGTGAAGTCATGGAATATTTGTCCTTCGGTGCCTGGCTCGCTTCACTCAGCATAAGGTCTTCAAGATTCATCCAGGTTTCCCATGTGTTAATACTGCGTTTCTTCTTACCGCTGAGTAATACTCCATTGTATGTATATACCAGAGTTTGCTTATCCATTCATCGGCTGATGGACATTTGGGAGCAATCCCCTTTTTAAATCAGGAAGAACAAAATCAACCTGGCAAAACCTTGAGAACTTTCTGGAAGATCCGGGCCTGATATGGTTGGATAACTTGCAACCCCAGCAAAGGCAGGGCCTGCCTGTGAATCTGTGGTGTGTTGATGCCCACGTGGCTGTGCCAGCAGGGGCTGGGGGCAAAGGTGGGCTGGGAGCAGCTAGGGGGAGCTACGCAATGTTGTCGGCCCCCGAAACAGCCATCAATGCTTTCAGTGTAGACATCCGTAATGATGAGTATGCATGACAACAAGCACCCGTTAGTCACCAGTTAGGCACTCAGCAGCCTCAAAGAAGGAAACCAGTAGAACAATGAAACAAATGGCTTTCATTGCATATCATTATTACAGGGAGCGGATGCAGCTCAAGTGGTTGAACGCCCACTTCCCATGTACAAGGTCCTGGGTTTGAACCCCAGTACCTCCTAAAAAAAAAGAAAGAAAGAAAGAAAACAAACAAATGACAAAAACCAACTGTCTGCTTCCAATGTACGAGGTCCTGGGTTCAACCTCTGGTACCTCTTTAAAAATAAATATTACAGAGAAGTGGAATTGGCTCAATGGATAGGGCATCTGCCTACCACATGGGAGGTCCAAGGTTCAAACCCAGGGCCTCCTTGACCTGTGTGACAAGCTGGGCCATGCGCAGTGCTGATGCGCGCAAGGAGTGCTTTGCCACACAGAGGTATACCCCGCATTGGGCAGCCCCATGCGCAAGGAGCGCATCCCGCATGGAGAGCCGCCCAGCATGAAAAAAGTGCACCCTGCTAAGGAATGGCGCCACACACACGGAGAGCAGACGCAGCAAGAAGATGCAATGAGGCACAGATTCCGGGTGCCGCTGACAAGAATGCAAGTGGATACAGAAGAACACACAGCGAATGGACACAGAGAGCAGACAACTGGGGGAGGGGAGGTGCAGGGAAGGGGAGAGAAATAAATAAAAAATAAATCTTTAGAAAATAAACAAGTAAATAAATATTACAGGGAATAGGAGACAACTTTTAAAAACTTCAAATTTATCCTTTCAGAGAAATTTTACTGGGTAAAAGCATGAAATGGATACTAGGGGAATAAGAAAGAGTTCTGGAAAATAAAATGCATGATTGTATGCTCCCCAAAATAAAATATTAATATAACTACAGCATACACTTTTGAAAACTGACTTAGTGAATTAGTGGGTAAACTCATTAGAATTAATATGATCCTCTCCAAGCATAGAACAAAAAGATAAAGTCATGAGATAAAGGACGAGAGAAGGAGAACAGACATCGTGTTCCAATGTTTCTCAGGAATAAGAAAGAAGAATGGACAGAGACAAGTGTGGTGGACTGAATTGTGGACCCCAGTTTGGACACGTTCTTGATCTTGGTCCGCATTCTGGTGGGCGTGGGCCCATCTGAAGATGTCACTTCAGTTAAGGCGTGGCCCCACTGAAGCAGGTTGGGCTTTAATCCAAACCCGAGTCCTTTGTAAATGATAAGAAACTCAGACACACAGAGAGAAAGCCCGGGGAAGAGGCAGGATGTCAAAGACACACAGAGAGGAAGCCACGGGAAGAGGCAGGATGTCAAAGGACCAGAACTGTTCAAGGGATCTACCCCAAGATATACCGGGTTAAATTCAAAATTTCAAGGATAATTTTTAAAAATCTATAAACTTCATAGAGAAAGCAATTCAGACTGGTGTTGCGTTTCCATTGGCAGTATTAGAAATGAGAAGACAATGGATTCTACATGATCCTGTGGATTAAGAATTATGGTATTAAAATTCTATAACCAGCTAAACGTTCATGCACGAGAACAAAAGAGAGCCACTTTTAGAAATTTCAAGGCTCAAAATTATACCATCCATGTACTCTCTCTGAGGAACAAACTTTGTGGAAGAATTGCAAGCACAGGAAAATTACGGGAAAATTAAGATCTCACAAAGTAGTAAGCACTGTGATAGGCTAGAAACATGATGAGAAGCCATCAGGAGAAATTATGGTGCTGTCTAAATCCAGGTGTCCCAATGTGTAGTGTGTGTAACACGTGGATTGGAATAGGTTTAATTTTATATGATTTTAAGGTGCATTTTATTTTGTTATATATTTATTTTAATGTATATTTAAAAATAAAAATAGACACCAAATCCATAATTTCACATTTATTTTTATTTAATATGAAGTTAAGGAGAATTTTCAAGCTTGACAAAGTATATTGGTTCAAAGGAAAATATTAAGTAAGTAATAGAGCAAACAGTATGTTTTTAAGCTGGTAGGCAAATTACTAAATTTGGGAAGCACTGGTCTCAATAATTGCTGATAATGTGGCTGTAAAATACGGTCAGATCTTACCAATTTGTGATGACGAAATAAAGACCATGTTTCTTTTAAAACCTAAAGTACAAGTCTGAGCCCCTAGAAGTGAAACGAGCACAGAGCCCAGTCATTTCCTTCTTCCAGTATTTCAGGAATTAGTCCTACTCGTTATCCACCTGTGGGTACCCCCCTGGAGAAGGGAACTCAGGCATGTCCCTAGTGGCCAGACTCCCTCTCCAGTGTCAATGCCCCATTGACAGCCGGCGGGAAGCGGGTGCTGCTGGGAGCTGTGCTGAAATCATGGCGGTCTCGAAGGGATGGGCTGTGGCGTGACCCCCTGTTCCCGTGGTCCTGCCACCTAAACCACCCCAGCTGCCACCGGTAGGGCTCCCTGCCAATTGAAGCCACACCGCTGCCTCGGAGCTCAAGGAAGTGTTACAGCAAAACTGCCCAGCCCCAAGTGTGCCTGCTCGCAAGGAGCGCTTCTGCTCATGTCCACACTGCAGTTTTCTTCAAGGCGTCCCCGCTAGCAGGAGGGAGGCTGGCCTAGAGGTTCCCCCACCGACCTACTCTGTGTCTGTACCCAGTACTTCCCAGCCTGTCGTGACGAGGGCTTGGGTGTCTCCAGAAGCGGAGCCTGAGATGAGGATTTGGCGCAGGTGCCCTCGAGAAGCAGGAGTGAGGGGAGAGGGAGGGTACACCAGGGAAAGAGGGAAGGGTGACTGAGTGCGTTGAGGGCGTCGCTGGCACCGAGAGGAGCTCCGTTCCACCAGGACCACTGAGCACCGTGCAGACCGTTGCCACGGCGTCCAGCGACCCGCAGCTGGAGCACTCATCCATGGGCTGCCATTCCGCACTGGTGGCCGCGTGGGATGCCACCTTCTCGGCACTGCTGGGCTCTGCGGCAAGCTAAGCCAACACACGCTCTGGCACCGGAGAGGCCGTCAGGCGGCACGTGGAAAGACGCTGGGCTCGGGCCGACAGTCGGAGCTGTCCCCTGCCGCGTGGGAAAGCGGAGGTGGGCTGGAGGCCGCCGCCTTCCCTGTCCTTCGAGTCGGTTTCAAGTCAGGTCTCCATTATCCACCCGGTTTGATTATGCTTTTTGGCTCAGTCTCAGCAATGCCAATATACGTGGAATATCTTTAAGTCTTTGAGTCTCTACTGATGGGAGGAAAAAACTAATGAAGAGAAAAAGGTGGAAATGAACTGACCAAAATTTACCAAACATGGTAAAATTGGTCAATGAAACGAAGAGTCAGTTTATGGAAAACTAACAGATATAAGCGGGCCTGGCAAATCCAAGCCAACACAAAACAAAGCAGCAGCACACATGTACCAAATTGTAAATGAAGAAGACTGCCAATAGCGGATACAGAGGCCCTTTTAAAAAATTAAAAGACACTGTATTCAATTTACTCCTCTGAATTTAAAACTATAGGTATAGTAATGATTTGTTGTGAAATGAACTGATCAAAACGGATGCAAGAATAAACAGGAACCCTGAATAGTCTGTTAGCCACAAATGAAATTTAAAAGATTGCCAAAAGTCTGCTCACTTCCCCAAATTCTGCACTCTTACCTAGTTTCCTGGGCGAGGTTTCTTTGAGTAGCTCCTCAAAGAAAGGGGACAGTGACACAAGTAGAAATAAAAGATGCCATCACAGTCCACGCTTGGGTGTCAAACACACACTCACTCCCCATTTACACAGTCATGGCAATGCTCCCACCTGCATGCAGTAAAAACACTCTCACTCTCTCTCAAGCATGCACGCCCCATCACCCCCAGCTATGAGTCCTGGGTCTCTGGGAGATGCAAATTTCACTCAATCGGTTCCTGATGGAGGCTGGTCTATGATTAATTACTTATGGAGCAGGTAGGGGTACAGAAAAAGAGTAACTGCCCTCAGTGACCTTCTATTCCAGGGAAGAGCACAGGAAATAAACATGCAAACAAATAAATAGGTACAATGAATCCGGCTACTGAAAAGCGCTAAGGGGACAGAATAGTAATGGGCCGAGCGTGCCAGGGCTGGGGGGTGGGGGGTAGGGCGCTGCCTCTGCTGGAGTGGAGAGATGTCTCTGAAGAGACGACACAAGCCGAGACGCTTGCCAGTGGTTTAGTGAGGGACCTCACTCAAAGTACACACGATACTTGATTTCTTTCTGCCGCTGTCCCCACGTTATCAGCTGACTCATATAGACCTTGAGGAAATGTATTAGTCAAGGCCCATCCAGAAGACAAAAGCACTTTAAGGATTTGAAACAGAGAGAAGTTGATGCAGACAATCAGCCTCTTGGGGGATGGAAGAGCCGAGAAGCTGACTGGTAAGACTACCCAGATGTGACTACTGGACGAGGGACAGGTGGAGGACAACCTGTTTCCAGAGCCCGAAGCTGGGATCAAAGAGCAAAAACTGGAACCATGCTAGGCGTGGAGTCAGGGAGGAGAGCCAGCAGCGACCAGGAGCTCCACCGGGGGCAGAGAAGGTCTAGGAGAAGCCCCTCGAGCCTTTCCTTCCTTGTGCTTTCCAGTCTATCACCACTGCGTGGCCTTGGCCTACTGTCGCCAGAAGTCCATAGGCACAGCAGCAAGACAAGCAGAACCTGCAGGGACCGGGCTCCTACCCCAAACCAAGCCGGGGTGCTCGAGGATGAGACATGCATCTTGAGGGCCAACAGGTCCACGACAGGCCCAGGCCCTTCCTGGTTCCTGAAAGCCCAGGTGGCTTGGAGACACCAACCTCGAATGCTGTCTAGAGCGCCTCTGCCTCTCCCACCCTCACCTGAGCAGTCTTGAGCTTCAGTCCTGACTTCTAGGAGCAGAAGTGGGGAAGGAGCAGTATCTGGTTCTGAGATGCCTCTGGCCCTACTTCTTTAGGCCCAGCTCCTGCAGTGGATTGGGGTGGGCAGGAGGAAAGGTACACCTGCCTATTTATCCATCTGGCCACCACTGCAGACCTTTCTAGATGGGCTGTTTCTGCCTCTCTGGCCAAGAGTAGCCCCTGATGCCTTCCCTGGTGAGGTCCCTGGAAGGCCCGTGGGGCCAGAGCCCACCTGCTGCTTACAGAGCCCCCTTTGCCCAACTGGAAATTCTTCCAATCTTGCCAGGCCAACAACAGCGGTGCAGGTACTCCCGTTCCTCCCTTACTCCCAATTTAAATACTGCCTATTCTCACCTCCCTTACTCAGGTAAGCCCAAGGGCAAAGTAGCAAAGCCTCTTGGAAGCAGGATGCCAGTCCCTCCTCCTCTCGGAGACCTGCCCCTCTCTGGCTGATTCTCTTGTGCCTTCCCCAGGGCTTGACTGGGGACAGTCACCTCTTCCCATGAACATTATACTTCCCCCAGGCCTGATGATTCTGACTCAGCTTCCTTCTTTCTCCGCTCCCCGGCCATCTCATAAAGATCTGGAAGGAGGGCAGGTTGTCGACCAGCAGGGAAAGTTCTGACCCCAGCCCTGGGCGGGGAGGCCACGCCCTGTGGGTCAACCTGCTGAGCAGCCCCTCTGCCCTCACCTCTGGGCGGGAGCTGGCATTGCCTGACAACAGGAAAAGTCCCGTTCAACCTCCTGTTACTTATAAACACTTGAAAGGAGGCAGGCTGGCAAAGAACTGGGGTGGGAAAGAGCACCCCAAGGAGGAACAGCAAAGTGAAAGAGCTGCAGGGGCAAAGCAGCTTGGTGGGTCCAAAGAGCAGGAGAAGGCGGCAGGAGCTGGAGCAGGAGTAACGCAGAGGCAGAGGCAGGAGAGCCGGGGAGGTAGGCAGCCCAGAGGGGGCAGGCGCTGGTGCCCAGACAAGGGGTTTGGATTTTATGCCTGGGGGCTCTGAGGAGCTGCTGGAGAGGGTACGAGCAGATTTTTTTGAGGCAGCAAATTATATAAATGAAGGTATCATTTATGATACATTCCTAAGTATCATTACGACATTTTCCATTGTCAGAAAAAAAGAAAACCAACATGGACTCCTCATCTGCACGGAGGTCCATAAATGCCCTCTCACCTCTGGTGTCCTTTTTGTTACTGGTGTAGATAGGACTTTCTAGGTCTTTGCTCTTGACAAATCTATTAGGTTTAAAAGGGCAGGATCTGATTTTTGCTTTGGAAAGATCCCGAGGCTTCCGTGTGTGGAGTGGAGCGTGGAGGCGGTGCTGGTGGCCAGTGGACCAGCGGATAAACGCTTGCCGGGGTTTCACCGAGAGATGGTGATGTCCTGGGCTACGGTGGAAGCGATGGAGATGGAGAGGAGTGGGCAGTGTGGGACCAGTTTAGGAGCAAGAGCCCTGCTGACGGGGAGGAGGGGAGGAGGGGTGGCACTTTGGCCAGGCCAGTCTCCTTGGATGGGGGTGCTACTGCCTCGTGTAGAAATGACGCCATAAGGGCAAGGCTGGCGTGCTGTTGTCTATCTGCCTTCTTTGTTATTGTCTCCCCAGGGTCTAGAAGAGTATCTGCCACATTGTAGGTGCTCCCATAAGCAGGTAGCGATAAATCACTGAACATTTGGTCAGCTGATATCTGAGAAGGCTATTGGACAGACTCATGCCTAAATGATTCCTTTAACCACCCGGACACAACTGCAAATTTTCCATTTAAAAAGGGGGAAATGGGAAGCAATTTCAGCTGTCATTGGCCAAGTGCATGTATCTCGTCCTTTGGGATGGTGGCAACACATACTGGCTTCTCTGGCAAAGGAGCAATTTCCTGCTGTGCTCCGGTAGGTCCTCCCCTCTAGAGACGGGAGAGAATCCCACTGAGCAGTGGCAAACCTGGAGGCCACGCTGAAGCCTCGGCTTGACGCTCCCTGCCTTGAGGCACCAGGGCTGAGGAGGTCAGACAGCCCCGGGACCGTGTCTCCCTCGGTGTTCAAGATACGGGACTCCCACTTCAGCCAGCTTGTCCGAGGTAGCCACCTTCCCAGTCACAGAAGCAGCTTTTGCAGCTCTGGAAGGGAAGGGGTCTGAGACCTCTGGCATTCGTGGAGTCTTCCCTTCTGCCTTCACACAACCAGTTTTGATGGACGCGACCTCTTTGGTAGCTCTTCACAAAAGACCTAAGAAACAACCAGCCCCATTTTTTGACATGCACCTCTCAGAACGACTGGTGAAGGCTCACCCAGAAGTTTTACCGTCACGGTGCTGGGATTACCAAGGTCTCCACTCAGCAAAGAGGAAACTCTGTAGCTCCTCACCACCTCGCCTCAGCCAGTTCCATATTTTAAGGTCCGTTACCTACAAGGTCTTCCTGGCAGGTGCCAATCTCCGTAGTATTCAGGCTCTTCAGTTGAAAGTGCCAGCGTGCCAGCTCTCCCTGTCCCACTGTGTCCTCCAAAACTCTGAGAAATTTGAGAATCAAGATGATTTCTGTTGCAAGGGACAGAAATCCACTTAAAATTAGCTTGTGCAAGACAAGGAATGTATTGACTCCTATAACCAAAATCAAGACTCCTTTGCTCTCCAAACTAGGCAGTTTCCAGCTTTGCATTGGCAGGCCCCAGCAGCTCTGGGCTCATTTCCTACGGTTACAGAGAAAGTCCCAGAGAGGGATGTCAGGCTCATTCCTGAGCATCCTGCTGCGACGGGGGAAGGGGACACAGAGGGGCCCCACTGAGGGTCATGGACTGAGAAGGGGCTTTCACCAAAAAAAGGTGCCATTGCCACCATAGATGTGCTGACTTGGCAGTGCTGTGGCACTTGGGGTGACATCCACTGACCTCAAGGACTGGATGGAGACAGAGCTTGGGAAATCCCCGAGGACTGTGGCTGGTGGTTGTGTATGAGCAGGTGTGCTCTCGGGGGGGCTGTGAATGATGACCCAGAGGCCCACGGAAGAGACCCCAGGCTGAACAGATGGCAGGAGCTCATGGTAAGAGGAAGGGAGCTCCGGGCAGGGCAGAGAAGAGACAGGGCACATAGGGGAGCCTAGCCCAGGGGCCTTGGAAAACAGGAATGTCTGAGGCTCCGTGTCCAGTTCCCAGGAAAGGCCATGCCCACCCCCCTGAGCTTCTCGATGTCCAGCCCCCAGGGCCTCCTGCACCCCCCCACCATACCCCTCCCCCCTTGCCCTTCACTCCTAGCTTGTAAGAAAAAGTGAAATCCAAGTAAAATTAGCTTAACTCAAAAAGGGGAAGTGTTGGCTCTTGTAACCAGGGTGGGGCTGGCATCACTGTGTCCAGATAACATTTTCAGAGGCTTGGCCCCCACTCGCAGCCCCTCCCCACCCACCCCCAGCACTCATCTCTCGGTGCCTGGGCCTGTCTCTCTGACTTCAGATGGCATCTCCCCTGGCCAGGGCAGGGCACAGGAGGCAGGGCCCCAGGAAGCTCCTGGCTTACACTAGTTAGCTCAGCTCTTCCAAAGCTCTCTGTCCCCTGGCCTTCCTAGTTGGAAGTCCCCGCTGGCTGGCCTGGCTTTGATCAGTCTCCTCTTCTGTGACTAGCCAGACTTGGGCATGTCATCATCTTGGGATCAGGGGTCGGGAAACTGTGATTGGCACTTTGCCCCCCAAACCAGTGGCCTGGTTGCCTGAGTAGGGGAAAAGCAGGCCTCCAGGGGAAGAGACCAGGAGGGCCGGGCCCTTAAGGAAGAGCAAGCCGGCCGAACGGGGCCCCCCTTCCAGGAAGGCAGATTTAGTGCCAGGAACCAAAGAAAGGGCCAGCAGTCAGGGGCTTGTTTTTGTTTTGTTTTCTTCTTGAAACAAGAAATGAACTTGGCGGGCAGGAGTTGCAAGGAGGAAGTGAGTGCACTGGCTTCCTTGCGGAGAAGAGCCTACCTCTTCTAGGGCTCCCGGAAGCTCGCAGAGGAGGCAAGTGTTTCAGGGCATGACTCAACGTGGTACATCACTCCTTCCTCAAGTTCTGCTTGGCTCTGTACACTCCTGGGAAGCCAAACAAATAGGAAGCGTGGCAGACTGGATTCCTTTTAGCAGCAGTACCCCTGGACTTGTTTTCCTAGGCGTCAGTCCACTGCAACGCAATTATTTGCTCTTGCCTCTTCGCAGCACCAGGGAGAAGGAGCAGTTTTAAAGAGAGATTTCAACGAAAGCAGGTTTGCCATTTAGCAAAATGGAATCCCATGGTGCCAAGTCGGCTGTGCCGAGTTGTCCTGACTGGGAAGGAAACCGAGGCTCCGAAAGGAGTCAGGAGCCATCCCGAGGATTCGATGAGTTAGCGGCAGCGTTGCGCCCACCGTGGAGCTCTTCTGAGTCTTTGCGCCGCCATTTTTCCATTTAGTCACTCAAGGATGCTTAATAAAGTAATTAATGGCGCGCCCGCTGCAGCTCTGCCTCCGAACGTCCTTGAAGGCAGTTGATGGGAAATTTCAAGCTGCTGCTGCAAGGGAAATTGCAAAATGCATTGAATTCTGGCCTGCCAGAAATACCTCTACAAGGATGTGACTTCGTCCTGACTTAAAGGCTCAAGGATGTGCCTTTGTACACAGGGAGTCCTTGAGGCGCCCCCGCCGCCCCCGCCTTTTCCGCTGCGAATCCCCGGGGTCTGAAGCTGGTCTCACCGAATCTCCTGCTTGCCTGTGTTTTCTCATCTCCAGGACCCTCTGGGTCCCCCTGCTCTTGTGCCTTGCAGCCTGACCTGTCTGGGGATACAGCAGCCCGAGCTGGTCCAGCCGGGTGATCATCCCAGAGCTCCGTGCCAGGAGGACAGTTCTACGTGGAGTTGGGCCAGCTGGCCGTAGACGGGGTTGGGGTGCAGGGCAGAGGAGGCAGGGGTGTTTGTTTGCCTGGCTCCCTCCCTGTGGGGTCTCCACGGACAGGCTACATGGCTCCCCTGAAAGTCTCAAGCAGCTCCCTTCCTGCAGCTCTGCCTCCACCCCCCTACCCCCCCCACCCTCCACCCCACCCCCCACCCCCACCCCCCGCAGCTCTGGGCGGAGCTGGCAGCAGCTTCCTGCTGTTCCCACCCTTGAACGCTCTGGGTTCTGCCTTCTCAAACAATCCCTTTATGAAGCCACCCATGCAGCGGAGACTCTGATGAACTACCTGACTCCACTCTGGGCTCCCAGTCTTCCCCAGTCGCTAGGAGGTCATCTATCCCAAGACGAGGAATCTGAGCAGCCTATGTTCAGGAGACAGGTGTCTGCAGGGGCCTTGAACTTGGACTCCCAAGTCTCAGTAACGAATCCTCACCTTATTCCTGAGAACAAGGTGGATAGGCTCACGTGGAGCCAGCAGATCAGGCCCCTGAGCAAGGAGCCTGCGGAGCTGTCTCCCAGCGCAGGGGACTCCCGGAAGAGCCAGAGGCTGCCTGCACTTAGGCTGCCGGGAGCTGGGGAAGGGTTGTGTGTCCACGCTTGGGCCAAGCGCAGAGGAGGGACAGCGTTGCTGCGCTGGGCTGAACGGTGTCCCCCCAGACACACGTCCCTCTGAGTCAGAGTCAAGAGGTGACCTTCTCGAAAGCCCGGTCTTGGCAGATGGAATGAGTTACGATGAGGTCATGCTAGACTCGGGTGGGCCCTAAACCCAATCTGATGGTGTCCTTATGAGAAGGGGGACACTTGGACACACGGGCACAGAGGGAAGGGGGCTGAGCGAAGACAGAGGCAGGGCAGGAGGGGTGCTGCCACAAGCCAAGGAGCACCCGGGGCCCCCAAAAGCTGGGCGGCTTCTCCCCTTCCCGTTCCCGAGGGAGCTCGGCCCTGCCGACACCTTGAATTGAGACTTCTGCCCTCCAGAGCGGAGAGGGGAGACACTTGTTCTGGTCTAAGCCACCTGGTCTGGGCGGGCGTCCAGGGTCCAGATGGTGGTGTGTAAGAGCCTGCTCACCAGACTAGAAGAGCAGGTGGGCAGGGGAAGCTGGTGCTCTCCTCCCAGCGCTGACCCCTGGGGCGGTGGGCTGCCACCAAGCTCCCACCCTGGAATGGCCTGGCTGGACCTGCTCAGGCTGCCGTCTTGGCCTGCCTCCTGGCAGCTGAAACCACAGGCTACCAGTTCAAAACCCTGGTCCTCCAGGTAGAGTCAGCCCGTGGCGTCTGCAGCTCCAGGTCCCTGTTCTGACAACCACCAGCCATTCAGTAATAGCCAGTGTTGCCTTTTTTTTTCCTGTCCCTCCTTGTGCTAGACGTAAAATATGTTAGATTGGGAAAAATTTATAGTCACGTACCACCTGCTTGCTTCACACTGCCAATTCAGCACAAACCTGTGTGGGACAGCAGGTCCACAGAAGAAACCGACAGCTGCAAAGATGCCCAGAGATAATATTATCTAACACATTTTTACAGGGATTCACAGTTTGTCAAACACGTTCTTATGCCATGCATTATTAATCAGTCGAACCTCATAATAAACCTATTTGATATATATTATATGTATCTGAAGAAACTGAGACTTCATGAAATGACTTGCCCAAGGCCATACAAAAGTCAAGGAGCAAAATCTGCAATCACTTGTCTCAGCTCTAGATCCAGTAGCTTCAACTCTGCCCCCATCAGTTCTCATTTCATCCTGCTCAGGCCAGACACGGTGAGTATGGCCCACAGGCACACAGGTTCAGGCACATCTTTTCTACTAAACCAAAGAGAAAAAATGCCCCAAATCCTTATGTTATTCCCAGAAATTCTTCCTCTTATCTCTTCAGAATGATGGTTGCTTCTGTAAATCTCTGCCTTCTATCCCAAAGAATGCCATACTTTGATATGGGCCTAGACCTGCCCTGTCCAGCTCTTCCCTGCATCGTGGAGGGCTACAAGCCTGAAGACTCCATTTCCCAATCTTCCTGGCCGGCCGGCGGGTTTCCTCTGCCAAGGGGAGGCACCCTTAAAGACCAGAAGGTGCAAGGAAGAGGGAAGCAATTTCCTGGCTTTGGCCAGTAAAGCTACATCGGCATTTACGGCACAAGCAGGGTGGGCAAGTGCGGGAAATGGCAGGAGCGTGCGCTTCTGGTTCCTGCAGGGACAGCAAAGGGTATCCCCATCTTAATCTTTTGGCTCCCCCTGCCCTGGCAGCCCTTTTGGAACCAGGTTCCGTGTTCAAGCCCCTCTGTTCGACATTCCTACCATGCTGCTACTTCCCTGGCTGGTCACTTAGTGTTAAGGACGGAATCACGTCCCCCACAAGGGCAGGATCAAGTCCTAATCCCAGGCCTGTGGATGGGGACCATTTGTAAAGAGGATCATCACAGATCCTGTCCAGGTGAGGTCAGGTTGGCCCAGGGCGGGCCTTGATGTAATAGGAGCAGAAAGGAAGAGGCAGATGGTCACATGACGGAGGCAAAGATGGGGTCCAGCAGTGCCGGCGAGCCACCCCCAGGACACCACGGACTTCCGAGAAAGCGCGATTGCCCCCCACCTTGACGTTGGACTTCTGGCCTCCAGAGCTCTGAGCCATTAAGTTCCTATTGTTCAAGCCAAACCAGCCCTTGGCATTTGCTAGAGCAGCCCTGGCAAACTGGGACGCCATCACAGACAGTAAACCCCCTTCCCTGGAGCCTCAACTGGCATTTCTGTGCATTTCCTGGCCAAGGGTTTAGACCAAGATGCTCTAATCCCTCTTTTTGCACAATGCGGGCGATAATGCCAGTTTTGCGAAATGGTCAGAAAGATAAAATAAGGAAATTGATGCAAAGGAATGTTGTGTGCGGCATTCATTCCCGTTTCCTCATCCCTTTGCCAGCCCCTCCCTGCAGCTTAGGGCCCCGTGCTCCAGCCCACCTGACCCCTTTGCATCCTCTGGCCTCTTCTGCTTTCTCACCTCTGGCTCTTTTTTTTTTTTTTTTTAAGATTTATTTCTCTCCCCTCCCCTCACCCCCACCCCGACCCCTGCCCTGGTTGCCTGTTCTCTGTGTCTATTTGCTGTGTCTTCTTCTTTGTCCGCTTCTGTTGTTGTCAGCGGCACGGGAATCTACGTTTCTTTTTGTTGTATCATCTTGCTGCGTCAGCTCTCCATGTGTGCGGCACCATTCCTGGGCAGGCTGCACTTTCTTTCGCCCTGGGCGACTCTCCTTACAGGGTGCACTCCTTGCACATGGGGCTCCCCTACGCAGGGGACACCCCTGCGTGGCATGGCACTCCTTGCGCATCAGCACTGCGCATGGGCCAGTTCCACACGGGTCAAGGAGGCCCGGGGTTTGAACCGTGGACCTCCCATGTGGTAGGTGGACGCCCTAACCACTGGGCCAAGTCCGCTTCCCTCACCTCTGGCTCTTGGCGCCTGCTGATCCTTTGGTCTGGGATATCCTTCTCCTACTTGTTTACTTGCAAAAATCCCACTCATTCTCTTGGACCTTGCGCAAATACTATTTTCTTAAGAATCCTTCCCTGCCTCTTCCTCACCCCAAGCAGAATGAATTGCCCCTTTATATTTCTTATGATCTCATTGTGGAACTCATTAGCTGGGATTCGGTCTCTCTTGCCATTGAGTCCGTGAGCTCATTAAGCACAGAGTCCATGGCTTGCTATGCTTTTTGTCACCTATAACAGGTGTGTGCATGCAGACGTGTGTGTGCATGATGCATCTTGAAGGCTTACTGAATCATGAAACAACCTCCCCTACATGTACCACTGTCATTAGGAAATAGAATGTCACCATTACTGTTGAATGCTCACCTGGGCCCCTTCCGTGCACCCCAATATCCCAACCATTATTCTGAATTTTGTTTGTATCAGCTGGCTGTATCCCTAAAACAGATCGTTTACTTGTGGATGTCCTGTAACTTGGTAGAGCTTATTTACACACCCCCCCCCCCCCCCCCCCGTCTGCATACACAGACAGGGTCCTGCACGGGGCAGGGCCTGAGCCAGCCTGACTGCGGGCTGAGCAGAGAGGTTCTGCCTGTTCACGATGCTCTCCAAGGATGGAAGGAGCTTGGCCGGGGCTGGAGCTGGGATCTGGATAACAAGCAACAAGGAAACAACACGTCTGCGGCTGTCCTGCCCACCACACACCACTGCGGTGCAACCCCTTCTGACCACAGGGCTGGTCATTTCAGGGCAAAAGTCCTGCTGAGCCACCTTACACCTGGAGCTGGAGTCCCCGTTCGGGAGCTTGAAAATCTCTTCTCTTGAGGCCTTCCTCTGGATATCACAAGTGGCAGCACCAGCTGCTACCCTGAATGACCCTGTACCCTCCCTTAACCCCAGTTCCGTTTTCTTACACCCTGTCATCTTAACTTTCTGGGGACTAACTTTAGCAAGACTTAAAACACTACACGTTAACAACCATTTGAACAGTGCAAGCCCTTTATGCAAACCAGTGGTTCTTCCAGACGGGGGCCATGCCTGTGAGTTGTGAAGTCATTTAAGTGGGTTCAGAGCAGCCACCTTAAAACACGAAATCCACTTGGGCCTTTCCTAGTCAAGCAGCCAGTATGGCAAAGTATCAGAGCATGTTCCCAGGAGCAAGGGGTCGATGATATTTTGTGATACTTTCATTCCAGTTTAATGGGTGTGTGTGTGTGTGTGTGTGTCCTGGGTCACAATATACAATGTATTTCTTACTAGGGGTTATGTTCAAAACATGTTTTGAAAGCCACTGCTCCTGTGGAACCGAGGAACCGTGCTGGGACATTTGGCTGCCTCCTCCCCTGCTGTCGGTGCCATCCCTCCTTCACGACGGGTGGTCTAGTGCTTTGGGCTCTTGGAGTGGCCATGATTGGCCTAAACCAAAGACCCAAATCCCACCCAGCTGCCATCATGGTTAGTTCTCTCCCAGGCTGCGTCCACCAGGACCCAGCTGATCCAGGCATCTGCCTCTCCAGGAACCCAACCAAGTCCGTTGGCGGGCCTCAAAACCTTACAAATACAGGCTTTGGAGAGGCCCAATCTGGTCAGAAACTCAACAAGCTATTTTCAGTCCACCCCACTTCCACCCCCAGACCAGAACTTGCCGGGAAAGGAGAAGGAGAGACCACAATCAAATAAACAAAAAAGAAACGGAGTCATTCTAAGTTAAATCACTCAGAACATACTTAGCAAAGCCGCGGTTTTCTCCGCCTGCAGGGGGTTTATTTGTAGGTGCCCAGGGGTCCCTCTCAAGCTCTAGGTTCAAGTCCAAGGAGCAGCTTCTGTACTGGAAGAGCTTGGGCCCTTTGAAGGCTGAATTCCTGGGGACACCGAGGTTGGGAGGCAAAAACATGCCCCTGCCGGGAAGCCAGGAAGCCTTTGAGGTTGTCCAGCAGAGAAGCAAACTGAGCCAAAGGGATGCGACCTGGAAGAGGCCGGGGCACAGTCACACTTGGGGTGGGCAGAGGGAAAACGACGGTCAGGAGGAGAACCCATTGTCCCGAGGATGCCTGGGCGGTGTAAAGGGAGGGCAAACCTCAGACCAGAGAGAGCCTGGGGGGAGGCCGGGGGCAGTCACGAGCATTTCCTCGGGGGGCTCCTCATTCTCCCGGAGGAGAGGCAGCATTTTCCAGGCGCTCGTCTGGCTCACTGCCAGAGGACAGGGGTCTTTTACGGGCATGTCTCCGTGCAGCCAGGGGAGCTGCTTTCTTAAGAACTCAGGGCCTTGCCCAAGGTGCATGACCTGACAATAATTATCAAGGCTTGTGGGGGATGTGTGTGGCTTTTACAGGAAACAGATCATAGAGGAACAGATGTTTTCAGCAGGGCAGAAGTTACACATTGGTGGAAAGGGTTATCGATATAGGAGTCATCGGGCGGTTTGGAGAAAATAGATACCATAGCCGGCTTCTGCAAAAACAGGTTAAATATCCTAGGACAAGATCTGGTGATCAGTTACGGGTTACAGAGGCTTGCTGTTTGGCTACTTAGGAATGCCGCTGCTGTTGGGAGTGGGAGAAAGAGCTGGAAGGGTTGGGGGAGAAAATGCAGAGTCATATATGCTACACCCGTGCTACCACAGTTGTCCTGTTGCATGACAGAGAGGACTCACAGGAGTTGTGTCCTCTCCTCTCGCTTCTTCGCAGCCAGCTAAGATCCGGTCTGCATTTGCCTTCCGGGCTCTGGGCAGATATGGGTTTGGGTAGTGAGAGAGGTGGAGGGAGGAGGCCAGCTAGATGGGGTGCTAATTGCTAATAGTGGTGGTTCTGTTCCATAAAGTAGACCGGAACACTGAATTAGGGAACGCTGAACCATTGCTCTTAAAGGGAAATGCAGGGTTAGATTGCCGGGAGCTTCAGGTCACGAATCCTTGGCTGATTAATACATGACCTTGCTTGATGTGTGTTTCTGTTTAAAGACACCTTACCTCTTTTCTTCCTCCTTAAATTGCATATGGTGATTCCCCAGGGCAGGGGTTCTTAACAAGGGATCTGTGAGCTTGAACTTAAATTCTAAAAGTCATTATTCTTGCAGGGCAGGTGCGATATGTTTATTAAATAGTACACAGTCTAGTGTGGACTTAGGAAGGGCTCCGTGGTTTTCACCTGACTGGCAAAGGGGTCCGTGGAACAAAAAAAGGTTAAGAACCCCTGCTCTCGGGAGTTCTTTGTTTCACCAGCCTTATATCGGCTGCCCTCCTTTAATCCCGTCTAGAGACAGTGTCATTGCCTTCAGAACATCGCAGAGCAACATTTAGACGAAGCCTCTGGACCAAATTTCAGCCAGTTTAATCATAAATCGTACTGGCAGGCAGGTCACTGGGAGCGGCACATGGCACCTCAACTGGTGCCTGGATGACGCTGATCTGACCTGCATTTTCTCCAAAAGGCCCATCCCAGCCCTCCTGAGCTTAGGAACCCTGCGCAGCCCTTCAGCACCACGTGGGGGCCGCTCCAAGCCGCCGCATCTCCACAGAAAGCACGAGATGGGGAGCGCGCTGGGCGGTTAATGGCAGGAAACGCCCACCATCAGGGGTGCCCAGGCCCGTGCCCCTGGCAGAGAACTGTCCCACCCAGTTGAGAAACCCTGACCCAAAGGATGGGCAAAAGGATGGGCACCTCGCGCCAGCGGGGCCACCCAGAGCCTGTCCCTGGGATTTCGGCTGAGTGGCAGGAGCAGCTGTGTTTCTCTGGGTTCCCCAGCTGGGGTGATCCTGAGCCACCTGGAGCATACCTCGTGCCTGGAAGACAGCGTTCTTTCACAGAGATGACAGAGGGCTGAAGAGAGAGCATGGGACAACCTAGTGACATCACCTTCTTGTCCTTTTCTGTTATGACAGCCAATTTTTTTTTCCTTAAGCTCTTACAAATTAGGTTCCTTTCTCTTGCAACCCAGAGAATCTCAACCACTCCAAGGCCTTTCCTCCCTGGCCACCCGTGTAGGGAATCCGGGGCAGAGAGGAGCTTTAACTCTCTCTACCTTCTTCCCCAACCTCTGTCCACACTTTCCACAAATGGGGAAAACAGACACGAATCGTACAACGAATTAGTGAAGGAGGCCAGATCAGAACTTGTGCCCTGCCTCAGAGTTCGGACCGATTTCTCTACAATGCAACCTACTCTCCTTTAATAAAACCAAGGTCAAGCCCCTATCATTGAAATGGGGCAAAGCTGTGTCCTCGGCCAGAGGACAGGGGGGTGCTGAGGTGCACAGACGGGGAGGCTCAGGTCCAGTGGCAACTTTCAGGCTGGGATACCATGGCTTCCTGATGGTGGCACCCGCTGGCCAGGAAGGGCTCTCCTTGCCAGGTTGCTGAGAGCACCTGGCTCCTCGGGAAATCCCACTATCTCCCTCCCCCAGCCCCCACCCATTACACAGCCAACCCAACAATCACCATCAGGATTTTGTTGCAGCAGAACAACACAGTCTTAACTGGTTTGGGGCTCCAAAGGGATTCAAACAAAAGCTCTTTCACCAGCACAATACCAGAGAAATCCAGCTTCTGGCTTTTCTCCTTTCTCTAACTTGGAGAATATGCCCACAGGCTGCCTCTCCTCCCCCCTCTTTCAAGCCGATTTCGTTTGGGTTACTTTAGGGAGTTTTCTTTTTAGCATTTTCTAGTATTTTGTTTTCACATCCAGATGTCTAACTTTAGACACCCTGGACAAAGGCTTTGGCCCCGACTGTTTCAGCTCGGGGGGCTTTGTAAAGGTCTCAATTTGTGAACAATTTTGTGAGTGTCCCATGGATCCTGGAAAACAGAAGTGGACTCTGGTTCTTGTGCACGTGAACACGTGCGTGACTGTCGCTGTGTGTGGACACCTGTGACCTCGGGGGTCCTTGCTTGCTTTTTGGCTGCTGGATCTGCCAACGTGGAGAGGGCGCAGAAGTCTCCCCAACGTGCTGCGCTCCTGCTGAATGTCCTCGTCAAATGTGGACACTTGTTTTATAGCCATAGTTCTAAACGTGCATGTGAATTTGTGTGTGTGAGTGGGCATAGGCGCGTGTGAGTGCTGCGTGTGTGAGCTTGTGAGCGTGTTCATGTAATTAATCTTGTGCCGGGCTCCTACAAAGAGGTCAGAGGGGCATGCACCCCACGGCTTCTGGCTTTGCATGTGAGTGCTTTCTTTTGTATTTTTTCATAGCGTGTGATTAAAGGGAAATTTGGGCCAAGAGGAAGGGGTGGCAGCAACAGACTGAAAAGCCTCCATTTTGTCTTGTCCACCAGGGACGCTTCCAGCCTGAGCAGTGGAAGAGCCAGGCTCCCCCGAGCCCCTGCAGCTGGACAGGGGGTCCGGGACGAGGTGTGCAGGGCAGGGAGAGACAGCGAGCTTAGCCAGGTGAGTGGAACAGGGCAGATGGCCGACTGCATGCAGGCAGATGGCCCTGGAAGGTATGACAAGGTGGCAGGTGTTTCCACAGGCAAATACAGCAGCAACTGGAATTCTAGAATGGGGACTTGCAGAGCAGGGAGAGAACCATGTGAGTGAGGCAGCCTGCTGGGAGCACACGCTTATCCGCTGAGGCTCCAGCCTGTGGCAGGGGGATGATCAAAGGGAGGCGGTAGCAGATACGGGGGAACTGTGGGCTCCTGGGAACCAGCGCGTGGCCTGGACCCAGGCACTGGGTGACCAGTGCCCTGGAGGCCCACACCAAGTGGGAGGCTGGGGCGGCTGGACGTCCAGCTGTCTGAGGGCAGAACAGGCGCTGGAGATGGCTGCAGAGTCCAAGGGAAGAGGGACGGCCTCTCAGGACTGCAGAGCCAGCCCCTGCTTGCCCCAGCCTTAGCTTTGAGGGGCCAGGAAGCCCCACGATGAGCTAGAGAGGGTGGTGAAGGCCAGAGGACAGTGTCTTCAGGGAAACAGGGAGGCGGGGGGAGCTTAATGCACCTCAGTCTTTGACAGGTCAAGCAGTGAAACACAAGCAAGGATTAATTCCCCAGATTAAATACGTACACACTCACCCACAGATTCACAACAAAACACAGAGTTCACTCCTGTTTTCCAGGATCCGTGGGACATTTACAAAATTGATCATAAATTAAGTCATTTCTGTGTGAAGTCCTCACAGCAGAAACGTGCAGGACAAATTCTTTATCCATAGTGTATTTAAAATTAGACATTCATAACCAAAGTCTAAATGAAAACAAAACAATTCAAAACACACACACAAACAAAAACATTTTCCTAAAGTAACCCAAGCATTTGGGGAAACCAGTTTGAAAGGGGAGGAGCTGGGGGGTGTTGGGGACAGAGACAGCTTGTGAGCATATGTTCAGTGTTAGAGAAGAAGCGCAGGCAACGCCAAAAGCTGAATTTCTCTTGAACTGTATTGACAAAATAGCTTTTGTTTGAATGCCCTTGGATATCTTCTAACAGATAAGAGTGCAGTCTGCTGTGCCAAAAAAAATAAAACTGATGGTGATTTTAGGTTTATGGAATGGGTCTGGGGGTTGGGAAGGGGAGGAAGAAGGAGTTCTGTTCCTGGTGGATTGACTCTTCCATGGAAAAAACTAAAATGTATGGGAAAATACATCTTCCCAAAGACATTTATGAGCTGGCAAGAAAGGAAGAGATTCTTAGGCTGGAGTACTGAGAAGGAACTCAGCAGGCTGAGCCCAGGGGCCGGCTAGCGCCCTGGGGACATGTATTGAACTGGATGAACTTGAACTTTCATTGTCGTGGTCTTGCAGGGCATGGGGAACAGGAGACAAAGATTAGGGGCCATCTGAGGCCATCCATGATGAGACCCCCAAAGGGCTCTGAAAGAAGCCACCAGAGGGTGGCAAGGCAAGTTGACTGCCTAGAGCCTAGGTGCTGAGCAAAGAAGGAAAACAAGTCATCACTGAGAATTGGAACTACAAGCTGCGCTCCTGTAGTTTGAAACCCAAACTCGTATTACCTGGGTGATCCAAACAGTAAATAAGTAAAACAGTACAAAAAACTCTGGGGGATAATTTAATTTAGAATAATCTGGGACTAGTAGTGCCCAGGTGGCAGAAACAAACGTGAGACTGCACTAGGAGAACCTGCCTTTATCTCAGACTTTGAAGAGTTTCCACAAATAAAATCCCAAAGGAAATGAGCAGTTTGCCATAAAAAGCAACTTCACTTACACAGAGGAACCCTAGTGTGACACAGTGGACAGAAGCAGTAGGCCTACAAGAATTCAAACACTGAAATTATTATATGTAAACTATGAGAAAACTAAGGATTGTTATTTTCTAAAAGACCACATTGACTATATGTCAGAAACAAAGAGCAAGCAGATTTGAAAAAGATAAAAATAAAACCTTCACAAATGGAAAATAAAATAATTGAAGTTAAAATTCAGAGGCATCAAATCATCAGAAAATGAAATTTGAAAATCAATCCCATTTACAATAATATAATATACCTTGAAATAAATTTAACAAACATTGTAAAAGACTTCTACCACTAAAAACTACAAAATATTGTTGAGATAAATTAAAGACCCTAATTAAAAGATGGACAGATATACCAAGTTCATGGATTAGGAAACTCAATATTGTAAATATGTCAGTCTTCCTCCAAATCAACGTACAGGTTTGATGAAACTCCAGTAAAAATCCCAGCAGGCTTTTTGTAGATATTAACAAACTGTCACAAAAATGAATGTGTAACTATAGAGATCTTAGAACAAACAAAACTATATTGAAGGAGAAGAACAAAGTTGGCAGGCTTATTCTACCTGATTTGAAGACTTATTGTAAAGTACAATCATAAAGATAGTGTGGTATTGGCATTAAGATAAGCAAATAAACCAATGGGAAAAATAGAGAGGCCAGGAACAAACTGCAAATATACAGTCAAATGATTCTTGCCAAGGTACCAGTGTAATCAAATGGGGAAAGGAAAGTCGTTTTATCAAATCATGCTAGATCAAATGGATATTGGTATGGAAAAAAATTGAACCTTTATTAATATCTCACATCAGAGGCAAGATTTAACTCAAGATGAGTTAAAGACCTAAAATATTAAAACTGTAAAACTAACTAGAAGAAAACAGGAAAGAATATCTTTGTGATTGTGGATGGGCAGAGATTTTCAAGGTAGAACCCCAAAAGAGCTAACTCTAAAAGAACAAAATTTAAAACTCCTGTTCTTTGAAAAATAATATTAAGAAAATAACAGACTGAGAAAAAATATTTGCAATACATATATCCAAAAGAAGGAATTCGTCCAGATTATATAGAGAACTTCCACAATTATTAATAAAAGACTTGGACAAGAAACACACGATCACACAAAGGCACACAATCGAATTGCTGAAGAGCAGTGGTAAAGGGAAAATCTTAAAAGCAGCAGAGAATAAAAAGACACATTACATACTGAGTAACAAAAATAAGAATAATAGGAAACTTATCAAAAACTATGTGAGTAAAAACCACATTGAGATATCATGACAATTCACAACAATGGCAATAATAATAAAAATAAAATAAGAATAAACTTAGCAACACAAAATATTGAAAAGAATACTGAGTAACCACTCCCTCACATATTGGTAGTCGGGGTATAAAATGGTACAGTGTATGGTCATACACTTGCACTTCTAAGTATTTATCCAAAAGAAATGAAAACATATGCTCAAGAATGTTCATTGTAGCTTTATTCATAATAACAAATAGTTTGGAAATAAACAATGGTCAATAAGAGAGTGGATAAGCAAATTGTGGTACATTCATACAATGGAATACAACTACTCGTGTACTAATGTATGCAACAGCATGGATAAATTCCCAAAATATTAAGCTCAAACATAAAAAGAGTACGTCTTGCATGATTTCATTCTTATAAAGTTCAAGAACAGGCAAAACTAATCTGTAGTAAGAATCAGAATACGGGTTTCATCTGCAGTGGGGAAGGGGACATGGGAAAACCTTCCAGGGTAAGGTGTATTTTCTGCTTCTCAATTAAGATATTGGGGGAAACGGACTTGGCCCAGTGGTTAGGGCGTCCGTCTACCACATGGGAGGTCCACGGTTCAAACCCCGGGCCTCCTTGACCCGTGTGGAGCTGGCCCATGCACAGTGCTGATGCGTGCAAGGAGTGCCATGCCACGCAGGGGTGTACCCGCGCTGGGGAGCCCCACGTGCAAGGAGTGCGCCCATGAAGAGAGCCGCCGAGCGCGAAAGAAAGTGCAGCCTGCCCAGGAATGGCGCCGCCCACACTTCCCGAGCCGCTGACAACAACAGAAGTGGACAAAGAAATAAGACGCAGCAAATAGACACAGAGAACAGACAACTCGGGGCGGGGGGGGGTGTGTGGAATTAAATAAATAAATAAATCTTTAAAAAAAATTTAAGATATTGGTGTGTGGATATATACATATGTCAAAATGCATCAAATTGACCATTTATGGTCTGTGAAACTTGCTATATACTATTATATCTCAATTTAAAAACTTAATGGACACATCAACAGCAAACAGATTGCTGCTAAAGAGAGAATTAATGAGCTGAAAAATATCTGAAGAAATTACCCAGAATAAAACCCAAAGAGACCAAGAAGTGGGAAGTATGAAAGTAAGTGAAGAGACATGGAAAGAAGAGTGAGAATATTTAATATAACTTGTATCTCAGAAGAAATAACAGTGAATGGGGCTCGAAGAGAGAAAATTCCAAAACAGGTAAGAGATAACAACCACAGAGTCAAGAATCCTAAGAAATTCCAAATACAATAAATGAAAAGAAATCAATACACTAAGGCATCATAGTGAAAATGCAGAGCACCAAAGACAAAGAGAAACCCTTAAAAGCAGCCAGAGAGAAAAGACAAATGACCTATGAAGAGAATCATTAGACTAATACCTGTCTCACACAAACAACACAGGAAGTTAAAAGGAGATAGAATCATATCTTCAGTTGTTGAGAGAAAACAATTATCCACCTAGAATTCTATAGCCAGTGAAAACACTGGTCAAAAATGGGGGCTAAATAAAGATATTTTCAGTCAAACAAAAACTGATGATTGTTTGCCTCTCTAGTAGAGAGCCTCACCATAGGAAATTTGAATGGATATACTTCAGGGGGAATGAGAGAGATTTGGAGTGGAAATTCTGAGTCGAAAAAAGAAGTGAAGATCATAAAAAGTGGTAAAAGTGTTTGCAAAAATGGCCACACTCCTTCTCCTCTCGGTATCCATACCTGTTCTAGTTTGCTAAAGGCTGCTGGGAGCAATGTACCAGAAATGAGTTGGATTTTATAATGGAAATTTATTAGGGTAAAAACTTACAGTTCTGAGGCTGAGCAAATGTCCATATCAAGGCATCATCAAAAACGCTGTCTCGCCAAAGCATGGCTGCTGGTGATCCTGGACTCCTCCCACAGGCAAGTCACAACGGCAGCTCTGTCTGGCTGAGTCTCTGTCCTCTCCACCAGGTTCACCCTCTTCTCAAGCTCAGCTGTGGGCAATCAGGCACATGGCTTGTCCCCCCCTTCTCCTCCAGGCCTCTTCTCTTTGAGCTTCGGGCTCTTCTGTCTGTTGCTTGCTCTCTCCTGGGTTGCTTTCAGAGCTCCTTGGTCCCTTCTCTCCATCTCTGTGGCTTTTTCTCTGTGTCAGCTGATGTTAGTCCTCCACTTAGAAAGGTCTCCAGTAAGAGGATTAAGTCCCACCCTAGTCACACGATCTAATCAAAGGCCCTTGACAGAAGTGGTTTAAACAAAAGTTACCACCTACAGTAGGCTGACAGGCACAGGAATGGATTTGCTTATAATTTTCTGGGGTCCACAGTCAGTCGGGTATAACGTCCCCTTGCAATGTGATTTTTTAGCTCCTTTTGTTAAGAAGTGGAGTCTATTTCCCCACCCTTTGAATTTGGGTTGGGCCTCTGGCTTGCCAAAACCAATGGGTTGTGGCAGAAGGGACACTGTGCTGGTTGGTGACCTAGACCTCAAGAGGTCTTGCAAACTTCCACTCACTCTTTTGGGCCCCTGCAACTGCCAAGTCACAAGCCCAGGCTAGCCTGCTGGAGGATGAAAACCTACATGAGGGAGCTATGCTGCCTGCGACCTGTTCCTTCACCAGCTGATCTGCAACCAGAAAGCAGACTCATATCAAAACTCAGCTGAGATTAGCTTAATTTGGTCCCAGATCAGCAAAACTGCCTAGCCAAACCAGGGGCTCAGGAAAAACAACACATCATTATTATTTTAAACCACTGCGTTTTGAGGTGTTCTTTATGCAGATAAGAGCACCAACAGTTAACAAGATCTATCACTTGTATAAATCAATAATACCTTGTAGGTTAAAAAGTAAGATTGAAATAAAATACACAATAGGTACGATGGGCATATGAACAGAACTGAAATATGCTAAGATTTTTAAAAAGTTTTAATTTTTGTCATATATTAGGACATCTAGGGGTTAGCATTTTAGAGCTGGTGCAGCTGCTCAAGGGGTTTATCAAGGACTCAGATTCTCTCCATCTTTTTACTCTATCATTCCTATTTATGACTGCCATCCTTATGTTGACAAAGTGGCTGCTGCACCCCTGGGCATTGTAGGGTGTTCCGGTAGAAAAAGGTGAGAATACAATGAACCTTTCTCTCTCTGTCTTTTTTTTTTTTTTTTTCAATGAGGAAAAGAGCATCGTTCCCACAATTTCTATCTGGCAGACTTCTGCTTATATTCCACTGGCCAGAACACTGCCACAGAGCCTGGAAAATTGAGGTTTTTAGCTAGGTGAACTGCTTTCCCAAAGGAAATCAGGATTCTCTTCTAAAGAGAATGGAGGAATGGTGTAAGTTAGGTAACTGGCAGTCTCTGCTCTCTATTTTGGGGAAAACATCCTAAGGAATAATCGAAAAGGGCAGTGTCCGCAGCACGAAGCTGGACAGGCAGCATTGTGCAGGGGACAAGGGCCTGCAGTGCGCCTTCCAGTCCTGCTCCTCCAGCTGACGTACTGGCCGACTGGTCGTCGGTTTCTTGCCCCTTGAAGTCGAGACATTGGAATGAACCACCTGGAAGCCCTTCTCAGAGTCTTCGGAGGTTGTGAAGGTCGTTGGCTTCTATGATTGATTCCTTACGTGCAATAGCTCATTCAGAGCTCACAACCAACTGTGAGTAGGTGGCATCCATTTTACAGTAGAGGATGCTCAATGTCAGAGAGGGTAAGTAGTATGCACCGATTCTCCTATCTACTAGAAGTGGCAGAGCCAGAATTCCAACCAAGGTCTGCAAACCCCCAAAGCCAGAGGCTCCTTCCCACTGTCCATCCTTTCTCAAGAGGTTTAATAAATCCATTCATTTTTATTTATGGAATTTAAAGTCACACTTTCTAAACCAGTGTTTTTCAAAGTGTGGCCTGGAGCCACCTGCAGTAGAGTCATCTGGGATGCTTTTCACATATGCTGATTCCTGGACTCCCTCCAGATCATTTGAAGCAGACTCTGGAGAAGGGGAACTAAAATTCAGGAATCTGTGTTTTCGAAAGCTCCCCAGGTTATCCGGAGACACTTTGAAGTTTGAGAGTCACCAATTTTATATTGCATTATTTTATATTGCACTATTAGAATTTATAATGTGTTGTTTCATTTTAATGCAGTTTATTTATGGATCCATGGCTCAGGGAAATTATTTCTTCTTTTTAATTTTTATTAAATTGTCCTTTTTGTAAGGTATACAGATCCCAAAAAATGTTATATTAAAAAATATGAGAGGTTCTCACATACCCCACATCCCACTCCCCCACTCCAAAATTTCTTCTTAATATCAGGAAAATAGAATTTTAAAATAGCCTGTTCCTTCTTCCTGTTCCTCAGTTTCCTAGTGAACACAGTTCCATCAGTTCCATGGCAAATGGAAAGGAATTGGAGGTGTGTCATGGAAGGCATCCTGACTGAGGCTCTGGAAGGCAAAGGCATGGATGAACATGAGCATAAATCCCGATTAGAATCACACCGAGCTGGAAAGGGGATGAGCACAGGAAATGATGTCAGCTAAATATTTATTATGTTCCTGACACTGTTCCATACACATTACGTCATTGAAGAGATGCAGTACATGTGAGTCAATCCTTTTTATTTACAAAGAGGGAAGGTACCAGTATCTCCATTTTAGAGAACAGCCACTTTCTGAGGCGAATCATTCATTCTTTCATACAGTCACTATTTCTCAAGCCTTATCTTACTAAGACACTGAGAAAAGAGCAGTGAAAAGGCCGTCTAGCGACCTCAGGTGTCACAGAACCCTGTCTTACCCACTGAAGAAACTGGGACTGAGGGAGCAGGCTGGGGCTGGCTGGAGGCTGCCGCCTGCTGCTGGTGGCCCTGGAGCTGGGCAGGAGCTGCACCCCTGAGTGGGCGGTCTGATGGACACCCGCCCCTGACCTGTCCAGAGGGGGTGGTCCAGAGGGGAGCGGCAGGCGAGGGGGCTGGAGCGAGGCAGAGAAGTAGGCCAGGAAGGGGAACCCCCAAATCCCGACGGCCTTGGAAGGTGGATATCACGTCCATTTCATACAGGAGGAAACCAAGGCCGGGAAAGGTGCAATGACACGACGTGGGAAGTGTCCAGAAGCCTGCTCCAGCACCCCACCCCTCCCGCTTTTCTGCTCATTGAGGGAAGCCTGCGCAGGCCGCAGCTCTGAGGAATTTATAAATCGATACTCCAGGCTGCTGCGGATTCCCGCTGCCAACGTTTATTTAATTGCAAGTTCAAATCACACAGAAAAGACAATTTTCTCCTTAAAAGGTTCTGCGGAAAGATGTTCTCTGTTCTATGTAGCAGCCTCCTCGACTGTGTTTGTGTCTGAAGAAACGACTAGTCTGACAGGAAGAATTACAAATCTGAAGCTCGTTTTGGCGTCCCAGTGGGAAGGTGGGTGGAGAGTCTCACAGCAAATTTAAGAATTCAGAATGAAAACGGAGCTGAGTTGTTTTGGGTTTTCGGTGACACCTCGGCATCACCGCACAGGCGCGTCAGAGGCGGCTCAGGACGCCGCCGCCTGCCGCCTGCTCTCCTCCGCGCGCGGGAGCCGGGCACCGAGGAGGGCGAGGAGGGGAACCCCCGCCTTTGGGGGACAGGGGCCTTCTCTTCCAGCCTGCACCAGGAGGAGGGCAGGGGGAGCAGGGGGGCTCGGAGGCCGGCTCTGGGTCTGCTCTGAGTTCTGGAGGGAGGCTATTGGGGGTAGGGGGCTCTGAGGCCACGATCTGGGGACTTTGAGCCTGGAATTTGGGGAGCTCTAGGTGGAGGGTGGGCGTTGGGAGCAGGAGGAACGAGGCGCCCATGAGGGGTACTGGGGAAGGCTCTCGGGGGCGGGGGCTGCTGTGGAAAGCTGAGGCGTGGATCTGGGCAGGGCTGTGGAAGCCTGGCTCCCGGGCCTGGCGCCGCGGGGAGCGGGCGGCCGGCGTCGGGGGTCGCGGCGCAGGGCTGGGAGTTGGGGGTCCAGGCCCACGGAGGAGGCTAGAAGGGAGTCGGGGGCCACGGCCTTCTCCGGAAAGTGGGCCACGCCGCCGACACCCACCGCGCTGCCAGGCGGGGCCGAGGCCGCCCAGGTCCCGCCCGTCACGGCGTCCAGGGGCGGGCCCGGGGCTGGGGGCCGCGACCCCGAGAGCGCTGGCGGGGCGGGGCGGCCACGGTCCGGTGCCCGCCGCCCGGGATTGGCTGCCCCGCGGGCTCGTGGGCGGGGCCCCGGGCGGGGCCTCGCTCGCCGCTGGCCGACGGCGGGGGCGGGGCCTGCGGGGGCCCGGCAGCCAATGGGCGCGCGGCCCCGGAGCAGCTCCAAAGGGCCGAGCGCGGCGGCGGCGGCGGCGGCGGGAGGTGGGGCGAGGCGCGGCTGGCGGAGGCGAGGCGGCCGGGCGGGGCCGGGCCTCAGGCGGCGGCGGCGGCGGCGGCGGCGGCGGGACCATGGAGGAGGCGGCCGCTGCTGCGCGGCCCGGGCTGCTCCTCCTCGTGCTGGCGGCGGCGGCGGCGCTGGCGCCGGGGGCGGCGGGTGAGCGGCGGGGCGCGCGGGCCGGGCTTCTGGCCCGCTCCATCTCTTTCTCAAACATGGCGCGGGGCCGGGGGCGCAGGTGGCGGCGCCGGGGCCTGGCCGGGCCGCCCGAGGCCGCCCCGGCTGCGGGCTCCGCGGCTGGCGCCGTCCGGGCTGCGGGCGCTACCCCGCGGGGGCCGAGGCCGCCCGGGCGGGCCGCGCAGGGCTGCCCCCGCCACCCCTGGCGCCCTCTGCGGCCTGGTCCCGGCGACCCCCGCCCCTCGTGGGTGGGTGCCCGAGGCCCCGGGTCCGGGGCGGGGTCGGACAGGGAGGCCGGGGGACGGGCGGCGAGGGCGAGCTCTGAGCTGAGAGGGCCTCCCCGGGCGGCGGGAGGGGGCGTGGTGCGGCGGCGACCCTCGGGGCGCGGGGCAGCCCGGACTGCCCGCTTCGGCGCCGACCGGACCCGGCCGAGGGGGGCGGCTTCCCCAGCCGGGGGTGGCCCTGGGAGCGGAGCCGCGACGCTTTGTGTGGGGAGGAGGCGGCCCGGAGATGTGCGGAATGTCTCTTCTGCGGTGCGTCTGGAAGTGTTGAAGCGAATCCAGGGACCAGACGGCTGCCGATTGTTTGCGCGGTAGAAACTTGAACGTTTGCTCACTCTGCGGGGTTTGGAAGGCTGGAAGGAGAATTGCTCTGTGCATTGAACAAACGCTTTTATTTCCTCGAAGAAGCATGTCCGCCAGCAATGGTCCCCTTCCTGGGTGACATCTGCCTAGCTGGTTTTCCCACAGTATTCAGTCAGAATGGTGGTTTTCTACCCCATTGGAGGGGAGAGTGAGAAACTTCGTGTTAGCAACCGAACTAACATCCTGGAAACTAGCATATGGGAGTTTAGTGCCAGCAGTTAATATATAGTGGAAGGATGGCATCACATGTTAGGGGGAAAAACGACAAATGAAAAAAAAAATCCTAGCCAACCCAAGACGGCGGGTGCCAATTATTTTTAGTCCTAATCCTAATAGCTCCTGTCAAGAGCTGCCTGTGCTGCAGATGCACAGAGCACGCTGAAGCTCTTTATATCATCCTCACCACTCTCAACGCTCAGGGCTAGTGGCATTTGCCTCATTGAAGGGGCGTGGAGTTAGGATTTGCACCCAGGGCTGTTTGCAGAGGCATTAAACTGTCCGGCACAGCCCATTTTTCTTTTTCAGTCATCTGATGAACAGTTGCTCATTATTACTGAGATTTTGCCCTCTCAATTTCATTATCAGGCTGGCTTCCTTGTGGCTCCTTTCACACTGGGACTACAGTAGAGGCGTAGGTGGAGTTTTTGACCTTGGAGTGAAGGGGTGGGGGGGTGGGCCAAGATAACCGTGGACAGCGGGGAGAACCAATTTAGTTCCACATCAAATGTAGGTAGCATTTCTACACCACTCTTTACTTACATAGCTTAGTTCCCTCTTTTCCACTTAGCGCAGCAGGTAGCAGCATTGGACTTAAATGGATGTACAGAACTTTGCTTCCTGGGAGGAGCATGCACGTTGGCATGCGCTTCACGGAAAGCTGGTCGGATGCTTACCCTCTAAGCACACACTGCTTCGGCTGGCCCACCTGCTGGGCTTGGTTATGTTGATGTTTCAGATCACTCTTTTCTTATAGGCGGAAGAAGTTAAGCTCAAATGCTCTTTTTAAATTTATGATTTGTCTCCCTTATTCAAGAGCTTGCCACTGTTCCTTATCGTCTGGGTATCAATTTTGTATTTCTCTGCCCAGCTTCTGCTCTCTTGAACATGAATTTCTATAGAAAACTTGCTTCCCTGATCCTTGCACACAGTTTAGTATCTCTATGTCTACATCTATAGCCCATGGGAAAGTACTGGTTGCTTCCTTTTTGCATCTCATGTCTTTATTTCCTTTGAAAACATGCTTCAAGCCCCGTTCCTTTTATTAATGCCTTTTGAATATGATCCTTCCTTGGCATGGATCAACATAGCCCTTTGTATCAGCTGAGTCCTGTTCATCATCCCTCAAGTCAAGTCGCTTCTCAGTTTCTCTCATCTAGTCTTTTCCAGTTTGACTACTGCCAAACTTATAAACCTCCACTATCCCCAGAAGGACTTTACAAGATTCCCTGTTTGTAGTGAGGGCACACACTGGAGGCTGATGTTAGGGCCATCTCCAAATAGCCAACCTGGGGTCTCCCTTCTCACTACAGCAGACCCTCAGTTCCACTGATTTCTATTCGGCCTCTTCACTGCGTATTCAGTTTTGCCCCTTTTTGGCAGGGGGATGAGGGAATTTCTCAGCCTTCCTTACTGGTTTACTTCTTCTTGAACTCTTTATCCTCCTGTACAGTGTAGCGTGTTGGGCATTTCTGTCCTCTTTGCCCTTTTACTGAACTATATTCTTGAGTATATTATAGGGACCCAGAGGACAAGGATGGTGTCTTTTATTTCCTTTATGCTCTCCGAACCTAGCACTGTTTTGCATTCTGTTTCACTTAAATGTTTGTTGATTAAATGAATTCCATTTGATTTAGTGTTCCTTTAGTATTTACTTCCTTTAGTATTCTTACTGTTCTCTGTAAGTACAGTTTATGCATATTAACTTATAAATCTGTGTGTATAATTAAGAAAAGTATGGTGAAAAAAGCAGTTGGTTGTCAGATTAAGTGATTAGTCCCAGCTCTACCTCCAGTTATGCAGAAATGAGATTGTGAAGATAAAATGAGAAAGTTTGAGTTGAAGGCTGCCATTTGGTATTATTGGCATTCACATAGCAATCCCTTCTCCCATGTGTCTGTTGATTGATCAGACATCCTTTCTGATTGTGCCAGTTGTTAAAATACTTTTATCACCACCTCTCAGATTTTGGTATTCAAAGAGGGAAGTGACTAGTGTAGGGTGGTGTGATTGGGAAGGCTTCCTGGACCCTTTAGGAAGGGTGGTTAGACTTCAGAAGGGCAGAGGGGGGATTCGATGAGTGTAAACGTCTCTGTGTGAGCTGTGTACCCAGCTGTCCTGGCACCTCCTCCAGGGCAGGAAGCCCAGCTTCTGTTGACCAGCCGGCAAGTTACTCTTTAGACTTAGGATCCTCATTCTGTACACTGGGGTTTAACCCTGATTATTTTCCCCCATCGCTGAGAACTCCACACGTCTGACAGGAAACAAAATAGGTCATCTAGGTGGGATGCCCACTGGGGCTGGGCACGCTAAAGGACAAAGTGCTGGGTGGTAATATCACTTCAGTTTGCAGATGGGAAAACAGAGATTTGAGGGAGGAGGTGACTTTCTCAGGGTTGCACAACAAATGAAGGGCAGAGTTAGGAACTTTGCTTTTCTGATCCCAAATCTTGTGCCCTCTAAGGACCTGGAGGTGGGGAGAAACAGGGTTAATGGGTGGCTTCCCTAGGTGACGTTGTTCTCAAAATCCACTGAGATTAGGGAAGGTGTCTTCCTGAAGTTGAGGGGAGGAGGGGGAATGACTCAGGTTATGAAGGAAAAGTCCACTGTCTTTGTTCCGTTGCTGACCAAAGGACCTGGTGTAGTGTTTATGGTTTAAGAGAAGTGGGCTCAGACTAGCTTGGAAGATGGTGAAATGGTTTGGATAAGTCGAGTTTAGTTGAACTGGGGTGTGATTGAATTCCATGTTGAAGTCTAGACTTAAATGGGTGACTTTGTTGTTGAAGTTAAGCAGGAAACCAGCGTGATCAAAAGAATCGTGGAGGAACTCAGTCTTGCTCCTGTTGCCTGTTGGGAGATTCTCGGCCTAGTTGAGAAGGTTATCCAAGTGCAGCACCATTTGCCGGCATAGCGTTGTACTGCGTCAGGTGTGTTGATGTCTGCTGAAGGGGGTTCTGAAAACGCCTTTTTCCCACGGTTGGCCCTTTCGATGTGAGCGTGTGCTCTTCATACCACAGAGCCCTGAGTCCCCCTCAGATGGCGACAAACCGCACCTTTCACTATCCAGCTTGCTCGTGGCTTATGTAATGCCGCGATCTCTGAACAGATGGACTGTGGTTTGGTATCATGTGATTGGGTCATGTCTTCGCTTTCTGCTTCTGGAATTGAGGGCAGATGCTGGCGTGTTTCTCAGGGATTTTTGAGCTTTGCTCATGGAGCTGGCTCTGGGAAACTTTTGGAGATGTCTCACAATTTATGATCTATCTTGACCCAGCCAAACTCCAATATGTAGGATAATTTTTAGTGTCTTTCTCATCACCATATTCAAGTAGTCTCTGTAAACTTTAAGATTTGCTGTCACTCTGAATTAGGCCTGGTTTTAGCTGTATGGTTTGGCTTTGGCCCAAATATTACAGGTTAGTTTCTTGTGGTCACTCTTCTTTGGTATAGATTTGGGATTGACTGACTTGTAGATTTTTTACCTTAGGCACTGTTTTCCCAAACTCTAGTGGGGTTAGTCTGATTGGTTTTACAGGTCCTGTTTTACAGATTAGATTTGTAAACCTGCTCCCTCACTCTGGCAACCTGAAAGCCATGTACATCATAAAGAATGATTTAAGGGAAGCAGATATGGCCCAAGTGATTGGGCTCCTACCTACTGCATGGAAGGTCCCGGGTTCTGTCCCTGGTGCCTCCTACAGAGAATGAGCAGGACAGCAAGCTGACACATTGGGCAGGCATTGCGAACTGATGCAACAAGATGATGCAACAGGAGACAGGAGGAAAGCATAATGAGGCACAACACAGCAGGGAGTGGAGGTGGCTCAAGCCATTAGGTACCTCCCTCCCACATGGGAGGCCCTGGGTTCAATTGTGGTGTCTTCTAAAACAGAAGACCAGCACGCAATAAACAGACACAGCAAATGCAAAAACAGTGAGGGGATGGGGATCAATAAAATAAATCTTTAAAAAAAAAGAACGATTTAACTGTGACTTTGGCAGGGTATGCGCACAGGTTGCTTTGACATTTCTTGAATGCTCAGTGATCCTTGTACCACTATTAATCTGATGGTAATATATCATAAGAATGTGCCAGGCATTCCACCTTCCTTGTCTCAGGTAATTCTCATCACTTCCTGGGTGGTAGTTGTATTACACTCGAAAAGTTTCTTTCTCATGTGCAGGTTAGTTTCCAAAAGATTCTTTGAAAGTCTATTTGTTCCCAAGTCTCGTGTCCAGTGTTTATATATCTAAGTCAAGTTAAGATGAGGAGATAATGGTAGAATATGATGACCTTGGTTCTAACCCAAGATTCTCTTCAACTCTTAACGGTTATTGAAAGATGATAGCATTTTGTTGTTCATCCTTTAATCACAAAGGAATCCACTTACAGAGGGAAGACACTGCTTCAGGAACAAATGTTGACTAACGGAGACTTCACTGGCTGTGGCTCACTCTTCACTTCATCTGCTGTGGATAGGCAGGATTTTGCCCAGAGTGGAGCCTAGTTTGTATCTCTGAAAGTTTGTAAATAGAAGAGCTTCTGTGTTTCCATTTTATAACCAGTAAACTGAGGTCATGCTCTTAGGGAATGGCAGGGCCTGCCCTTGAACCTCCAGGGTGTATGCTGTTTCCTGAACATCATGCCGTTTTCATGCACAGTGACTGCATCGTAGTATTCACTTCAGGAGTAAGATTTTCACCACCTTCCATTCCCCCCCTCCCCCCACTTTTTTATTTTTGTTTTTAAGAAACCATGAGATTTGTTTCAGCTTGTCTTCATTGCATTCTGCCTCTTATTCTGCAACCGCAGTTTACTCAGATCCTTGCAGTCTTTCTTTGACATTGTATTTTTAGGTAATTTGGATCTCACTGATAACGAGACAGTGATAGTTGACCATTCACCAATTGTACTGAGCAGAGAAAAGAAACAACCTATCACCAGCCATCATGAACATTTTGGCTTTTACCTCCCCTTCCCCCATGCGGGTTTTTTTTTTTTAGTACAGTAACCCCATTCTTTATTCTTATTTCTAGCAGTTTACATTAACAAAAAGCTTCAGCATTTAGAAGAAATAGCTTGTTTAATCTTAGCAAATATTTATAAATGATCAGCATTGGGGTAAGTGTAGAAAAAGGAAGAGGTTGATTTGCTTTCAAGAAATATGAAGCTAGGGAATTCAGAAGCTAGGGCACCCCCAGGGACCACTCAATAGAAATGGTAGGACTTGATCCCTCAGCCTGTGAGGGGTGAAGATTTAAGGGGAGGAGTGAACGTTCATTGCTTGAAGGGTAGACTCAGGAAATTGCATGCCCTGAAAGCCAGGCGGGTGGGTGGCCTCTGGAGCAGGGCGTCCACCTCGGGCGCCCAGCAGCTGATCCCGCGGCACTAGGAACGGAGCTCAGCGTGGCTGAGAGGAGCTGGGAGGAGGCCCTGCTGGTCTGTCGCTTCCCCCTTACAGCTGCAGGGCCTCCTCACCTCTAAGTCTCTGCTCAAATGTCACCTTTTTCTCCATGAGGTCCATCCTGACTACCTTTAAAAAATTGCCACCTGTTTCTTTGTTTCGATCCCCTTTTTCCTATCCTACGTCCTCTTTCTGGTTTTTTTTGGTCATACCACCTTCTAGCATACTATATTCACTTATTTTCTTACCACATTAGCTTACTTATTGCTTATTGTCTCCCTACTAGAATGTAAGCTTCCTGAAAGAAGGTATCTTTGTTTTGTTCACTAATGTACCACAAATTCTAGGCACTCAGTAAATACTTGTGGAATGGCTAAGTCTTTGCAGTAAAAAAGTGGAGTACAACAATTAAGGAGAACTCCAGAAAGAAAAAGGGAATGACTGCAAGATGATTTCAGCTAATGAGGAATTTGGCTAGAGAATGATTGAGGGGAAACGAATTCTGGTTTGGACCTGCTGAGTTTGAAGTGAAGATAGGACACCCAAGTAGACTTGGTCAGTAGGCAGCAAAGATAAAGACGTGCAACTGGTTAGAAATGTTCTGTAGAGTTTTAGGCAAAGAAAAGATGATCAGCAAATGCCTTCCCCTCATGCTCTTTCCTTTTTGGATTCCAGAACCCTCAGAAGCCACCTTGACTAGAATATTTGTTTTGAGCTTGAGGTCCTAACTTGGATCTGGAGCCCTGCTCAATTCACAGGCATATTCTTTCCTCCTGGGTTACTGGTCCACGATTGTCTACTCTTGCCCACCCTCCCCCCCACCCCTGATGCCAAAGAAGTGTATGTTGGGAATTATTCTTATACTTTAGTTATGCTTGTACTTCAGTGAGCCTTCAGGTTTAGCTTCTTTCTGCTATAGTAAGTTTGACCTCTTGGATATCTACTCTGGTTCCTGGCCACAGTGGAAGAGAAGTTTCCTTTTGGTTTATACCACTGGTCATGGGTTACTGATGTTATTATCAGTGTCACCTTTACTGTCACCTGGACTTCCCTGCTGGCTGTCTTGTTAGATGCGTCTTATGCTACTGTTTTTTTCTGTGACCAAACTTTGGTACAATTGGATCTCTAGGCCATTTTTATTTTTCTCTTTGATTTTATCTAACTTACGTCTGCTTTCCTTCCAATTTTGAAGGCAGATTCAATTCATGTGACTTGGTAGCCAGGAATTTAATAAAATTTTTGTTTATAGAAGTAGGTATAAGAGCCTCCGCATGTTTGCCTGGAATTACATTGTATTTAGTGTATTTCTTTGGGACTCATTTTCAAAGGAGGATAACACCTAGCTCATAGTATGGCTATGAAGATAATGTGAAATGGCTTAGCACATAGCCTGACACCAGCAGCTAGTCAATAATAAGATAAATATGCATTTAAGTAAATGAAGGACTGACTTGGAAGAGGAAATATGTGTCCATGTGATGGAGCAATGGGTTAATTGGTTGACTAAGGCAGGTCTCAGCTTAGTGTAAGGAAGGGCATTCTATCAGAGAGAGTTGTCATAAAGTAGGGCATTGCTGGAAATACCAAGTAGAGTCTGGATGAACCCCTGTTGGAGAAGTTATAGAAGGAATTTCCTGCATTAGATAGGAGGTGGGGATTATCTCCAAGCTCTGGTTCTGTGCTAGCGCTCTGTGCTTTTAGGGTATGGTCCAAGCTTCCTTGTTTATGACTGGTTTTAGCTGGCATCTATGCCCACTCTCCCTAGCATCTAGGGTCTCAAGATGAACACTGTCTTATTGTATGGAGAAATTTATTCACTCATTAGATTTACTCTAGCCATTTTCCAAAAAGGATTTAGGCAGCTTGAAATAAAAACATGCAGTAAGACCAAAGCTAATGACCAGAAAAGATAAGAAGAAATAAGTAAAAGGAAAGTGAACAATTACTTTCAACTCTTAGCTGAGGAATGCGTTAACACTTGGGTATAATACTCGAGTTTTCTAGCAGCGAGGGCAGGCAAATACGGGAACTGGTAGTTTGTATAGATCCCTCTTTGCCTTTTTTTGAGAATTCATGAGGAGGCTGCTACGTTCTGTGGTAAAATGGAGCCCCAAACACCAAGATGCAAGAGAGGGAGACTCCAAGTGGTGGGGGTGGCTGGATCCAGCAGCCCTGATTCTGGTTCTCAGGATTCCTCATCAGCGTGGATTGAGAGTTCAGTGGTTAACTGCCCCTACCATCTTTTTTTCTCCACTTTTAGGTACTGATCTAGGTTCGGACACACTAGTCTTTGCGTAGTGCCAATGGAATGGGTAAAGGCTGGTCTGTTTAAATCAAGCTGTGCTAAAAACTCGGGGACAATGACTGGAAAGCAACATGAAACCATTCAACCTGGCTTTCGAAGAGATTTTCCTCATGTCCTTTTCCTTTGGCCTCTCCCCACTTGGCAGATGTTGTCTTAGTACTGCCACCAAACAGCCACCTTTCTTCAGACAGGCCCAAGACACCAAGATTCAGAGACCAGATATGCTCTTGCTTGGGTTTCCTGTTTGCAGCTGCCTTGTTTTTGGGCGGTGGGCATCGGGAGTGATGGCTTCCCTTAGGAGTGGCCACGCTTGCCCACATGGTGTGGCCCCCTGTGCTGTTCACACAGCAACCCCCATAGCCATGGACAATTTGTCTGCATTTGTCAGCGTGAGGAGCGGCCTGCGGTGTCAGCTGATAACACCCTGCCGCCCCTGGGAGAAGCAAGCTCCCCCTGCTCTTGAGCAGCGTTTGTTACAGAAGTCTTTGTATAAGGCACATTGGGAAATAAAGCAACTGATCTGGGTTGATCACTCTCCATGAATTGTGGGGATTTGTTTTCCTTTCTTATTCTGCAGTTGCTGAGCTACTTGAGGTCTGTTCGGTGTTTCCTTGTACTGACCAACAGGGCTGAACCTCCTCATTTTTGTTCCCTTGCTTCAGGATAACCATTCCATCTAGATTTCCTAGGTGTGAACCCCACTTATTACATCAGAGTGTATATTTAGAGTTCTAGGACACCTTGTGCAGGCATCCTGTTACAGTTCTACAATATAAGGTCTTTAAATATGCACTGAAATACACAGATAGTTTCCATGGGAGAAAAGCAAAAACAAATGGCTTTTTCTACCAGAAGTTAGGATTGATGTACACATTTGAGAGTGCTGAACATGGAGCAAAATAAATAAGCCCGAGGAGGAACATAGAGATGGAAAAGCAGTAACTGTGACTTCTCCTGCATATATATATGTATATGTATATGGTTAGGTTGTTTTTTCCCTTGGTTTAGTCATTCCTAAATCAAATCATAATGAGCTCTAATTGAGTCTCTTTGTTTAACACATGGCTGTTGATTTGAGTACTTTCTCCAGTTGAAAAACTGACAATTTAATTTTGTTATTCAATGTGCTACAGATTTGGACAAAAACAAGATTATGTGTTTCCTTCAGCCATAATTATATATAATTATTATACCAAATAAACAAGTTTCAAGTAGTTTAGCTATTTTATCTCATTACACATTTGGGGGAAAAAATACAAATAAGAGACCAAAGATTGCTCAGAGTCTCAGTGAGGAAAGATCATTTTTGGTTGCCAGTTGCACCAAAGCAGCGCAGCTCCTGGTAAAGAGTACTGCAAATGTAGGAAGGAAGCTGAACTGGAAATAGGTTAAAGTGATAGTTTTCATGGATGTGGGGGAACCTCTGCAAGTACAATTTGAAGCGTCATTCCAGGCATATAGAAAACACGCAGTAAATGATAGCTGTTTTTAAGAAAATTGTTTTTCATGGACTCATGGAACTCTGAAACTGGCGGGATCCATCACTAATCATGATTATCATTTTGTCTAACTGCTTTATTTTACCTGGCAGACAGGCGTCCTTGGAAGTCTTGTGGTGTTTTGGGGGTAGAACAGTCTGCTAATGACAGAATACTTGCTCTGTTCCTTTTCCTTAATTTGATAGGCTGTGACAGTTTGAAGTTCTTTTATGAATCCCGAAAAGAAAAGGATTGTGTTCTTGAACCGATCCATTCCTGTGGGTGTGAGGCCCTTTGAGTGCATCGAGGGGCCTTTGGTGTGGTTACTAAATAAGATCGCTTTAGGGCTTTTGATTGGACTCAGTTGGTGAGGTGTGAGTCATCTGGGGGGTCTCTCTGCTCTTTTGCTGGGTCTGATATAAATGGAGACACAGAGAGATAGACACGGGAGAAAGGAAGCTGCCATTTTTGATCCTGCCATGTGAGAGAAAGAAAACGGACTCCAGGTTCACCTATAGCTGCAGGAAGAGAAGGCGTGAGAGACTGAGAGAGGAGGCCCAGAAAGAGGCAAGCCCTGGCCTGGTGGCCCACAGCTGAGCTCTGGAGGCGAAGGCAGGGACTCAGCAGAGCCTGGTAGCCATCTTGCTTCGCTGCTTGGCAGGTCCCCAGGATGACCAGTGGCTGACTTGGTGAGGAAGAATCTGTGATGGTGCTTTGATGTGGACATTTCACAGATTCGGAACTGTAAGCTTTTTCCCTAAATAAAATCCTCTTTAGAAAAGCCAGTCCATTTCTGGTACTTTGCATTGTCAGCCCTTTGGCAAACTAAGACATAGGTATCTGTAGATTTCTTTTATTCTGCAGTTTGCTCAGGGTTTTTTGTTTGTTTTAATCCTGATTAGGTGTTGAATTTTATCACTTTTTTTAGTTGATATGAAGATGATATCTGTGCTAGATACAGTTCCCTAAACTGCCAGAGCCTCGTCTTCCTGCACCTCTGTACACTATCTTTGTCATCTCCCTGGAACGCTCTCCTTTCTTCCTTAGCTTTTCTGAAGCCTCAGTGTCCGTGTCCTCCTGCAGAGAAGTCTTCCTCTTCTGTGTTCTCACAGCTTACCTTTTATCAGCGGCATGCTTACCGCGACGTTACACTGGAAACTCCTCGAGAGCAGAAACCTCATCCTGCCTAAAACCTGCGTGGTCACACAAGGTCTGTTGAGGAGTAGTCTTTCTTCCCGCCCAGGATGCGTGCACTGCCCTTTCCTGGTAGCAGGTACTCAGACTTCCCTCTCTGCTTCTACGCTTGCTGGCTGCACAGCGCTTGGGGGCACATTTCCTTGCCAGCTCTGATTGGGCTCCTGCTGTTGGCGGGACCAGGTGCCCTCTTCCCTGCCCCTGAAGCACAGGCAGCCGGAGGGTGGGTACCACTTCCTTCAGTTGGTGTGCTCGGGCGAGGGCACCAGACATTCTCTAATCGTCCTTCTTTTTCTTTCTTTGCTTTTAGAATAAACCTAGATTATGGTGATATACTCAGAGCACTTCTGTTTCCTCATCTGTGAAATAAGGGACTAGGATAAGATAGTGATCAGGTTTCGGGTTAATGAGTTAGTTCTTTACTACTTAGGGGCATTAGGCATACATCGACCAACTGGATGAGTTCAGTACTTGGCTAATTTGGGTTGGAACTTAAAATATACATCCTGTAGGTACCTTCCTGCTGCTATGGTGACATTCTTGGGCTTGCCCTGTTCAGTCATATTGCTGAACAACTCTGTGGGGCAGGTACCTGTGATGGAGAAAGAGAGAAGAGCTAGTGCTCACGGCCGTTGCTTTATGTGCTTGCAGTTTACTTTGTGCTCTATGTGAGTGTTGCTTCCTAGAGCTATGTGAGGGTTATCTGTGATTCCCTAGAACCAGGGACTGGCACAGAATGGGTGCTAGTTAATACTTACTGCATGAATGCATAAAAGAATTTTGGGGCATTTTATTATGTGCCAGGCACTATCTAAATATTCTATATACTTTGTTTCATTTAATTCTCAAACTTTCTGAGACTGGTACTGTTATTGCTTAACCTAATAAATTTAGGAAGCAGGCTTAAGTAAGTTCAATGACTGACAAGATTACTCAGCTATTGACTGGCAGAGACAGGATTTAAGCTTAAGTCTTTTTGTCTCCCAACTCCATGAGCTTAACTACTATATTCTTGTAATACCCACTAGTCAAAACAAATCTAATAAGAAACCTGTACAAAAACATGCTTAGATTGGGGAAAACAGAAATTCACTTACTGCATTAGCATTTACCAGCAGAAATAGAAGTTTCTCCATTTCTTTTCAGGGGCTGGGGTTCGGCAGAGTGCACACAGCACATCTGCTCTGTGCGTTGACGTGCACCCTCAGCTCCCTGGTATGGGGCAGAAACGAGGCCACTTGGCAGGAGCAGAGTGGTGACCACACGTGGACAGCTTTGCTTCCTGCCCTTAAATTCATGGTAGGGCTGTTTTCCTGTCAAATGTTCTTCTAAAATATCCATTTTAGCTGCTCTATAATATTTTATTTATGATTACATCATAATTGAGTCCATCATTGTCCCATTGTCATATATATGTAGGTTGTTTTCAAGCATGAAATATGGTAATTAACATCTGTGTGCTTATATCTTTGTTCTCATATCCTGTTTCCTTAGACTAAATTCTAAGAAGTAGAATTACCGGAGTAAAAGGTATAAACTTTGTAAAGATTCTTACTAAATCTCATCACGTCATTTTCCAGAAAGAACATAAAGTTTTGAAATTGGCATGAAGTGGCCATTCTCCTTAGGATAAATATGCTGAGTTGGAGTTTTGAAGAGAGCATAGAGAGAAGGAATGGCACATGGAGATGCATCTAAAAGTTTTTTTTATAACTCTCAATATGTATCATATACTCACAGTTTTCAAAAGTTAAAAAGTACAAACGGATATATGGTGAAAAGTTTCCTCTCACCCAGCCTTCCGAGGAGATGCTTTCTGAAGTATACAAGCCAATATGCGTATGCATTGCTTGTAACACAAATGTTACCTTGGCAAATACACTGTTTTGCACTGTTTTTCACTTAATACATCTTAAAACTCAGTCTACCTCAGGACATAAAATGAGTAGAGGCTTCTGGTTCCAGCTTTAATTCTATGACAAAGTTTAAGTGACAAAAATTGGACATTATGTGAGATTTTGTACCCATTACTGCCCTGGATAAAGTTAACAGTAAATACTATCAACCCTTTTTAAATCTGTTGTTAAATCAGTTTCCCAAATCTGCAAAGTAGATCTTTATCCCGTACTTGTGCAGTTTATTTTGTACCTAAATGAAGGTCTTTGTACTAATGGTCTCTTTTAACTCATCTTGCCATTTAGGTAGCCCATTCTTTTCTTTGTTATCAGTGAACATTATATTAACTAATTCCATGGTACCTAGAAAACTGGAAAATGGAGGTTTTATGAGCAAAACAGTGACTGAGAATTTAGGAGTGACCCTCATTCTCCCAAGATGAGGTAATGATTTTATAAAGGATGCTACTTAGGTGTTTGGAAGGTGGTGGGTGTTAAGTGAAATTCATCTGGAGAAAGGAAAATCTGGAAAGCCAGACTTTTATTCTTAAACTCTAAATAGGTGATAAGATATCAGGACTAGAGGAAAATTTACTTTATGTTGTGTGGACAGTCTGTATTTGTCAGTCTTACTTTGACCTTACTGCTGCAAGGTAACCCAAGAGAGTTGAGTTGAGAAGGATACAGGGTGCTTTGAGGAACTAGAGCTGGGGCCTTGGGTTGCAGGGAGCTGGTGGTCAGGCTTTTAGGCTTGTCTAACAGAGCGGAGCAGCATGAAAAGGAAGAGAAACCATGTGGTGTGCTTTTCCCCAGAGTGGGGAGGGGCAGAAGAGGAAAGAGGAGAGCCTCCTCGGAAGTCCAGTGGGACATGGCGTTGGGAGTGGAGAGGACAGGGGAAGGCAGATTGCTCTGAGTGGGGGAAGAGGTGGGAGGGTAACAAGCATTGACATTCATCCCTAGAGGGATTTGTTACAGCTTCTAGCTTTTACCTTCACCTTTGCCAACAGTGGTGTGATCTGCTTTAGCTGAAGCTAAGCAGATTGAACAGAGGGCGTCGTGTCTGTGAGCTCCTTGACCTGCCTGGCGGTGCATACTTGTAGCGTGCTCCAGTGGGCAGGGGGAAGGTCAGAAGCAGTGAAGACTGTAGTTCAGACTTGGTGAGGGGAATCTACACCCCCTGCTTGCCTTTTTTCTGCTGAGCTGTCTCAGCAAGAATGACCTAGGAGGCCCTGCAAGAGTCTTGCAATCCCAGGTGCCAGAGAGGAATGGAAGTGTTGGGGAAGCCCTGCTTAGGATGATGCTGTATTCAGTTTTGACCTACTGGATCAGCCAGGCAGAGTGTTTCCCAGAAAGTCTGGAGCATCAATGAAAGGCCAGGACAAGTGTGGAACTGTAGATCTGCGATGAGGCAGAGGGCTGAGTGCAGAAGGAAATCCAGGAAGTGCAGTGTCATGGAAGGTATGTGACTGTGTCTCAGATCCTAAAAAATCTAGGAGAGAACATTGCCAGAAGGGCATCCCTAGTGTTTCAAAGGGGCGTTTACCGATAGAGTTCTGGATTGCAGGAAGGTGGGCAATGGAGAGAGAGATGTCAGATTTCAAGGCTGAAGTGCATGCAGAAAAAGAAATTGTGTGGGTACTCTCCCTCTGCCAGCAGGCGTTCCTCAAATACAGTTTTAGTGAGATGTTACTTGTCTTGTTCACGCGAAGATAATGTTAACCTTATATTATGACATTATTGGATATTCATTAAATGGTCTTCTAAACCGATTACTGCTAGAAGTAGGAATGGAAAAGAGTACATATTTACAACCACATTTATTGCACGTGAACTTTTGCAAATTGTGCTACAAAGTCTGGACTGAAATAATGCTTGTAGCACATATAAGGTATTTGCTATTTAGCTATTGTCTTTTGAATATATCATGCCTATATTTCCATCTCCTCTGATGAGTCAAGATCCCTGTATTTTTCACTATTTTAATAACTTAACTATGCAACTTCTGCTTGAATTGTGTGCCATGAGGACAGTTGGCCTGAAGGAGATCTGAAGAAGCAGCAGTGAAAAAGCTAGTGATGGTATCTGTTTAGACCATGGTTATTCATGATGCAGCGTGTTTATCATTGTTTTTAGAGTATCTTCTAAATGAGAGTATTTTAAAAATTCTTGTAGGGAAATGGACTTGGCCCAGTGGTTAGAGCATCCGTCTACCACATGGGAGGTCTGCAGTTCAAACCCCGGGCCTCCTTGACCCATGTGGAGCTGGCCCATGCACAGTGCTGATGCGCGCAAGGAGTGCCCTGCCACGAAGGAGTGTCCCCTGCGTAGGGGAGCCCCACGCGCAAGGAGTGCGCCCGTAAGGAAAGCCGCCCAGCGCGAAAGAGAGTGCAGCCTGCCCAGGAATGGAGCTGCCCACACTTCCTGTACCGCTGACAACAACAGAAGCGGACAAAGAAACAAGATGCAGCAAATAGACACAGAGAACAGACAACCAGGGGAGGGGGGGATTAAATTAATAAATAAATCTTTAAAAAAAAAATTCTTGTAAGCCACTCTTAGATTCCCCTTACTCTCCCAGTGTACTTGTGACTTTCTGTTTGGGAAACAATGCTTTAGCAAATATTTTGTTTTCACTCTCTAGGGGTATAGGATTCAAAGATGGGAAAAACAAAGCATAAAAACTTGGCCCTTCATAGATAATGAGAGACACTTAAGTAGAAACAGATTCATTGTACTATCCGGAAGGTATGCACAGAGGGAACATATTGAGAGGAGCTACCAGTTGTCTTTAAGGTAAGGGAAGAGGTGTGGAGCACATCATGGAAAGAATCTTGTTTGAGTTGGATTCAAAAGGAGGAGGGGCAGACAAGGAAGAGTATGTTTAAATGAGGGCAGATTAGTATCCTGTGTACAGAGCAAGGTCACAAAAGACGCAGTCACCAAAATGGTGAGTTGCCCGTGGCCCCGGAGAGCATTTGTAGTGTGTGGAACCGGTGGAAAAATCTCACCCGTGCTGTGAGGTGTTTAGCCCTTATCGCACATACTTCAGGGGCGCCTTGAAGGTCTTAGAAATAGGGGAGTATTCCTGGCAGTATTTTTTTTTTTTTAACATACAGCACTACCACTTTTTTTTAAGTACTGGGAGCCGGGGATTGAACCCAGAGCTCAACCACTGAGCGGTCTTGGCTCCCCTGAGTTGGCTCTTTCGTTTGTTATGCTTGTCATTTGTTTTTTTTTATAGGAGGCACTGGGAGCCGGACCTGGGACCTCCCATGTGGGAAGCAGGTGCTCAACCCCTTTGAGCCACATCTGCTCCCTACCACATTGAGTTCTAATGTTGCCCTTCGCTGGACAGCAGGGCTCTTCAAGGGCCAGGACTGGTTACTGACCTTTGTATAGAGAAACTGATAGAATGAGTGCTTAGTAAACCTTGGCTTACTGAGTAATCATGAGGAGAGGGCTTAGGAGAGAATGACGACAGTGTCACGTGGTGGTGGGTTTAGTCTGTGAATCACAGACCCCTCTGTGGTTCTGTAAAATGCTTGTACATGTAATGTTTGGCCTGCAGTTTCATGGGATTCATGTACCTCTTAAGCCAGTCCTTAGGACATTATACCCAGGGCACCCCAAGTCAACACCAAAGCTCACCGTGAGTAACGATGGTCTCCTTAACAGGCCTTTAATAGTAGATCATGATTGGATCTCTTTCCTGTGCTCTCCCTGTCCCCTGTGTGCTTGAAAGGGGTCAGATCACATCACTGAACCATCTACGATGAAAGAAAAAAAAATAATGGTAACCGTAAACTGGTTTGTAAAGATAATCACCAGGTGTGCAAATTAAAATAAGCATCCAGGAAGCCACTGCCTGAGGAGGACCTGGTGTTCCTGAGTTTGAGTTTAGCAAATGAGTCAGGGGTCCCCCAAGCCACCTTTAGGCATGTTGAGTGCTAGAAGGACTCACAAGATCCAGAACAGCTATTATACTCATGGTTACAGTTTATGATGGCAGAAGGATGCAGATTAAAATCTGCAAAGGGCAAAGGCACATGGGACACAGTCCAGGGGGAAGCAGGCACAAGCTTCCAGGGATCTTCTTCCAGAAGAGTCTTTCATACAGATGTGCTTAATTCTCTTTAGCAGCAACGAGAAGTGCTGTTGAACAGGGACGCCCTCCCCACCAAGTCTTCATGTCCAGGGTTTTTATTGGTGGTCAGCCATTGTAGGCCTGCAGTGTCTATGTGACTGACCTCAGCTACTGAGAATGCAGCTGCTCAGAGCAAAAACAGGCATTTCCCGTAAAGCACATTGTTAGCATAAACTATCTGATCAAATTTGTACCACGTGGCCTAAGACCTCAGGCATACAAAAACACTCATCAGGTGGATCATTCCAGGGCCTCAGAGCTCATTTTCCCAGAGCAGGCCAAGGGTGAGTCCTAAAGAGAAGCCCTTCTTAACAGTGGTGTGTGGTTTGAGCAGCACTGGCCTCCTAAGGTAGCCCCGTCCCACGTGGCAGGTTAGCTGTCCCTGGAGCTGCAATCTAGCTGTCTGCCCCGCCTCTCCTTCTGTAGCTAGTGTAGAGCTGCCTGGTCTCATCATAGATACCATTCCACATTCCTGGACTCTTCCTTTTCCCTTGCCAGGGAGCAGCTGGAGAGTTTGATTGGATGTAAGGACATACTTGTGCTTTGCAACCAAAGTGAAATGTAAGCACCCACTCTAGCATTCAGTCAGTAAGTTTCTTGAATCCTGTTATGTGCTGGGCATGGTGCTAGATGGGGGATTTACAGAGATGATTAACACGGTCTCTGGCTGCAAGTTCCTTATTATTTCATAAGGGAGAAGAGACAAACATCGTGATGCTTACCATACTGGTATCTTTGTGTGTGTGCTTTGGAGAGCATGGCTGGGGTGTGGAGGGTGTTGTGATAATTAGAGGAAGACTGCCCGATGAGGTCATACTTGGAGTTGAGCCAGGAAGATTGTGTGGACCCTCGGGCACAAGAGCTCGTGTTCCTCCTGGCAGTTATGTAGCCACGTGGCTTGTGCGGATGTAGCATATTGTTGCTGGTGCAGATTGGCTTTGCTGGGAGAGTTCCGCGATCCTAGCTGGAAGATGCATGTCCTTGAGGTGTTCACCAAGGGGAAAAGAGAATGTCTGGCTCAATGTGAATCTGTTTCCATACTCCATTACTATCAATCCACCAAAAGCCATTTCCAAACGACAGTGTATCGGAAGTAGTGTTTTCACACCTCGTTCCCCAGTGGGAGAGACTGAATGATCATAGTCTGTGGCTTTGTTTCGAATGGGATGGCAAATGCTTGCCTTGCCTCGATGAAATTGTGTGTAATAAACAAAAAGTATCTATACTTGGAAGTAGAACATTTTTAGAAAACAACCTGGGTCCAAATGTTGCCCTATTATTTGGGCTCCTAACATGGTTCTCAACAGATTTCAGAGCTTCTAAGTACAATGGTGAATTTTGCTTTTTAGCAGTATACAGAAATTGTATAATTATAATGGGATTAGAAATGTACAGTGAATATTGGATAATTTCAAACTCTTAACCTTGGAAGTCTTTTTAAAATAGAATCTTGTTTTCTTCCAGCGTTACAGTGTTTCTGCCACCTCTGTACAAAAGACAATTACACATGTGTGACAGATGGGCTCTGCTTTGTCTCTGTCACAGAGACCACAGACAAAGTTATACACAACAGCATGTGTATAGCTGAAATCGACCTAATTCCTCGAGACAGGCCATTTGTATGTGCACCCTCTTCAAAAACTGGGTCTGTTACTACAACGTATTGCTGCAATCAGGACCATTGCAATAAAATAGAGCTCCCAACTGCTGGTAAGTTGTGTAAGATTTTTTTTTCTTGATACTGTAGAAAAGCTTTGAGGCCTGCCTGTGGTTTTAGAACTCCCGGGGATCTTAGACATCATCTGGCCAGCATGTTCAGCATATCGGTAGTTGCAGAGTTGTGAGAATGGCCTAGAACCTGACTCCTGGATGTGTGCTGTGTGAGAAGGTGCTTCCAGGATAGACTCTCTCTGAGGTCTGTTACACCTAAAAAGTCAGTCTCTGAAAAGAGAATTCTGACAAAGCCCTCTATAGCCACGTGTCACCAGGATCCTCACTTTGTCCTCAACGTAAATTTGAAAGGCATGCTCTTACTTTTCAAAGCAATCAGCACCTTCTTAATGGACAGCGATTGAGAGCAGCACTGGATAAACTGTCCAGGTGCGTTCATTTTGTAAATTCACCTTGCCTTATGACCTTTATGTATAAATTATTATATATGAGTTTTAGGTTTTTGGTCCTTCAGGCAAAATTTACATTTTAAAATGTACTGTTAGAGCCAAGAATTTGAAGTTTTCATATACTGACATGATGAGATTAATTTTAAGGTTCTGTATTTAACTCTTCATAGCCTCCAACTTGTACTACAAAAATTCAAAGGAAGAGGAAAATGGGGGAAACAGGTATTAATGCTAGCAGAATTAATGGAAGAATATCACCTTCATGCCAACACTTGTAAGGAGCTTCTGCAGTTTTTAGTACAGATGACAACAGACTAGTGAAGAGTTGATCTACAATAGGAGAGAGCAGTGAGTGGAAGGACCTGGCAGCATCCCACAGTAGCGGAAGCTGAGGGCATGGGAGTGAGGTTAGGCCATGGGCAAACCCTTGCTGCTTCTCTAAGAAGCACCTGGCTTCAGAGCTCCCTTTGCACTCAGAGCTGGTCCAGATGTCTTGCTAACTGAAGTAGGAAGCGCTGCATTACTCCGAGGAGAAGGGCCAGCCCTGCCTGTGGTGGAAGGGAGACTGCACCAGCTGAAGTGAGAGCAGCCTGGGAAGAAGAGTCAGTCTTCAGCATGATGGTGAAGCTGCCCTTGGCGAGGCTCTGGTAGACTGTGATTTCTTTCTTATGAAGGCATCTGCAAGTCTAATATGGCATAGAAAGTGATCATTCCAGGATTTTCCATTTCCATTGCCTGAGCCTGAGAAATCTGAACAGAGACTCGCAGAACTCACTTCACTTCTAATGTCGGAGAAACCTAACTCCCCACCCCCACCCCTGTTCTCAGCTCCAGGGAAAGCAAATAGCAAAAATATGCCGAATGAAAAGATTCAGTGGTTCAGAAAGAGGGGACTGAACTGGGTCAGTCAGAGTAGATATCACTCCATGGAGTAAGCGTATCTTATAGGAGGGAAAAGCTTTCAGATAGCCCAAGGCCTGTTTTCAGTTGTTCACTATGAAATGAGAACATCCCACTGTTGAGGATCACTTTCAGATGAAAAGCACAATTGATGAATATTTTAAAAAATGCAATATTGATAGTGAACAGCAGGCTGTAATTTTATAGTCAAACTTGAAACAAGCTTAAGGCAAGACAAACTTGAGAAATTGTGTTATAATTCAGAGAAAATGACAGTTGGTGAGCAAATTAGGGATATAGAAGACAGAGCTAGATGATCCAATATGCTTATTATAAGAATTTCAGGAAAAGACAAAAAAGCAGGCAGAAGAGAGGATATCGGGCTTTTAATGAAAAAAGTGTTTTAATAAAAAAGACGCAAATACATATGCAGAAGAAATTTATCAATTTCAAGAATAAAGAAAAAAAATCTTATAAACATTCAAGCACAAGAAAATTCTGGTTACCTGTAGGAAGGAAAAGTCCAGATTTTTTGCTTTGTTAAATTCCAGGAGGCAGTGGCATATCATGTATTGATTGTCACCCAAAAAACCTTGTAATAAGTCAAGCTATTTGTGATATGCAAAAAGCAACAGACATCTTTAGACAATTGAGTATACAGGCTATACAAGGGCCTATGATAGGAGTCAATCCAAATAAAAATTTCAAGAATGGGAAAGATGTGATATTAAAGAAATGGTGGTAAAACAGCCATGCTTAGGGTGAATGCCAAAGTAATGGTAATTAATGTGTTTCTGAAACAATGCAAAATGTTAGTTATTAAGATTATTTATATGAAAATAAATGATCTGGAATTGAAAGTCCAGTCTGGCTGGTTACAATAGACTAAAAGTATATACACATGAACTCTATTAAAAATCAAGATTATGGGAAGCAGATGTGGCTCAATGGATAGAGCTTCCACCTACCATATAGGAGGTCCAGGGTTTGATACCCAGGGCCTGCTGGCCCACGTGGAGTGCTGCCATGTGCAAGGAGTATTGCCCTGCACAGGGGTGTCTCCCGCTCAAGGAGTGTCCCCCACGCAAGGAGTGCAGCCCCGTGCAGGAGAATAGACTGCCCAGGAGTGGTGCTGCCCACATGGAGAGCTGACACAACAAAAAAGAGACACAGAGAAGAGACAATATGAGATGCAGTGAACTAGGGAGCTGAGGTGAAGCGAGAGAATGATCACCTCTTTCCCACTCCGGAAGGTCCCAGGATAGGTTCCCAGAGCTGCCTAGTGAGAATACAACAGACAGAGAAGAAAACAGTGAATGGACACAAAGAGCAGACAACGGTGGGGGGAGGGGAGAGAAATAAGAAAAAAAAGATCTATGTTATGTTATGCACTGGGGTGGTGAGATTGTATAATTTTTATTTTTACTTTTTGCCCATCTGTATTTAATTTTTTTTTTCCTTCTGTGAGCATTTACTGGGCTTGGGATAAGAAGACAAGCCAAAAATACTTAAAAAAAAAATGTTTAAGGGGATGTTAATGGGAGTGGTTCCAGATTGTTGTTATTTAGTGACCTGAGGCTGATTAATGGGGATATCCTGGAGTGGTGGTGATGGCCGGCCTTGTGATTTAGATGATGATCAAAGAACAAGGGAAGTCTAAAGGGATGTTGACAGAGCTGGTGATTATCCAAGGAGGCCCATGGGAGAAGCCTGGATGACTCACTTGTTCTGGGTTTGCCTAGACTTGGCTGTAAGAACTGCTCTAAGGAGGTGCAATGATGAAGTGGTGGCAGTGGCCAACTGCAGAAAATATGGAGGATTAGGAAAATGAGGATGCCATCTACAGTGCTTTTGTTGTTGATTATGTTTATTTCACTTGAGGCTCTTTTTCAGTAAAGCCACCCTCTGGCCTTGGTCCCGTTGAACTGGCAGCTGTCATTGCCGGACCAGTCTGTTTTGTCTGCATCTCGCTCATGTTGATGGTCTATATCTGCCACAATCGTACCGGCTTTCACCATCGAGTTCCAAATGAAGAGGATCCTTCATTAGATCGCCCTTTCATTTCAGAGGGCACTACGTTAAAGGATTTAATTTACGATATGACAACATCGGGCTCTGGATCAGGTAGTGTAATGCTTTTCCTTTTTCCTAGGAAGTCTTTAAAGTTTGCATTTATTTTATTAGTTGGCTAAGTTATTTGGCTTAGTTTTGTTAAAACTTGGGTTAGTGTGACCAGTGTTTCAGATTTGAGCCTAATAAAGGTCTTTAAGCTTGAGCTCTATCAAACTGGGGCTAGTTCAATATAGACAGTCATAAATCAACTTCACATTTGTATAAATTTCAAAGCATTTCACCTATATAATCTGTATACCCCAGGAAAGCATGTTCTTAATCCATTCCTAAGGGTGTGAACCCATTGTAAGTAGGACCTTTTGATGAGGCGATTTCAGGAATCTCAGGTGTGGCCCACCTGAGTCAGGATGGGTCTTAGTCCTATTGCTGGAGGCCTGATAGAGAAGGCCACTGGGAGAGACGCCACAGGAGTACCGGAGGAGAGGAGACACTGCCGTGTGCGTGACCTCGCGTCAGAAAAGCCAGGAACCCCAAAGATAGCCAGCCAGAAGATACTGACCCAAGGAGGAAGCAGGCATTCTGAACTTTGAAGCCCTGAGCCAATAAATTCCTGTTGTTAAGCCAACCCTCTGTATAGTATTTGTTTTAGCAGTGAGGAAACTAAAATGATTCTTGGTCCTGGAAAGTGGTTTATTGCTATTGCAAATACTAAAAATGTGGAAACAACTTTGGAGTTGGGTAATGGGTGGAAGCTGGAAGAATTGTGAAGGCTCCAAAATGTAGGAATGGATGTGGCTCAAGCAGTTGAGCACCTGCTTCCCACATGGGAGGTCCCAAGTTCAGTTCCTAATGTCTCTTAAAAGCAGAAAAACAAGTAACAAGCAAACAAATGGAAACACCGGGAGCTTATGTGGCTCAGTGGTGGAGCACCGGCCTCCCACATCAATCCCTGGCCCCTGAACCTCAAAAAAAAAAGAGCGAGAGCTGTAGAGAAAGTTTGTAATATCTTAGAGAATATATCGTTCATCATGAATGGAATGTTGTTAGACATACAAATGCTAAAGGTATTTCTGATGAGGCCTCAGAAAGAAATGGTAACTGTTCCTTAGAAATTAGCAGGCCCAATTCGTGTTACATCATGGCCAAGAACTTGGAACAATTAAGTTCTGATGTTGGCTGGAAGGCAGAACTTGAAGGCGATGAACGTGATATTTATGTGACATGTCCAGGCTAAATGTGGAAGGTGTATTCTGGTTCTTCTTGCAACTTATAGTGAAATGAGCGGCGAAGGAGTTAAACTGAGGATTAAATGGTTAAGCACAAGAAAACCAGCAGTTAATAATTTTGGAGAATCCTCAGCCTACCCAGATAGGGTGCTCTGAGACTAGGGCCAGAAGCTGCTCTGTCAGGAAACTCTTGAGCATCCGGAGGTGAGTTCCCAGAGAACAGGGCTCCACATGAGGGCCTAACCATTTTACAGCCCTTTGCTAAAGAGTGTGTGGCGGAACGTGGGACCAGTCAGCCGTTTCAGGGCATGTCAGGATGGGAAATGCGGTTAGCTGGGAAGGGTCTATGGAAAGTTTTATTGCCTGATGGTTTGGCATCTTGAACTACACACAGAGCTGACGAGGTTTTTGCAGAATTTCTATGAACACCACCACTGCCAACCTGGACTGAAAGGGACAGAGAAGAGATGAATTGAAGGAAGAATGACTTCAAGGACAAAACCTTGAAAGCACAGGTCTGGACTGAAAAGATCTCTCGTGGCTGAGAGAGCAGGCCCTCCCACCTGTGTGGAAAGGGCAGGTCCACCCCTGTGCTTGGAGAGGGTAGATCTCGGACCCGTTGCTCAGGAAGAGTGCTGCCTCCCTAGTGCTCGAAGTCAGTAGGGCCAGTGCCCAGGCGTCCCCCAAGAGCCTGGCCCCCATTCTGATGCTTGGAGAGGGGAAGCCCCTCAACCCAGTGTTCCTGACAGCACATCATCCACAGGTGACAGTCAGACCTTGAATACCGTGGAGTGTGCCCTGCTGAGGCTCAGACTTGTTTGAGACCCGTGAGTACTGAATGTCTCCCTTCTGGAATGAGAGTGTCTATCCTATGCCGGTCACACCTTTTTGTATACTGGAAGCAGATCATTTGTTTTCAGACAGAGGCATTTTGCCCTAGGATGGGCCACACCTATCTTTTTTGGGGTCTAGCAGGCTAACTGTGGTAGCTTGGAAAACTATTCTTAATCCATTATTGCATGTGTGGACCCATTGTAACTAGCACCTTTTGTTGAGGTGACTTCAGTAATCTCCGATGGGGCCCAACTGAGTCAGGATGGGTCTTCATCTTCATAGAGAAGGCCACAGGGAAAGAAGCCAGGAGAATATGCAGAAGCCAGCAAAACCCGGAGGAGAAAGAAGACGCTACCATGTGCTTTGCCCTGTGACAGAAAAGCCAGGCACCCCGAAGACTGCTGGCCAGGAGACACCTGCCCCGGGAGGAAACAGGTGTTCTAGCCTCTGAAAGCGGTAGGCCAGCTATTCATATGGTATTTTTTTTAGCAGGAGGGAAACTAAAACATAATCCCATTTGGCTCTCATAACTTTGTGAGGTAGACAGGATAAGGTCAATTATTCTCATATTTGGTGGGACTGAAACTCAAAGACATTGAAAGGATCTGTCTTTAAATTGCTATCCATGGTGTTCAGAATTGTTTAGCAGCTTTGTTTTTGTAGTGGAAAGTAGGTGTGACAGAAAATGTGTTGGGAGTTGTCAAGGTTATTTGCTTTTTTAACATTCTAAATTGCTATCTTCAACACAGACCTGGTTTTTTTATTGAACTAATGAATTCTTTTCTCCCTTCAGAAAGAAGTCTAACCAGCTTGTTATTTAATATAGCTTTGTAGATCTATGGCCCATAGATGTTTGCCTTTCTCGGTTCTGTTTATTGAATTTTGGGGGTCAAAAACAGGCTGGCTAATTGTCAAAATCATCCCCCAAAGCGGGTTTCGGCAGAGCAGTGCTTCCTGTTGAAACTGCAGGAGAGTTACCTTTTGGCATGTCGTGCGTGTGGTTTGGAAGGCTACGAAGAACACTCTGTCCCTTACATTGTTGAATGTGATGCTGGGTAGGAATCAAGAGATCTGGATTCCAGTCCAAACTTTTGCACTGATTTCTCTATCACTATGGCTAAACCATGGGCTTCTCTTGCCTTGTCAGTAATTTGGAATGGATATTGTTGGTAATAATACTCAGTAGTTAGGACTTTTAAATGAGATATACTATCATTTGAAAAGGGCCAAATCCATGGATAAAAATGAAGATTTGAAAATGTATCTAATGAAGATTTCCCTATTTTTTTATGATCATATGACATTAAAGGAATGTTAACCTGTAGTTGTGCTCATGAAAGAATATGACTGAAGCATGAAATCATTTTGATTAATATACAAAGTTCATATAATGGCAAATGTCTATTTTAAGGACATGAATATGTGTTGAGATGTGTGCACATCTGTTCATTCATTTAAATGTGAGGAAACCCGTTTCCTGGCCTGAAGTCTTCTATAGAGTTAGGCAGATAGGCTGAATCCGTGAGTTCTGTCCGTGACTGCTAGGACACATACAGGCTTTCTGAGACAGCCTGGGGGACTCCTGGGACCGGGGAGGCGATGGTGCAGGCATTGAGATGGAGCAGCCATAGTCCTGAAACTCTGAAAGCCTTTGGGCGGTGGTGGTGGAGAGAAGGGTTTTTGGGCTTCCCTGGGGATTTCCATTGATTCTGAGTGAGTCCAAAGGAAATTTGGCTCATTCTGGAAGTTACGCTGGACCACAATTATGCCAACCAAGGACCAAAGCCGCCAAAAAAATCAGGGTGGCTGCAGATCATTTGGTCCCTCCCTGGGAGCCCTTTCCTGTTGCCCATGTACCACCTGGCCCAGGGACCTGTGTCAGGCCTCAGGGGACAAACCCAGCTAGAAGATGCAGAGAATCTGCCCTGCGGTGACAGTTGACTTCTGATTGAGTACATTTGTTTACCTTTTTTTTTTTTTTTTTAAAGATTTACCCCTCCACCCCCCGTCTTCTCTCTGTGTCCATTCACTGTGTGTTCTGTGTGTCTGCTTGTATTCTCATTAGGCGGTTCCTGGGACCTTCAGAGTGGGAGAGAGGAGATCATTCTCTTCGCCACCTCGGCTCCCTGGCCTGCTGTGTCTCTTACTGCCTCTTCTCTGTGTCTCTTTTTGTTGCATCATCTTGCTGCACCAGTTCTCCGCATGGGCCAGCACTGCTACGCGTGGGAGCACTCCACACAGGCCAGCTCACTACATGAGCCAGCTTGCCTTCCCCAGGATGCCCTGGGCATCAAAACCTGGATCTCCTATATGGTAGACAGGAGCCCAATTGTTTGAGCTACATCCTCCTCCCCATTTGTTTACCGTTTTAAGAGTAGACATGAAGCAAATAGGTAGAAATCCATGTTATATGCATTTTAGATGCAGGGACTACAGCTCTCTCTATTGTCTGAAATGCTCGCCCTTTCTCTACCCTCAGCAGCTACCGTGGCCACTTTCTCCACATCAGTGCTACAATTTCTTCCATTACTAATCACAATAGTTCCATAGTGAAATATCAGAGCGTGTACTCTAATCCATACTCTATTCCTCCATCCTGTGAACCCTGGGATGGTTATGTCCACTCCACCTCTATATCGAGAGGGGCATGCCTTGATTTAAGTAAAGATTTCCCACAGTTACTTTAGCCAGCGCCTTATTAACATGAAAACAATTGTTTCTAATTAGACTATTAATTACTTTGTAGGAGGTGGGGAGGTTGATCAAGGAGAGGAAAGTACCAATGAGAAACTTAAAGATGAAAGGATAACTTTAAAAGCAACATTTAGATTTATAAGCATTTCACCTCAGGCAACCAAAGAGTGGTAATTTCATTAACTATAATACCATTGGGCTCATTTGATCCAGCAAGCAGCTTTGAATATAGATTAAAAACAATGCACCTTGTTTGTACATAGATTGCATAATTGGTATTTTATTTGTTAGTGTCAGGCTAATTTAAGATGACAATTCCTTAGTGGATAGGGGACATAGTTTTAAGTGAATTAGAATGGTACTTAGTGTGGTATCACTTAACTACCATTGGTAGTTCTTAAATACTTTTTTGTAAATGAAATGTTTGGTAATATTTAGAAGTAGCTATTTTAGAGCATGACAAGTTCAGTTGGTAAAAATGCACCAGTTCCTCCTTATCCAGGCAAGTCGTTGACATTGTTCCTTAAGAGACTCGTGCTTCCTGGGTGGTCGGGTCCTAACAGGTAGATTGGGGGCCTTGAAATGCTTTCTGTGATTTTTTTTTTTTTAAGTTAGGTCAGAATTTACTTCTTTCTTACGTGCATACACTTTCTCCTCCCATCAGTAACACTGTTAGCAGGTTGCTCTGTCTAAAATAAGATTCTTTTACCTCCCACCCCCACTGTCACTCATGGCCCCTTTTCAGAAATCTGTAGTGGTTCGCCTTTTACCTACTGCTGACCTTGTCCTCTTAAGTCTGGCATCCATGTCTTTGTGTTTTGGGGAGAGCTTGTTTCCTCTTCTGCTGCCTGACCTCACACATCCTCTCTGCTTACCCCACTTGCCACTCTGCACACACGTATGGCGGCTCATTGCCTCCTTTTCCTTGAGTGCATATTATCATCTCCTCCCCAGCCTCTTTGCCTCTTCCTCTTGCCCTTTGGTCTTGTTCTTTCTGCAAAGAATAGTCTAAATTCTAGTTACTTTACAGAGCCTACCTTGACCCTCTCTGCAGGACTTTCCAGATTATTTTACTGTACTTATTATATTATTTGCCTGCTAATCATTTTGTTGCACATGTAGTCTCTGCCCAACTAGATCGCAAGTTCCTTAGATGTTGAGCTGGCCATGGTGTTCGAAACACACAACGTTGATGATTTGTGGTGAATACTGCTTGTCTTTATCTTTAGGTTTACCATTGCTCGTTCAGAGAACAATTGCAAGAACGATTGTGTTACAAGAAAGCATTGGCAAAGGTCGGTTTGGAGAAGTGTGGAGGGGAAAGTGGCGGGGAGAAGAAGTTGCTGTCAAAATATTCTCCTCTAGGGAAGAACGTTCATGGTTCCGCGAGGCAGAGATTTATCAGACTGTAATGTTACGTCATGAAAACATCCTTGGTTTCATAGCAGCAGACAATAAAGGTCAGTCATCTTTGTTTTTTCCTTATGTTGAATGTAGTAAAATATTTAAGTCCCTTTATGTAAATGGCTCCTAAACTTTGTCAGATTTGATGAGAAATAGATGTTTTTCATATAGATCAGACCCATTAGGTCGACAATATGTTAGAAACCTTTAGAAAAAGGAATTTTTGAAAGATTTTCCTGACATTTAACAACATGTTCCTAAGTCTCTATTTTATTTAATGTAAATAACTTAAAAAAAAAAAAACACACAAAAACCCAAATCATGTGCCTTTATTATTTTAGTTCTGGGCCATTGGTTATCAAGTATAGTTATAGGAAAAAATTTATAAGCTCTGGTTGCTCAGAATTGTGAGTTAGGATAGAGCTCAGATACCTGTTTCTTTTTAACCTTTCCTGACCAGCAGGGCATTTCCATCTGTACTTGTGACCTTATTTACAGGGGTGTAAAAATCACTGCTCAATGTAATCTGTGTTCTAAGTCATCAGGGGCTAAGCAGATTAATTCCCCCACCCCATAGACTTATAATTTTCTAAAAATTTTATTCTAGTAACATATGCAACCTAAAATGTCCCTCCTTTTACCATATTCAAATATATAATTCAGTGCTATTAATTATGTTAACAGTGTTGTGCTACCATCACTACCATCCATTACCGAAACTTTTCCATCATCCCAAATAGAAACTGTACAGTTTAGCATTAAGTCTCTGTGCTTCATCCCCACCTCAGCTCCTGGTAGCCTGTATTCTCACTCTATGGGCTTGCTTATTCTAATAATTTCGTATCAGTGAGATCATACAATATTTGTCCTTTTATGTCTGGGCTTATTTTACTCAACATGATATCTTCAAGTTCATGTTGTCACCTGTATCAGAACTTCATTCCTTTTTATGGATAAATAATATTCCATTTATGTGTATATACCACATTTTATTTATCCATTCATCAGTTGATGGACATTCGGGTTGCTTCCATCTTTTGTCAATTGTGAAAAATGCCTCTGTGAACATTAATGTGTAAATATCTGTTGAAGTAAAACTTTCCCTATTTGGAGATGACATGATCTGAAAATCCTAAAAATAATCCACATCAAACTACTAGAGCTAATAAATGAATTCAGCGAAGTCATGGGATACAAGATCAAAAGCCAAAAGTCAGTAGTGTTTCTGTGCACTGGTAAGGAACAATCAGAAAAAGAAGTCAAGAAAAAAATTCCCTTATAATAGCAACTAAAACAATCAAATATCTGGGAATAAATCTGAGAATGTAAAACATTGCTAAAAGAAATCAAAGAAGACCTAAATAAATGGAAGGATATTCCATGTTCATGAATTGGAAGACTAAATATCATTGAGATTAGTCTCTTAAGAATTCTCAGTTAATCAGAGAAATGGTTTCTGCAGGACTTTCCATCTGTAACCACATGGAGATACTGCTGCTGTGGCTGGGGCGTCTGCAGCCTCGGGGCAGAGCAGATGCTGAAGCAGGCAGGAAGCTGTGGTAGTGGAGAGGAGTGGTTGCAGACCCACGCGTCACCTGCTTTGGGCTTCGGTTAATATTATGCCACCTTTCCCACTGGTCGGCTTTGGTCAAAAACTTGTGCCCCTCTGCAGCCTGCACCCCTAGGGAGCAGCCCACACCCTGTGCCCCACACGGCGCCTCCACTGGCCTGTCGAGCTTCCCACGATCTGCATCTGCTGGTTGAATTCCTGTGGTGCCTTTTATCTCATTCCTGTTTATCGCTTCTGTGACAGCAAGGGGCAGTGATGGATGGGGTGGACTGATGGTGGCCCTGAGTGGTACATCACTTCTTATATTCATCCAGAGCTCAATCCTCAGCAGACCTCCCCCAAAGCAGACATATTTCCCAGCTTCCCTGTTTCTTTAGAAAGGCAATTATTAGCTTTTTCGACTTGTCCAGAACTGTTGTCCTCATGTTTCCTTCTCTTCTCTCCTATTAATTTCTGCAACAGTTTTTATTTCTTCAAAATATTAACAGTGCTTATCTTTAGTTGGTGATTCTGGGTAATTTTTGTGATTTTCCTTTTTGTTTCTATTTTCAAATGTATTTACAACAAGCATGTTATATAGAAAATTTCCGATATATAGAAACCTAGAAAATAGTATAATGTACCTCGTCACCAATGAGTTGATTCAACAGTTATCAGCTCCCTGCCAATTGTATTTGATCACTAATCCCACTGACTCTTGGCCCCCAACTGGACTATTATATATGTTTATATATATATATACACACATATATATCTTATTTGCAAATAACATCTTTTCATTGATAAGCATTTTAGATTTGTATTTCTAAATGATGAACCTTTTTTATAAAACATACCCACACTATCACTGTCAATTTATTTTTTCTTTTTCTTTTGAGGTACCAGGGCCAGGGACTGAACGCAGGGACCTCGTAGGTGGGAAGCTAGCACTCAACCACTGAGCTACATTGCCTTCCCTGAGTTGGTTTTTTTTCTTTTGTTTCATTGTTGTTTGTTTTAGTTTTATTTTCAGGAGGCACTGGGAACCGACCCCAGGACCTCCCGTGTGGGAAGCAGGTGCTCAAACACTTGAACCACATGCACTCCCCTCATTGTCAATATTTTAGATGTCCTTAAATACAAAGTCAGGTTAAAATTTTTTCATTTGTCTCTTCAGGTTTTTTTTTTTTATTGTTGAGTTTTTTGTTTCTCTTTAAACAATTGGTTATTCAAATTAGGATTCAAAGGCCACACATTGCATTTGATTGGTATTTCTTTTAAGTCCTTAAAATCTCCAGGCCCCCCCACTCTGTCTTTTTTTCCCACTTGAATTTTATGTTTAAACTGGGTTGTTTGTCCTGTAGAGCTTTCTACATTCTGGATTTGCTGGTTAAATTCCCAGTGTCTCTTAACTTCTGTATGTTTGTTTTCTGTAACATGTTAAGGACAGTGCTAGACATGACATACTTGGGCAGTGATCATAGTTGGACAAAATCCTTACTTATTTTCTTTTACATTCAAAACCGTTTAGCTTCTGTCCCAACTCTTAAAACAACTTTTCTTTATTATGGTCTGTGATCCTGGACTTTCCTTGTTTATTCTTCTTTCTTTTTTTTAAGATTTATTTACACCTGCCCCCGCGCCCCCGGCATGGTTTTTGCACTCATTGTCTGCTCTTTTGTGTCCATTCACTGTGCATTCTTCTGTGTCTGCTTGTCTTCTCTTTAGGCAGCACCAGGAACCAATCCTGGGACCTTCTGGAGTGGGAGAGAGGTGCTCAATCTCTTGCACCACCTCAGCTCCCTGGTCTGCTGCGTCTCTTATCGTCTCTCCTCTGTGTCTGTTTTCGTTGCATCATCTTGCTGTGCCAGCTCCCCACACGGGCCGCAACACCACACAGGTCAGCACTCCATGTGGGCCAGTTTGCGCACAGGCCAGCTTGCCTTCACCAGGAGGACCCAGGAATTGAACCCTGGACCTCCCATATGGTAGCTGGGAGCCCAATTGCTTGAGCCACATCTGCTTCCCTATTCTTATTTCTTAATAACTGTGTTTGCTTTCTGGAACTCTTATTCTTCTTACTGAACCCTCAGAAAGCTCTAATTCTACAAATAACAATTATTCCCTTAAAGAACTTACGTTCATTGGAGTTCACTGTTTAACTGTCAGTGGTGGTGACACTCAAATCCATATTTTGAGGCTTAAACAAATCACCCAGGCCCTGTTTCAGGCATGTTCCAGGTGCTGCTGAATCCTGAAATCTCTCTTCATTTTTGTTCAAGCAGCAGTGAGGCAGTGCTGTCATCTGCTGGTCACCATGGGAACTGGCTGGCCCTGCTGGCTCTCCCCATCCCCACCTTTCGTCCCAGTCGGGGGTTAATGGGCTTTGCTTGGAACTCAGCCCTCCACCCCCTTCCCTTTGCCTTTATCTTCCTCCTCCTGATTTGGTTAATCCCCTCAAGTAGTCCTCTCTCTGTGCATGGCCTCTTAAATAACCTTCTCCCTTCTGCCAGTCCTGTCGGTTACCTCTAGAAAATCTCCTTCCCTCTGCCTCTGTTCCTATTTATTTCTTATATTTGTGGACCTTTCAGAATTCAGTCATAGTTAATAAGCGTGCAAATAAAGCTAGGGGTGCGAGGACAACAAAAAGTGCATCCGTTTATAAAGAACTAGTAACATGGTCTTTAGTACTTTTGAAAGTTACCAGAAATCCCCTCCCCAGTCTTCTGAAAAGTTCCCATCTTTCTTAATCACTTCTAATTAGAGCTGCTTATCTTCAAATAATAGCCTTCAAAGTTTAACTTGATGCTGCTTCTTTTGTTTAACCATCTGTAGGGAAGAAAATGGTGCATTTGAAACTCTTACTTGCCCAGCACTATACTTGACACTTTCAAATCTGGTTCCCTACATTTTAAACCTGACAGCCTTGCAGGGTGAGGCGGGAGAGGAGGCGTGTGCTTCCCCTGAGGTCGCACAGTCTGTAACCCCGGGCCCTGGACCCCAAGCAGGGTCAGAATGACTCAGTGTGTGTCTTCTTCGAAATCATACTGCCGCCTAATATTGTTGTAATGCTTCTTTTTTTCTTTCTGGGTTCATTAAACCTAGGGGTTTTCAGCTCCTTTGAGGTTGACTAGGCTTTTATGGACCAGCCTAGGCAGAATCTTTACCACTATTCCTGCGGGAACACATCTGAGGTTCATGTGTCAGCTTACAGACCAACTGTAGGACCCACGTGCCTAGTTGCCAAGTTCAGTATCACCTTGTCTAAAACTGGCTTCAGCCCTCTTTGCTTCTCCCTCTGATGTTTCAGTTCCCATTTCAGCTTCCCTATGTGTCAGTGGCACCACTGTTTTTACCATTTTCTAAGCTAGAAAACCTTGGAATCACAATTACCTTGTCTGATTTTCTTTGTGAACTGTGTACATAGTCTGTCACTGAAACTTGTTGTTTTTCCATTTAAATAACATTTTTGGTTTTGTCCCATACTCTTCCATTCCCACTGTGGCCACACTATGCTCTAGATACCTGCCATTTCCTTCCTTCCCTCCCTGCTTCCTTCCTTCTTTTTCTCCTTCCCTCTTTCCAGAAACAACCACTGAGCACCTACCTGGAACCAGGCAATGTTCTAGGCACTAAAGAGCCCAGTTCGGCCGCTGGCCATCTGCATCGGCTTAAGAAGGCCACCCTCTCCAAACTAGGACTCTTGTTCTCTTGAATGGGACTACTCATCCTTGCCTGAGCTCAAGAGTAGGGAGGTTACTATGTGGATCTACAGGACATATATGAAAAAGTATCTTGAAAAGTATAAGAAACTGAAAATACAGGAAAATCTAAAGGAAATACGTATCTACGGGTATAAAAAGAACATTTGAAGGCAATACCTACACGCATAAGGAGAAAATCTGAAGGAAGCACCTGTACATGTAAGGAGAAAGTCTGAGGGAAACACCTGTAAGCATAAGGAGAAAATCTGAGGGAAACCCCTACAAGTCTAAGGTGACATCTGTCGCCTGGAGCTGTGTGGTTCAGGGTTGAGAGAGAGCAATGATCACCAAACTTTATAACCTTTGAATAAAGAAGTCATAAATGTTCTACAACCCAAGTGCAACATTGTTTTTCTGTTTTTCAGACAATGGTACATGGACTCAGCTCTGGTTGGTGTCAGATTATCATGAGCATGGATCTCTTTTTGATTACTTGAACAGATACACAGTTACTGTGGAAGGAATGATCAAACTGGCTCTGTCCACAGCCAGCGGACTTGCCCATCTCCACATGGAGATTGTTGGTACCCAAGGTAACTTTTTTAGCAGTCATATTATTTAGGCATTTAATTCTACGAATATAACATCCATTGAGAAAGTTTTAGCAAGAAATCATCCTAATTGGAGATATGTAAAATGAGTGTTTAGACAAGGACATTTTATCTGTTTAAAATCTCAGATGAAGCTAGGAACCTGGGAACTTGTCTAGAGAGTATCCCGTCACTATAATGGCACTGATATTTTTGCCAGTTCTTAAAAGTAGCATTCAGTCTACTTGTGTTTCATGGGGGATCTGAGCTTTAGAGTTCAAGTCTAAGAGATGGTATTTATGTGTAGTATCAAATGAAATGTGGAAATGTTTTATAAATAGCGATGTGCTATACAAATGGTTTCTGGTCATGTGATAACTGTATTTGGACCCTAAGATAAGAAGACTGAAATAGTTTTACAGTTGAAAATTAAATAATAACTCCTAGTTAAGAAATTTTTCTGCTGTGGCATTTATGCGCCTAAGATGTGGGATATCATACCTCTGCTCTGGCAGGTGTCGTCCCCTTGATACCTGGTGGCTCCCCCGTGCCTACTTTACTGCCTGTGTGGTTTCACAGCTTAGCCAGTGCTGTTGCTGTTGTGGTTATTTTTATTATAACAGCTTTATTGAGATATAATTCATGTCCTATAATTTACCCACTTAAATTGTACAATTCAGTGATTTTTTAGTATGCTCATAGAGTTGTGCAACCATCACTTTTTATAACATTTTCATCACCCCAAGAAGAAACCCCATACCTGTTAAGCAAGTCACTTCCCACTTCCCCCCAAAATCCCCAGGCTTAGACAACCACTAATCTATTTATATCTTTAAAGGTTTTTTAATTTTAGGCATTTCATAGAAAAGGATGTATGTAATATGTGGTCTTTCATGACTAGCTTCTTTCACTTACCATGTGTACAAGGTTAATCCACGTCCTTGCATGTGTCAGAACTCCACTCCTTTCCGGGGCTTCCTTGTGTGGATGGACATTTATTTATCCATCAGTTTTGCATTTGGGTCGTTTCCACTTTTTGCCTATTATGAATAATGCTGCTGTGACTATCTGCATACCAGTTTTTGTGGGCGTGTTTTCACTTGTCTTAGGTGGGGAATTGCTGGTTCACATGGTAAGTGTGTTTAACTGTTTGAGGAACTGCTAGACTGTTCCAAAGCGGTTGCACCATTTTACTTTCCCACCAGCATTGTATGAGGGTTCCAATCTTTCCACATTCTAAGAATACTTTTTAACAGCACTTTTCTAATGGTTTGTATTAAAGGAAATAGATTTAATACCAAACATATTCCAGTTGTTAGGAAAGGGCAGTGATCTCGATGCTTGGTTCCTGGGCTGGGACTTTCACTTGTTGACTAGGTTTCCTGCATGTAATTCTTAGGGCACCCTAAAACAAATGCCACCCTCACCTGCCATCCCCCAGGCTTTGGGTTGTTTAAGTTTTTCGAACATCATTTGTAGGTAGGATCACCTCATTGTCCCTATTTTCTTTAAAGAAGTATAATTTCAGTGACTTTTGGTATAATGCTTCATTTGAGGTTGAGCTTGGCAATGGCCAGGTGTTGTGGATGAGGTAGGCTGGAAAGCTTTCATCCTGGGAAGAAGGAGAGGTTGGAAGCTGAAGGTGAGAGTTGTAATTGGTCTTAATCATGTTTAATTTTTGGTTCTCCAGGAAAACCAGCCATTGCTCATAGAGATTTGAAATCAAAGAATATCTTGGTAAAGAAGAATGGAACTTGCTGTATTGCAGACTTAGGACTGGCAGTAAGACATGATTCAGCCACAGACACTATTGATATTGCTCCAAACCACAGAGTGGGGACGAAAAGGTAAAATTGTGACTGAATAATATTTAATATCTTCTGAAATAAGCCTCTTTTTCTTCCCCCCTCTGATTTTTATATGCATATCTTTTTTAAGACTCACTCTTATACTTTATTAGCTGGCCCACAGGCAGATGAGCTCATGGGCTTGCCTGCTGATGAAAGGAGGTCCTTCCAGGAAATATTCTTATCCATTCTGTTAACTATAGTAGCCCTCCGCGATTGCTGTGCAGTTCCTGAAGACATGCTGTCACTCTCCTGAGAGCCTTCATGTGCTGCATCCTCGAGCATACTTCCCCTGCCGTTTCCCTAACTCACCCTCACCCTTTCTTCCTCCTAAGAGGTCTTTGCTGATCCTCAAGACAGCTTGCTGTCCCTCCCAAGGGCTCTCTTGGCACTTTGACCTTGGACCGTTGAGGCACTCACCATACTGTTTTTGTAACTGTCCTTCCGTTTGTGTGTATTCTGTTGATTTGCAAGCTGCTTCATCGCAGCCTTGTATTCACAGCGCCCATCACAGTACCACACATATGGTAGGTCCTCAGTAAATGTTTGTTGAATCTGTGAATCCTCAAAAGCACCTAGCTAGGTAGATTCATGAGCCACAATTCACAGGGGAGGAACCCTCCTTGTAGAGGGAAAGGAACGTGGGCGCCTTCCGACGGACGGTATGCTGAAGAGCTGAGGTTGAACCTGGGCCCTCCCGCTGAGGTACCCAGCTGCCTGCATCAGCATTCTGCCACGCTTCTTCAAAACTACGGCCCTGGCCTTGGACGGGGCCAGCACTTTGGTGTATCCAAATTTAATTTGTGATTTCCGGATTCAGCTGGAACTCTGAGAAATCGTGACTAATGTAGGGGTCTAGGAGAGTGGTCGCTGCAGGTCCTTTGGGTCCTGATCCTGCCACCTTAGCGTAGGGGCTGTAAAACCGGAGACCTAAGGCGGTTTAAGAGCCTGGGCTGCAGGAGCCCTCCAGTGTGGCGTCAGTGTGATGACTGACATTCATTTTTACCAAATATCTTGTTCCCTGGAGTAGGTATGTCACTGCCCTCCTGTCTGCCTGTTTTATGTGACTCCTGCACCTACATGGCACTTCAGGTGGCATACATGAGGATATGTGTGACAGTCTCATGGGTTATGTGTGTCTTTTACTAGAAACTGAGAGCATAATGCAACATAGCATTAAACTGCTCTTTCACCTTTTCTTGGGTTTTAGTTGGTATCATTAATTTGTAAACCAGTGTGGATATTTAATATTTTTTGAATCTAATATTGTATGTATAGATGAGTTTATAGAGCGATGTCTGAAAGGATGTTCCTCAATATGCTGACACTGTGTGGTACTAATAGGATGATTTTTCACTTTGTGCTTTATATACTTTGGGAAATTTGTTATAATTAGAAAGAATGAGATTCTTTCTCACTTTGTTACAAAAAATTTCTTTCTAATTTGTTATAATTAGAAGAATTGAGATTCCAGGGCCAGTAGAATTGACCCAGGACTCAAATGTGGGAAGCTGGTGCTCAACCACTAAGCCACATCAGCTGCCCTGAGTTGGTTTTTTCATTCGTTTGCTTGTTTTTTGCCCTTTTATTCTTAAGAAGTACTGGGAACTGAACCCGGGACTTTCCATGTGGGAAGCAGGCACTCAACTGCTTGAGCCACATCCTGTTCCCTGAATACTATTTTTAAAACAGAAGAAATATGCTTAAGGGGGTAAAAAGTTTTAAAATTAATATTTATTTCTTTTCTTTTATCCTCAGCAGTAAAAGAAAACTTATGAAACAGTTCAAAAATAATATGGCCACCATTCCATAAAATAATTGTTAACTTCTCTTTTAGGTACATGGCCCCTGAAGTTCTAGATGATTCCATAAATATGAAACACTTTGAATCCTTCAAGCGTGCTGACATCTATGCAATGGGCTTAGTATTCTGGGAAATAGCTCGACGATGTTCCATTGGTGGTAAATTGCTCCCCCTTCCCTGTCTTACAGTTTGTCATAACAGAAGTCCTTCAAGAATTTCTGTATTTTTTACTGAGTGAAATTATATTCTCCAGGTGATCACTAAGAGTGCCACAGGAAATGAAGGCGCTAAAGTCTGTAGGGAGGGAAAATGGCATGACGCGTAAATGAACAGCCTTATTCTTGGGTATAGTTTTTCTGTTTCCACTTGAATCTTAGGAAGCATCAGACCCTAACCCCTTGTTATCTTGGAATATCATTATTAAAACAGATGATAGCTTGAGAGGTACCTAAAGAAGCTGTTTCTAGCATGTACTTGAGTCACACTGATTTTTTTCCCCTTGAGATTGTGGCTGTTTTCTCCAACTTCTTGGTCCTCCCTCAGGGACCTCATTTTATTCCTCGGGAGCTGTCTGAGACTTGTTCACCTTGGGATACAGTGTTAGAGGTGGGCGTCTTGGCTCCTTCTCTACCCTTGCAGTGAGTGGGAGGTATCATGTTAGTCATTTCAGTGGAAGAAAGGAATTCTTTTTAATCTTGGTACATTACATCTAACATTTGAAAGGATGTTTGTTTTCACTTTTCGATTTAGTTTTGGATGGAGTGCTTCCGGGTGCTCACTCGTGACACAGTGTTTTAGGGCCCATGCTTGGCAGTGAGAGGAGGTGTGCCCTGCATTGGGGCAGTTGCAGGTAGAGGAAGGGCTGGCATCTCAGGCTTGCCCTGCGGGAGGCACATCTCAGTGATGGGGCTGGTGTCCTTAGAGGTGAGAAGCTGAATGCTCACAGAATAAAATCCCTCCTGGGCTGCACAGCAGCATTCTGAGGGACATGTCAGTCTTGTCGTCACGGCTCAGAACAGCCGTCGTTAAAATAATCTTGGCACCAATTGGTTTCCGGTTGTGGGCAGGTCTGGTACCTACTGAGGGGCGGGAGGGATGAAGGTGGAGGCAGGTGTCAATCCCCTCACCTCCTCAAATGATGAGACCGTGTCCTAAGACTTGCCAAGGGTGCTTCTTCGTGTCAGGGAATGGTTTGGCATTAACTGAATAAATTTGTCAAAATAGAACCTAATTGATTAATTTTTACCAATACAGGAATTCACGAAGATTACCAGCTGCCTTATTATGATCTTGTACCTTCTGATCCATCAGTTGAAGAAATGAGGAAAGTTGTTTGTGAACAGAAGTTAAGGCCAAATATTCCTAACAGATGGCAGAGCTGTGAAGTGAGTATTTCTTTTGGATACAACACAATTTTCTACACTGCTGCTGCTTAATAAATGGAAATTTGCTACTTTCGTCTTTAAAAAGGAAAACAGACCCAAGAATTCCTTGTTCTTTTGATTCCATGGCATTTAAGCCAATAAGTAATAACAGAATAATGTGGTTTTCATATTGACCAATTTTAAGCACGTTGAAAGGGCCACAGAGCATTCCCAGTGGTTATCGATGTATCAGAACAGTGTTAGTTTTACCACGTGAGCTGAGGCACCTGCTCTTTAAACGATTCCTCCCTTCGGTCGGGTCCTTCTGCACAGTGGGAGCAGGGATGGGTGGAGTCAGGAGCCTGTATTCTGACCAGCATGGCTACCATTTCAGGGTCTTTCTTCGGGCAAATCACTCCAGTTCTCTGGGGCTTAACATCCATTTTTTTTTACAGTGAGGGACTTAGATAAGATGATTGCAAAGATGGTTCCGATGATTTTGCATCTTACTCATCAGATTGCCCTTATGACCATTTACCAGAATTTTGGGGAAAATGCTTTCCAGCAGTGTCTGAGCATCTCTTGACCAAAGGTTTCAGAAATGTTTACTTCGTTCTTGATTTAAGAATTAGTGTGACAAATTTTATTTACCCTATCCTTAATTGTTAGCCACTACATGTTATAATTGTTGTGGGGCAAGGCTGTTATCCAGATTTGAAGTTGTGTAGCTCATGGGGAATAGATAACTGGTCACTTTGGTAGTTGATTTTATACCTTAAAATAATGTAGGATTCAATAGAACTTCTCAGAGAACTCTTAGGTACTTTCGAACAAAAGCAGGTATCCAGGCCAGTGTGTGCAAAGCATGTGCATGTGACATAGTTTAACAAAGGCAAGTGGGGCCAGATTTTTTGTCTTTTTAAAACTTGATTCTGACTACTGCAAAGTACAGATTTGACGTATTCATCGCCCAGTCATCAGAGCAGAGTATTTTTAAACAGCTGGCCTTCAAGCACTAAGAAAAGTTTGCAGTGAACATTAAGAGCACACATCCCATTTGCAGTAACTGTTACGTTGTCACTGACATTTTTGTTTTTTTTTCTCGGCTTGGTTAGATTTCTATGAATTTATCATTGATTCGGTCTTCCACTTGTCTGGGGTTTTCTACATCTCCTCTCAATATCTGAAACACATCAGGAGGATTTCTTGACTGTCTCACTTATGTTAACTCCCCTTTCCTGGATCCCATGTCGTCCTGCTTCGTGGCTTACTTGTTTGCTCACCTTTTGGGACTCAGGTCTGATGTTGTCTTCTCTCTACCGATTTCAGACAGCACCCTCCTTCCCAGCCTGCTTGACCTACTTCCCTGAAGTGCTTTTCTCCTTAGCAGAGAACTGCTATTCAACATTCCCTGCATTTTCCTTTCTACTTGCCTTCATCACAAGAATGTACACTCTAGGAGGGCAGGGTTTTTTGTCTGTCCCATTCCCTGCTATGTCCCTAGCAGCTAGAACAGTAGCTGGCCCCTGATGGTCACTCAATAACTGTTTGTTGAATGACTGAATGATGAATATGTGTATGTGCTGGGCACCTGATCCTTTTAGTCTAGAAACAAATTTTCATTTCTAGGAAATGTTCCTAAAGCGTTTCGCTGATTTCTTCCCTGCCATTTTTTCTGTGCTCTTTCTTCAACTTTACTTATTTGAATATTAGAGTTCTTGACTAGATCCTCTAATTTTCTTTTCTCTCCTATTTTCCATTTCTTTGTCTCCCCTCCACACACACACACTTTCTGGGAGGTTTTTCAACTTTATCTTCCAGTTCTTCTATTCAGATTTTCTTTTTCACTGTTATATTTTTAATTTCCAAGTGCTCTTGGTTGTCATTGAATGCTCTTTTTTATAGCCTCTTGTTCATTGCTAGATGTTTGAGGAAAGTGCCTAATATGAAATCCAGAGGTATTACTCAGGGGAAAATGTAAAGTCAATAAAAAGTAAGAACTCTGAATGGTAAATGCAATATCAATATCTTCTCTTGATGACTTTGAGAATATTAAGGTAGGTTTTTGATATTTTCTTCACCCTGTGCAGCTTCATTTTCTCCAAGTTGCTTTTTTGCTTGTTTCAGCTTCTGCATTTCATATTACTTCCTCAAATGTCTGCTCTGGCTCACTCTGTGTTTGAAAGGGGGCCCTGGAAGCCAATAGGAAGCTCGTGTCTGTGACTGGAGCTTTACGCCTGGGCTCTTTAGGGCGGCCAAACGGTTGCTTTCTTAATAACCCCCGAGAGCAGGTCTTTGCTCTCGATCCGCTGGCAGACAGGAGTGCCCTCGTACTCTGGTCACACTCTGCGGGAAGGACTCGTTCAGTCTCCTGCCTGGAGGAGTATGTGTGTGTAAGTTAATGCCCATGTTTGCAGTCAGTGTGTTTTCAGTACAGAACTTCTGCCCTCATGTTCCCTGAGCCAGAAATCTCCATTTTCCTTCTTGGATGAAAAGCCTCTAGACTTCTCTGCTGAGCTCTGAGAAGTTGGGGAGGGCAGGGATCTTGGGGTCTCAGCACTTCTTAAACATACTTTTTGTTTGTAGCCTGATCTGCTTCCCCACATCCAGAGGCACTTGTAGCAGCTAGTTCCTCAGTTTAGGGGAGGTGTCAGTGGGAGTTAGGTCTTTGCCTTGCCCAATTCTGATTAGGATTCAGCTTTTTCAGGTCTGTTAAGTAAGCAACCCCTTGCCCATCTACTTTCCAGCTGCTGGCACTAGTACCCTGTTGGTGGAAATTGAGGTCATTTCATGTGCTATGATAAATAATGCTGGAACAAAAAACCTTACACAAACATTTGAAAAGAAAATTTATGGGTAAAGATTCTTACCCGGATCAATGGAAAGTGGTTCAAGCACTAATTATTTTTCTTTTCTCTTCTTTTCTTGTAGGCCTTGAGAGTAATGGCTAAGATTATGAGGGAATGTTGGTATGCCAATGGAGCAGCTAGGCTCACAGCTTTGCGGATTAAGAAAACATTATCACAGCTCAGCCAACAGGAAGGCATCAAAATGTAGTTCTGCGGCTTGGCCTGAACTCTGCTTTTTCTTCAGATCTGCTCCTGGGGCTTCAGTTGGGAAGTCAATTGTTCTACCTCACTGAGAGAGAACAGAATGATTTTGCTTCCTTTGCAACAGTGTAATAAGGTCAATTACGAACTTCCCAGGATTCTTTGGACCCAAGAAACAGCCATGTGGGTCCTTTCTGTGCACTATGAACGCTTCTTTCCCAGGGCAGTTACAACATGTTGCGTAGTCTACCTTTATTTTTTATTAACATGAAAACTTGTTTTTTTGAAAGGATGGTTGCTGGTCTCACCGTCACTCTGCTGTGCTGCAGATCATCTTGGATGGCAAAGGAGCTAGACGGCTGAGCTGTGTGAAACATTTCTTATTTTAAAGAAAGTGACTGACTCCTGGTTAGTACATTCTCAGAGGATTCTGAACCACTAAAGCGTTTCCTTGATTCAGACTTTGAATGTACTGTTCTATTGTTTTTTCAGGATCTTAAAACTAATACTTAAAAAACTCTTATCTTGAGTCTAAAAATGACCTCATATCGTAGTGAGGAACATAATTTATGCAATTGTATTTTGTATACTATTATTGTTCTTTCACATCTTCAGAACATTACATGCCTTCAAAATGGGATTGTACTATACCAGTAAGTGCCACTTCCATGCCTTTCTAATGGAAATTAGTAGAACTGCTTAAAGTCTGTGTGTTTTAAAACCTGTAGTGTTTGAATTCAAAAAGCTTCTTTATCTGGGGTACCCTCCTTTTTCGTTTTGTTCTTTGGAAGGGCTTTTATGGCATGTCATTCAGAATTCCATTTTTAAAATGCCTTTCTCCTACCAAAACATGCTTAAACCACTAAAGAAGAGAAGTGGCATTAATCAGTAAATTATCATGGTCAGGTTTGGATATTCTCAAGCAAGCTTTTGCATTTTAACACTATTGCCTAAGTAAAAAAATAAATAAATAAAGTGGCACTCTCTAGATGTTTAAAGTACTTTAATAATTTAAAATTTGTAGCATACAGACTAAATTTTCTAAAAGGGAAAGTTTGTCTTGCTGCTTGTGAAAAGCTGTATGGCTGTCTGTAAGCCAGTTTTTTCTTTATCTGATCAGAGACAGTGTTATTTTTTTAAGAAATGATTTACATTTAAAATTAGAATATGGTAAGTGTTAAATAATAGATCTTTTTCTAGGAACATGAAAGTAGTTAATCTGAATAGATAGCGGGTGTGTGAGGGAGTCACGTTTGTTCCTTTGGAGTAAATGTTCAGTGGCTTCTCTCTCTCTGTCACCAAGGTTAGTGTCAGTGTGGTTTCAAGGTCTCTCTACACTGTGAGGAAGGCAGCTTTTCATTCAGTCTTTCCTTCTTGTGTGCGGCTATTGCAGCTGTTTAATTTACATGGTTAGGTCATGAATCCAGTGCGCCCCTGAGAGTTGAGAGAGGTCGTGGCAAAGGATATTCTGAGTATAGCTTCTCCATTCAGAGACATTTTCAGTCAAACCCACTATTTAAGGCAAACTTGTCACGGTCTTCTCACATTAAGTTGAAACTCGCTTATGATAATTGGTTTTTACTTTTTTTTTTTTTTTTTTGCTTTCTCCAGTGCTATAAAGTCTTTGCAGGATTTTTATAGTTTTCAGTGTCCTTTTTATCACTGTGATCTTGTTCTGGGGTAAAAACAACTATCATAGCTGTGAGGCAAGACTTTGACTTTATAGTGCTGTCCATTTCCTCATAAAAGGGTCAGAATAACCGTTCCAGTATTTTGGTCAGTAAGAGATAGTGTTCACTTACACTGACTGAGTTGCGTTCTGATAATGTCTTATCTCTTATACGTAGAATAAATATGAAAGACTATTTGGTCTTAAAACCAAAGTAATCTTAGAATGAATGACATATTACATAGGAATTTAGTGTCAATTTCATGTGTTTAAAAACATGGGGGAAATGTGCTTAGAAATTAATATTTTGACTACAAATTTGAGTTTTTCTGTAATTACCATGATTTCATTTAAGCAAATGAATGAATTTGAGAGGTGCGTTTTAAGAGTTGTGTTATATTACTTGTTTAATAATCTCTAGCTCTGTGATCAGGTACCTTTTTTTTTTTTTTTTTTTTGCCATTTCTAAGAGCCTACCAGATCTGCTTTATGAAATCCAGGGGACCAATGCATTTTATCACTGAAACTATTTTTGTATAATTTTCAGAGCATACCAAAAGTTCATGTCTGATTTAAAATTGTGATACGTGACTTCTCCCTTTCATATGAGGCAATCAACTTTTGCTGAAGAGACTCTTTATTAAATCAAAGATTGAGTTACAATTATGCTATTCTTGCCTAAGTGGATAAAATGTACTTTTGATGAATCAGGGGAATTTTGTACAAGTTGAATTTAGTTCTAAATTGGATTTGTATGTTACCACAGCAAATTCCACTTTTGGCTGATGATGGCTCATTTGAAACTGAAAGTAACTCCTTGGATGAGATGGGTCGTGGGTACTGTGACCGTGGCTCCAGATAAATTTGACCAGAGCATTAACTTTGTCATTTAGAAACACAAGTCTTTGCTTATACTGCCTGTCCTGAGAGACTTAGTCTCTAAGTTTCAACTTTGTGGAAACATATCTTCTGGCAAATTGCCATTTTGTCAGTATCCCAAGGGATTGCTGGTGGAGCAGACAGGACTCAGTGGGCACAGAGTTCCTGGCGCTTGCTTCCTATCTGTACTCCGCTTCTCCCAGCATACTCTCCTGCCAGTGTCCAGCTCAGAGACCATTGCCTGGCCACCGCCTCCCAACCCCCCGTAGCCTTTTGACTGAAGCGCTGCTTTCGAGACCTAGAATCACATGGTCAGTGGAAGGTGTGGGATGCACTTCCCTGAGCCATTGGATGCTGGCAGGAAGGGGTCTTGGGAACTCCAGGGTTGGAAACAGAGTAGGTGAGGCTTGGAATGCCCCCAAGGCTGCCCTGCTTTGACTTCAGCTGTGGATGAGGAGTGGGATGGCTGCCAGGTGGCGGCTGTGGCCAGTTGTAGCCCCATAGGGCAGGGTAGGCCTGAGGAGCCGAGCCTGGGTTCTTCTGTCATGCTCGTGCTCAGGAAGTGCCTCAAGTCGGAGTCCAGTGCCATGGCCATTGAGAACTCCAGACTTCAGGTCCCACTAAGAAGTTGAAGTGGGTCACTTGACATTTTGCAGCCCACTTGTGAGTTAACTCTTTTCCTTCTACGTCTGAGAGCTGTCAGCTCTAGACTATTTTGCAAAACAAGGTGACAAGGTGCTAATAAAATGCACAACAAAGCCTATCTCCCATTAGACCTGCCTTGTCATCCTTGCACTGAAAGAGCGATTGTCAGTCAACTGTTCCCTTTTGTTTCTTGACGGTGGCAGTGTTTTGGTCTGTTAAAATAGTCTGGCGCAAAATGCCGACGTGGATAATCTGAGCTCCTAAAGAATAGCTCGGCACATGTATTGAAGCTTCTTCTGTTTTGAAGGCTGGAATACCCGTGGGCCCCCACTTAGGAATGCTGGACTTTTAGGACATTCTGAGGATTGTCCATTTAAACTTTTCAATCCCATTATGCAATCTTATCTGTAATTGTAAACTTTTCAAAATGTGGTTAAGAACATTCAACTTGTTTCTTAAAGTTAAGAACTTCAGTGCACTTGTTTTGTTTTTTTAACAAGATTTATGAATTGAATATCATGAACCATGTTTTGATATCCCTTTTTCACATTGTGCCAATGGAATGGTTGCAGAGGTGTTTTGATATTTCTTTATATGTCAAGGAGATGCTTCAAAATGTCAATTGCTTTAAACTAAAATTACCTCTCAAGAGACCAAGGTACATTTACCTCATTGTGTATATAATGTTTAATATTGTCAGAGCATTCTCCAGGTTTGCAGTTTTATTTCTATAAAATATGGGTATTATGTTGCTAAATTACTCAAATGGTACTGTATTGTTTATATCTGTACCCCATAACATCATCTGTACCTTCTGTTTTCTGTATTTTTTTGTATTTGTGCAGAATTCTTTTGGCTTTATCAGTATGATATCTGTCCTTCAGATATGTACAGAAAATGTCCATATAAATTTTCATTTAAGTTGAATCATTTTGAGAAACCTGTAAAGAGAGAAAAACATAAACTGCATTTCCCCATAAGTTTTTAAAAATTATATAATGTATTTGTAGTAATACTCTGAATGAACTGTAAATAGGAAATAGAAGAGAGATGCTTATGCTAAGTCCTAACACTACAGTAGAAAAATGGAAGCAATGCAAATAAATGACTTTTTTTTTTTCCCACAGTGCTAGTGGTATCATTTAAACTGAAGCATGCCTGTTACAGCAGGTCATGCCATTCTGAAGTGGCATTGCTGGGTAGAGGCTAGGGTCTTATGGTTGCAAGAGACTGGAGAGGTTTCCCAGCCCTGTGCAGCAGCCTCTTGGGGCTGATCGCTTGGCTTGTGGGAGGCCCGGGCCGGTAGGAGACCTGGGGCCATGGTGGTGGAGGGATGTGGGCCCAGGCCGGGAGGAGGATGGGGGCCTGGGCTGCTGGGGGGATGGGGGCCCGGGCCGGTGGGAGATCTGGGGCCCAGGCCAGTTGGGGGATGGGGGCCCGGGCCAGTGGGAGGATAGGGGCCTGGGCTGCTGGGGGGACGGGGGCCTGGGCCGGTGGGAGGACGGGGGCCCCGGGCCGGTGGGAGGACGGGGGCCCGGGCCGGTGGGAGGACGGGGGCCTGGGCTGCTGGGGGGACAGGGGCCAGGGCCGGTGGGAGGACGGGGGCCTGGGCTGCTGGGGGGACGGGGGCCAGGGCTGGTGGGAGGACGGGGGCCCCGGGCCGGTGGGGGGACGGGGGCCCGGGCTGCTGGGGGGCCAGGGGCCAGGGCTGGTGGGAGGACGGGGGCCCGGGCTGCTGGGGGGACGGGGGGCCCGGGCCAGTGGGAGGAAGGGGGTCCCGGGCCGGTGGGAGGACGGGGGCCCGGGCTGCTGGGGGGACGGGGGCCAGGGCCGGTGGGAGGACGGGGGCCTGGGCTGCTGGGGGGACGGGGGCCAGGGCCGGTGGGAGGACGGGGGCCCAGGCTGCTGGGGGGACGGGGGCCAGGGCTGGTGGGAGGACGGAGGCCCGGGCTGCTGGGGGGACGGGAGCCTGGGCCGGTGGGAGGAAGGGGGTCCCGGGCCGGTGGGAGGACGGGGGCCAGGGCCGGTGGGAGGACGGGGGCCCGGGCTGCTGGGGGGACAGGGGCCAGGGCTGGTGGGAGGACGGGGGCCCGGGCCGGTGGGAGGACGGGGGCCCAGCCCTGATCACCCTGCAGGGCCTTCACACAGGAGCCCCTCGCCCTCCAAAGACTGATCGCTTGAACTGGAGACAGGAGTTAGGGGTTTTTCTTCTCTTTCTTCTTCATAGACATGACATATCACTGGAAATCACCAGAATGTGGAGCCTTTGTTGACAGTTGGGAAAAAGTGAAATTACTTTTAAGACATTCATCCAAAGAAATAGCAGAACTAGCTCTATACAGGTGTTTTCTCCTCACATCACATCATTGTGGAAATAGTTGAAAGAGAGGGGAAGCTCAAGACATAGTTTCTTTTCTTGCCTACTATGAAAAGAATAAAGCTAGAAAAGGGGGGATTGGCACCCTAAGTATTTCAAAGGAGAGGAAGGAAAAGAAACAGTTGAGGGGAAGGGAAGAAAAGTGGGAGGCAGAAGGATGTAGGGGAGTGGGCCGGCAGTGACCCGTGGCGTGCTGTGGGGAGCCCTGAAACCCTCAGCTGAGCGGGGGCGGGGGGGGGGGGGAAGCTCTGTGTATGAAGGTTGTGTTTGAGGGACCCCTTGGTAACAGTAGGCACTTCCAGAGGAATAACTGGGAAAGGGGACGGCCATCAACATGGAAATAAACTTAGGACAGCAGCCAGCACTCATTACCCCCAGAGGCTGTGAGAGGCCATTTACCACCTGCAGTAGGTTTGGGTGCCTATTAAACGTGTGGGATTAAATGCACCTTTGGGATTTAATTCCAGGTGTAAGTGACACTCTGCTTTTCAGTACCTACTGTCAGAGTTCAGTCCAAGGGCTTTCTTCCGTGCCTGGTCTCACCCGGCTTTGGCAACTAGGAAGGACGCGGACCAGCTGAAGGCAACGTAGGGCAGGATAGTGGGGCCTCTTCTCATGCAAGAAAAAAAAAAAAGCCCTGGGAAGCTGAATATTCTGGGTATACTCAACTTGTCACAGGCCTCCCTAGCTCGGAAAGAGGACTGTTGGAACAACTGGGATAAACTAGATGGTCTGCAGCCACACTTCTCTCCAGCCCTGCAAAGCAAAAGCACAGGGAGGGCACCTAGGCACAGCGGCAGAGATTTTTCCAGCCCAGGTTCAGGGACTGCCTTTTCCACTGTCAGCTGTGGGCTCACTGGAGTGTAGGGAAAGCGACTCGTGCCGCCCTGAGTTTCTCCAGCCAGCTCTTGTGACTTAAATTTGGGAGTAATGAGCCCTGGCCAGAGGTAGTTAACCGCTGTCCCCTGGAGGCCACCAGGTTGTCTGGTGTTCCTGCATCTGATCTTGAGGTCCGCTCAGGGACCCAGACTCAGGAATAAGGAAGGGACTGGGTGCTCAAGGGTAGTCCCTTGACTTTCAGGAAGCCCCAGAGGCTGACCAGGAGCTCTGTAGGGTTTGGGTGCAGACTGGGCCCACCTGGGGAGCTCCTGGTCTCTTGGGAGTTTCAGGAGGACATCTGAGTTCAAGCTGGGTTCAGGGTAAGTGAGGCTGATCAGGAAGGAGGCAACCATTTCAGAGCTCTGGAAATCAACGAGAGGCATACAACAAATTGAGAAGCATTTAGTGAGAAAAAGCTGCTGAACTTTGGGGAAGAGCGGTGGTGGTCTGTGCCGTGCTTGGCACTCGCCTGGAGCTGCCCCCAGCCCTCAGCCCCCTCGCTCAGTACATTAACTCTGCAAGCCTGGGGCAGCCTGTGAAAACCAGCAGCTTTGCTGCCAGAGGGCTCACTGGTTTTGAAGCAGAAGGCAAAAATCCCCTGCCCGGTGGCATTGTCAGCACAAGTGGCTGTCTTGGTCTCAGGTAGATGAGGAAGACCTGCAGCTAAGCTAGTCTGAAACTGTGGTCCTGTTTGACACCAGCACTAGACCAGGAGCCCAGCCAGAAGTTTCAGAGGAGATCCTTCCCCAAATGAGGCAGCCCCAGAAGGACTCGCTAAGTCCTCCACACATCCCTGGCTGGCAAGCAGGCACCGTGCATGAGCAGAGGAGACGACACAGTGCCAGGTGGAAAGTAAAAGCCAGGGCAGACTTGAACCCTGCCTGAACTTGGATTGCACTTCCCGCTGGGGGGGGATGGATGCCTTATTGGCACAAGGGATTTGAGCACAACTCCTCACCAATCACTGGCTGAAAACTGAACTGCAGACGCAGGGGCAACTGCTAAGAAGCCTGGTGTCTTAGTTTCCCGGCTGCTGAAACTCACACCGGACAGTGTGTTGGCTTGGACAATAGGAATGTATCGGCTCACAGCTCTGAGGCTGGGAGAAGTCCAAAATCGAGGCGTCAGCAAGGTGATGCTTTCTCCCCGACACTGGTTTTCTGGGGCTGGCTGCTGGCGAGCCTGGGGTCCTGGTTTTCTGTCACGTGGCAGTGACCGTGGCAATGTCGCCTCATTCCTCTTCCAGGTTCCCCTGACTTGTAGCTTCTTGCTCCTCCCCCTTGCTCTCTCTCCCGTGGCCGCCTCTGTAAGGGCTTCCGCAATTGGATTTAGACCCATCCTGATTCAGTTGGCCACATCTTACCCAAAAATACTATTTTCAGAAGGTCCTATTTACAGTGGGGTAGCACTCACAGGAAAGGATTAAGATTAAGAACATATTTTCCTGGGGTACATAGTTCAACCTGCCAGCACACCAGATTTTAAAAATAAAGAAGAACCACAAAAAACAGAGCCTGGAACTCCGATCTTGGTTTCACACACCGTTCCCCAACAAAAGGAACTGGAGCTGCTTGGAGAAATGGCTGATTCTAGGACTGGGGCAGGAAATATACTTTCTGGAACATCTTGTGCCAGAAAGTAAGGAAGTGCTTTCAAAAAAGAAAAGAAAGGAAGGAGAGCGAATTGGGGGGGGGGGGGGGAGAAGGAAAAGGAAGACCTCACATTGATGGAAGTGTGCCAAAGAGGCACTGCCAGCTGAAAGAGCTCTCAGTGGCCAAAGCTGGAACAATTTGGGCAACAAAATAAAGGAGTATTGCATTACTAACCAAAATGTCATATAAAGATTTGTGAGTCCACACCGATATAAATAAATGATTTAATAAATAGGGAAGGAGACAAGTCTTCTGTGAAGAATTCCAAATAATTTGTGTGGCTATTCCACCCGCGAGGAGGTGGATCACCGTGCCCTACTCCTTGAGTGGGTCGTGGAGAGTGGATTCCAGGAGCACAGCATGGAAAGGGAAGGAAGTAGCTTTATAGCAGAGAACCTGACAGACACTGCTTAAGCCCGGTGACCAAGGCCAGCAGCAACAGTGGTAAGTGGTGGGACGGGCTGTACCCTCCACGTGATGTGATGGAGGGCACTGGACCTCTGGTCTTCCTTTCCCTAACCATAACCCCAGTCTAATCATGAAAACACACACAAAGCCAAAGAAAGGCGCCCTTCCTAGCCAGCACTCCTCAAAACTGCAGATCAGAAATAAACAAGGAAAGTCAGACAGTCATGGCCAAAAGAGCTTTAGGACACGTGGCAACTAGATGTAAGGCGGTGTCCTGGGTGGAATCCTGGAACAGAAGAAGGACATTAGGGGAAAACTGAGGAAATCTGAATAAGCCATGGACTTTAATTAAGTAATAATGTATCAATATTTGTTCATTAATTGTACCAAACGTACCAGCCTAACGTAAGATGTTAATAATAGGGGGACCTGATGCAGGATCTATGAGAAGTCGGTACTAACGTCTCAGTTATTTTGTAGATCTCAAACCGTTCAAAAATAAAGTATTTAAAAATAATAGTAACACAACCAACTCTAGATAGCAGCAGCCACACTCTGTGAGGGAGACAGATTACCCAGATTTAGTAATAAGCGTTGCTGAGAGAAATTAAAACTCTAAATAAATGGAGAGACATTCCATGTTCATGGATTGGAAGACTCAGTATTGTAAGGATGGCATTCTCCCCACCTTGTTCTATAGATACTTCCTATCATTATTCCAGCATGATCTTTTGTTTTTGTAGAAATTGACAAGCTGATTCTAAAATTGATATGGAGATGCCAAGTATCTAGAATAGCCAAAACTATTTTGACAAGGAAGAATGCAGTTGGAGGAATCGCCCTACCCTATTTCAGCTCTCACTGTTAAGCTACGACTGTGAAGACAACGGTGTGTTTAGCCTAAGTGTAGCCTATCGATGATAGAGCAATGGAGCAGAAGTAAAAGTCCAGAAATAAATCCTTCCTATAAGACCAGTCGATTTCAATGAACGTGTGGAGGCGTTTCAATGGGGGAAAAGGTAATCTTTTCAACAAATGCTACTGGTACCATCAGATATTCACATTAAAAAAAAAAAAAAAAAAAGGAAAGCAGAGAGATAGAGAGGAACAAAGGATGGGAGGAAGAAAGTTAGACCTTTACCTCATTGTAGACCTAAAGCTAATGCTTCAACTTCTTGAAGAAAACAAAAAACTCTTCATGGTATTGGATTAGGCAAAGACTTCTTCAATATGACATCAAAAGCACAATCCATTGACAAAGACCAAATAGATAAATTGGACTTCATCAAAATAAAAATCTTTGGGACTCTAAAACCACTGTTAAGAGAATAAAAAGAAGCCACAGATTGGGAGAAAGTATTTACAAATCTTATGTATGGTAAAGAACTTGTATTCAGAACATATAAAGAACTCACAATTGAACCAGAAGACAAAAAAAAAACAAAAATGGTCAAAAGATTTGAACAAACATTCCTCAAAATATATGAATAGCTAATAAGCACAATTATCTAAAGAATACTGATGAAATCAAAATCACAATCCATTACACACACACTAGAAAGGCTATAATGAAAAATACCAAGTACTGATGATGGAAATGAGTCCTCATCCGTTGCTGAATGTAAAATGTACAGCCCCTTTGGAAAACAGATTGACACTTTCTTAAAAAGTTGAATATACACTTAACATGATCCGGCAATTCCATATCTAGGTGCCTACACACAAGGTTGCCATATAAAATACAGGACACCCAGTTAATTTGAATTTCAGATAAACAACAATAATTTTTTTAGTATAAGCATGTCCCCTGCAATATTTGGGGCATGGTGTATTTGGGCATCCTACATTTTCACTTGCTAAATCTGACAGCTGCAACCTGGGGTAAAGGAAGAAGCATGTATACACAAAGACTTGTAGGTGAATGTTCATAGTCGTAGCCCAAAATGGAAACACTAAATGTCCAACAACTGGTGAATTGATAAGAACCTGCTTTATTCATACAAAGGATTACTATTTAGCAGTAAAAAGGAATGGATATTCCTACAGATGCAGGCTGCCTTTGATGAACTTGAAATTCATCATGCTAAGTCAAAGAAGCTGGCTGAAAGGACTGCAAACGGGCATGAGGGAACTTCTGTGGCTGATGGAAATGTTCTAGAACTGGATTTTGGTGATGGACACACAACTCTATAAATGTACTAAGCACCATTATTTTTTTACCCACACAATGGGTGAATTTTCTGGTGTGGACGTTGTTCCTCAACAAAGCTCTTAAAGAAAAGGCTCGCTTCCGCCATGCTTCCCACTTAGCTCGCTTCCGCCATGCTTCCCACTTAGCTCGCTTCCGCCATGCTTCCCACTTAGCTCGCTTCCGCCATGCTTCCCACTCATGCTTCATGCGCCTGCCATGCCCAGTGCAGTGCCCTCCTGACATGGAAGATCAAAGTCGGCCTCTTGTCTCGGCTCTCAGCTGGAACTCCATGTCTCCCTCTCCTCAGCCTTGCTAACTTGATTCATCTGCAGAGCTCAGCTCAAATGCCATTTCCTTCACCAATGGGCACTCAGCCCGCTTCTTTGTAGGTCGTTGATTCTCTGCAAAGTTTCCACATCCCTTGGCTCAAAACTCTGTTTCAGGGATTCTTTTTTTTAAAAATTTATTTATTTTATTTATTTCTCTCCCCTCCCCGCCCACCCCGGTTGTCTGTTCTCTGTGTCTCTTTGCTGCGTCTTCTTTGTCCGCCTGTGTTTTTGTCAGTGGCACAGGAATCTGTGTTTCTTTTTGTTGCATCATCTTGTTGGGGCAGCTTTCCTTGTGTGCGGCGCCATTCCTGGGCAGGCTGCACTTTCTTTCACGCTGGGCGGCTCTCCTTACGGGGTGCACTCCTTGCATGTGAGGCTCCCCTACGCGGGGGACACCCCTGAGTGGCACGGCACTCCTTGCGCGCATCAGCACTGCACATGGGCCAGCTCCACATGGGTCAAGGAGGCCCGGGGTTTGAACCGTGGACCTCCCGTGTGGTAGACGGACGCCCTAGCCACTGGGCCAAGTCCACCACCCTCAGGGGTTCTTAACCTTATTTGTTCCATGGACCCCTTTGCCAGTCAGGTGAAAACCACGGACCCCTTACTAAGTCCACACTGTACTGTCTGTTATTTAATAGATAGATCACACCTATACCAACATGCCCCACAAGAATAAGTTTTTTGAAGTTCAGTTCACACTCGCGCACTCCTGGTTAAGCACCCGGGCAGTCGCCTTGAACGGCGTTCCCGTGTGGACTCCCTTAGGGATCTCTCGACTCACTCCCCTCTCCCCCTTGAAGGAAGTGGGTGGTTGGCACGCGTTTCCCTTCCCAAGCCCCTAACATAAGGACTAACAAAATAGTGGTGGTTTGGGTGCTGCCTCTCCTGGCCCTTGGATTCTTGGGGAGCGTGGTATGTTCGGGGTGCCCTGTACAAGTTCAAAACCCTTCTGAGGGGACTGTTCCCAGAATACCTCCCACCCTGCTTCTGATGCCCCCTTGCCCTCCAAGCCCCTGCTCACTTGGCGCCCTTCAGGTGTCTCAGGTCTCGCTGCCACTAGGTGGGAACACTGCAAGAGCGGGACCAAGGCGTCGTTTTCAGAAAGCAACCCTTATTAAAGAGTTCCTTCCAGAAGAGCAAAACACGTCATCGCATCACTTCTCCCCATTTGTCTTCTGAGGTCCCACACCCCACGCCTTCGTCCTGGCACAGGTGCTTAGGAAATCTGAGGCCCCGTGTCCTTGGGTCTGCTCTTCGCTGGGCTGAGCAGTAGGCACCTGCTGTCCCTGCCTCCCGCGGCCCGTGGTTCTCACACTGCTGCCGTCCCTGCTCCTGGCAGACGGTAAACCCACTTTCAGGCCTGACTCCCGGCCATCTGAAAGCACCCTTGAGGTAACGTTATTTAAAAGACAAACAAACAAGACACCCCAGACCCTCTCCAATCTGGCCTGTCCTCCGCAAAGTTCTCCGTAGATGGCACTGTGGCTCCTTCGTTGGTGTTTGTGTGTGTGTGTGTGTGTGTGTGTGTGTGTGGTCACGGGTGGAGGTGGTGGTGATGGTAGCACAACCTTGTGAGCGTAATTAACAGCACTGAATTACATATTTGAATGTAGCTAAAGGGGAAAATTTTAGGTTGTTTTTATGTTACTAGAATAGAAATCTAAAAACAACAGAAACAGTGAACGCTAATGTAAACCATGGACTATAGTTCCTAGTACAATTATAAAACCTTCTTGTAACAAATGTACCACACTAATGCAAGGTGTTACTAACAGGGTAGTAAATGGGAATCTGTTTTTATGCATGATTTTTCTGTAAAACTACAACTTCTTTAATTAAAAAAAAAAAAGGGAAGAATAGAAAAAAACATATAGAATAGATGCAGGCTTGTTCTAGCTTTAGTTTCGTGGTCCCTATAACATGCAGTTCTTTCTCTTCAAACTATTTTGCTCAGGGCTTTACCAAAACCACAAAACCATAGCCCCCTAGGCAGGTTAGTAATTAGGTAAATCTTGAAACCAAGATTCTATTTTTAAATCACAACAGTAATACATGCTTGTAAAATTTCAAAATGGACAGGAGAACAGACAGCAGAAAGTGAATGAAAGTTTTCCAGGTGTTTTGCTATACATATAAAATGAATATATTAATGAAAGGCACACATATAACACATACACACACATATATGGAATCATACTATCTATATTATTCTGCAACTTCTATTTCTTTTCATGGTGTGCATTCGTTCATGTCCGTATATGAGCTCTTCGGTCTTCCCATCTTATGGTATGAAGCATTACATTCTGTCTTCTAGGCTTGGACTTCTGAATAGTTAAACCCAATAAAAATAGCATTTGTCATATTGTGGTTATGTAAATATTAATCACTGCAGAACAAAGTATGGTCAGATCTGTTGAGAAATATAATTCTACGTATTTAACCCCCGTCAAAGAATTGTCTAGGTTCAAAGCTTTGGCTTTTAATTTTGTGTCTACATTCTTCACTTTTACCCAACTCTCACTCTTTTTTACTTATTTTTTTTTTAAAATAGCGTGTAAGCTTCTTTCTTGTCTTTGCTCAAGTGCTGCCTTCAGTAAATTTTTTTTAGGAAGTACTGGGAATTGAACCCAGGACCTGGTACATGGGAAGCAGGTCCTCCACCACTGAGCTATACCCACTCCCCTTGCAGTAATTTTTAAATTTGATTATGTGTGTGTATGGTAAATGGTCCTCACATAGCAAAAAATATGTTATTACTTCTCCCCTCAATCTGCTTGATGTTTTCTCCTTGAGTATAATTTTAGGTTCAGATTCACATTCCTTTGGAATTTTAAAAGCATGATTTTAAAAATGTTTCTGGAGAAGTCAGATGTTAGGTTCTTTTTCCTTTATAGATAATCTTGCATGCGCGTGCTCTCTCTCTCTCTCTGGAAACTTTTCATCATTGTTCTGGTGTTCAGAAATTTCGGCAAGAAGTATCTCGATATAGTTCTTGTCCTATTTATCCTGCTTGGGAACCCCTGGGCTCCTTCAGGCTGCACACTTGTGTTTTCCCCCAGGAAAATGTTCTCTTATGTCTTTGCTTTCCTCCTCTTCTCTTTGCTCTTTCCTTCCAGATCTTCATTTGGATGAATCGATGTTGACCTCCTGGATCTTTCCTCTTTCTTGACTTTCCCTTTTTCAAAAATTTTTTACCACTTTATCTTTTCCCGGGAGATTTCATTGTCTCCCACACAACTGGTCTGGGTTTAGGATTGGCCATTCAATCACTCCTGTTGGCTGGGTAGTTTTTATTTTAACAATCACCTTCAATATCCAGAAATGATTCTTATTCTCCAGTGGCCCCTGTTTTTATGGTAGCTAGCTCTTGATTGAGAGAGTTCACATTTGCTCAGATTTTTCCGAAGGAAATTAGGATTTCCTTCTTTAACATTTCCTCTGGTGTCCTGCTCTTTTTCAGGATGGATTGTTTGGTTTACTCATCTTTGCTCATCTCTCCCATGCTGTTGGTTTTCCTCAGAGGTTCGGTGATCCATGGCTGTTCATCCTCTGTAAATGAAATTAGATTAATCCAAAAGGGGAGGCGGTGTGGCCTGTTTCCCCAAGGAGGCCTCTTCCTTGAAGGGGAGAGCTGGCTACAGCAGCTTCACCTCTGGGGGGCAGCAGGCAGTCTGGATGCCCATCAGTGCTAGCGTAAGGGGCAGTTGACGTAGTGACTGGGAGTTTTCCTGTGTTTTCCTTTGGGGCAGAACCATCCTGCCAGCCCCCGCTTGCCCAAGAAGTCTGATGTGGAGCTAAGCTGTTCTGCCTCGCTCTCTTTTTTTTTTTTTAAGGTACTGGGGGCTGCGGATTGAACCTGGGATCTCATGTATGTGGGAAGCTGGCGCTCAACCACTGAGCCACATAGGCTCCCCTGAGTTTGTTATCTTCGTTTGTTTTGCTTGTTCTTTGTTTTTGTTTTGGAGGACTTGGAAACCGAACCCGGGGCCTCTCGTGTGGGCAGCAGGTGCTCAACAGCTTGAGCCACATCTGCTCTCTCTGTTTCACTCTTGAGTTCCAACACCCACATGAAGATCCTATCTAGATGATCCCCCCATTCTTTGGAGAGCAATTCTGGGACCCTTCTGACACTTAGTTGCTTCTTTTGGGTGGAGGGAGCACCTAACTACTGTGGGGGGAAGGGGGTGGGGAGCTGGGCAAGGGCCGGGCTGGTCCACATGGCGGACGCAGCTCCTTCATTCATCATTCTACAGCTGACCTGGGGTCAAGCCCGGCTTCCTGTTTCTTTACTGTGTTTGGAGTTTCTCTGGGGCTCCCTTGAGAAGGAAAGTACTCGGTCCTGGTTGTTCGGGGGTGTGGCATGATGAAAAACTCCGCTGGTCTTCGCCCCACTCCCTCGGCGGGAACCTCGAGGTCTGGTGACAGGAGCGGGTCTGGTTATTCCCACCTGGAAGCCCACACCCTACCAATGGGAGGCGGAGGGGCCACGCACACCTGCAGACTTAGGGTGGGCTGGTCACACCAGAACAACCAACAGGTGACTAGGGGGTGGGGCTCCAGAGGTTGGGAGCGGGGCTGAGGACTGGGTTCAACCACGTGAGCACCGACTCTGCCTCGGGACCCCCGAAGCCCCTAAGAAGGTGCATCTTTGCGCCAGGACAGTGGTGGGCTCTGACTCCGCGTGGAGGATGCCAGCTGGCGTTCGAGACCTGCCTGCAACTTGTCCTTTGTGTCTCTTCTTCTGGCTTCTTCCTGGTGTCATTTTACTATGATACAGCTATCATTGTAAGTAGAGCCCTTTCAATGAGTTCTGGTGAATTATCCAACTTGAGGGGGTGGTGGGAACCCCTGAATTTGTAGCCAGGAGGTCGGAAGTGTGGGTGGGCAACCCAGGCCCCCGGGCTTGCAGCTGGAGCCTGAAGGACAGTTTCAGAGAGAAGGCCTTGAACTTGTGGAGCCCAGCCCGCCTCGAGGTAGGCAGAATTGAGCTGACCTGAGGCCCTGCAGGTTTTGTGGGTGCCGATTGCGCTTTAAACCTTTATGGGGTTATTGTGGTTTTCTTTGCTCCTTCTCAGGCGGCCTGATCTCATCTGCTCCCTAGCTTCCAGCTTTTCCCCAGACTTTCTGATCTACGACACCCTTTCTCATCTTCTGGCACTGATACAATCTCAGATTTTCGAATATTCCTTGTATTTTATTCCACCCGGCACTGGGTGGAGTAGAGACATGGCGGCTGTGCTCAGTTTGTGTCTTCCAACTGAGTGTATTTTTCACATTTAATTTTTTTTTAAAATTCATGTGGTTCAAAAGGTACAAAAAGGGCATATACAAGGAAAATGTCCCTCTGGCTCTCCTGACCTGTTGTCCCCTTTATACCTGCCCTCCCCTTCCTCCTTTAGAAATCACGCCCCTGGTTCTAGCTGGACTCACGACTGCTCAGCCAGGAAGGACGTCTCCTAGTGTGGCCAAGCCCTTGGGTTCCGGCCCAGGTAGGGGAGCGCGACAACGTGACAACGTGCTCCCGTCCCAGCGCCACCCTACTGGGCGTGGACGCCCCTCTCACTTCCCTTGTCTCCCCTTCCCCACCGGCCATGGTGGGGAGCTGTCCCCCGTCCCCGCACAGGGGCTGCACCCCACGGTAGCGGAGTGGGAGGAGCCTGGGCCCCCTGCAGCCTGGCCATCGTCCCAGCGCCCTTACGAGGAGAGAAGTAAGTCGGCATCTCAGGGTCTCTGCTCACGGCAGCCCGTGTCCTCCTCCGGATCACTGCATTCGTGGACTAACACCCACGCGTGTGCACACATATGCACACGTGCGGTACGTAGGCCAGTGGGAGGGGGGCCGACGGCCTGCTCCCCAGGTGAGGGCGCTGAGATGCAGCCAGGAGGGGACCGGCCCCCCGCCTTCCCCGCACACCCCCGGCCTCTGGCTCATCAGCTCAGAAAGACGCCCTGGGCTCTCTCGAAGCCCACCGCAGGGCCCGTGGGACCCCCTGGGTTCCAGCCGGAGCTCCAAGGATCATTAATCATCCCTGACCCACCGGGGACCGCACTTCCTGGCAATTAACCCAAAGTAGAGGGAGCACCGTTTCCCCCCTGCCTGCCCCCCCCTCCAATGCGCGCCCAATTACTCTAAATTAACATTTACCCGGCTCTGCTAATTGGAAGGGCAGTGGAGAGAAAGTCCACAGGCCTGCCCCGGCGTCTAACTTAATAACCTTGAAGGAGGCGTTAGCTGACGGGAAACGTTCTCGCTGACACCTTGCTTGCATGGTGAGCTCTGGGTCTGGAGCCTGCGCCCGCTTGCCGGCATCTCGGCTTACACAAAGCCAAGCGCACCCATCCACGTCTTCCCCTTGGAGGCGCCAGCCCTGGCCAGGGTCCTTGGAGATGCCTGGACTCAGCCTTACTGTCTAGGTAGGGAAGTGAGCCCGAGAGCTGCCCAGGACCCGGAGGGGCCGGGGGTGGGGGGCCACCTACCTGGCCGCGGGTCCCTCCGCTCTGCCACGCGGCGTCGCCGGTGCTGGGCTCGGCTTGAAATGCTGGTCCGGGCACCTCCAGGCTGGACGCCCAGGGTTGCCGTCTCCCAGGAAGCTGAGGGTAGGGAGCACGAGGGTTCTAAGGGGGGGTGGTGCAGGGAGGATGGAGGGGATGGGGCACCGGCTGTCACTTGTCCAGGCTGCCTGTCCCAGGGCTGCCGTCACTAAGTCCTGCAAACAGAGACGTTCATCATCTCAGCTCTGGAGACACAGCCGAGGTGTCGGCAGGGCTCCCCTGCAGGCTCCCGGGCAGGTCCTTCCTGGCTTCGGTGTTTGGCCGGCCCCACTTGGCTGTAGATGCAGCCCTCCGTCGTCGCGTGGCCCTCTCCCCCGTCTGTCCCCTTTCTCTGATAAGGACCAGTGGTATTGGAGCCCGTCGGAAGCATCTTAAGCTGATGACATCTGCAAAGCCTCAATCTCCAAATAACGTCACCCTCTTGGGAACTGGCGGCCAGGACTTCAGCAGTGTCTTGTTGGGTTACACAGTTCACCCACAAACCGAGATGTCCCTCCAGCCTCGCCCTGTCCCTCTTTGTGCGTGCTGGGGTCTGAGGGTCATCGTGGACCCCTCCTTCTCCCTCATCCGCCCCTGTCATCAGCCCCCGAGTCCTGCTCAGTTTAACCCCTGACATCATCGCCTGCGCCAGCCCCTCCTGTCCTGCCCGCATGCAGGGTCCCCACCCAGCTGGGCCTCCCCGCAGCCCTATGCCGGCTCTCTCTCCTGGTCCCCACAGCGACTGCTTCACAAGGTTCCAACCTGCCCCACCCATTCCAGCCCACCCAACCGTCATCAGACAACCTCAGCTCCTCCTCTGGGGAGAGAAGGACCTCTGGTGGGCCAGCTTAGTGCACCCTGCCCCCCCAGGCTCAGCCTGCCTGGCTACATGCCCTTAGCTATAGAGTGTCCCAAGGCCACCTCTCAGCCCTGTGCTGCTGCAGGGACCTTCTCTCTCCTCTCTGCCTTGACCCTCTTCCTCTCTGCTGGCAAACCACCCTCTGGCATTGACCTTCTCCAGCTCACAGCACATTCTCACCCCTCACCCACTCTTAAGTCTCCTTAGGTGACCTTCTGCCCCCAATTGTTCCACAGACACTGCCAAGTTCAAAATAACCCCCTTGTTACTAAATCCAGGAGACACGTTTTCAAATGCCCTTTTTGTAGAATTTCCTACTGCTGCTCTCTCTCTCTGAGCCGATCCACGATCTCTTTCTTTCTCTGCCTTCAGACCCTTGGAGCTTGGCACTTCTCTTCCGCTCACACACCTTCCAGGGACTTCCACACTGAGGCCTCCGTCACCACCTAGAAATGGGGATGATGACAATGACAAGTCCCGAATCTCTATACTGAGCCTGTTCTGGCTCTTGTTTGTCAGACTCGTACCTCCAGCTGCCCCCAGACCTCTCATTCAGGGGTCTCGTAGGAATCCCACACTCACCTTGTTCCAATGAGCTCATTTTCTTCCTCCTGAACTGCCCCCAGGGCTGCCCACCTCATGGAAAGGTGCCACCAGGCATGTGGCAGATTCCATCCCGTCCCTCACGTCCCATCTGTCAATCAACCCATCGTCAAGCTTTCAATCTCCAGTGAGCCTCCACGATGCCGTCTGACCTCTGCATTCCCTCTGCCATCACCACAGCTGTGACAGCTTCCATCTTCACCTCCCAACAGACTGTGATCTTGCTAGACCCACATGTCATCCAGACAAGTCCTTCAGTGGGTCAGTGTGGCCCTCAGGTTCAACATCAGCTCTTTAGAACATCCCACAGGCCAGACTCCTAGTTTACACCCTGGAAAATTCCTGGGCTAAAACAAGGGTTCTAATCTCAATTTTCTCATTTAAAATCAATATTCACAATAGCTCAAAGGTGGAAGCAACCCACGTGCCCGTCAAGGGATGAATGGGGAAATAAGATGTAGCATCTCCACACAACAGAATATTATTCAGCAGTAACAAGGAATGCAGGTCTGATACTTGCTGCAATGTGGGTGAACCTTGTGAACATGCTGAGGGAAATAAGCCGAACACGAAAGGACACATGTCACATGATTCCACGGGTATGAAATGTCTAGAATAAGCAAACTCATAGAGACTGGTTAGAGGTTAGCAGCGGCAGGAGGAGGGGGAATGGGGAGTCACTGCTTAATAGGGACAGTTTCCGTTTGGGTGATGAAAAGGTTTTGGTAAGGGATGATAGTGATGGTAGCACAACATTGTGAGTGTAATTAATGTCACTGAAATGTACACCTAAAAATAGTTAAAATGGCAACTCTGTGTTTTATATGCTACTACAATAAAATAAAAATTTTTAAAAAACCCAACATCCTTGCAAGAATCTTGGTTCTGGGAATGCCAACATCCATTTCCTACTGAAGTCTGGGAAGGCTTCCACGAGGTGGGCATTACTGTCCCTATTTCATAGAGGAGAAGAACGGGGCCTCAGAGAGTCTAAGGTCACAGAACAATGACGGCAGGATTGGAACCCAAGCCTGGCTTCTCCTAAGCCTTTGTCCTGACCCCACGGGAGAGCAGCCTAGGAGCTGGGGGGGGGGGGCTTCCAGTGACTCAGAACGCTGGGGCCTCGCCAAGAGCTAAGAGGTGTTCCCAGGTTGCCAAACCCTCTCCCGGGTGCTCCTGCAGCCCCAGCCCCCACCCTGAGTTCTGGGCCCGAGAGACCCTGCTTCACCCCTTCTCTGGAGACAGAGGACGGTCTGGCGGCCGGCAGAGGGTCAGTCGCCGCCCGTCCAGGCCCTGGGACAAGCTAATCTTCTCAGTAAACATTTCATCAGCCTGGCAGGCTGCTGCACCTGCTGACAGGTGCGCGGAGCCGGGGGAGGCGTCCTTCTCGGTCTCAGATGCCAGCAGCGGTGCGGGCCCTGCGGTGGAGCCGGGCGCAGCTGGAAGCCCTGAGCCCCGCGCTGGAGAAACCCGACTTTCCCCCGAGGGTTCCCATATACTTGGACTCCAGTGCTTACGGGTTCCTCGAAGTCCTCTTCCTCTGAGAGGCTGCCCTGCCTCCCACCCGACGAGACGCTCTCTGCCTGCACCAGGCTGCCAGCGCCCTCAACGACCCCTGCTTCTCCCTCATGGTCCTAGCACGTCTGCTGCTAATACTACCAGTAGTAACGATACTCAGGCTAATGATGGTCGGACTAATAAGAGGAAACATTGATCGCTAACAAGAGATGTTGGCGACAGTGGGAAAGGAGGGCTGTCCTCTCGCATCTGGAAATTTGCTGGACCCAGTTTGGTTCTAAGAAGCAGAGGAGAGACTAAGTCAGAGGTTACCCCAACTAGCCGTGTCTGCAGGAAACAGCGTCCCTCCAAAGAGGCTGAGAAGAGGGAAACTGCACGGCCAAAGCAAGCCCTTCCCCACCCAGCCCCAGCCCCCCAAGAGCAGCCTCTTCCCTCCACCAGCTTAGGAGCAGGAAGAGCCAAACAAACTCACGTACAATAGTGTGCGTCATGAAAGAAAAAAATTGTACTGGGGACAGAGTGGCGAAGCTACTTCTGGGTGCTGCTGAGCTGCTCTCACACATGTGCTTTTTTCTTAATAGACTTTATTTTTGGAGTAGTTTTAGATTTACAGGAAAGTCGTGCAGAATGTGGAGAGGTCCCAGATCCCGGAGGCACGCCCGCCCCCATTCCGCACCGTTTCCCTCTTCATCAGCTTGCACCGTGTGTCCCGCGATGAGCCTCACGGACGCGTTGTGTTTCACTGAGGTCAGGTCTACGTGAGGGTTCACGCTCCGTGTCGTACAGTTCTGTGGGTTCAGGCAAACACACAATGCCCCGCATCCATCGCAACAGAGAAACCCCCAGCAACCCGTCAGGGACACGCTGTCCCACGTTCCCGTGGGCAGATAACCACGAGGCTCTGCCGCGTAAAGTGGGGCAGACCCCGGTGTTTCTGACTCCAAAGCCCACTCTCTTCACCCCCGCGTCACATTTGCCTCAGGTCTGGCTCCACCAGGGCAGGAGTTCTATCTGGAGGCTTCGCACTCTGTCCCCAGTACAATTTTTTTCTTTCATGATGCATGCTATTGTACGTGAGTTTGTTTGGCTCTTCCTGCTCCTAAGCTGGTGGAGGGAAGAGGCTGCTCTTGGGGGGCTGGGGCTGGGTGGGGAAGGGCTTGCTTTGGCCGTGCAGTTTCCCTCTTCTCAGCCTCTTTGGAGGGACGCTGTTTCCTGCAGACACGGCTAGTTGGGGTAACCTCTGACTTAGTCCCTTCTCCTCTGCTTCTTAGAACCAAACTGGGTCCAGCAAATTTCCAGATGCCAGAAGACAGCCCTCCTTTCCCACTGTCGCCAACGTCGGGGTGGCCCCGGTCCCCGGCTTGTGTTTGCTGCCCCCCTGGGGTCTGTGCCCCTCCACGTACCCCTGGGCTTCCCCTCCTGCTTTCTTTCCCCCACCCTGGGCAGTCCTTCCAAATAATGTGGGCCTGGGGCTTTAGCTGCCTCCAGGTTTCAATGAAAAGGTGCTTTGGGATGATTCCAGGAAGAGGAAATGGAAAAGTTAACATCAGACTATGGGGTGACTTCCTGGGAATTGGGGTGAACTGAACCATCTAAGGGGCCAGCTTCAGCCAACGGCTGCCAAGTCGGGGTGTAAGCTCGCTGTTACCAGATCTTCTCGTTTTCCATAGTGCTAGGAAAGGACCCAACCAGAACTCTCAAAGCCTGACTCTTAAATTCTTAGACTTACACCATGCATTAGAGGGTCTCCATTGACCGTGCAGTTAGAAGAAAACTAGGAAATGCAGAGACACAAAAATGAACAGTGAAAATCACCCATAATCCCTCCACTTAGAGATAACCACTGTTCAATACTTTGTGTGTTTCCTTTCTGACTTTTTAATGTATATATAGATGCACAGACAGAATACTCTCCTTCTAAGCTCGGGGTCTGAAACCCTCACTCTGCCTTGCTGCTATATGACAAAAGTCTTTCCTTGTCAATAAATGAAATATTTCATTTCTAATGGCCATGTGGCATTCTGGCATAGGTATTATGTATAATTTATTTAGCTAGTTCCTATGGGTAAGCACTGTTTCTAATTTTTTGGCTTGATAATTATGCTGCATTGAACATTCTTGGATATACATCCCTTTATACTTAAATGGATTGTTTCCCCTAAGGCAGGGCTTATCAATAGTGAGAATTAACATTTTGGACCTTCTGATTCTTTGTTGTGCTGGACCGTCGTGTGCATCTTGGGATGTTTAGCAGCACCCCTAGATGCCAGTAGCACCCCTCCAGATAGCATTCCCATGTCATGACATTCAGTGTCTAGAAATTGGCAACTCCCCCTTGCCTGGCAAAATCACCCCTTGTTGAAAAGCCCACAGGATAAGGTTCTTTGGTCAAAAGATCAAAGGATAGGCATATTAGCATATTATAAGATCTTTTGGTTATCTCTGGCCAAACTGCCTTCCAAAAGTTGAACCAATTTATTGCTTTACACTCCCATCAACAGTGTACAAGAATGCAAATTTCCTAATTAATATTGGCATTGCCATGAAAACAATTTACCAGTGTCATAAGAGAACAAAGTACTCTTACTGTTTGCATTTGCTTTTTTTGGCTATTTTTCTGTGGCATATGACCTTTCCTTATAATTTGCTATTTTTTTCTTCCAGACTAGTCCTTTTTTTTCCCCTTATTTTTTTCATACCAGCTTCTAAAACATTATGTAAAATTTGCCTAGCTTATCTATTTTGCCATTTTTCTTTATGTGCTGATGGTTGTAGTGGTATTTATTTAAAAATCTTTAAGGGGAGCTTCAAAACCCTGTGGCTGCCAGTGGATTCCCACGGGCTCATTTTGGACTTGTAGCGGCTCCTGTTTGGGGCATGTTCCTTTATATTAAAAGCTGCTGAGCCTCCCTGGTGCCGAGGGATTACCACCAAGCACCAGCTGGTGATGCAACTAGAAAAAGACCTTGAATAAAAGGGGGAAATGGTAAAGACAAACGAGTTTATATAGCTAAGAGACTTCAAAATCAGTTGGGAGGTCATCAGAGGGGTCGCATGTACACACATCTCAGCAGGATCTCAGAGACAGTCAAAGTAGATACGACCCGAGGCAGGGGTGCTCCTGAGGGCTATGGAGACACCAGGTCCTGCAGTCATGACAGATGGCTCTGGAGTTCAGTGCCTTGTCAGTGGGCTCTACTTTGGAGTTTGTGCTCCTGAGTGTGATGGAGTTGGACTCAGATGTGACCTCTCTATGCTTCTTCTACCACTTTTACTGTACTTGTGGTTGGCACTGGTTGGTGTATAATCAAGAGACATGAATCTCTGTACTGTCCATGTGCCAGCTGGGCCCTCAGCCTCAGTAGGGTTGCAGCTCCTACTCTCTGGTCCATTGGACTTACCCAGGTCAGCTAACAGGAAGGTGAGGATGGTCAACCACCACACCAGGGAACTGAGAGAGTCTACAGCTGCAAGCAGGAGAATTCTATCATCAGCCATGTGGGATCTAAGCCCCCTCTCGATTTAGAGGTGGAGTGGACATCGCCATCCCAGGTCCTCAAGATGGAGGAATAAGATATGGATTAGAGTGGACTTACTGGTATTCTGCTGTGGAATTATTGTGACTCTAGCAATGGAAGAAATTATATCACTGATGTGGAGACAATGGCCACGGGAGTTGCTGGGACCAGGAAGAGGGAAGAAGAGGTGTGATGTGGGGGCATTTTTGGGACTTGGAGTTGTCCTGAATGATATTGCAGGGACAGATGCAGGACATTATTTATCCTGCCATAACCCACTGAATGGCCTGGGAGAGAGTGTAAACTACAATGTAAACTATAACCCAGGCTGTGCAGCAGTGCTCCAAAATGTACTCATCAAATGCAATGAATGTACCACACTAATGGAAGAAGCTGTCGATGTGGGATGAGTGGCGGGCGTGGGGAGTGGGGTATATGGGAACCTCTTATATTTTTTTAATGTAATACTATGTGTGATCTATGTATCTTTTAAAAAGAAAGATAATTAACCGCCCCCCCCCCCAAAAAAAAAAAACTGCCGAGTATTCCTTTCGGGTCTGAGTGAAAAGTTTTTGCTCTAAAAATCCAGCTTTTTCTGGGAAGACTGACCCGGGGCTTGAGGCTAACGAGCTCGGTTGATTATTGCCCAGCTGTAGCTTGGAGGTGCAGGATCCTCTCTTCCCCTAAGCTGGGACCTCTGGAGGCTTCTTCTATGAGCTCTGCACCCTGAGGAAGGACTTAAAGTAATGAATTTTCCTGGAATCATATTCGAGAACGTTCTCTGAGCTCTCCATCATTGGAGAACCGAGCAGGCGCTGGTTCATTTGGCTGCAGGAGGCAGAAGGAGGGGGTTTGAAAAGCAGCTCAGTGATTAGCCTGAGAAGGACAGAACTTGGGAGACACCTGCTTCTGCTTTCGGAGGGAGAAGTTTTATAGTCAAGGGGAGACATCCAGGGAGCGCCACTCAGGAAAGGTTTTGAGTATCAGGGCGTGAGATTCCTCCTTATCCTTGAGTGGAGACCGCTGGGTTTCACCTGAAGCTTAAAACTTCTTCCCTAGGGCAGCGACACGGTTTGTGTGTATTTATAAATATTGAATATGTTCCATATTTGTCTTAATTTCCAAAGGCTGCTGGGTGACTTAAAACAACAGAAAAGCATCAGAGGTAGGAAATCTGAAATTGGGGGGTCAGCAGGGCCGTGACACCCCTGAAGGCTCTGGGGTGGGATCTGTCCCTTGTCCCTTTCTAACGTCTAGGACGGCTGACTGTCCTTGATGCTTGTAGATGCACCACTCCCAGCTCTGCCTCCGTCGTCACTGTCTGTCTCCTAACTCCCCGCTCCTTACGGGACATCAGTCATCTTGGATCAGGCTTTTCCTGCTCCAGCCTGGCCTCATCTTAACTAACTCCTCCTGAAATGGCTGTTTCCAAACAAGGTCACCCTGACGGCACAGGGCTTAGGGCTTGGGCACGTCTCTTTGGGGGGATGCAATCAACCCCTAATAGTCTTTATTCTTCGTTCATTCATTTGTTCCTCTGGTCAACAGGAGGTGCTGGGGAGTGTCAGGGCCCGGCGTGGACACTTTCAAGGCCCATGCGTGCCCCGGGATTATGGGAGAAGATAGATGCTCCGTGTGCATTTGTGTCACGTACACCAGGGCTCACAGTGAGGCGCCTCCGTCCAAGAGACCAGGCAGTTGACGTCAGAGAGGCCGGGACTTGGGTCAGGGAAATGACACGGAGGGGTGAGAACGGGGTGGGCTGAAGAGCGGCCACCCCCCCAGAGGCAGCAGCTGCAAAGCTTCAGCCGCCTACGACTGCTTCTGCAGCTCGCTGTCACCACGTTTCCCCAGTTTTCCAACAACCATCGTAAGACTAGATTATCTTTTAGGTAAAACATCAGTTTGGGCTCTCTTTTGATGAGTAAAGTTATTTTTTTTTAATTTTTAAAATTAAAGTTAATAGATCACAAGGAATGTTACATTAAAAAACATAAAAAAACAAGAAACGTAAGAGGTTCCCATATAACCCACTCCCCACCCCCCACCACATCATTTTTGTAAGTTGTATTTTTTTGAAGATATATACATCACAAAAAAAAGTTACACTAAAAAATTTAAGAGGTTCCTGTATACCCCCCACCTCCCCACGCCCCTCCTCCCACACCAACAACCTCCCCCATCATTGCAGCACACTCATCGCACTCGGTGAACACGTTCTGGGGCACTGCTGCACTACACAGATAATAGTTTACCCTGTAGTTCACACTCTCCCCCAGTACATTCAGTGGGTTGTGGCAGGATATATAAGGTCCAGCATCTGATCCTGCAATATCATTAAGGACAACTCAAAATCCCAAAAATGCCCCCATGTCACATCTCTTCTACCCTCTCCCTGCCTCAGCAACTACTGTGGCCACTTTCTCCACCTCAATGCTAGTTTCTTCTATTCCTCGTCACAATAGTTTTATAGTAGAATATCAGTAAGTCCACTCTAGTCCATATTTTATTTCTCCATTCTGTGGACCTTGGGATGGTGATGTCCACTCCACCTCTAGATCAAGAGGGGGCTTAGATTCCACATGGATGATGATGGATGCAATTCCTCTGCTTACAGTTGTAGGCACTCTTAATTCCCTGATGTGGTGGTTGACCATCTTCACTTCCCTGTTAGCTGACCTGGGTAAGACCAACAAACCAGAGAGTAGGAGTCGCCACTCTGCTGAGGCTCAGGGCCCAGCTGGTACATGGGCACCCAGAGATTCAAATCTCCTCAGTATGGACCATCCCTAGCTCCAACCACAGGTTCAGTAAAAGTGACAGAAGAGGAATGTATAGAAAAGTCATATCTGAGTCCAGCTCCATCACACTCAGGAGCACAAATTCCAAAGTAGGAATGGCATGGCACAGAACTCCAAATCCTTCTGCCATGACTATATACCCTGTGGATCTCTGTAGCCTTCAGGAGAACCAGTACCTAGAGTTGTATCTACCTTGGCTTTTTCTGGGGTCCTGCTGAGGTGTGCGTAAGTGCGACCCCTCTGATGACCTCCTGATTCTTTTTGGAAAACTCTTAGCCATATCAACTCATTTGTCTTTGCCATTTCCCCTTTTATTTAAGGTCAAAGAGGGAAACGGACTTTGGCCCAGTGGTTAGGGTGTCCGTCTACCACATGGGAGGCCCGCGGTTCAAACCCTGGGCCTCCTTGACCCGTGTGGAGCTGGCCCATGCACAGTGCTGATGTGCGCAAGGAGTGCTGTGCCACACAGGGGTGTCCCCCGCGAAGGGGAGCCCCACGCGCAAGGAGTGCACCCATAAGGAGAGCCGCCCAGCACGAAAGAAAGTGCAGCCTGCTGAGGAATGGCACCACCCACACGTCCCGTGCCGCTGACGACAACAGAAGCGGACAAAGAAACAAGACGCAGCAAAAAGACACAGAAAACAGACAACCGGGGGAGGGGAGGGGAATTAAATAAAAAAAAATAAATCTTTAAAAAAAAAAAAGGTCAAAGAGCAGTTTTTAACACTTGATCCAACATGTAGGCTGAGATATTCTGCTAGTCTGAGTTGACCCTTTCATTCAAGGTCTCTTTCTAGTTGCTTCTCCAGTTAGTGACTGGTAGTAATCCCTCAGCTCTAGGGAGGCTCATCCCCAGAAGTCATGTCCCACATTAGGGGGAAGGTAATGCATGTACATACTGAGTTTGGCTTAGAGAGTGGCCACATTTGAGCAACATGGAGGTTTATTGATGAGTAAAGTTTATTCATTATTATTGCTGGCAGCCAGCACCAGAAATGTTGATGTCTTGATTTTGGACTTCTGGCCTCAAAATCTGATTCAATAAGGTTCTGTTGTGATATCCAAAACCCATGTTGTGATATCTATCAGAATAGCCTCACCAACTAGGATAGTTTTGGATCTCAGAAGTCTGAAGTCAGGGGATTGGCAGGGTCTCCCCAAAAGGGAGGAGCCTTCCCTGCCTTTTCGAGCTTTTGGTGTTTGCCAGCAAATCCTTGGTGTTCCCAGGCTTACAGATGCAACACTCCAATCTCTGCCTCCATCTTCACATGGCCTTCTGTATTAGTCAGCCAAAGGGGTGCTGATGCAAAGTACCAGAAATCGATTGGCTTTTATAAAGGGTGTTTATTTGGGTGGAAGCTTACAGTTACCAGGCCATAAAGTATAAATCACTTCCCTCACCAAAGTCTGTTGCCACATGTTGGAGCAAGATGGCTGCAGATGTCTGCAAGGGTTCAGGCTTCCTCTTCCTCTTAAGACTCCACGGTCCCAGTTTCTTCCAATTGCAGTGATAGGCTGGGATAAGTCTCATCTCTCTCCTGGGGCTCATTTCTCTCTGGACTCAGCTGCTCTGCTCTTTCCACAAAGCCAGCTGTGAACTATCAGGTGAGCAGCTCATCTCTCTTCCTGGGATCTCTGCTGTGTCTAATGGAGCCTTCTCTTTCCTCATGGATCTGCTTCTCTGTGTTCTTTTCTTGTGTGTTTACTTCCCAGGGCTCCAGCTCAAAACTCCAACTAACTCCTCTGCTGCATCATTTTCTCTATGAGTCCCCACCCCCCAAAGGGGTGGGAACTCAACATCCTACCGAGGTGGCCCAATCAAAGCCTTAATCATAATTTAATCAAGCGAAAGTGAAACCTCTAAATCCAATACAACCTAGGATACCGAGAGGAACAGACCAGTTTACCAACATAGTCCAATATCTACTTTTGGAATTCATAAACAATATCAAACTACTACACCGTCTTTCTTGTCTCCATCGTCACATGGTTTCTCCTCTCTGTCTCTGCCCGTTCTCTGGGTCCAAATTTCCCTCTTCTCATAAGGACACCAGTCACTGGATTTAGGGCCTACTCTAGATCCATGGTGACTGCTTCTCCAGATCCTTAGTTAAATCTATCTGCAAAGACCTTATTTACAAATAAGATCTCATTCTAAGGTTCCGGAGAGACATGAGGTTTTTTTTGGGGGGTGGGGAGTGGGGGTCACACACTATTCAAGCCATTGCAGTGACTGTTACAATGTTAAATAATGAAATGAGTGAAGCTTCCTGAAGCCAAAGGCGCGATGGCTACTTTCATGTGTCAGCTTGGCCAGGTTATAGCAGTCAGTTGTTTGGTCAAACACCGGCCTAGATGTTGCTGTGAAGGCATTTCATAGATGGAATTAGCATCTATAATCAGTGGACTTTAAGCAAAGGAGATGACCCTCTGTAACATGGGTGGGCCTCATCCAACCAGCTGGAGGCCTTAAGAGCAAAGAACCCATAGTTCCAAGAAGAAACAATTCTGCCACAAAACTCCTACTGCACTCTTCCCTGAGTTTCCATTCTGCCAATCACACCTAAGAAATTCGTACGGAAGACTTCAACATCACTCTTAGTAGAATTGCCAGCCAGCCAGCCAGACTGCCCTATGGAATTTGGACTTGCCCACCCCTACAATTGCATGAGTCAATTCCTTAAAATAAATATCTTGTTTATTCTGTTTCTCTGCAGAACCCTGTCTAATACACAAGACAAAAAGGAAAATGCATGAGTGTATATATATATAATGTTTCCTCCCTGATAAAAGGACCCCTGAAAATTTATATAATCTCTTCTAATGTGCTTGGCTTAACAAATGTGAGGGCTATACTAGATTTCTTATCAAATGGGAGACCCAGTGCTGCTGTGAGGTAGCTGTTAGCATTCCTATCTTTTATTTATTTTTTAAAAATTTATTTTATTTCTTTCTCTCCCCTTCCCCCCCCACCCCATTGTCAGCTCTCTGCGTCCATTCACTGTGTGTTCTTCTGTGTCAGCTTGCATTCTTGTCAGCAGCACCAGGAATCTTTGTCTCATTTTTGTTGCATCATCTTGCTGCATCAGCTCTCCGTGTGTGCGGTGCCACTCCTGGGCAAGCTGTGCTTTTTTCATGCAGGGCAGCTCTCCTTATGGGGTGCACTCCTTGAGCGTGGGGCTACCCTATGTGGGGGACACCCCTGCATGGCACGGCACTCCTTGCATGCATCAGCACTGCATGTGGGCCAGCTCACCCTGGACCTCCCATGTGGTAGGCGGATGCTGTAAGTTGAGCCAAATCTGCTTCCCAGCATTCCTATCTTTTAGATAAAGAACCTGAGTTGTGAAATAACCACTCCAGGCTGGAGCTTGAACTTGGACCCAGCCCATTGCAACAAGGCATTTCTCATAGCACTAAAGTGGAAGAAGCTGCTTTGTGAGGTGGTGAGCTCCAGGTCACCAGAGGTCTATAAACAGGGGGTGCATGAATTGCAGTGGGGATGAAAGAGGGAATTCAGGCACGGCATGGAAGTCAGACCAGAGGAGATTGAGATGCTAATGAGTCTGGCTTGGAGGAAATGTCCTGTCTGAGTTTCCCAGGGCCACCATAACAAGGTATCACAACTGGGTGGCTAAAAACAACAGAAATTTATCCTCTCACAGTTCTGAAAACAAGAGGTCCAAAATCAATGTGTTGGCAGGGTCACGCTCTCTCTGAAGTCTCTAGGGAAGAATCTGTCCCGTACCTTTCTCCTGGCCTCTGGTGGTGCCTGGCAATACTTGGCATTCTTTGGCTTCACCTGGCCATCTTCTTCCTTGTGTCTGTTTCCCCCCTCTACTTATAAGGATACCAGTCATATAGGATTAGGGACCCACCCTACTCAGTATGACCTTGTCTTAACTAATTCCATCTGCAATGACCCATGTCCAAATAAAGTTATATTCTGAGTTACTGGGGTTAGGACTTCAACATACGTGTTTGGGGGACACAATTCAACCCATAATAGATACCAGTACTCTAAGATTCCCGTCCTGTCCTTCACCCCCCTCTTAGAAAGTTCTTTTTCATATTGAGCTAAAATCTGTCCTGTGGGCCCTAGCCCTGCTCCTGGGACAGCTGGAAATGACAATGAGCATCTAACATGTGCCACACTCTGTGCTGGACTCTGGGACTGTGGGAATAAATCTGACTTGGTCCCTGCCCTCTTAGGAGCACACAGTTCACAGGAGATACAGACAGACAAGCAGACAATATACGTATCTTTTTGCAACCACGTCCATATCCACCCCTAGAACCTCCCAGCACCCAGTAACAGCCATACTTTTCATCTGAATCTCTCTTCTTCATATCAGAGTTTTGGACCTGCAGGGGTTTGTAGCAGATGCTGTCGGTACCCCACCCCATCTCCCCTCAGTCCTGGAGTTGACCTGAAGCTGCAATAGGCAGGCCCCAGGAACCCGGCTGCTTCTACTTCAACTGCTTGCATCCCTTACTTCTCTGCTGAGGGTTTTCACTGTCACTGGAAGTACAGGGGCGTTAATGTCCCAGGGGATGGCCATCAGCCAACAGGATGTGCGATCCTGTGGATCAGTGCCACAGCCTCCCTGGGCCCTGGAGGGGGACAACAAAGCTGACTTCCCAGTTTTTCAGGGAATCTCCAGCAGGCCCAGTGGGTTACTGTCAGAGCCTTCCAAGGCTGCCATAAATTTGCTCAGTTCTGGAGGCCACAAGTCTGAAACCGAGGTGCTGGCAGGGCCACGTTCCCCCTCGAGGCTCCAGGGGAGAACCCTCCTTCCCTCTTCCCGCTCCTGGTGTTGCTGGCGTCCTTGGCATTCCTGGGCTTGTAGATGCATCACCCCAACCTCTGCCTCCATCTCCACATGACCTTCTCTCTTGCCTTCATCTTCGCAGGGCATTCTCCTCCATCTCTGTGTCTGAATTTCATCTTCTTATAAGGTACACTGATCATGCTCACTGCAATCTAGTTCGGTCTCATCTTAAAGAATCACATCATCAAAGACCCTATTTCCAAATAAGTTCACATTCACAGGGTCAATATTTGAACACGTCTTTTTGGGGCACACAGTTCAACTTCTGAAGCTGCCTTCATTGGGTTGTCTCCCTTCAGTGTGTCACTTTGCTCACTTCCTTGCTTCTTTTCTGGGAATCACCTTTCAAGTAAACTAAAGTCCTTGCCTTAGGGTCTGCTTTTGGGGGGACCTAAATTAAGATGGAAACACCCCCATTTCACAGAGGAACAAACTGAGAACCAGAAAGGTATAATGACTTGAATAAGCCACCCAGAAAGCAAGGAGGTCTTGACTCAAGGCCTTTGATACTTCTCAGTCTTCCTTAGTCCACCTCCATGCTTTTGTTCTTTTTTCTTTTTAGAAGGATTCAATGGTGACAATGTCAGAATTTGCATACTTTTCCAAATCTGGAAAATTTTCTCGTATCGAAATAGTATCAAAAAAGTATCGAAATACTTCTGATATTGCTGCTAACCTATTTTTTCTGACTTTTCATTTGTAGCACTTTTATTTATAGGTTGGGTATCCGTTATTGGCATTGGCCTCTGTTATTGCTTTAATTTTTTTCATTTCTTAATCACATTTCTGGAAATGTTTCCCAATTTTGTTCTCTCCCTCAATGATTTGATTTTCTGCAGTGTCAATTCTGTTGTTTATTGCTTTCAGTGTATATTTCACTTTGAAAATATTTTTCTTTTAAGCTCTTTCTCCTCTTGCCGTACTTAGTTCTTATTTAATAGAGCTTATACCTTTTGATATCTAAATCTAATTAAGAATATGCCAGAGTTCCAGAACAATGGCATCAGAATAAGGTAGGGTTCAATTCTCTACAAAAAACAATGGAGAAAGGGTCAGAGCTGCCTGAGGGAGCTGCTGCACAACCTCCAGGAGGGTGAGGGACAGATGAAGAGCCTGAAATAACAAACTTAAGTTACTAGTCCCCCCTCCCCCGTGGCTACCAGGAAGGACCCCATCCCCCATCCTCAAGACATCAAGGCTGGATAAAATCCCTGGCTCATGGCAGCTGACTGAGAGAGGAACCAACATCTTTTTCCCTGTTAGCAGTTACAAGGGAAGAGGGAGGGAGCATTGGAGGGCAGAGAGTGTTTTTTCTTCAGTGAATTCAGCCAAGAGAGCCGCCTATGAATCTTGGCTCTGGCCAGACCAGAAACATGGAAAAGCCAATTTGAAAGAAACTCCTCCCTGAAAAAAGGCCTCTGATGAGCACCATCTGCTGGCTGACCAGGAAACTGCAAGGAGAAAAACTGCTTTTAGGTCTCGATTTAGTCTCAGTTCCTGAGAGAAAATCTGTGCCCCAGTAGCAAGTCCCTAGCCTGATTTTCATAACTTAATCTGGGCAATTTTAAAGACTCAGAATAAGTTGAACCAAAAAATCAAAGAAGAGCTGTGGAGGAAAAAAAACAACACAAACAAATCATTGGTCAAAAGAGAAATTGACCATCAGAGTAAATTTACCAACATATTCAATGGCTAGACATAAGCAAAAAAATTACAGGCCATGCTAGGAAACAGGAAGAGATACTAGGAAATAGGAAGATATGGCCAGCCAAATATCCTGATGAGACGCAGGATTTAAGACAACTAATCAATGATAATCACACAAGTCCCCTAAAAAATTCAAAGAATTAGGGGAAATACTACTAAAGAGATAAAGGATATTTAGAAGACACTAGGTGAGCATAAAGAACAATTAGAAAGCCAGCAAAGGAAAGTAAAAGAGCTTATAGGAATTAAAGACACAATGGATGAGATTAAAAATACAATAGAGGCACATAACAGCAAATGTGAATTGCTCAAAGACAGAATTAGTGGTTTTAAAAATAGAACATCTGAACTGGAAAAGACAGGAGAAGAGAAAGAGAGAAGAATGTAAAAAATGGAACAAGATCTCAGGGAATAGAATGACAATGCAAAATGCACAAACATATGCATTATTGGTGTCCCAGGAGAAGAGAATGGAAAAGGAGCAGAAATAATATTTGAGGAAATAATGACGGAAAACTTCACAACCCTTATGAAGACATAAATATCAATATCCAAGAAGGAAAACACCCCACAAACAGAATAAATCCAAATAGACCTACTCCGAGATACTTATTATTCATAATGACAAATATCTGAGATAAAGAGAGTATTCTGAAAGCAGCAAGAGAAAAATAAAGCATTGCATATAAGGGAACGGCAACATCAGAAACCATGGAGGTGAGAAGAAAGTGGTGTGATGTATTTATGATACTGAAAGAGAAAAGTTGCTGGTCAAGAATTCTGTATCCAGCAAAACTGTCCTTAAAAATGAGGCTGAGTTTAAATTCTTTACAAACAAAAACTGAGAGTATGTTACTGGAAGACTAGAATTACAAGAGATACTAAAGGGAGTCCCACAGCCTGAAAAAAAAAAAAAACAAGGCTGAGAGAGTTGTAGAAGAGGGTAGAAATGAAGATTATGGGGAAGGGTAAATTAAAAAGTTAAAAGACAGACTATAGTAAGATATGACAATGGAAAGCCAAAAGATAATATGGACAAAATAAGTAAAGCCTTTACAGTAAAAAATGTAATGGCTTGAACTCCTCAATCAAAAGACATAGACTGATAGAATGGATAAAAATATATGAGTCATCTATATGCCATATACAAGAGACTCACCTCAGTTGTAAGGCCACAATCAGTTTGAAAGATAAAGGTTGGAAAAGGTTGAAGTAGTGATACTATTATGGAACAAAATAGATTTTAAATGCAAAACTGTTATAAGGGATGAAAAAGGTCATTATATATTAATGAAAGGGGCAATTCACCAAGAAGAAATAACTATGATAAATATTTATACACCTAACCTGGGTGCCCAAGACACATAAGGCACACAGTAGCAAAACTGAAGGGAAATATAGACGTCTCTACAATAATAGCTGGAGACTTTACCACTCTCAGTATTGGATAGAACATCTGGACAGAGGGTAAATAAAGAAACAGCTTGAATAACATGATAAATGAAGACCTAACAGACATCTATAAAGCACTATACCCCACAAATAGCAGGATATATTTTCTTTTTAAGTGCTCATGGATCCTTCTCCAGGAGAGACCATATGTTGGGTCACAAGACAGGTCTCAATAAATTTAAAAAGATTGAAATTATATAAAACACTCTCTCTGATCATAATGAAATGAAGCTGGGAGTCATAATGAACGGGAAAAGGAGAGAATTCATAAATATATGTAGAATAAACAACACACTAATAAACAGGCAGTGGTCAAAGAAGAAATTGCAAGAGAATTTAGTAAATATCTTAACATGAATGAAAATGAGAACAAAACATATCAAAACCTGTGGGACACTGCAAAGGCAGTGTTGAGAGAGAAATTTATAGCCCTCAATGCTTACGTTAAAAAAGAAGAAAGAGCTAATATTGAAGATCTAATTGTATACCTGTATTAGTCAGGGTTCTCTAGAGAAACAGAATCAACAAGTGATATCTGTTAATAGTACGCGATTCCTAAGAGTCTCTCACACAGCCGTGGGGATGCACAAGTCCAGGTTCCGCAGGCAGGTCACAACCAGGGGCTGCAATGACAGTCCCATGAAAGTTCTTGACGAATTTTGGGAGACGGTGGCTGTCCAAACACGAGCTGGGAAATTCTCTCTCGATGCTGGAATCACTTCCCCTTTTAAGGGATTCAGTTGATTGGGTTAAGCATCACTCATCGCTGATGGCAATCTCCCTGACTGATGTAATTATAACCAGCTATCTGTGATTCACCACTGCAGTAAAGTCAATGGTGACTAAAGTCCATAAATGCCCTTGCATTACAGTTAGCCCAGGGCTTGCTTGACCAAACAACTGGGCACAATTACCTGGCCAAATTGACACAAAAGCCTAACCATCACAACACCTCAAGGAACCAGAAAAAGAACAGCAAACTAATCTGAAACCAAGCTGAAGAAAAGAAATAGTAAACATCAGAGCAAAATTAAATAAAATTGAGAACAAAAACAACAACAAAAAAGTAGAGACAATCAACAAACCAAAAGTTGGTTCTTTGAGAAGATCAACAAAATTCCCTTAGCTAGATTGACTAAGGAAAAAAAGAGAAGATGAAAATAAATAAAATGAGAAATGAGGAGGAGGACATATTACCACTGACCCCACAGAAATAACAGATCATAAGAGGATACTATGAACAACTGTATCCCCCCCCCCAAAAAAAACAACCTACACTGACCCTAGAAGAAATAGAAGACTTCACCAAACCAATCACAAGCAAAAATATTGAAACAGTCATCAAACAACTCCCCAAAAATGAAAAGCCCAGGACCAAATGGCTTCACAGGTGAATTGTACCAATCATTCAAAGAATTGAATGATCGCTCAAGTTCTTCCAAAAAATTGAACAGGAAAGAACGCTACCAAACTCATTCTGAAGCCAGCATCACCCTAACACCAGAACTAGATCAAGATACTACAAAAAAAGAAAATTACAGACCCATACCTCTAATGAATATAGATGCAAAATCCTCAACAAAATAGTTGCAAACCAAATCCAAAAGCACATTAAAAAAATTCTACACTACGATCAAGTGGGTTTTATCCCAGGTATGCAAGGGTAGTTCGACACAGGAAAATCAATTAGTGTAATAAACCACACTAATAAATTGAAGAAGAAAAATCACATGATCCTACCAATTGATGCAGAAAAGGCATTTGATAAAATACAGCATTCTTTCTTGATAAAAACATATCAAAAGACAGGAATAGAAGGAAGGTTTCTCAATATGGTTAAGTGTATATATGAAAAATCTGCAGCTAGCATTGTAGTCAATGGTGAAAGACTGAAAGCTTTTCCACTGAGATCAGAAACAAGACAAGGATGCCCACTGTCACCACTGTTATACAGTATTGTACGAGAAGTTCTAACGGGAGCAATCAGGCTAGAAAAAGAAAGAAAAGTCACGTAAATAGGAAAGGAAGGAGTAAAATTTTCCCTATTCACTGAGGATATGATCCTGTCTAGAAAATCCTGAAAAAATCCACAACAAATCTATTAGCACTAAGTTCAGCGAAGTAGTAGGATACCAGATTAATATGCAAAAATCAATAGCATTTCTATCACTACTTATGAATATTCTCAGGAGGAAATCAGAAAAAAAATCCATTTAGAATAGTGATGAAAAGAATCAAATATTTAGCAATGACTTTATCCAAGGACACAAAGGACCTGCATTCAGAAAACTACAAAACATTGCTAAAAGAAACCAAAGAAGACTTAAATAAATTCAAGGACATTCTGTGTTCATGGACTGGAAGACTAAATATTGTGCAGATGTCAATTCTACCCAAACTGATCTACAGATTCAATTCAATCCCAATGAAAATGCCAGCAGTCTTTTTTTGCAGGAAGGGAAAAACCAATTATCAAATTTATTTGGAACAGAAAGGGGCTTCGAATAACCAAAAATGTCTTTAAAAAGAACGAGGTTGGAAGACTCTCACTTCCTGACTTTTAAGCATATTATTTAGCTACAGTGTAAAAACAGCATGGTACTGGCATAAAGACAGGCAGATTGACCAGTGGAACTGAGTCAAGAAATCAGAAACAGACCCTCACATCTACAGGCAAGTGATTTTTGACAAGGCAGTCCTGCCCTCCCAGCTGGGCCACAACAGTCTGTTCAACAAATGATGCTGGGAGAACTGGATGGCCACATCCAAAAGAAAGAAAGAAGACCTTTACCTCACACTTTATACAAAAAATAACTCAAAATGGATCAAGGACCTCAGTATAAAGGCAACAACCATCAAATTCCTAGAAGAAAAGACAGGAAAACATCTCCAAGATCTTGAGGTAGAGAGCCATTTCTTAAACCTTACACCCAAAGCAACAAAAGAAAAAATAGACAAATGGGACCTCCTCAAAATTAAACACTTTTGCACATAAAGAACTTTTTCGAAAGGGTGAAAAGGCAGCCGATTCAATGGTAGAAAATATTTGGAAATCACATATCCAATAAGGGTTTAATATCCATGATAAATACAGAGATACTATAACTCAATAATAAAAAGACAAATTACCAGATTAAAAAATGGACAAAAGACTTGAATGGACAATTGTCCAAAGAAGAAATACAAATGGAGAAAAAACCTGAAAACATGTTCAACATTACTAATGATTAGGGAAATGTAAATCAAAACTACAATGAGATATCATTTCACACCTATTAGAATGGCCACTATTAAAAAGTTGGAAAACTACAAGTGTTGGAGAAGATATGAGAGATAGGAATGCTTATTTACTGTTGGTCGGAAGGTAGAATGGTTCAGCCCCTGTGGAGGACTGTTTGGCAGTTCCTAAAGGAGTTGAACATAGATTTGCCACGTGACCCTGCAATACCACTATTAGGTATATACTCACAAGAACCGAGAACAGTGACATGAACAGACATCTTCACATTGATGTTCATAGTGGCATTATTCACAATTGCCGAAAGATGGAAACAACCCAGGTGTCCACCAGCTGATGAAAGGATAAACAAATTGTGGTGTCTATGCAATGATGGAATATTAAGCAGCTGTAAGAAGAAATGAAGCCGTGAAGCATATGACAACATGGATGAACCTGGAGGACATTACGATGAGTGAAGCAAGCCAGGCACAAAAGGACAAATACTGTATGATTGTCCTATTATGAACTAAATATATTGTGTGAACTCAAGGAGTTAATAATCAGAATATAGGTCACCAGAAAATAGAATGAGGGTAGAGAATGGAAAGCTGAAGTTTAATTTGTACAGAATTGGTAAAAACGTTGTTTGTAGATCATGGGGAAAGGCCATTATAGTGTGTGTAACTAGCAGAGCTATTATATGGGTATGACAGTGGTTGAAAAGGAAAGTCTAAGGACATGAATATTACTAGAAGGAAAGCTAAAAAATGTAACATGGGACTGTATAACATAGTGAAATCTCATGTGAAATACAAATATGGGTAATATTGCTTATATAAGGCTGTTTTTACAAAATGTAAATACAAATAACCTAGAGAGATGGCTACAGAATAGCAGCTATGTAGGGCAGGGGAAGCATAGAGAGGCTGAGAGGTGATAAAGTGTGGGAAAAAGAGTTTCACCTGTTCTGTTGTAGATGTTGCCTTACTGCAGACGTTGCAGTTGTTCCCTATTTTTGTAGATGATGTTGCAGCTCTGATAGCAAGCAGCTGCTCCGTAGTTTCCAATAAATACGAGGTGGAAACTAGGGTGGAGGCTCTCAGTTCCAGAAGCTGTGAGTCCCCCGGTCCCATCTTTATCTCCTCCTTGTGTGTCTCTCTCTGTTCTTTATTTCTGAAGTTCTGCGTTGCCTTCGAGCCAACCTATCTCTGAGCTGATCTCAGCAACTGGCATCCAATGTGGGGCTTGAAGGGAAGAAGGCGCACAGCAACAAATTTTGTTTGTTGGTTGGTTTTTTAGTTATTATTATTGGAATAATGAAAATGCTCTAATAACAATTGAAGTGATGAATGTACAACTATGTGATTATACCAGATACCATTAATTGTACACTTTGAATGGATTATGCTTTATTAATATATATCAATAAAATTGATTTGTGAAATAAAAAAATAAGGAAAGATATGCCCCCTTTTGTTTTCCAAAATTTTCTTCTATTTCATGAAGCGATCGTATTTCAAAGGCAGGATTTCCTTTCTGCTCTTACTACCTGGTTCTTATTCCCTTCCAGGGCATATTTTTTATAAGGCCCTGTTGAGTTTCTCTGTATTTATTCGCACTTCCTCCAGTAAAGAGCTCTGGGTAGGCCCAGTGTTGGAATCTGCCAGAACTGAGGACAGCTCTCAGCTCCCTGAGTTAGCAGTGACCCGGCCCATCTCCCTCCGCTCTGAGGATGAAGGGCTGGTGAGGAGGCGCTGGCACCTGCGAGCAGCTGGCGTTGCGAGCGCCTCCTCCCACGGGCGTGGCCCCTTGAAATCCCTCCCAGCTGCCGCGGCCTCGCTAAGTCAGAACTTGGGGAAAAGCTCCTCGCACGTGGACTTCCAGTCAAGGAACAGGGAGGAAAACCCAGAGACGTGCGACCTGCGCTGCTGCTCTGGGGCAGGAGGCCGCCAGGGACGACCCAGGAGGGAACTCCGGCGATGGCCTTTGGTGGCACTAACGGGGCCACATGCAGGCCTGCCCCAGGCCAGGTGGCCCCCGGGACAGAGCGTGGAGCTTCCGCAGGCCAGGCAGGCGGCCCCGTGGGAGGGCGGGCAGGGGGGCAGAGAGGACCCTGCTCCCGTGACCCGTCAGGGAGGTGAGGGAGCTGTGTCCTTCTGACCTGGGTCACACCCATTTCTTGTTTCTCACTGCCATGGTGTGGTGTTTCTTTCCTTTCCAGGAAAGAATGGGTGACGTAAAGGGAATTTTTGAGATGGTATTTCCACTCAACCCACTTCTTCTCAGGATTTACACACTGTTTTCAAACAGGAATCCCATATTGAATACAGATAACAAAATACCTTGAAAGTAACATTTTCAGGACAGAGATTCCAAAAGAGAAGTTCATTCTAGAAGGATGTGAGGCTCTCAAAAATGTCCTGAGTGTATTTGTAGTCAATTCCATTACAGGAGAAAAGAGAGGCAGCTGAACTGCCTTGTGCCAACCATGGGGCAAAAACTCACGGACACATACACTCAAACACACGTGAAGCAGGGCGAGAGCACGTATGGATGAGCATTGCCGGGTGGCAGCCCGGCATGGACTGACGTTTGTGGAAAACGACAAGGAGGCTTTGCTGCTTCTGCTCTGTGTTGGTTCAAAGTTGCATTCAATTGCTGATAACAGACATTTGAAAAAAACAGTGGCTTCAACAAAACAGAGGTGCTTTTTCTTTCCTCTTAGGCAGTGTAAAGTTGCTATGGTGACTTTGCGATGCCATAAAACTCTTGGACACCTTCTATCCTTCTATTCTCAAGTTCACCTCGTGGTCCAAAATGGCAGCCAGTGCTCCTACCATATCTGTGTTCCAGGCAGGAAAAGCAAAGAGGATGCCTTCTAAATGAGTCAGCCCCTTTGATGTAGTTCCCTGGAAATCCCACCCAATGATTTCTGCTTACATCTGACTGACCAGCCCTATCCACAAAGGAAGCTGAGAATGTAGTTAAAAACAAAAAAATCTGGGCACATTGTCACACTTAACAATAGGGGGATTCTGTTACTAAGAGAGAAGGAGAGAATGGATAATGGGGAACCAACTAGTTTTTGATACATGCTCAAGGAAGACAATGACCAAAGAAGCACAAGCCCTTGCCCCGCCCCAGTCTGGGGTACGTGATGCACACTTAGCAGGCACGAGAAAGCCAAAACTCGAAGCTTTAGCTAATTTGCTCCCATCCTCTCTTGTACATGTTGGAGGTCCTAGGTAGCTGTGGAGATTGAGAAGCACTTTAAGTGATTTCAAGTTTCCAGGCTCCTGGATGAGTCTCAACACAGGGTGGCAGACAGACCAAAGGGACACCTCCTGGAGTATTTGATGAGGAAAAGTCTCGAACTGAAGCAACTTCTTCTGAAGTGTGTTCTCCAAGACGTTGATGGATGTTTCCTGAAAAGATGGGTCCCTGGTCAACAGGTTTGGGAAATTCTTGCTTGGACCAAGTGAAGCAGCTCCTTCGATCTCAGGAAATGTCAGGCATCAATATATTCATTTGCCTTGTGATTACTAAAAGGGAGCGTTCCCAAGCTTATCTGACCATGGAGCTTGGTGCTTGCGGTGAAACCCCACGGGATAAGCCTTCCACAGAGTTCTCTTTGGGGATGATGGTAGGCTGTGTGTTTGCACTAGCTCCTTCTCTGCGAGGCTGGAGCTGGGCTTTCTCAGAGCTCCGTCCCTGGACCGTCCACACGGGAATCATCTTAGCCCCAGGCCTACCGAATCACAGTCTTGGGCCACAGCCTGGAAATCTGCATTCCCTAAGGTCTCCTGGTGATTCTCATAGTCAGGGAAGTTTGAGATCCCCTAAGTGAAAGAGAGGAGCCCCCACTTTACAAATACTCTGACTTGCTCAGTTGACATCCAGCCATTTCCTCCGGCCCCTCCAAGCTCCCTTCTCCCATCACCACTTGGCACCTGGATAATTTTCTCAGCTCAGTTCAAAGCAGCTTGAATTTATCTTTATTGTTGCTCTCTTTATTGATTTAAGCCCAGCTCTGCAATTCGTCAAGCTTGGATTGCGTTTTAATCTTGTCCTCCAAAGTAGCTAAGATCCCTTCCAGCTTCCGTGTCGTTCAGAAATCTGATTAGCTGCGTCTTCATTCCATCCTTCAAGTCATTAACGAGATAGTAAATGGCCCTGGTTTGGCACAAGGGGTTCCAGGGTTCTTGACAGCTTGGTAGGTATGTCTCCCCTAGCTGCCACGAGCCTTTTTTTGGGTGTAGTCACAGGTTGGGGATCACAGCCCACCACCTTGATTATAAGTTATTGCTTCTTCATTCACGAATTTATGCATGCAAGGTAAACTCTGTATGGAAAAAAACCCATTCATTCATTCAATAAACGGGAGAGCAGCAAGCGTGTTTGAGGCATACTAGATGTTTTTCCTCACACCCATGCGTGTCAACCAGAGTGAAGACGCTGCTCAGCGCGGGCGTGAGAAAGGCCCCTTTCCACGGCAGCGGCTGCTCAGCTCGCCCTTCCGGGCTGAGCCAAATCGTGGCCAGCAGCTGGGTCCGCGATGCTTCTACTCAATAAGGCAGCAACGGCCCACTTTTCTGGGCATTTTCCAGGTGCCTGGCAGTGTTCTCACCGCTTTATTGAGGGCTGTCGTGGAATGCTCACACCACTCCCACGTGGTGGACACAGCTGTCATCTTCCCGTCCCGGGTGGGATATTTGAGGCACAGACAAATTAGAGAAGTTGCACCAGGGCCCAGACTGGGGAGTGGCCGAGCCAGAGTCGAGACGCGGGCTCTGGACTGTCCCCTGCGTGGCAGCAGTGGCCGAATGGCCCGTTTGGTGGGAAGGGCCACCACAGAGCTCCGTCCTGCCGTGCTGAGCCCCCCGGCCTGCTGGGGACCCGCTGGGCACCGGCTGAGTCTTTCCGTGCAATGTCTCGTTTCACGTTGACTCCTCTGGGATAGATGAGAACATCGAGGCTCCGAGGTGACTCCCCCAGAGAGAATGCCAGGTCCAGTCGACACTTTCCTGCCCCGGGGGGGGGGCTGCCCCGGAGGAGGCCCCGGGCCCAGGCTGGGGTTCTGAGGACTGCCTGGAGAAGCGGGGCTGTCCGGGAAGCAACGACCTTGGGAGCCCAAGGTCAGCGCAGCCGCTCCGCGCAGGAGCTCCTGTGAGCTCAGTGTCCAACCCGCAGCCAAGCGCAGACGGGCCTGAGGCACCTGTGCACCCACCTGTCCCCAGAGCGGCCTGCGCCCCCCTTGGGTTCTGGGGGCGTGGGAGATGGGTGGATGGACCAAGTTTTTTTCATTCAACAAACTCGCTCCTCGCCCGGGCCTGGCCTTTGTTCTCCGAGGTACGACCGGGAAGCGCTTCGTCCACCGGTCACCAGAGGGCGACGGTCGACCACGCATCGGATCTTCGCGCCGAGCCTGCCCAGGGAAAGCTGGGGGGCAGTAAAAGACGGGATTCTGTTAAGGGAAAATGGTGGGAGCTCTCCTCCCCCACGCCCAGAGCTTTAACCAGCCTCTGCAGGGGCGTGTGCCCACCCTGGGGGCAGTCGCGTCTAGGAATGGCCCCTTAGGAGTACGCCCAGAGCTGGGGCCCTCTGCGCTGGGTTTGCGCCCCGAAGGCGCCGTGCGCCCGGCAGGGGTGTGGAGACCTGCGGCTTCTCCCCCCGCGGCTGTTGCCTGCCTCCTTCCTGTGACGGAGGAGAACGGGCTGCGGAGCCTCAGACCGCCGGCTCCTCTTCCCCGAGGCCGCCTCCCTGGCTGGGGGCGTAGAGGCGCGTCCCGGCACCCGAGAGCTCAAGGAGGAGGAAGCAGGGGCAGCGGGGAGAGGAGGCGACGGCCTGGCCCCCGCAGGTGGGGGGATGCCTCTGTGTCCTTCCAGCTCTGCCCTTCCCGCATCTCCCAGGCTTCAGAGTCCTCGGAGCTGCTTTGACTGGGAAAGAAAAATCACTGACCTGGGGGGTAGGGTGGCGAGAGCAGCCCCTGATACCCAGGGGCCTCCCTCTCTTCGGGTCCTGAACCAGTGTTCTGGGGCTGCTGAAATAAACTGTAACAAACTGGGTGGCTTACAACAGACTCTGTTGTGGCTCTGGGAGCCACAAACCCAAAATCAAGGTGTGGGTGGGTTGCACTTCCCTGGAAGGCTCTAGGGAGGGTCTTTCGTTGCCTCTTCAGCTTCTGGTATGCCAGGGTCCCTTGGCTGATGACTGCCTCACTCCAATCTGCCTCATCTTCACACAGCCTCCTCTTCTCTCCGTGTCTTTCCTCTGTGTGTCTCTTATAAGGACAGTTGTTGTTGGATTTAGGGACCCCCCAAATAATCCAGGATGACCTCATCTTAACATCCTTTACTTCATTTCATCTGCCTAGACTTTTTCCAGATAAGATCACCATCACAAGTTCTGTCTCCAGCAGGTGGAGGCCGTATCAAGGTGGCACGTGGTAATTTTGTGGCCCATGGCACATGGATACTTAGTGTTCTATCTTCCAGTGCCTCCTGTTGGTTTAACATTTCAATCTAAATATAAAGCAAACTGAATCATATGGAATGTAGGATAGGAGAATCCATCTTAAAATTCCCAAAGTGGCACAGGGACTGTAACATTGGACACACAAAGAAAGAAATGCAATTGTAGTACACTATTTGACTCTGCAGCAAATAATATTTGTGTGGTCACAGAAGCCCAGAACAGAAGAGACCGCTATAGTTACAGAAACTTATATGAGTATTGGTAATTTGAACACAAAAAGGGAAAAGTACAGTGAAGGAAATTAGGACCCAAAAGCAGGAGGAGAGGTTGATTTAACAAGAAACTTATTTAGCCACTTTACTTCAAGTTGAAAAGGTAATTGTGCTCATCAGTAGTGCTGCTCACCAGGAGATTTCCAGTCTCCCCCATTCTGGGCATGTGACAAGCCCCTAGTTCCTGGCCCCCGTGGTTGAAGGAGACCATGAGATTAGTTCTGACAATTGAATTGTGAACTGAAGTGATGGGAATCACCTCTGGGATGAGAATTGCATTGGCTGCATCGTTGTTCCACTTTCCAGATGGCAACTGGCATTGTGTGAGATGGTGGCTGCTCCATCGGTCTTGGTCCTTCCAGTGACTACCATGTACTGATTCTGCCTCCCCCGATCCCTTGCAGGCAGGGATAGACATGAAGCATGAGTGAGAAATAAACCTTTTTGATAGAAGTCACTGAGATATGGTGCTGTTTGTCACTGCAGCATAACTTACCGTATCCTGGCTATTATATCATATAGCCATATTTAAAGGAGGGGAAAAGAAAAGGGGGAGTTATAGAGGAGTTAAATCCTCAGCTCTAGAGCGGAAAATCAATTGATAATAGAGAAAGTTGTTGAAGCCATAAATAGCTAAATCAACATATTTTTTAGAGATAACCACCAGAGGACAAAACCAAAAATCATTAACAGTGGTTACTGCTGGGAAGTGGGATTACAGATGGGGAGTGAGGGGGCTAAGGACAGTTTCTTTGTCATTATAAATTCTTCTCTATATCTGGCTTATGGAATTAAATTATATAATCTTTATAAGGAGGTGAATAGGTACAAAAGTTCTAGGGATGTCAATCTACTTCCCACTCCTGTTCCCCAGTTCAGAGGCCACCACTTACCAATTTCTTGTATATTCTTATAGAAATAGTCTAAGAAGATGGAAACCCAACACATACTTACATGCATTTTTTCCACTTTAATATTTTAGTTTCCTAACTCCCAAAACAAATCCTGTGCCATGGGTTGGCTAAACAACTGGAATTTATTTGCTCACAATTTTGAGGCTAGGAGAAGTCCAAAATCAAGGTGTCAGGAACATGATGCTTTCTTCCCAAAGACTGTGGCATTCTGGCGTGACTGCCTGCAACCGTTGGTGCTTGGCTTTTCTGTCACGTGGCGATACACGTGGTGGCCTCTCCTGGCATCTCTTTTCTCTTCCAGGTTCCTTTGGCTTTTAGCTTCTGGCTGCTCCCTGTGCCTTCTTCTCTCTGTCTGAATTTCATTCTACTTATAAAAGACTCCAATAATAGGTTGAAACTTTTAAAATTTCCTAAAAGCTACCAAAGCAATATACCAGAAATGGGTTGGCTTTTACAATGGGAATTAATTAATGTATAAGCTGACAGTTCTGAGACTGAGGAAAATGTCCAAGTCAAGGTATCGGGCAACATTCTCTCTCTGAAGACCAGCTGCAGGCAAGCAGACACATGGTGGCATCTCCCAGTCTTTGCCTTCTCTTCCACGCTCCGTTGCTTTCAGCTTCTGGCTGTTTCTTCTGTGGCTTCCTCTCCCCCGGGCTCCCTTGATTTCAGCTTCTGGCTCTCGTGGCTTTCTCTCTCAGCTCCTGTGGGTTCCTCTTGAGCTCCTGGGTCTTTTCTCTGTCTCTCTCTGTATTCATCCCATTTATAAAGAACTCCAGTAAGAGGATTAAGATGCACCCTTGCCCATGCCCATCTGGAGCCTTCTAATCAGAAGGAAAGTGCCACCTACAATAGATTTATACCCACAGGAATGGATTTGCTTCAAGGACACAATCTTTCTGGGGTCCACAAAAGCCTCAAACTACTGCAAAGACACATCCTAACTGGGCTGGGCCATACCTTAGCTGACTTAACTTCATCAAAAAGCCCTGCATACAATGGGTTTATACCCACAGGAGTGGATTTGGTTAAAAACCATGTTTATCTGGTACATACAGCTTCAAGCTGCCACAATAATCATGGATTTAGAATTGCCTTTTAAATAACCATTTGACCAGCATTCCACTGTATGGATATGGAGTCATTTAACTGATCCTCTGTTGTTAGACATTTATTTTTATTTTTAATGTTATTAACAATGCTCAGTAGCTATCTTTGTAAGATGTCATTTTATATATGCATAAGCCTATCTAAAGGATAAATCCTGAAAGTGGAAACACTGGGTATGTGCTTTTATAATTTGGGGAGCTAGTCCAAACTGTCTATGGAAGTTGTACCAATAAATACTCCTGCCAATAATATATAAAGTGTCCTGTGCCCAAGCCTTGTCCATAGGCATATTTATTTGATTTGAATAGGAGTGAAATTTATTTTCTAAATTATCCCCTGAATTACTGAAATTAACTAAAACAAGACTGTTCTTTAATATTCTGCCACCATGAAGGGAATTCACCTTAATTTCAGATACTTCAAATATTTTTTGGCATTCAAACATTCATTCATCTTCTCGACAAATTTTTGTTGAGTCCGTTCTATGGTTAGGGGCTGGTAGACATGGTGTGGGTGTGTATATTGTTGAATGAATAGGTAGATGGCTGGAAGGACAGATGGCTGGCTGGATGGATGGGCAAAAACATATCCAAACCATATTTCAGAGCTCTAGCTCTAGTGATGGGGTTATGCAAAGAAAATTTAGGAATTCAAGATATTTTTTCTTCTTTTTAAACAAGTAAGTAAATAAGTAAGCAAGCAAACATACATATAAATAATCCTGTCCTGCTTTCTCCACTATTAAGTGAAGAGCTGTAGAAGCAGTGACTCAGTTTGATAGTGAAATTGTCAAATACATGCAAAATACATGTCTTTCCCACTTTTGCCTACTTCTTCCATCACTGGGAATTATGATTACCGCCCACCTTCCCACCCCACCCACCATAGTCCTCCCATTTCCACCTCCTCCTTCCTCTTAGCTTCAGTGTCAACTGAACCTTCGTTTGTGGCTGTGCTTCATCAAGATACAACCTGGCTTCCCTACACCCTGGCTAGGACACCAGGCTGTTCAGAGGCCTCCAGTCCTCCCCACTCCCTCTCTTACCTACCCCCTTGCCCATCCCCAGGCTCTACCCAGACTCCTGGGTCTTTTCTCAAACAAAGACTAGATCCCACCGCTCTTTTACCTAAAGATATCGGCGGTCCATCTCCTGAGGATCAAGTCCGGCATCAAGCCTGTCCTAGACTATTTCTACTCCTTAGAAAAATAACAAAGACAGATGTGAATTGAGCTTTCCCTCTGCCAGGCTCTTTGCTAGGCACAGTGCACATGCTTTTCTCTCCAATCCTCATAGCCATCTCAGGAGTCGTGTCATTTTATTATCCACATTTTACAGATGGAAGAATTGAGGCACTGACCGGTGACCCAGGCCCAAGAACACATGGTTAGGAAGTGACAGTGGCAAGATTTGAATCCTGGTTTCAAAGACTGCCCCCAATCACTGCACGATGCCACCTGATCGCTTTGATGAGCTTTCTGAATTCAGTCTTCCTTCATCTTTGTTTCCAGTTTCCCTTATTATGGTCCACCCTGGAAGACACTTTGCCAGGTGATTCTCTGCCTCTTTTACTAGCCTGGGAATAACTCAAGTTCAAGACCGAAGCAGAGACACCTGTCCAACGTTGGTTAACTAGAATCCTACTCCAGTCTGGTAGTTTCCCTGCATCATGCCCCTCTTTCTCCTAAATGCTTCCTCCAGCTCTCGTCCTCTGGGGTCTGCACGTGTCTCTATTCCAACCCAGCCTAGTTTCCAGGGACAGGCGTCCTTGCTGGCCCCATTCCACTGCTGCCCTCTCCTCCTCGCTGGAACCCTCTGCCCACTTGGCCTCTAGCGCGCTGCCCACGACTGGCCATTTTGCCTCTGAGAGCTTCTGTCCTTCTGTCTCCATCCACAGCCCTCTTCTCCGTCCTTCCTAACTCTGGGAGCTGGCCACAGCTTTGCTCTCACTCTACCCCTCACACGACCCATCCCAGCCCGTGCTGGGGCCTTAGGTGCCGAGCTGCTCCATAAACGGAGCCGGATGAATATTTAGGGGAAAGTAGTATATCGACGCCTTCCACGCATGTTATAATGATCCGCTGTGAAATATTTCCCTCACCTCTTGGCGAAATTATCATTCCAAACCACGGAATACATTAGGTTTTATGATCTGCCCGCTTCTTTGGGGGATTATAAATCTGGAAACATCATCTTCATATGACAGGGCAAAGAGTCCCTGGGGACACAAGATGTTTAAGAACGTTCACCGAGAATCAGAAATAGTTTGTGATTAATATCGGGGTTTTGTTTATGGGCAGAAATAAATCCCAGGTCTAGGGCTGACCTGTAAAAATCTGTCTGTGATGAAAACTCTGATTGCAGATGATGGAATAGGGAAACAATCTGAATTTAAAGAAGTGATTTGGGGAGGGGAAAGGGTTTCACTGTTTAGGAGGTAATATTGTCCAACCATAAATTTGTATGCTGCTCAAACATTCCTAGTCCCCAGCTAAAACAAATATGATGGAATTTGTGCTGATGACCTACTGCCACCCAAGTTTTGTGGTAAGGTCACGTGAAATAGAGCAGTTCCTGGGATCTTCATTTCTCAGCACTAATGGGAGGAATGAAGTGGGCAGAGGGAAGAGCTGGTGAGTGGATCCCTGCCCAACTGGAAGGAGGGGGGGGGTGGCTCGTGGGAAGAGCATTATTTGGGGAGTTGAAGGCCCATTTTTGCCTCCCTGTGTGTTAGTCCTGCTGAGAACCTGGTTAAGCCTCTTCCTTGCTTAAAACCTAGCACAGGCTCCCAGTGACTTCTAGAGCAAAGGTCGACCCTGGGGACCCTCAGCCCTGCTTGTCCTGATTTGGCCCTGCCCCTCTCTCCAGGCTCGTTTCCCATCACACAAGCCTCCCGGGACTGAATACTCTGATCATTCTGGCAATAGTTAATCTACCACGCTGCCTTGGGCTGAACTTTAGAGAAGAAACCACTGGCTAAGGTTGGAGGAATCCAAATGCGTTGGGGTTGGTGCTCTAAGCCTCTCAGAGAAGTCCAAGTTTGGTGTGGCGCCATGTCTAATATGGGCTGGAGGAGGTAAGGGAGCACTGTGGGGTGAGCGGTCTAGAGAGGCAGGGCAGAGGTGGTGCTCCTGGATAGATATCCAATTCTGGGATGGAGATTCGGGGATTCCCACATGCCCTGAGGGCGACGAGGACGCTCTGGGAGAACTATTGTCCTGTACAGATTAGGGGATCACCATAAGGAAGCCACCAAATCCAAGTCCTGGGCATCTCAGGCTACTGAAGGACTTTGGTTGTCTCCTGATACCCCCCCAAAAGATCAGACAGGAGCAGCCACCTCCTAAAAGACCCCAGCCCAAAATACCCGGGGCGCCACAGGTGAGGACATAGGACTGGAGTTCTGGGGGAACTCAGAGGCACTCATAAGAACTCAAGGCCATGTTCAACGTCATCCTGCTGATACGTGTGCTCCCTGCATCCATATTGGAATGAGGAAGTGGGGACGGGAGAAGCCAAGAATAGAGAAAACAAGCCTTTATGGATTTTAAACCTAATTAAGCCAAACCTGGAAGAGACCCTTTGAAATGGGAAGAGAGGACATTCCTTTCAGTTGACAAGTGTAGGTGCGGTCTGGTGCTGTGGGTTGAGCTCTCCCAGCCTAGGGTGGAGGCTTGGCTGCAAGATAATGAAGTCATTGCCATTTCTAGTTCCTGAGACCTCTAAGCAGCCCTAGGTGATCGCTTATACCACTACAAGGGCAGTGCTTGTGTTGCTGGTTCTTTGCAGCTGGAGGAACTGGGTGTTGAACTCGGCGGTGGAGTTTTAGGGAAAGGGCAGATGTTGCAGATTACAGGAGTTGTGAAAACAGGAAGTAGACTTGACTAAGAAAAATGCAAGTCCTTTATCTCTGAAGATCTTCAGAGCTGTCAGGGGAAGGTTCGCTGTGGATTGAGTCCCAAAGTCATTCTCCTTGAATATTTAGGCGAGGTGTGGCCCCAGAGGGCTAGAGGGATGAGACCTCCCATGATGCTGGCTCTTTAGTTTCATGGGATTGAGAGGCCAGGTGGGATTATTTTCATCACCTCCCTCCTGGTCAGAGGTGAAGGGAGGAGGAGTGGGGGGCGACCCAGGGTAGTTGGCTTGCATATGTGGAGGAAGCAGCAGACAAGGGCACTGGTCGAGGTCAGATGGAGCAGGAGGGCCTCTCAGAGGGGTGGGGATGAGGCAGAGGAGATCCAGGGGCTCCTGCTCTGCACTTGGGGTTGAAGGGCTCTGTGGTCAGCAGAATAATGTCCCCAGAGACGTCCACAGCCTAATCCCAGAGCCTGGGAATATGTTCCCTGCAATGGTGAAAGGGACACTGCAGATGAAATTAGGGCAGGGGTCCTGAGATGGGGAGAACATCCTGGATTATCTGGGGAGGAGGACAGCCTAACCACAGGGTCCTTATAAAAGCGGAACAGGAGGTCAGAGAGAGGAAAGAAGGGCAGAAGCAGAGCACGGAGGTCCGCGGCCTTGAGCCACGGAATGCCAGCCACCTCCAGAAGCTGGAAAAGGCCTAGAACAGACTCTCCTCTGGAGGCTCTGGGAGGAACCAGCCTGTCCAACATCTGGATTTTCCTCCTGTAAGACTCATTTAGGATTTTTGACCTCCAGGACTGAAAAAGAATAAATGTGTGTTGTTTTAAGGCCCTGAGTTTGTGGTGGTTTGTTATAGCAGCAACTGGAGACGCATACATGCAAGAAGCAATACAATGATTCAGCAAAGGATCCGGGTCTGAATTTGGGCTTTGGAGGGGAAGAGGTCTGACTCCACCTGGTCTTGGGGCGGTCTGAGCCCAGCCTGCTGCCTTTCCCAGGACCCACAAAAAAAGAAGCCTGTGCTCAGGACGAGACGTTAGGCTGGATTTTAGGGCAGGGTGATCTAGGAGGCTGACCTCCTCCTCCGGGTGTGCCTGGAGATAAACTCACCCCCCGCAGGCAGCCTGCTGCCAGCCCTTTCCTTTCCCCGAGCCTTTAAACATCCGCTGAGACACTCTGGCTAAAGTACGCATGTTTCAGGATACCTGGCCCAGCCCGGCGGCTGGCTGTTCCTGGAGGGGAGGGGGCGGGTCCTTCTGCTGTGGCACGACAGCAATGTGTGGACCATCTCCCTGCACTGGCCATGGAGCGAGACCCACGGGCACAGGGAGTGACGCCCATGGGTGAAGATGAACCTGTTTCTTCTCTGGGTGAGTAGATGCTGCTCCATCCTGTGCTGTGCATCATACTTCCATTGGTGACCCTGACACCTGCAAACCAGGGCGTGGGTTGGGACCGTAGCACCCTGATCCTTCTCTTTGTTCCCTTCCACTCGCTGTGATCCCTCTCCTGGAAGTGGTGACAGAGGTCCCTGACACCTCAGCTCTCCACTCACTAGTTTTGTGACCCTGGGCCAGTGACAGCCTCTCTCAGTAAGCCTCGATGGCTTGCGTAAAATGGGTACGTACCCATCGCATTTTGAGGACTAAACTGTGCCTGGCACACGGCAAACGCTCACTAAAGGGCCATTCCTTCCATCCTTAATTTATCATAGAAAAGAATCCACAGCAAAGTGACAAGAGTCTCAAGGCAGGGATGGCTTCATTTTTTTTTTTTTTTTTTTTGGTCTGCATTTTCTGATTTTACTATAATAGACATAATTTCCTTTGGAATAAGAACAAAAGCAATGAAAGATGCATGTAAACAAGGAAAAGAATCTGAAAATATTGAGGGTTTTTGAAATGTCAGCTTCATTCTCACTAAAATAGAGTTCCTTGTTCTGCCCCTGTCATAGGCTTTCGTGGTTTGATTTTCACAGATTAGTTGCAAATGACGGTTTTACATCACGAGTTCTTTGAAAGCATTTTTGTGTGTTTGTGCACAGGATATGTATTGCTTTTACCCAGGTGGCTTGCTCCCAAAGTCTCGTTTTGGGAGGGACCCCGAGCCAGGGCTGGGAAAGGGCGCGTGCCGGGCAGGGAGAACGGAGCACCCAGGAGAGAGGCTGGGGAATTAGTCCCTTCCAGGAAAGGAAGCCCTTGTACTTGACTGTGGGAGGAAAGAACAGGTGGTAAATAGTGATTTTAAACCAATTGCGTTTGCTTAAGAAAGTATCTACTCATGCGTATTTCTTTGCAAATGACTTAACACCATGACTTTAGCTAGTTATGCAAATATTGGCAGGTAAAGAGAATTTTATTTGTAATATTAATTCAGTATCCACATTGTGCCAGGCAGGCTAGAGAACAGATTTGGAAGGGGGCGGTGGGTGAAGAGGAACACGAAAAAGGAATCAACCAAGGCCATCAGTGTCAATGAACTTATTATCTATATTGAAAGTTTTCCACATTTACTTTACCTCTCTATTTCCTTTTCTTTTTTTGCAAAACCGTGTGAAAATAATTTCCAGACATTTTGACTCTTCATCTCTTATGCTTCAGCATGAATCTCTAGAATACCATTATCACAAAGAAAATTGATAAATTCTGTAGTATAGCTAGAATAATCTAATCTAATAATATACTATCATATAGAATTAACAAATTCCATATCATCTTATATCAAGTCTATATTCAAGTGTATTCTCAAATGGATTTTAGAGCTGCATATATCTTTTGATCAATTCAGATTTATTTAATTATCTGGAGTAAAATCGTCCTTTCATTAGTGTAGCCGAAGTCATTTCTGTTCACCATGTGTCTTTTGTTTGCATTGCCAAGCCTGGTTTAAAAGAAAGTCACCAGGGAGTAGATGTAGCTCAGTGGTTGGGAGCCTGCCTCCCATGTACAAGGTCCTGGGTTCAATCTCTGGTACCTCCTTAAAATAAACAACCAAAAAAAAAACCAAACAAACAGGAGAGTCACCAAGCTCTGAGGGGCCTGCCCTGCACCCTCCTATGAAGTGGCATCAAATGCCACTGCCCTTTGTGATTGCACCTAGACTCTCGGCTGAGGGGACCATCTAAGATACATTCAAGTAGGACAAAGCGGGGTGCAATAAGCGGGCTCCTTTGTTCCCTTCTGCAGTGGGCAATGTCAGGCTGATGGCACGTGACTCAGCCCCCATTTGTTAAGAGCCTCCCTTGAGCTGGTCCTGCAGGGCGGCCTTGCAGAGCAGTGTAGACGGAACAAGGTGTGTGGTTGTTCCTTACTCCTCTCCATCGACTTGCGCTCCTGGAGTTCCCGGGTCACCACGGTCACGTGACTGTTCCACATCAGTTATTACCAGGGCCAGTCCCTCTCTCCCCCTGCCTTCCCCCTCCCAGTCTCTCTCCTTTCATCTCCCTTTCCTTCCCCCTCTGTCCTCCCCTCTTCCCCCACCCCACCTCCTCTGCCCTCTTCCACTCTGCTCTCCCCTCCCTTACCCCCCCCCTCCCCGCCACCTGCCTGAGCTCCTTGAGGGGTGGGATGTGGTCAATCGTCACAATAGCAGACGCCCTCTGAGTGCGCATTGTGTGCCAGGCGCGGACGGGCCAGGCAGTGCTGGCAGCACCCCTGAGGCAGGCGTATTGGTTTGGGTGCTTTAGGCTGCAGGGAACAGCACTCAACCATTGGGAGCTGGAAACGTGAGGGCACGTGTCCTTTCCTTAACAGGAAGACAGGGGAGCCTGCTTCAGTGGCCCGCGGCGGCCCCAAGGATCCGGCCCTCGGCCCTGCCATCCCACCTGGGCTCTTCAGCCTTTGTAGTGCTGACGAGCGAGGAGGGGCCTAGGGAGGCCATTTGGGTGGTCATTTAATAGTGTGAGAAAAACGCAGACTCAGAACAGAGTCACTTGCCCCAGGGCCACACTGCTGGCAAGTGGTGGAGAAGCACTTGAACCCGCGACTCTCTGAGGTCAAGTTCACGGAGTTCTCAAGGAGCCGTGCCTATTGGCAGGGGTAGCCCACAGGCTCGCAGCCCGGTCTCCATCCTCGTGCATCCTCTGAGTTCTTACTGTGTGCCGGCCCGGGGCAGGACCCCAGGGGGCCGGAGATGCGCGAGGCCGCAGTCCAGGGCACTGGTGGACATGTTAGCAGAGGAGGGTGGAGGGCTGCCCTCGTGCAGGCGGGCGTGAGCAGACCAAGTGGAGGGCAGAGCGCCTAAGGCTCCGAGAGGCGCTTCGTCCAAGGTCACCTGCTAGAGTGGCAGAGCAGGGACTTAAAAATCGGAGTTGTCTAAAATCTGAGTTGTCCTCTTCCCCTGCTCCTTGTGGCCTGCAGGCACCCAACGGGGCGAGGATCAGCAATGGACATGGGCTCTGAGCAGGTGCTTCCTGAATGAGAACGGTTCTCCTCCCAGCACTGCACAGAGAGGCTGACACGAGCTTAAAGAACACAAAGCCCTGCCATCTCCAGAATGCCCTCCCCTGCAAACCCGTTCAGAGTGTTTTTACTAAAAACGCATTTTTTTTTCAGATTTATTTATCCCCCCCCCACACCATTGTCTGCTCTTTGTGTCTATTCGCTGTGTGTTCTTTGTGTCCGCTTGTATTCTCATCAGGTGGCACTGGGGATCTATGTCTCTTTGTTGTGTCAGCCTACTGCATCAGCTCTCCGTGTGTGTGGCACCACTCCTGGGCAGGCTGTGGTTTTGCACAGGGCAGCTCTCCTTGCACAGAGGCCACTCCTTGCACAGGGGGCACCCTTACGAGGGAACATCCCTGTGTGGGCCAGCACTCCTTGTGCGCAGCAGCACTGCGCGTGGGCCAGCTCACCACATGAGCCAGGAGACCCTGGGTTTGAACCCTTGAACCTCATCTGCTTCCCTAAAATCGCGTTTTGATCCGTTTAAGCTGGGTGTAGAGCAGTGTAGTTCCACTTAGATCATCTGCATCCTAGATACTTAGTTTTCTCCACTGGTGGCATCTTCCCCCTTAATCGGGTTCTCTCAGCTCTCCACGAGGCTTGAGCCATCCACCCAGCATGGGCTGTGAGAAACGAAACCCCAACTGGTCACAACGTGGAGAACAACTCAGCTTGGTCCTCTGTTTCTCCTTGAAGTCTTCTCCTCTCATCCTCCTGCTGGAGAAGCTGAAAACGCCGGTCATCCACTTCCCAGCCTCCCCTGCACCAAGTAGGGCATCTGACCTGGGCTCGCCCCTGATTTTCATGGCAGGTCACCCCTGATTTGCACGGCAAGCCGGTGCAGCAGGGAAGGAGGGACCACACGGGAGCCTTCCTGGCCAGGCCGCTGGTAGTGACAGTAGAAACAGCTGTTTCCCGAGGCGGCAGGGGCAGCAGATCTGGTGGCTGCCTCTGAATAGAAGCTCCAAGGTCCTGCAATGAATTCCTGTGCTGTGTTAGTCAGCCACCCTGGATTTCTGCGGCTGGCAACCAAGAAACCTGGCTGCGAGCCGCACAAGACCTGGAACGGCACGCAGGCACAATCTGTTACTCGAAAGAATAGACTTACTATTACCTGACTATCGGGCACAACCCATGCTGCAAAGTTGGGGTTTTTTTTTTTTATAAACTTTTTATTTTAGAATAGTGTTAGCTATATAAGAAAATGCAAAGATAGGACAGAGAGTTCTATGCCCCCATCCAGTTTCTACTACCACCTCATGCTAGTATGATATAGTTGTGACAATTTATAAACCTATATTGGTGCATTATTATTAACTGCAGTCCAAACTTTATTCAGACTCCCTTAGTTTATCATTGTTGTTCCTTTGGATTTCCTCAGTTTCCCCTTATGGCTTTTTACAGTTCCAGGATCCCATCCAGGATTCCACATAGCATAGCTGTCACGTCTCCGGAGGCTCCTCTTGGCTGTGACAGTTTCTCTGACCTTCCTTATTTTTTATGATCTTGACAGCGTTGAGGGTTGCTGGCCAGGTGTTTTGTAGAAGGTCTTTCTATGGGGACTTGTCTGATGGTTTTCTCAAGATTAGAATGGAGTTCTGGGTTTCTGGGAGGAAGACTACAGCGGTAAGGGACATTTTCATTACATCATATCAAAGGAACATCCTTATCAATAGGATTTCTCCTTGCTGATATTGACCTTGATTTCCTGGTTGAGGTCTCTCCACCTGCCCCCCTTTCCATTCTGTCCTCTCTGGAAGGAAGTCCCTGTGTGCAGCCCACACTTAAGTGACGAGTTTTGCTCCACGACTTGAGGGTGGAGCATCTACAAAAATTATTTGGAATTCTGCATGGGAGATTTGTGCATTTTGTTCTCCCACAGTTGTTAATTTATTTATATCAGTATGGACTCACACATACTTATGTTCTGGGTAGCAATCCAATGCTATTATATTTATTTTGTTGCTTGTGTCCCAGCTTTGACCACTGGAAGCTTTCAGTTGGTTCCAGTGACTCACTGACCTATTTCCATTCAAGGGTGTGTGTATCTTAGCACTTCCTTACTTCCTGGCATAAGATGCTTCCGGCTCATCTTGTATATTTTTTGCTCTAGTCCTAGGATCAACCATTTCTCCAAAGATCCCTGGTGCCTTTTGCTGGAGAATATTATTGGAAACCAAGACCTGGGTCTGGCTGTGCTCACTGCTACTTAGGAGTCATTGCTTTCAGGCTCCCTTGGCTGACAGAACAAGGATCTTTGTGGATACTAACCTATACACACACATAAACGCACACACACACACACACACTTATCTGTACCTGTTCCTAGGTTTAGCCCTCTGTATCTGTATGAAAGCTAAGCAAGAATTTCTACTGTTGTCTCTACTCTAATCCTTCCTATGGGTCGCTTTAGCCTCCTCCCCTGCTTGTCTGTAACATCCCACTCCAGCAGTGAGAAAGCTCGCTCCCACCATCTGCCATCCGTTTCCGTAGTGGCTCAGCTCCACTATACATGCCTAGTGGTTCCAGAATCATTGACCTGTGCTCGGTGGGAAACAACTTCATCAGCTAGAGTACAGGGCTTGTGTACAGTACCTTTTTGCCTTTAGTCTTGCAGACTCTACTAATTTTCAGGTTTACTTAAGTCAGCCCCTTCCTCCCTCCTGCCCACCCAGTGAGGCTGTTTCATACATTTGTGCAAATTTTTTCCCTTTTAGGCAGATGTTCGGTCCACATACAGTCAGCCTTAGGCAATCCCTGGAGAGTCTTTCTCTCTCCGGGTTTCCCTCCTCCTTGCTACTCTTCTGCATCCTTCCTGAAATCCTGGTTTCATCTTGCTACTCCTTCACCTGGTAAGCCAAGAAATGCATCCTTTGGGCTCTATCCCGAAAGAGCCAAGGTGAGTTCCTGTGTCAGATCGTGATATCCCCTATCCTCTGGGGGCCGGGGAGGGGCTCTGAGATCCCCGTGTCCCCAGAGGGAAGACAAGGAAACCGTTCTTTTCATCGTGTTCATGGCCTCTCATAGCATGGTATCACTAGGTTATTATTTAAAATTAATCCACACCCACAGACATGAAGGCGAGAAGGAAGAAAATGGGTGAACGGGGTCAGAAAACATAATTCTGCCACACATCATCCTGTGAGGACTGGCTGCAAAGCTGGACGAGACACTGTAGACATTCCCAAAGCAAATCATTCACAGAGTCAACGTTTCGTTCAACTTTCAGCATGATGTTCTTCAAATTTCTCTCTTAGGTTTATTTTTTTTAAATATCAGAGTGTTGGAATACTTTTGAAAAAAACCACCCCCTCCTTCTGGAAAGATGATCTAAATAACATTCTCCTAGTTCTAACAGTCCCTGTGGCTCTGAGGTTGGCAGTCTGAAGTTTGAAGTGACATCCCTCATCAATTCTGTCCCTGGGGATAAAGAGGGAGCCTGACAGCTGATGGCTACTTGCCTTTGATAAGCACCTTTCTTATTCTAATGACACCTTTCCCTAAAGTAACTTTTTGAGTTGTCCCCCTCACCCCCACTGCTACGTCTCTCTTTAAAAGGAACTTATTCAGACAGGCCATGAACAATGATGCTTTGGGATGGTTTAATTGGGGAGAGGAAACCTGTAGAGAGCCTTATCTGGGGTGAGCGGCTCGAGAGCATCCAAGAGTATCTCCCTGTCACCTCGTGACCCATCTCCTTCATGCCACCTTTTCATTTTGGTAGCAATTACGGGGTGTATGGATAATGCCCATTAGCATATTCATGGTCATCTCTTTCATATTTATTGTCCACACAACTCATTAATCTTCATCTACTTTGTGTGCTTGACAGCTCAATCTATTTTGCAATCTCTGGGAAGCAGCCAAAGACCCCCCCAAGCCTTTGTTTTCCTGTAAATAAACTGTGTTGGGGACCAGAGGACAATGGTGCCTCCTGCGGTGATTGACACCAGCCACGGCTACTAATCAGGAAGGGACTTCATTGCCAGCTGAGTCGAGTGCATCGTGGGGCCATTGTTCCAGCGCTGCCAGGGCAGGAACACACCCGGCCAGTCACCTCCGCAAGATGGGATGATTGTTCTTCAAGATTAGACCGAGTTGCCTTATTATCCATCCCAGACAACAAGGCATCTCACCCAAACAGACGCGTTTGCAGGGCCGGCCAGTGCGCCGGCCAGATTTGAATTGCTAATGTATAATCTGCACGGCACAGATGTGCAATGAATATTTGGATGTTGTTTGGCCCGTCAGTCGAGGAGGATGAATTGATGAGGTGATGAGGGCTGGGTGACGGGTCCTGGACGTTGGCCAGCAGCGGAGTTTGAGCACTCATGTTTACGGTAATCAGATTACCCGGAAGTGCCTTTGCTTCAACTCCGCGGCGAATTCTGTTACAGTCGAGCATGACAGATTTCTGGTTGGTGGAAAGTTCCCTTTCAAGCTTTTTAGTGCAGGGGTACGCTTCGCTGTGTTTCTCAACCTTGGGGAAGAGATGGAAGCTGACTTTATTTCCCTCATGTCTGCCGACTCTCAAGGCCAGGAGCCATGCCACCTTGGACTTGAGTCCTCTGCCACCATTCTCTAGTTCATATTCTTAAATTCTTGGTGCCTCAGTTTCCTCATCTGTCGATCATGGCTACCGACAATATAGAGTTTCTGTGAAGATTAAATGAGTTGAAATACAGAGAGGAACAATATTAGAAAAGCCTGAATGAGTTGCTGTATGCTGTGGATAGAACTGTGCCCCCCCCCTGCAAAGCTACAGCCACATCCTAACTCCTGCTCCCGTAATGGCGACCCTATTTGGACATAGGGTCTCTAAAGATGTCATTGGTAGGGAGAGGCCAGACTGGAGGACAGTGGGCCCTAATCCAGTAAGACTGATTCCCATAGAAGGACACAGACAGACAGAGGAAAGAACGCCACGGCGACCGAGGCAGAAAAGGCCACGGGTTGTGAGGCCCGGCGGGGACAGGTTCTCCCCTAGAGCTTTAAGAGGGCGCGCAGCCCTGCTGATGTCTTTTTGGGCTTCTGGCCTCCAGAACTGTGAGCCAGGAAGTTTCTGTTGTTTGCAGTCATCCGGCCTGTGGTTCTGGGTGATGCAGCACCAGGACAGCAAGACAGCATACGGACGCAAATGCTAGAAAACGCCACTCTTGCCATATTATCGGCTTTATTACTTAGTTAGATCCTTGGGTCTACTGGACATCGAGTTGGACTGGCCTCCTTAGCTCATGGCCTGTGCTGTGCTAACGTGTAGGAACATCCCCAGTAGTTAGGAACGTTTCCTGTACTCAGGTAACCTCGGGGCCCTTTTTCCTGGAGTGTCCTTTATGGCACATTTTCCCTGGAACACGCTTTAGGAAGAGCTGCCCTAGATGATAACACAGCCATTTACAAAGCCTTGAAAGAAGACCATGTGACTCTGAATTTTATGTACAGTCAAGCTATTCATATGTGAAGGTGGTGGGGATTAATTAGGCAAACGTGTAGTCTCCCTGGAAAAAATATTACTCAAAAGTGTGCTCCCCTGGAAGAGAACCATGAATCTGACTTAGGAATTCAATAATGGTGGATACGAATTTGTAGGAAGCAGTGAGAACAGATGGACTGTACTGAGGTAAGTCTAAACCACTGAGACAAATATGTTGTCAAACTTGAAATAAAACAGTTAAGATATTTGAAAGAATTTTTATTTATATTAAAATAACGTAATAACAGCATACAATAAATTCAGATCAGAAAACAAAGTGAAGAAGAGAGGACAGGAAAGCGTGTGTCTTTTAAAAGAGAACAGAAAGATAGAAGGATATGTCTATATCTAAATCTATTTATATCTATTTCTGTATCTGTATCTTTATCTATATCATCTAGTTATATCTGTGTATATCTTATAAAGGTATCAGAAGAGCAACCTGATATAGTCCTTATAATAAGAATTAAGGACCAATACTTAGATCTGAGGGAAAAGTTCTAAAGGTTATTAGATGAAAAATAAAATGAAATTTAAAAATTAACATATGGGTAAAAAAATTATCATTCATATGTAAACAAAAGAAAGCTAGATCTGAGAGTATTAATACCCAGCAATGAAGAATTAGTCAAATCAAAGATGATTAAACTGTTACGGTTTCATCTCTTTATCTCTAATGCCATGCCTGAGGTCGCCCCTAAATAGTTATTAGTAAAATTTATTGTGGAGATGGAAACAATGGGTCAAAGGTTTTGAGAAGGGATGGTTGTCTGCCAGGGTCTTGAGTGCCCATTTTTAAGTTTTCGCTGCCGTAGGGACCTGGAGAGCTCACCTTCTTCTGGGAACTCTTCCTTCCGCTGCACACTCCCTGCTGCTAAGGGCCCCTGGACCCTGGTTATAGCTGAGGGGTCCAGGATTAGGCAGCTGACCTGAACCTGGCCAGCAGCAGTAGGCTGTCCCCTGGCCTTGCCTCGTTAGTTCAAGGGAAGGTGCCTGAACCAGGAAGGGTCAACCTCGGTCCTTCACTGACGTCTTTTCAAACTCCGAGAAAGGAGACCTGTTTCTGCCTGGTAATAGAAACTGTAAAACGGAAGTCTCAGTGGCCATGTTCCCTGCCACAAGGAGAAAGCGAGTGTACAACAGAAGAAAATGAAGTCTTACATAAAGAAATGGTGTCTGCTAGCACTTGAATTCCCGCTTTGATTTGAACTTCAAGCCCAGCTTCACCTCCATACTTGCCCTGAGTTGTGTCTTGAATTATATGATCTACCCAGTAGCATTCTAATAATTTTCTTCTTCTGCCTAAGCTAGAGTTGTGTTGCTGTCACTTGTGGTCAAAAGAGTCCTGACTAGTAGAGTTACCTCGTTAGCAATTTTAGATAATGGTAATATATGTCCTGTAGCAGTTTGGTATTCTTTATGAATTCCAAAAAACAGACATTGGATTATGCTTGTGGACTGGTTTGTTCCACTGGGTGTATTAGTTTGCACTAAATTCAGAGGTTTCATTTTTGCTTGATTAAGTTATGATTAAGCCTTTGATTGGGCTGTGTCAGTAGGACATTGTGTCCCCAACCCCTTGGTAGGTGGGGACTCACAGAGAAAACTACATGGCAGAGGAGTTAGTTGGAGATTTTGGATGCTGGAACCCCAGGAAATAAACACACAGAAGAAGAATACAGAGCAGTAGAGATGGCTCCATAGACACGGCAGAGGCCCGGAGAAGAGAGAGCCTGACAGTCTACAGTTGACCTCGTGGAGAGAACAGAGCAGCTGAGAACAGAGAGGAATGAGCCCTGATAGAGAGACAAGGTTTATCCCAGCCTGCAGCTCATACTGGAAAAAGCTGGGACCACGGAGCCTTAAGAGGAAGAGGGAGGTTGAACCCTTGAAGATGCCAGCAGCCATCTTGCTCCAACACATGGCAAGAGTCTTTGGTGAGGAAAGTAACTTACATTTTATGGCCTGGTAACTGTAAGCTTCTCCTCCAAATAAATAACCTTTCTAAAAGCCAACGGATTTCTGGTAATTTGCATCAGCACCCCTTTGACTAATACATGTCCTAATATATGATACTATTTTTCTCTTTTGAATTGAAGTGTTTAGATAGGTTTCTGGGCAAAAGTAGCATACAATTTAACTGAAAGCAAACTGGTCATGATAGTAATTTGGTCTGAAAATAAACATTCCCATTCATGATTTTTTATTCTTATTTTTAGAATTGCTGTTTTCTGATGTACCACTAGGCAGTTTTGCAATCTTTTCACATGTCTACCATTTTCAGATTTTTTTCTACATCTTTGATTTCTAAAATTTAAAATTTTTGCTTTTAAAACTTAAAGGCAATTATTTTTCTTCTGAGTTGCTTGTAATAGCAAAAAGTTGGTGCAATCTCAATATTTAATAAGGGATTAGTTAGAACAACCTATATATACTAAATAGAGTATAAGTTGGATACCATAAAATGTTGAACAATGTATTGTAAAACATCAATGACAAATAGGGATATTTTATAGTTTCATTTATTGTTCAAATTTCTTTTTTTTTCCATATGAGAAAACTAACAAGAAATATCAGAAAATGGAAGCAAACAAAAGAAAAATCTAAAGCACAGTAACAATCTCACTCATTCAGGACAACCACTGTTACATTATTATATATGCAATTATATCCTTTTACAATTACACATGTATATATATTCTCTTACACTTATTTATTTAGAAAATCTTTTCTTTCCTACAAAAATGGGAATAAATCACATGTGCTTGTTTTTTAAATCAACTTTATGAAGTGGAATTTACATATAATAACGTGAATTCCCTTTAAGTATACACTTTAATTAGTTTTGAAAATTTATATGTCCTTGTAACCACCACTTAATCACTATATAGAACAGTTACATCGTCCCTTAGTTTCCCATCACATGGCAACAGCCTCTCCTTTCTCGTCTGGGAGCCAATGACTTCCCGCTTCCTCTCCTCCCTCTGGTTCTCCCTTCACGAAACCTGCAGGAACAGGATTAAGACCCACCCTCATCCAGCTGGCCACACCTTAACTAAAAATAACATCTTCAGAAGGTCCTATTTATAATGGGTTCCCACCCACAGGAATGGATTAAGATTTATAATATGTTTTTTTCCAGAGTACATGATTCAAGCTACCATAACCTACCCTCGGGAGTCCCGAAAGGCATACGCAAAATATGAACACATTCATTCCATCACAACCTCACAAAGCCTTAAGTCATTTCAGTAGCAAAGCAAAGTACAAAGTCTCATCAAAATCAGTTTTGAGCAGGTCTGTCTTGGGGCAAAATTCCTCTTTATTGGATGGACATACAACACCCAGAACACAAGTTATCTGATTCCAATATACCATGGTGGGATGGGTATAGGATAGACATTTCCATTCCAGAAGGGAGACTCTGGAAGGAAAACAAGGGCCACGGGTCTCCAATAAGTCTGAAACCCAGCAGGGCAAACGCCATTAGATTTCAAGGTCTAAGGGTCATCTGTGGCTCGATGCGCCGTCCTCTGGGCCTGATGGGGTGGCAGCCGCAGACCTTCCAAGTGCTGATGCAGTGGCCATGCTCTCCCTGAACGCTGAGGGGTAGTCCCATGCTTTCTGAGCATTGGGATGATGGCCAGAGTCTCCACAGATGCCCGCCATCTCCAGGCACTGCGGTGGTGGCCCTCTTCCTGGTCACAGGGGCACAAGGCCCGCTCCTCCAAGCATCAGAGCAGATGGCCTTCCCCCTGTGAACACAAGGGCAAATCTGCCCCTCCCACAGTGTGGGTGGGCTTGCTTTCTTGGCCCGAGAAGAACTTTTCAGTCCAGACCTTTGCTTCCAAGGTTCTGCCTTTGTAGTCATTCTTCATTCAGTTTGGCCCTCCTCTGTTCCTTTCAGTCCAGGCTGCCAGTGGTTCTCCTCATACAAATTTTGTAGAAAAACCTTGCCAGCGTTGTGCATGTGGGTGTAAACCATCAGACGAAAGGACTCTCCGTAGATCGTTCCTGGATAATTGCCTTCCACGGAGAGGTCTGACTGAATCCATGTCCAGCCACCTGCTCTTTATGGAAAGGTTGTCCAGGTAAACCCGCACATGGAGCCTGTTCTCTGGCAGTTCACTTCCCAAAAGCTCAAGGAGGTCCCTGGCCCTAATCTCAGAGGCTGCTACCCAAATAGGCTGAGAAATTTCAAAATCATTAATTTCTTGTGTGTGCTTAAGAGTTCAGTTCTCACCTTATCTCCTTCTTCTTGCGTAAGCTTCAAGGAGAAACGTGTCTGCACCTTGCTTAGCTTGGAAATCTCCTTGGCTAAATATTCAAGTTCATCGCTTTCTGGGTCTGCCTTCCGTCCAACACTGGGACACAATTTTGCCTTGCTCTCTGCCACTTTATAACAAGGATGGCCCTTGCTCTGGTTTCCAAGAACACATTCATCATTTTTTCCTTAAAGGTACATTAGAGGTACCATGATGTTCATATTTCTACCAAGCACTTCTTCAAAGCAATGTAGGCTTTTTCTACCAAGCACCTCACAATTCTTTCAGCCTCTATCCATTACCAACTCCAAAGTCATTTCCATGTTTTTAGGTATTTGTAATAGCAGCACCCTACTTTCTGGTACCAAAAAGTGTATTAATTTCCCATCACATGTTGACAGCCCCTCCTTTCCCTGGCTCCAGTGCCTTCCTGCTTCCTCTCCTCCACATGGCTTTCTCTTCCTAAAGCCTCCAGTAATAGGAGGCTATTACTTAACTAAAAATAACATCCTCAAAGGTACTATTTTTTTTTAAATTTATTTCTCTCCCCTACCTCCCCTTCCTTTTGTCTGCTATTTGTGTCCATTTGCTGTGTGTTCTTCTGTGTCCGCTTGCATTCTTGTTAGCAGCACTGGGAATCTGTGTCTCTTTTTGTTGCGTCATCTTGCTGTATCTATGTGTGCGGCGCCACTCTTGGCAGGCTGTGCTTTTCTCATGCAGGGCAGCTCTCCTTATGGGGCGCACTCCTTGCACATGGGGCTCCCCTACACGGGGGACACCCTGTGTGGCACAGCACTCCTTGCACACATCAGCACTGTGTGTGGGCCAGCTCATCACATGGGTCAGGAGGCCCTGGGTTTGAACCCTGGACCTCCCATATGGTAGGCAGATGCTCTATTTGTTGAGCCAAATCTGCTTCCCTAAAAGTACTATTTTATAATAGGTTCCTACCTACAGAAATGGATTATGTTGTTTTTTTTTTCCTGGGGTGCATGATTCAACCTACCACAATCTCCAAAGACCCTGTTTCCTTGTGAATTTCCCCTCATGAATTTCCCCCTCATCCTGGGCCCCTGGCCACCACTAATCTGCTGACATGACAGATCAGATTTTTTTCCCCCAAAGTCTCCTATCAGTACTCATAGAGTATGAACTCATGCCTGACTTCCTTCACTGAGTATAGTGGTTGTGAGTTCATCCGTGTCATTGAGTTTGTCATCCTTTTTTTTTTTTTTTTTAAAGATTTATTTTTATTTATTTAATTCCCCTCCCCCGGTTGTCTGTTTTCTGTGTCTTTTTGCTGTGTCTTGTTTCTTTGTCCGCTTCTGTTGTCGTCAGCGGCACGGGAAGTGTGGGCGGTGCCATTCCTCGGCAGGCTGCTCCCTCCTTCGCACTGGGCGGCTCTCCTTACAGGTGCACTCCTTGCGCGTGGGGCTCCCCTACGCGGGGGACACCCTTGCGTGGCACAGCACTCCTTGCGCGCATCAGCACTGCGCATGGACCAGCTCCACACGGGTCAAGGAGGCCCGGGGCTTGAACCGCGGACCTCCCATGTGGTAGACGGACGCCCTAACCACTGGGCCAAAGTCCGTTTCCCTGTCATCCTTTTTTACTGCTGAGAAATATTCCATTATATGGACATATCACAATATGTTCGTCATTCACCTATTGATGAGCATTTGAGTTGTTTTCAGTTTTTGACTAAATTTAATAAATAAAGCTGTTATGAACATTTGAGAAAAATTTTTTGTTTGGACGTATGTTTTCATTTCTCTTCAGTAAAATACCTAGAAGTGGAATTTCTGGATTGTCTGGTAAGTGCTATTTTAACTTTATAAGAAACTGTCAAACTGTTTTACACAGTGTCCACATAGGCCAGCACTCCACATGGGCCAGCTCACCACACGTGCCAGCTCACCTTCACCAGGAGGCCCTTGACATTGAACCCTGGACCTCCTACATGGTAGATGGGAGCCCAAGCATGAGTCACATCTGCTTCCCTGGTGGTACCACTTTACATTCCCATCAGCAATATGTGAGAATTCCAGTTGCTCCATATACCTCCTAACACTTATTTCTGAAAGCCTTTTAAAGTTTATTGGTGTGTAATGGTATCTCACTGTGGTTTTACTTCGCATTTCCTTGATGACCTATTATGTTGAATGTCTTTTCATGTGCTTATTGGCCATCTGTGATGTGGCCATTCAAATCTTTTGCCTCTTTTAAAATTTGGGTTGTTTGCCCTTTTATTATTGAGTTGTAAGAGTTCTTTACAGATTCTGGATACAAGTTCTTCATCAGATATATTAATAATGAGTATTTTCTCCCAGGTTTGAACAGCATCCTTCGAAGAGTCGAAGTTTTAAATTTTGACGATATTCAATTGTCATGGCTTGCCAGGGCTGCTATGGCAAATACCACAGAATGGGTGGCTTAGACAACAGGAGTTTATTTCAAGTCCAACATCACGGCATCAGCAGGCTGCTTTGTCCTGGAGTCTGTAGCATTCTGGTGCTGACTTGCCAGCAATCCTTGGGGTTCCTTGGCTTGTAGATGCTTCTCTGCGTCCATCCCACGGTGACCGCTCCCTCCTTCTCTGGCATCTACATAACTGCCTGCACCTACTTACCTCTGCTGAAATAGACTTCAGCCATATGGGATTACGGCCCAGCCTGATCCAATTTGGCCTCATCCAAAATGAATCTTTCAACATCCTATTTACAAATGAAGTCACACCCATAGGACCGGGGGTTAGGACTTGAACACGTCTTTGTGGAGGGCATGAGCCAATCTACCACATCAACTTATCAATTTTTTTCTTTTGTGCTTTGTCTTTTTTTTATGCCCTAAAACATCCGGCCTACCCCAAGACCATGGGGGATTTTCTTCTATGGTTTACTCTCTAAGTTTCGTAGTTTCAGCTTTTATGTTTAGGTCTATGATCGACTTGAAGTTCACTTTTGTCCATGGTGTGAATTAAAGGTCAAGATTCATTTCTTTTCATATAGATATCAAAGTGTCCCAGCCCCATTTGTTGAGAAGACTATCCCTGCCCCCTTGGTACCTTGAACAAAAATCCATTAATCATTTTTGTGTGGATCTAGATTCAGACTCTTGTTCTGTTGAATTGATCAATTTGTCCATCTTTACTTCAGTACCACGCTGTCTTGACTGGTGCAGTCCCCACGATGGTGAGTTAAGTGGCTCACACACTGAGGGGCAGGCGCTCCTTGTCGGGCTTATTTGGGCACCTGCCCCTCTCCCCACGGGGTGGCTTCCAAGGCTTGGGTAGACCGTACACTACTGCCCTCATTTGGGGGGCAATTCACTTGGCTCAAAGATAGGCTACAAAACAGTTTCACGGACTTCGTTTCACTCCCTCCTACACTCACGTACTTACTCTGTCCCTCTCATGACTCTTTCATTTGTCCATTCTTCCCACACCCCTGTGGGGCAGGTTATTTGGGTCTGCTGATGCCCACTTTATGGACCAGGGAACCTGGGCCTCAGGGTTATGGCCGTCAGGACACTTTTCTGGTGGCCGTGGCCTCCCTGGAATTCCAGGTTACGCAGGGGCCAATCTGACTCCATCCTTCCAGTGGGCTGTTGACCTAATTCTGCCTGTCGCCCTCCTGAGGGAGTAGCAGGCCTCGCAGCACCGCAGTGAGCCACCCCTGGGGTACATCTGCACCCCACAATACTCCAACACACTCATATACACTCACTTGCACACACACAAGCCCTGGGGACTTGCTCACACTACACTCATCTCAAATGACGTGGGTGGCTGGCCTAGGGGAGCTCTTCCCATGATAGTTCAGCTCTTGCCTGGGGTCATTTCCATGTCACAAGGCCCAGCATCCTCACTGTGTGGGACAGACAGACCTCTTGACAGGGACAGCCCCCTGGCTCAGGAGGCAGCACGGCCAAAGCCCTCCGTTGCTGTGCTGTGTAATCCAGGACAGGTGGAAACGGGACGGGCCATTAGGAACGCTCCCGCCCTGCAGCGGGCAGGCACGGGGGCTCTGTCTGGACAGTGACTTTCTCGCAGCGGTTGGGGACAGAGCTGCAGGGTCCTGGGAGTTGGGAATGGAGGAGTAAGGTCTTCAAAAGAAGAGGCAGGAGATCAAAGTGCAGGTGCTGTAAGAGGGCTCAGGAAGCAGTTAGCGGGGGGCTGCAGCTGCCGCCCCCCTCGGCCCCAGAGCAAGGCTGAGTCAGGTTGGCTGAACTCTGGGCCCCACTGAGCACAGGGCACAGGACACTGACACTGGCAGAGGTGGACAGAGAAGGGCCGACTGTCCGGAGCAGACACAGGGAGACCGTGAAGCTCTTCGGGGCCTCCTTTTCTTTACAGGAGGAGATGAGGGGGGACGACAGGGAGCGGAACTGACCCTGGGGTCGGCGCGGGTCGGGGGTGGGGAGGCACCTGCTCGAGGCGTCTGCAGTGCAACTCAGAGAACTCCTGGCCCGCAGTTAGACAGACTGCTTGCATCCCGGATCCACTGCTTCCGAGCGTGAGCCTGTTTCCCACCTGGAAAGGTGGCTACACTCTCTGGAAGGGTGCTGGGAAGACCAAACGAGACGCCTGGAACAAGCTATACAGCCCAAGAGGGGCTCGGGAGTCCTTAGTCACTGGATAAGTGTCAGACAGGAAGCACTGCGACCCTGCTCCCTCTGAGCTGAGGGGTGGGAGTCTTTCCTATGTACAACCCTCCTCCCCCCCCCCGCCTGAAGCATCATTTATGTATGGGTGTACGTATGCAGATACATACACACACACAACACATACGCTTACACACTGTATAGCACGTGTGTGCGTTTAGAGGGTGAGCTAACTGGTGAAGACTTCTGGAAGGCAATGGAGGGCCAGGCGACCCTTCACTGAAACCTGGGAACCATGTGCACAGGTGAGCATGTGCACAGGTGAGCATGTGCACAGGTGAGCAAAGACACAACAGAAGAGCAACCTCGAGAGGGAGAGAAAGCCGAGAGGACTTTCACCTCCGGGTGGCTCCCCCCGCAGAGGCCTGACCGTATTTTCTGGCTTGGATTCCTTCCAACACCCAGCCCTTATGGAGTTAAACTAGCTTGATCCTCTGCTCCCTGCAGCCAGTGACCCTGCCAGCTCCGCTAGGACTCTGTTAGGGAAGCTCGTTATGGGCGGGCAGCGGCACCTCTTAGGGCCAAAGGGCCGGTGTTTAGTCAGAAGGGCCTAGAGCGGCCTGCTGTCGCCTCGCGGTGTGTTATTCAGGAGGCACTCATTTTTAATTTCTTAAAGGACCGAAAGCCAGGGGCTCGTGATGCTCCTCAGATAGGGGAGGCTGAGGTTCTCCTGGGTGGGCCGTCCCAGCCGGATCAGGAAACCCCGGGCTGAACCCTGGCTCAGGCCCGTTTCCGCTGTGTGCCCCCGGGCCACACATTTCACCTGCGGTTGTGTGTACAGAACAGGGCTCATCGCAACCCCTCATGAGGGTGTCCTGAAGATGGAAAGGAAAAACGAGTAACGAAACCTCTGTGAGGAGAACTGTCCTGGCGCTGTTGCAGAGCTGGAGATTTACTAAAGGGCGCAGAAGGAGCTTGCTGGGGCCGAGGTGGGCTGAGCGACGGCTAAGCGCTGGGGTTTGGCATAAGGAGCCCTGAGACTATCCCCCACCCCCCCAGGCTGTGTGGCCGGGTAAGCTGCTACCTTCTTTTACAAAAGGTGAATATCTACCCCTCCCAGGACTGCTGTGAGGGTCAGAGGAATTATCTGCTATGCATCTCACAGAATACCTGCACCGTAGGTTGATTTAAATCATGGAACATAAGACACTTTTAATCCCGTTCCTGTGGGTCCGTAAGCCTTCGTCAATTGTACCTTTGAATTTATGGAGGGGAGGCCGGGTGCGGGCTCATCTGTGACCAGGGTTTCAAACGTCCTATTTAGGTGTGGCAGCCGGCTGAGCCAGGGAGGGTCTTAGCCCACAGTACCGGAGCCGTGGAAAGAGCCAGAAGCTGGGCGTCAGCGGAACCTGGGGGCGCAAGCGCAGGGGAGAAAGATCTTGTGGTGGGAGGCAGAGGTGAAAGCTAAGGAGCCCCAAGAAGTGTGGCAAGCCAGCTCCAGAATGCCAGTTTTGAGGGAGCAAGCATGGCCTTGCCAGTGCCTTGAAATTTGGATTTGTCTTTCAAACGTGAGCTGATAAACGTGTGAGCTGTCATAGCAGCTCGAGCAAACCAAGAAAGCCTCATACAGAAGAAGTGCTGGAAGAACGACCGTTCACACCGTCCCTGATGATTCACCTTCAGTGCTCCATGCTTCCATTCCCCCTAACTTCCGCTGGGCTTTGGAAGCTGCAGCTGCGGACACCTTCTCTAGGCAAAGCTCCATCCTATGTCCGGGAGCCAGGAGTTAACACGGCAGAGGCTGGAAGCTCACACCAGAGGGGGCTCGGCCTCCCTCCAGAAAGCCATGCAGTCCTGCTGTCACCTGCCGGGGCTCAGACCCCTGAAGGGTTCTCGAGGCCCAGGAACCCATGCAGCACATTTTGGAAGGGTCTGCATAAATGGTCAAGTAAACTTAATTTCAGTGCTTGGAATGCGGACCAGCGATGGAGCACAGTGTGACTGAGTCTGTCTGCCGTGCTTGAGAAACGCACACACCAAGACACGAAACGGGGATGCCTTTTCCTGGATGTAAGCTTCTGCAAGGCCAGAGAAGGCAAACTCATCAGAACTAACTTTTCATTCCATTCATTCATTCAGTTTAACACCCTATTTAAGGGGCTCTTCTTTTTTATATGTAGTCATGTCATTAAAATGCTCCTGTGATACATAATAAATTACAACCTGAACCTTCACCCCCTGAAAAGAGCAGCCCTCCCCCTGAAGAACACTACGGTGGCACAGCAGGAACCCACGTGGAACATCTACAGTAACTTGCAGTCTCTCCAAATTACAAAACAGTAACAGCGAACACTGATGTGGCCCACGTGCTGCACACGGTGTTATGCACTTCACGTAGATGAGCACAACCACAGCAATCCTGAGGGAAGTACGTAGTACGCTTATCCCCACCTGACAGAGGAAGAAACTGAAGGAAGAGAAGACAGGGAACCTGCTTGAGGTGACGAAGGCTGCCGGGCTTCAGGCTGCTCTTCTTTAGAGTGGACTGAAGTGGAGCCTTTGGCTAATTCTCTTTCCTATTTTTTAAAATGAATTTAGCTTTAAAGATAGGCTGAAAACTGCTTTATATTTACTATTTGTACTTAACTTTTCAACAAACATTTCTTAACTGCTTGTCGGGCCAGTTGCTGGGTTGAAACCTGAGAGGTGTCTGCCGCCAGGGAGCCTGGTGGGCACACAGTGAGCTCTAGGGCGGGTTGGCACATGAAGGGGCTGGAGGGCCGAGCAGGGGGAAAGCACCACCAGCTTGAAAGGAGGGTGGAGGGTCAAGGAAAGCTTCAGAGAAGCATGAGCCAGGCCTTGAAGGAGGAAAAGTATTTGTGTCCTACACTTCGTAGGAACTTAGTCAGCAAAACATAAATATTACCAAAGCCGAGGACACTAAGACAGAAGCCCAAAACCAGACGCACCTTGAATTACGCCAGCATTCCCTCCTCATTTCAAATTCCAGTGCGCTGTTTTCCCACTTCAGGCTTGGCTATCACATGTACATACTTTTTAACATTACCAAAATAGAGCAGGGAGGCCAAAATCTCATGTTTTATTGTTCCCTCCTCTCAGTGTGCAAAAATACACGAGGTCACCTTGGTATACAAATACAGAGAACTCTTGCTATGGGTCCAGGGAAAGGTATGCCCAAATTTCCTAACAGGACAGTGAGCACCTAGACAGACTGATTCCGGGAACTGCAGGAATCCTGCTCCCATTATGCTAGGAAGTCAAATCATCAACTTTGACAATGCTACACTTAAATGCTCAGAAACAATTAAGGCACAATATGATTCAAAATGAGTAGAGAGAATAACAGTAATACACAGAAAATAGAATCAAAATACTCTGCTCTATGTGGAATGGTACCATATTTGTATCTTAATACTGTGGTAAGATGAGGAATGATTATGGCCTAAAAAAAATATTGTGTTTCTGGAAATGTAGACTGGGAGGTGTGATGTGAAGGAAAGTAGGTTCAGAGTCAAGGCTCAAGTTTGTGTTTTTAAATCTCTTCTTTACTACACTCTAGGTTCCTTTTTGGTTTCAGAAGTGGGTCAAAACACCACCAAAATGATATTAATGTGTGCAGCATAAAGATGTGCAAAAGGATCTGTTCATTCCACCAGTTTAGTGACATACTGGTAGAGCTGTTCCGTAAAGGCTTCGGAGGAAAACTTTTCCTTCACTCTGGCTCGTCCAGCCATTCCCATTGTGGTTTTCAAGGAAGGGTTGTGGATGAACTTTTCCATTGCCTCCGAGAAATGGACCGGGTCAGGCTCACAGAGAAACCCTGTGCAGCCGTGGACTATGGACTCCAGGGGCCCGCCCGAGTTAACCGCGATGACCGGGCACCGCATGTACATGGCCTCCAGGGGGACGATGCCGAAGTGCTCGTGGCTTGGGGTGTAGAGCACGCAGGTGCAGCCGTGCAGGAGGGAGATTTTCCGCTTGTCTGAGAAAGACCGCAGGAAGGTCACGTTCTGGCCAAGGCCAGACTGCTGGACCATGTTCTTCAACTCCTGATAGTGCTCCACATTCTCCGAGACTCTCTCGTCATAGCCACCGGCCACAATCAGATGCACCCTGTCCCAGTCTTGGGATGTCAATCTTCCTCGCAGCTCCACGAGGGCTTCCAGCGCCAATGGCAGATTTTTCTTCCTTTCATATCTGTTGATGGAGAGGAACAGGAATTCTTTTTCTTTGGGGACCAAGTCATCAAGCTTTTCAGGAACAGCTGTGTCAAAGCTGGCAACATTCAGAGATGGATAGAGGACATCAGGGTCTATGTAAGACAGGGATTTGAATGTGTCCTTAAACACACCAGCTGTGAACCGGCTGTTGACCACGATGCAGTCTGCCATGCCTGTGGTGTGCTCCTCAACCCAGTCAATTGGGGCCCGGTATAGCCGTTTAAGAAGAGAATCTCTCCTGGTGAGCAGGAGATCTGGGAAGTGACAGTAAAAGAGAATCTTCTTACGCCTCCTGGCCAGCCTGAACACTGGGATACATGCAGACACCTGGTCAAAGCACAAATAAACAGCAGATAAAGTGAGTGGCCGACCCAGCATCCACCAAACCCAAAGCACAGGCACCTGCACTGCCTCCTCGTCTACAGGCTCTGCACGGCAAATCTGAGTCTGCCCTGGGCTCCCCAGACCCTCACCCAGCACAACTCTGGTGTGTAGCAGGCCGGTGGATATTTGCCAGGTGAACACTAAACACGTAAGGCCTTAAGTCCAAAGGTTTCCTCTAGAACAGTCCTGTCCATTCGAGATGAAATTTAAAAATGTTCTAGTAATCACATTAAAGTTTTTTAAAGGGTGAAATTAATTTTGTAGTATCATTCCAAAATGTAATCAATACTAAGAAAATCATTACAGCATTTTACACTCTTTTTTTCATAGTAAATCTTTAAAAGCAAGTGTGTATCTTATACGATGTATCAGTTTGGACTGGCTACATTTTAAGGGCTCAGTGGCCACATATAGCTGGTGACTGCTGTGTTGGACACAGCAGTGTCTTTATCTTCCTAAGGACTGAATGAGTGAACCAGAGTAGTTAAGAGTGCAGGCTCTGGAGTCAAGCTTGCCAGGGTCTGAATCTCAGCTCTATAAACTAGCTGTGTGACCACAACCCTTCTCTGGACATTAGTTTCTTCTTCTTTAATAGGGTTATAATTATAGGTCTAAAAAACCCATATGGTTTTTGTGATGATTACCCACACTGATACATGTTTATAGCATATACTGTGTGCTCAATAAATGTAAGCCACACTCACTACTGAGCAGATTATATGCTGGCATTACTAGAGACTTACCCATAGGTTAATCTTCAAAATTCACTTTATCTCCAGTGCCTCTAATTAACACCTGGAGAAGGTGGGCTTTAGGGGTATTTAAGTGATTTACCAAAAGCTACTCAGGAAAGGCAAGGAGGGACCCTGAATCCAGGTCTCCTAATTCCAAGCCTGGAGGTTTTTCTTTACCCATTACAGTCTCAGCTGCCTGGTGCTTAGTTACACATGTAGGATGTTTCCTAACCGTCCAAACTTCTTAAAAAGAAATGCAATCCACATGAGATGCACTAGTTACAATCCTGATTCAACTTTACTGATTCAATTTGGTTTTAAATTTGCATTCTAGCTGGGCCTTCACAAATCGTCATGGGTCCTACCCACAGGCATGGAAGCCTGGTCTCTCCATGTATGACTGAAAGCAGGAGCTGGTGCCTCTGGTAAAAACAGTGGACTAAGCATCCAGAGATGATTGAGAGTAACTCAGGAGTCACCATTAAAGAAATACTCATAAAATCGCAATGCTCTTTCCACATGTCAGTTTGGCGAAGATCACAACTGTTGAGAATATCCAGTGTGGACAAGAGCAAGGAGCTCTCTCCTGCAATGGGACAGAAAAATGACAAAATCTGTTTGGAAGGCAATTGGCAATTTCAATTGGGTTCATTCAACTTAAAACTGAACCAACTCTTTCACCCACAACTCAATTTCTAGGAATTTACTCAGAAGACATTCTTGCAGAAGTACAAAAACAAAGAACAAGTATGTTCTCTGTTCACTAAAAACTGGTCACCACATTAGTGTCCTTTAGGAGAAAAATGTATACATACAGTCCATTCTGACCAAAGACCGAAGATTTTCCAGCCACTACAAAGAATAAAGTGCATCACTAATATGGACATATACTAATGCCTCAGAAATTTTTGGTGGAAAAAAATCAGTTGCCCAATAGAGGGTGTGTCATAATCTCAACTGTATACAACTAAGAAGCTATACCTATAAGCAGACACACAAGCTAGTGCAGTCACAGACAATTTCTGAAAGGATACAAGAGAAACTGAAAACAGTGGCTATCTTTGGGAAGTGGACCTGAGATGGGACTCTCACATCACACGAGTTCATTATACGAGTTGAAATTTTAATTCTGAGTAAATAAGTCTTAATTTAAAAAATAAGTCGGTGTGGGGGATAGTGCAAGAAGAGTCTAGAATAGCTGGAGGCCAAATTCAGGTAGCCTTATTTAGCAAGGTAAAGAACTTGGACTTTTCTCCCAAGAGCAGTAGAGAGCCATTCATGACATGTTTAGGTTGGTGTTTTTAACACAGGACACTGCTGAGGAGCGGGTGGTCTGCTGCGAAGACTGTGGGATGCAGAATCAAGAAAAATAACGGAAACGGGAGGAAAAACATACGAGTTACTCAAAAGTAAAAGCTGACCTAATGCTGATTGCTAGTGTTTCTTAGAGTAAGCCGCAAGGACCATCTGCTTCAGAATCAGCCGGCGATCCGGTTAAAAAAGCAGATTTCTTGGCCTTTCATGAAAACTTCTGAGGGTGAGGTCTGCAACTCTAAGGAGTGCACACACTGAAGTTCGGAAACCACAGCTTCACGTCCCCGTACCCCCCTCCACCCAAGGGGATTTCTCCAGATCAGGTCTGATCTTCCGAATCGCAGACCGGAGGGGTCCTCCAAAGAGCCGCGGTGCGCCCCCATAAAGGGGAAAGGGGGCGCGGCGAAGGTCCGGGCGTGGCCGCCTCACCTGGTCGCACACGACCACGTCGAACTCCTCGCCGCTGAGAAACAGCACGTAGAGGGCCAGGTAGATCATGCGCACGTAGGCGCAGAGCGCGGCGCCGCGGCCGCCCCAGCCCAGGCTGCGAGGCAGCCAGTCCCCGGCGCAGCGCACCCGCAGCTCGCGGCTCTCGGCGAAGCAGTGGCCCGGGTCGTAGTGCGCCGTCCAGATCTGCACGTGGCACCCGCGCGCCTGCAGCGCCAGCGCCGCGTCCAGCACCAGCCGCTCCGCGCCGCCCACGCCCAGGTCGGGATGCAGGAACAGCACCGACCGGCCGGGCCCCGGGTCCCGGTCCCGGCCCAGGTCCCGCTCCGCCGCCGCCATCGCCGGCGAGCCGCGCCTGCGCCCTGAGGTGCTTCCGGCTCCCGGCCCGCCCCCTCCGGCTCCCGGCCCGCCCCCTCCGGCTCCCGGCCCGCCCCCTCCGGCTCCCGGCCCGCCCCCTCCGGCTCCCGGCCCGCCCCCGCGCGGCTGGCCCCGCCCCGCTGCGCGTGCTCTGCTTGGGCCACATCAGCGCAATCCTGTGGGCGCCTGGTAACTGCCGGAGAAATTTCTCGTCCGACCTTGGCTCTAGCCTCCCTTTCTTAGGAATTGAACCCTGTGAGGGACGCTGAGGTCCACAGGAAGGAGATGGAAGGTATGTATATCTCTCACAGCAGCTGACCAAGTCGTTTGGAACGAAATTTGCACAGGCATGTGGTGGGACCACCCGGGCGTCCCTGGAGTCAGCGAGGACCCTGCCAACAGGCCTAGGGGCGGGGCTTCTGAGCCTGTCACGGCCTCTGGACGCGCCGCAGCTTCCGGCCGTCGGCTCCAGCCTCCTGCGACCCTCCAGCCTCCAGCATGGTATGGCGGTCCCCGCCTTCCCTCCTTGATGCCCTCTCTCCTAGGCACCCCGATTCCCCCCTGCCCCTTGCCCAGCCCCCGTGGCTTCCTGCTTCCCCGAACCTCCGGGGCGGGTGTCGGCCGCCAGGGCCCCGCGGCGCTCACCGGTCTCTCTGCTTGTCTCCCCTGCAGCCTGGTCCGACCCCCAGTGGCACCAGCGTGGGCTCCTCCGGGCGCTCTCCCAGCAAAGCAGTGGCCGCTCGGGCGGCGGGGTCCACCGTCCGGCAGAGGTAAGCATCCCTGCGACCCGCTCGCCGGGGGGCTCGAGGAACTGGGGCCTGGAAGGACTGCCGGGCTATTGAGAGACACTAGGGCCAAAGCACCCACAGGTGACGTGGCCGTAGGGGGCGCTGAAGACGGGAGGGAGGCTTTGTTATCTTCGCGTTGCGCGGTTTCGGGCACCACTCTTGCAAAGGAACGTTCACACACACTGGAGTAGGATCAGGGCCAACTTCAGAGAAAACTTGTGTCGTCAAGTTGAAGTCCCTGGAGCTCAGCTGTGTACTCACATTTCTACCTTTATTTTACTTTACTTACTTTAACAGAACTTGTCTGGCACAAAACGCAATCTCTTCATTTCCCTATGACACTGCTGTCCACTGCCTCACCCAAGCTAGAAACTTTATTGTCATTTTGGACTTTTCTTCACCTCCCTGTCTGGCCAGTCCTTTCCCAGACTTTAACCACTACACAAAATCCTTTCATCAGTTCTCCATTTCCGTTGCCCCAGTTTAGCCCTCAGCCTCTCTTACCTGGACTTTTGCATTTGCTACCTGATTCTTCTCTCCAGGCCAGCCCCATTCCAATCTGTCCGCCACTCTGATTCTGTCACTCTTCTGCTTAAAGATCTCTGCTAGTTTTTTGTCACTGAACTTTTGAAAATTGGATACCAGTCTTTCGATGGTCTTTTCAGCCTAATTTCTCTCCTGTGCTCTAGCAACAGCAAACTAATTAGTGTTTTCTGAGCTCAGCTAGCTCCTTTAGCCACCCTATGCCTTTTATTCTTTTCCAGGCAAATTTCTATTCTTGAAGACTAAGCCCAGGGGTTTTCCCTCCTGAGGCTGTTCCTGACTCTGCCAGCAGCAATACCTAGTCTTTCTGTGCACTTAGCATTTTGTTTATATTGTTGTAATAGTGTTCATGTTCCCAAATTTACCTCCTCTGTTAGACTTTGAGAGAGAAACTGTCCCAACTGTCTCTATCCCCAGCTCCTTTCATAGGGCCTGCCAACAACAAATGATAAAGAAATGAAGAAATCAAGCAACTCTATCATATTGGGGTTTTTGAAAGAACTAGTAGGGTTTCATCTGGAAAGGAGAAAACTTGGTAGGGGTACATTAAAAACTGTCTTTGAGGATGTGAAAAGGATTGAGCTTTTTTCCTTGACTATAATTTGTAATCTGAAACTGATGAGTTGAAGTCCAGATAAGACAGATTTCAGCTTGGAGCAAAGAAATTCCAGTAGAACTGTCAGCAATGGGTCATGAATTCCCTGTCACCAAGATGTTCAAAGGAACCGGAGCTGGGACCAGGACTCCACCCTTCCACCCCATCTTGCAAGCTTCCTGAGCTCCAGGCCAGTGTTACTTGCATTCTGAGTGTGGGCCAAAGGCCAAGCAGGGGGAGGTAGGGTTTAGGGCCTGAGTTGGGAGGATGGTGAGAAGAGATGGTGGGGAAAGTTTTCCACATCCTTTTCCTCCCAGTACACACTTCCCTTATTAAAAAATCCCTACTCAGCAGCCCACAGATGCTGGAATAGGATTGTAAGGGAGGGTATACTGGGATTTGGTTGATGGTGAGGGGCAGGGATGGACAGAACTTTCCTTCTTTCTTCCACCCGACTTCTGAGTTGGTGCTAGATGGGCTGAAGATCCCTTTTGATTTCTTCTCACTACCTCCTCACTCCCTTGTTGTGACACTTTAGCACTGAGGTGAGATGAGAAGCCAAAGTTGGGGTAGGGTGGCCTGGAAGAAGGGTCCCTGGGCCAGGCTCCCCAGGGACTGAAGGATTCTCCTGAGAGGAGGAAGGGACTCCCTGGGCCTACTCTGGTGAATGGCTACTTCCTGTTGGGCTACTTCCTACGCCAGGGCGCCCGGTGTCATATAGCCCGTAGCTCATCTCACAGGCCTGGGTACCCTTGGAAAGGGCAAGTTCTAATTGGGTGTTGCCTGCACTTTCCACATCCTCCCTCCAAGATCTACAGTCAGTATATCAGATAGTGAAAACAGATTATGAAGCAGTTTTTTCATAAAATTGTATGTACCATTTTGGGACCTGGACACAATGAAAGCTTATTGTATTTTGGTTCTTTTGTTCAGTAATTTAGAAACACATCTTTTAAAGTAGTCATTTTTTAAAGCAGCTTATATGGATTTCGGGCATTTTTAAACAAGGATTTATTACTTGGCTTCACAAAAATACCTGTGAAGTGAAACTGAATGCTATCAAAGTGAGGTGGCGAGTTGAGGACAAGTGGATCGGCTCTGGGATCAGAAGTGGGTTCACATCCTGACCTGGCCCCTGCTGGTTGCGTGGCCTTAGGCATTTTGCGTAACTTCCTTAGCCTAGTTTTCCTCCTTTATAAAATGGAAGTCGTTGAAAGAGGTAATATGGGCATTCTACTTTGTGTATAATGAAGAGCAAAGAGTCTCACTAAATAGATAATTTCAGATGAGAGAAAGCAGATCTAGCCATCACTGTAGGAAAAAGAAAAACTTACTTGTATTAAATATTGCCCTTTAAGTGTCACCCTTAATTCGTTCCACTTGATTTGGATGAGGCTGCAGTGAAGACTACTTCTAGGCTTTTATATTCACTTCTCAAGGCCCTGTGGTGAGGCTGTTTAACTTTATAGCCTCCACATTTGGCTATTTTGTACTAAAATCCAGTACAAAAGAACTTCATTTTGATTTCGAGAAAAAACAGATCTTCCTTGAGGTAGAATTAGTAACACAGGTAGATATGAATTCTGAGACAGATCAAAGAATGAGAGAACATTCTGGAAAAAAAAAAAAAAAGATCCCTTTAAGGAAAGGAGTGGGAAGAGGGAAGGTCCCAAATCTTAGAGCAAAAAAGAAAAAGTCCTGAAGACTTTGCAGGGGTATTGTATGCAGTAGCCTGTGGCAGGGACTCAGTTCTCATCATTTCATAGTACTGTGTGATCAGAGGAGTAGAAGCAGGAATTTAGAGAGCACTAGCAAAGAGAGTATCCTTTTTAACTGTCTCTTTAACAATGTAACATATGTTACATGTTTAACAATGCAAGTGTTATATATGCTCAACAATGTAGCATATGTTATGTTGCTGTGGGGTTTCCAAGGAAAGGCACTTTGCCACGTTTTCCTCTCTCATTTTTTCAGGAAAAATGCCAGCTGTGGAACAAGGAGCGCAGGCCGCACGACCTCAGCAGGCACCGGGGGCATGTGGCGGTTCTACACTGAGGATTCTCCTGGGCTCAAAGTGTAAGTCCCGGGGGCAGGCCTTGTGGCCCTGTGCAGCCTCAGCAGAGGGGTGGGCAGTGCTTGCTTTGGCAAGATTTAGTGTTCGCCGTGGCTCCCTTGATCCTGGTGGGCTGGGCTGCTTTGCCCGTACATCAGCCGGTTAGCGGGTTGGGCCCCGCAGTGACATGTCTTCATACAGTGAGTGGGAGGAAGGAAAGGCCTGCATGTAGCTCTGTCACAGTAAATGATGGCAGCAGAGAGAACTGGAGGGAAAGCTGCTTAATTAGGTGAAATTGCTCTTCATTTGGTGTTCTTGCCCCCACACTGAGAAATAGAAGTACCCATTTGAATAGGAATTGGATGATTTTTCACAGCTATCCTGGAGGCAGAAACTGATACGATTACAGCCTAATGGAAGCTTCTCTATTAGGCTTTGTTACCAAAAGTTCTCGGCTTCCTTGGCCTCCTTGCCTTCTGTGGATGGCGAGCAGACCTGGAGGGTGAAGTGTCACTTGCCAAGTTCTCAAGCCTGGGAATGCTCCTTAGGTGATGGGAAGTGACCCCTGTCCCCATGCCTTGCTCACCTCCCTGCGGGGGTTGCTGGTACTGCAGGCTCATCCCACAGGGCCCCGATTGGGGTAGGTGCCGGATCACCACTGTTCACAGCTGTTACCCGGCCAAACCGAGCGGATGAGGACTTGGAATATTAACAGGGACTCTCATTTGCATAACACCTGGCACTCTAAGAGCTTTCAGTATCTGTTTTCTGATTTGATCTTCACAATCCTGGGAGGTGCTGCCATTTTGCAGGTGAGGAAGGTCAGGCGTGGAGAGGCAGCGATGCTGTGGAGAGAAGCCACGAAAGAAGGCAGCCGGCTCTGCTGACTGCTGGACCCCGTGCTCTTTCCCTACTACCTGTCTGGTAGAAAAGAGGCAACGTCAGATTACTTCAGACTAGTTTAATTAACTTGATCAGCAGGTTGACTTGATTTGCATACTTAGTTTTTGGAGGCTTCCCTGGAATTCGTGAGATTTGGCTTTGTTTCTTGGTTGATTTCTTCTGGTAGCTTGGAGACTTGTCTGGAAAAGTCAGAAGGTATTTAGGAAATACTTTTAGGGTTGGGGCCATGGGAGTTGGCAGCATTCTGACCAACGAACTCTGGGTCTTTGTTGGAGGTAATTTCTCAGGGAATTCCAGAGAGACGTTTTCAAGCTCCTTGTCCAGGGCTTCCAGGGGACTCTAGGAAACCCTTCTCCAGAAGGCGGTAAAAGCATGTTCTCCCCTGGGCCGGCCTGCCTGGGTCTTGTTGGTGGCTTTCTGCTCTTGTCCAGCCAGGCTTGCAGGCTGTGTCTGCTTGGGTCCTCCCGGGAATTGATGGGTGCTTTTCCTTAAAGTGTCATAAACCACATCCTCATCACATCAGGGACAGGAGCATTTGGCGAATGGACACAGATGGGAATTCCTATCCCCAAAGCCACATCTCTGAGCAGTTTAGACATGTTTTTGGCTATTCCTGGGAGTTTAGAATTGTTTTCAGGTTGATAATAGTAGCAAGCCAGAATTGTGTGTCTATTTAGTAGCTGTAGTCATATGAGTTTGATACTATGATTAGCCCCACTTTACAGATAAGGAAACTGAGGCTTGGAGAAGGTAAGTAACGAGCTCACAGCTCAGAAGTGGCAGAGCGGGTTTCTAAACCCTGGCAGCCTGACTCTGAGAATGACCCTCTCAGCTCTTAGGTTCTCTTAGGCTTTCAAGAAGGGAGCATGGTCAAGTACACTGTTTGCTCTCTTCCCAGGTAGTTTTAAATTGCACAGATTTTGGAATTATAAAATAGTAGTGTATCAGGGACTTTGATTTCTTTGCATCATTTGTTGTCCCCTGCTGGGCTCTATACCCCCTACTGCTGCACGAGGGTCACTTCCACGGTCTCGGTCATTGCAAGATTACTCTCTTGTGGTCTTTTCCATTGTCCACTCCCCAGTTACATCTGGGAGACAAAGTGAGACAGCTTGAATTCTCCACAACTGGTGTTGGCAGGAAAAGGCAAAAGTGGGGCCTGCAGCATGTCACCATAGTAAACATTCATAGGTTGTATAAGATCACTGGGAATTGTAGTTCTAACCTTGAAAAGTATTGGGTTTAGGGAAGGCTGATGAGTAAAATCTGTTTTCTTTCTACAGTAAACGCATAACTATAGTTCTGACTTAATCTGTGTTCTCTTAGAGCATTCGCACCTCCAAGGTGGAAGCCCTGGGGCAATAACATGAGCCGTACATGTGGACTCCGAAGACTTGAGTTCACATTGCCCCTTTCTGCTCTTAGGCGAAAATACTTAATCTCTCTGAGTCTCAGTTTTCTTTATTTAAAAAATGAGATTTATACCTATTTCTTCTACCTGTACTTTGTAAACTGTAATGTGATACTCATCTTTCTGGACCTAATACATTGTGGTTAGGCAATCATGTTTGTCTTTAAGTAAAAGTTAGTTGAAATAAATAAGTTTGGCAGTAGAATCACTTGCACTTAGAGACTTGGGGAAATTTTTCTTCTTACTTTCTGTTATGGGAAACATAAAATATGTGAATGTAGAGAGGTTGGTGTAAAGAGCTATCTTGCACCCAACACGTAGTTCCAGGAGTCATCACCCTGTGGCCAATCTTGTTCACCACCCACTCCCCATAGCTCCCTTCTGTCAAACCCAAGATAATCAAATCTTTTCATTTGTATATATTTCAGTGTGTTTGGCTAAAAGATAGATTCTTCATTTCCAAACACAACCACAGTGTCATCATCACACCCTCAAAATCGCCACAACAACTTATTTAAAAATGATGTAAATAACGTTCCTGGATAGAGCATAAATGCTCCTCCCCCTCCCCCCCGGCTGGCATTCATTAGTATTAAAAATACAGTAATATGTTATTTCTAAAAGTAAGCCTGCCTTCTCTTCTTATTTCTAGTGGCCCTGTTCCCGTATTGGTTATGAGTCTTCTGTTCATCGCTTCTGTGTTTATGTTGCACATTTGGGGCAAGTACACGCGTTCATAGACTTGGCTATATCCATCTGTCATCCGAAGAAGAAGGAAGAAAACCAACAGATCTTGGACCAAAAGCATAGTGATTTTCTGTTCATGAGAAAGAAATTTTCTGTAAGCTTCCTGTTTTACAGGGAACTTAAGAATTGATTTTGAGGAATCAATTTTTTTCTATGGCTAATAAATTTTTAAAATTCATTTACACCAAGTCTGATTGCTGATGCCTGGCTGTTAGGGCTTGTGCTCTCTCTCTGTCTTTACATTTACATTAACTATGTGGAAAATACGTATTGTGGAGACTTTTTCTGGGTTGGATTGACAGCTCCTTATATGACCATGTAATCATTCAAAATCCAAGATACTGTAATTGGCCTTGACGTGTTTTCTTCTAGGTATTTCTGTCCTGATGATTGTCACTTTGGATATTCTGCCGTTTCCAAGGAGTATGCCTGTGACTTCATCAAGCAGATCTGTGTTCAAAGGCAGCTGGTACCCAGGGGAATAGTCAAATTATAAACCGCAAATCTTGGAAGAAATGTTGCTCATTCTGCTCTTTGTCTCTAAAACCATAGATAATGCCTTTGCCTCCTGGCTCTCCAGTTCTTAATTCTACTGGTGTCGACAGGGGTTTCCATCCCTTTATCATTTCAATGCTGAATCCAAGTTTTGAAAGCACTCATGATAAATTGGATTTATCAAATAAAATTTTATTTTTGTTTTGATAATTAAAAACCTGTCTAATCAGAGTGAGAAACCAGCATTTCCATACTTAGTTACTATGATCCCAACACAAAATAAAAATTTCTGAGGTTTCCCTTAGCTTAGGCTGTTATTGGATGTTAGTATCCAGTTTCTGGTGGGCCCTAGGAAATGTCAAGAATAGTTCAGGTGCAGTGTAGTCCAGGGAGCAGGGACTGTAAGCCTGAATTGCTGAAGAGCATGTGACTCTTGTGAGATGCCCTCATTTTCCAGCAGACTCAAGAGTGATGAATTAAAAAAACATAATTTTAAAAACGTCTTTCTCATAAAGTAAGTCTTTTAGAAGCAAACAAAACCAGAGCACTTTCATAAAATGTTTATCTTAAATCCTTGAGGCAAATACTTTTAGGTCCAAAGTATAAACATGTATATCTTTACAAAAGATTACGTACTGCAATATGTGAGTGAGTGCTGCTGAAAATCCTAACAAATAACATTTTATTGGGAAGAAAATGATAAAAAAATATATTCCTTGGATCCTGGGGATTGCTTATTGCATGAAAACAGGTGTGGTTTTTTTTCCCTCAATGTAGGGGGGAATGTCTTAATTTCATTTGGAAGAAATGAAAGATGATAGTATCGAAAATGGATTTTCTTTTTGATATGCAGATTGATGGTACCAGTAACAGCTAAAATGAGGCCTTTCATTTGGAAAAAAAAGATCTTCTCGGCCCAGAGGGTCTGCTTTTCCTTGGGGGTGCAGCTGAGGCCACGTGTGTACTCTTGGTTGGGAGGGGTGCGCCCTCTGCTGCACACAGTGCAGCGGCTTAGCCCCATTGCCTCGTGGGTGACAGCTGAAAGCCACAGAGGCTTCTGAGCTAGTGGTTTAATAAGAAAATGGTAGTTTTTGGTGGCAGAGCAAGTAGACACTTCATTCAGCAGAAGGAAAACTGGAGGCTGGGCATGACGTGTATAGTCCCGAGAAAGTTGCCACTGCCTGCTCTAGCCCCACAGTGCTGAAATTCTGGTGGCGCTGGGTTCAGACGCTTCCTTTCTTTTAGATAGAGATTCCTAGACTGCTTTCTGAGCCCTGGGGGACCTAGTCATTTATAGTATTTCCAAAAACCAAACAAATTAGATTTTTACTTGAGTTAAGGTGAACTTGGACAAAAGACAAGATTCTAACCACTACTGAGTAGACACACAAATGGGCACATGCTGAATAGAAGCTGTAAGCGATTAAACGAAATGGGAAGATGAATTCCGTTATAAATGTAGTTTGGCCTGAGCCTTTTAAGACATTGGGGAAAAACCATGTTAGGGAAAGGACCCAGGAGTCCCTGAGACTGGTAGGGGATAGAAAGGCTCAGCTCCCTGGGCCTCCATACTGCCTTGAACACGTTCCAGTAGAGCAGTGGGTGAGGCTAGATCTGCTCCTGGGAGAGACTAAATATGCCAGAGATTCTGTTTTCACACCTGTCCTAGTCTAGACTCCAGTTTTCCCCCAGGTGCAACGTCCGCACGGGAAGAGTTGAAGAAGACAGTCTGTAATCTTACAAATGTTGCCACCGAGTTAAAGAAGATGGAAATGCCTGCAAGGCCTGCTTTATCAACAGGAAATCCCGTCCTGCCTGCCAAGCCCTCCTGTGCTTGGGGCCATGCTCCAGGGCCCCGGAGCTGCATTGCCCTGCCTCCGTGCTCAAGGAGGTGCCTGCTGGGCGCACCCGTAGGACTTCTGGGCGCTTGCTTTACTCTTCGGGGCCTGGAGGTGTTCCTGGTACATCAACTGCTGGCCCTTCAACTTGCGGGCAGTGAGTAGGCCCTCCCGCTTCCCTTCTCTGGGTCTCATTTTTCTGACATGTAAATAATGTAGCAAAAGTGCTTTGCTAACCAGCTAGCAGTTATCCAGTATTCTCCATAATTTTAGAGAGAGAGAATTTCCTCTTTGGTCAACAATCTAATGAGAAACTTAGTGAGTCCCATTTTACACAAGAGGACACTGAAGCTTAGGGCCACTCGGCCTCTCAGCGGAGGCGCTGGCATTTAACTCCAGGTCTCGGGCTTAACCACCGAGCCCTGTAGGTGGGATTATTCACCTTTTGGAGTGGGAGCCAAGGAAGAGTGCCACAATAATAGGGCCTTTAAAAATAACACAATTTCAAGAAAGTGCCACACTATTATTTGATATACTATATACTTAAACATAAATCAGCGTTAGTGTGAGTTTTAGGTTCTACAGAATGAATTGGTTCCTGAATTTCAGTCCTGAGCTTTGTTCTGTGGAATTCTTGTGGTTATAGAGAAAGCATGTTTATTCATTCAACATATACTTAATGAGCACTGTGTGTCATGCTTTTTTATTGGGGCTGGAGAAATGGCCTGGTGAAGCAACTTCTAGTTTAAAGCTTTCGGAAGCTAGAATCGTATTCCCACCTGCAGTCTACAAATAGCTAAGTCCTTATGGAGAACCCAGATGGGGAGCTGTCTCTCCAGGGCCCTGCCATTGGTGAAATCCATAGCTGGGACCACAGTTTAAGAACTACTGTGCTCATGGTGTCCAGGGTTGCAAAAGTGGCCCTGCCTTCCAGAAATCCACATTGTATGGTCACTTGTCCAACAGAGGAAAAAGCAGAGAATCCTGGGATGCCCTGGCAGGGAGGGCTGAGAGGCCACTGTGTCCTGCTCTCCACTGTACCACAGAGGGGCTCAGAGAGGGGAAGGGACAGCTCAAGGCAGTGCACAAGTCTGCAGTGGAGCAGAGGCCAGAACCAGGCTCCGTGCTTGCAGAGAAGCGTTCTTCCCAGCGCGGCCCCAGCCCTGGTCTGAGGCTGAGCGCCGGCCCGCCAACCTCGCTGACAGCTGTCTCTGGGACGAGGGCAGCCGAGGCATGGACTTTCATTAGTGGGTAGCCTTTAATGCAGGATGAAAGGCAGCAAGGTTGACTAGTTGAAATAAAGAGCGTTATATTAGTAACTTTAGGAGAGTCAGCAGGCCCCTGCGGCTTTGTGGAGAGGAAATCGGGAGAAGCAGCCAGCAGAACTGCAGCGGTTTGCGTTCTGACAACGCAAAGGCATGGTGAGTGGCCCAGCAGGGTCAAGGCTGGAGGAAAGGCTAGACTTCAAATAGTCCTGCTTGCTCTGGCAGCTGGGTTTCTTCCCATGCTAAAGACATTAAAGTGAGATAAAACACACGCACATGAACTTGATAAGAACCAAAGGGGTAGCCTTCCATGGCCTAGATCCTCCATTTGGAGGCAGTTCTGGGAGAGATTTGTTCTTCATCATGTGAGGACATGGGAAGAACTTGAATGAGGAGTAAGGGGGCTAAATTGGCCCTGCAATCACGCCTCTTGTTCCTCCCACTGACACTGGTCAAAGGAGACATAGATAACATGGAACATGTTGTGTGTCCATGTTGCCTCATCTAGGCTACTCAACAGGAACTGTCGCTGAGGACACAGCAGAAAGCCTGTTCTCCAAGGGCCTGTCTAAATTATTTTGGGTTGCAGAATTTAGAACAGCCTGCTGCTTAGGTCAGTGGTTCTTAAACTTTAGCATGCATCAGAATCACCTGGAAAAATCTGCTGCTGCTTCATTGCAAATTTTGACAGCACCAGGCTGGGAGGCCCTGCTCTTTAGACCAGAATCCCAACGTGCAGGCCCAGCACCCATCGACGTGTGCGGGTCTTGCTCCCTTTTCTCTGCTGTGCGATTTTTTTTTTTTAAAGATTTATTTATTTATTTAATTTCCCCCCCTCCCCTAGTTGTCTGTTCTTGGTGTCTATTAGCTGCATCTTGTTTCTTTGTCCGCTTCTGTTGTCATCAGCGGCACGGGAAGTGTGGGCGGCGCCATTCCTGGGCAGGCTGCACTTTCTTTTCACGCTGGGCGGCTTTCCTCACGGGCGCACTCCTTGCGCGTGGGGCTGCCCCACGCGGGGGACACCCTTGCGTGGCATGGCACTCCTTTGCGCGCATCAGCACTGCGCATGGCCAGCTCCACACGGGTCAAGGAGGCCCGGGGTTTGAACCGCGGACCTCCCATATGGTAGACTGACGCGCTAACCACTGGGCCAAAGTCTGTTTCCCTGCTGTGCGATTTTGACCGTAGTACTGCGAGTTGCCTGGGCACGCTCCCTCTGCCTCGTGTGATTTTCCGTTCTGTGTGGTAATAACCAGTGGTGTGCAGGCGGGTGGCGATGGGGGGAGATGCTGAGACCACGGACGCCCGACTCTGCCTCCAGGTCTCACTTTGACTTAGTTCCAGCTCTTCCCTTTACAGAGGGCCGAAGGCTGCCTGAATGAGCAAACAAACCCGGGCTTCGCCTGCCCCTCCGTTCTTCTCTTCTTCTCTTCGTGGTAGGTGCTTGTAGGTCTCCTGCACCGCTACCTTCAGTTGGCTCCAGGGGGCAGGGAGATAGGGAAGTGGAAGTGCATCGTGGAGGCACCGGCCAAGAACCTCCTTACGGTGTGGACCATTCTACACTGATGGTGCCCCCCCCCCCACCCCAATCGTGGAAAAAGCAGGGGGCCACGGTTCTGTGCTCCTTGCACTGGCAGATTCCTCAGTGTGGGAGAGCTGACTTGGGGGCCACCTCTATGGGACACAGGGATGGTACAAGGGAGCCAGAAAACACTTGTGTTCATGCCATGTACCTCCTTTGCCCTACTCGTTGGTGGGTTTGGTGGAGAAATGAAAGCAAATTTAGGAGACTGGTGAGTTTCATTCTCACCCACCTCTGAAACCTGATGCAGGCTTGGTGGCCTTGACAGTCTAGCTTATGGCCCTTCTCCCTTCTCCTCCTCTCCTTGTCCTTTTCCTCCCCTTCTTCCTGGACCTCCTCAGTTCCGCCCTCCCATTGCCCTCCTCTGGCCTTTTGTTTGTTAATTCCCTAAGGAATACACTATGAGGTGCCCTAAGTTGCATTCAAAGAAACACAGCCCTCCAACAAAAGTAAAGTATTTCTGATCTTCACTTACCTTTTTCCAAGCATCCTAAAGCAGAAGCTAAGTTAGAACTCTCAGCGATGCTGCTAAAACCCTCCTTTCTCTCTTCCCAGTACTTTTCCGTCTGCAGCTGCTGTGGAGACTCTAAATTCAAAACCCCTTCCTCGCCATTAGCTGGGATAACGTATTCATCTAACCTTGGGTGGAGCCCAAAGTTAGCAGGCTCTGACTTATTGCTCTCCAAGCAACTTTTTAATCATTGGTTTTGCTTTTCAGGTAATGGTGCCCCAGATCTGAAACATGAGCATTTTGGTTCACTAGACGTGGATAGTCCCCAGTGTAAATAACAAACAGGCTTCTATTCTGTTCATGTACCAGGGTCATGATTTCTGTTTAGATTGTTTAGCCTGGAGACTTGTTCATCTCAGTGAACTGAGAATAAGCCAATGTTCTGACTCAAGAGACCAAGAAGATCTTAGCTGGAGGAAGATTCTCAATGGCCAGGTGCTCACATCCGCGTGCTGGGCAGGGAGCTCGGTAATGACCAGGGTTTGCTTAGCAGCGTGGACGACATGTACACCGCCATCGACAAAGCCCGGGCACCGCCAGCTGGGGTGTGATGGTGCACACAGCAGCGGGGCATCCAGAGTCAAGCTGTCCTGGCAGTGTTATCCGTGCACTCCCAGAATGAACTCCCCGTGGTCATTGCACCCCAGAGAGTTAAGAAGGCAGGCCTGAGGCTGCTGCCTTTAGAAGGGCCTGCTTGTAAGTTTGGCCTTTGGCTGGCGTCTTGGAACTCGGCATTTGAATCATTTCTTAACTGATGAGGCTGGTTCATGATGCGATTCAGGCCGGACACCAGCTTTCCTTCTGGGAATTTGGAATTGGGGTAGTTGCTACAGGCAGAGAGGGGCCTAGCTACCAATAAAAAGCTTGGATGCTGAATCTCGAAGGGTCCTCCTGGAAAGAAACACTGCACGTATTACTCCGTTTTCCCTGTTGGAGAAAGGAGCATGGTTGGTGCGCCCTCGTGGGAGGGGGCCGGCGTAGGGCGCTTGTGCGTGGATCTCGCCCCACTCTGCCCCGTCTCCTTCCCAGGGTAAACCTCAGCTGTGAGCATGATTCATGGGTTGGGTCCTGTGAGTGCTGGAGAACCATGGGACAGCTGGGTGGTCGACGGGCTGCCCCAGACAATCAGGACGTATTGTGCTGTTGGATCACATTTGCTGATGTTTCCTATGTTTTTCTTCAGCAATATTCGTAAGTTCAGCTTGCATTTATCATATTTATCAAGCTTTTTCTTTCCTTCTCACCCTGCTCTATGCTTCCTGACAGGTAGCAATTCCTTAATCTTCTGAGGTATCCTTGACAATCTCATTTTAAGGTGAGAAAACCGAAGCCCACAGAGAGGGAGCCACTTGGCCCAAGCCAGGTAGCTGCCCGCCTCCAACCTGGGGTGACCACCCATCCTGGATGGCCCAGGACTGAGGGCTCCCCCCAGACAGAAGGATTTCCCAGGATGAGGGACTTTGAGAACTAAAACTGGGGTAGTCTGGGCGAGCCCACATCTTGCCTGTAAACTTTATCTTCTTGGATGCTTCTGTTTTCCTGCAGGAGAACTTGTCCCCACTAAGGGTTGGGCATATTCACACTCAAGTTGGAAGTGCCAGAAACACAGCCCCTCAAGGAGAGCAATTCCCGAATTCACTTCTCAGCGCCACTCCATCTTTCCTTTGCTCTTTACTCCTCTCCACCGAGCCCTCCCCTGCCCAGCTTCACCCACCACATTTTTCAGCATTACTTGTTTTAATTTCCTTTACCATCCCCTTTGCAAAAACTTCTTCCCTGATTTAATTACTATTTCTCTTTAATTCAATTTCATTCTCTTGATTGTTGTTAAACTCCTGAAGTTGTTTCTCCCAAGACTTTAACGGCTAGGCCCTGTGCTTGGAGATTAATTGCCATCATTTTCCCTGCAAATGCAGGTACTTTCTTACTTCTCGTCAATTATCTTTGGGAGAAAGAAAAGTGACCATTCTTTTTTTCCCAGGGCCTCTCTGAGAACAAACACTGCTGGAGGCTGCCTTTTGGGGGAGGGGGCGGCGAGAGAGAGAGAGAAAGAGAGAGCGAGAGTCAAAGGATCTGAGTAAGGAGAGGACCCCAGACTCCTGAGGGAGGATGGAGGCCTCGAAGCGATTGGGAGGCTCTCGGGCAGCCGTTCAGGCTTGAGAGGTGGTGATGGTTCTCACCTGAGAGGGTCTGGGGGCCGAGAGGAGGGGAACAGAGAGGCCGGCTGTGCTCCTCCTTCAAGCGTCCCCCCAGCTGAGGCCCGTCCTGGGCACTAACGCTGCGGTTCCTTGCTGGAATGATTTTGGCTAGAATTTCCCTTCCCTGCACTGTTCTCTTAGGAAACCAAAGCTCAGCCTCCTGCCCCCTGATGTCCTGTCTGTGTTTTCAGTGCAGCAGTCCTTTGACTTTTGAGACCCACCCCCTCTGACCTGGCCCTCAAATTCTTCATTTTCCCCAGCTCCGTCACCCTGAATCGCCTCATGTTCAGACCCTTGAAAAAGGCCTGCAGGAGGAGGGGGCGGCTCCAGGCTGGGCCTCCAGCCAGCTCCCTTCACCATCCAGTTGCTGAGGCCCTGCCCTGTGACAGTGACGCCACCTGGAGAGTGCAGGTTCTGGTGGGGGCAGGGGGTTCTGCCCTGGCTCCCGGACCAGCCCTGGCACTTTGGAGCTGTGGGATCACAGTGCCCGTCCACTGCCCCGTGTTTTGCTTCCATCCATGGATAATCAGATGTAGGACCATATAAAATTGACATGGGAGGAGTGGGTGTAGCTCAGTGGTTGATCCTGCTTCCCATGTATGAGGTCCCGGGTTCATTCCCCAATATCAACTAAAAAAAAAAAATTGACGTAGGCCTGCCTTTATTTTATGCAAGGGTTAAACGACAGCACTCAGCACAGTGCTGGCACATCACAGGTCCTGAACAGCAAGGGTTGTTATTAACACTGAGAAGCACTGATTCCTACGTAAGTGACAGAACCACAGATTTGTAGGGCTGTGAAGGAAATTGCGCCCTCGAGGCCACCCCCAGCTCATCTGATGCTGCCATCCTGGAGTCGGTCTTTGTTCCAGCTTGGCTGGCTCCTGTGATGGGGAGCTCACTCCTCTTGGGGAATCCCTGCCTCTATCTGGGTGGCTCTTGGGGTATCGAGTAGGAGCTCTGATAGAGGCGTGATGCTGTCACCTGCTTTCCAGTCTGTACACTGTTTATTGTCGTTGACGGATATTGTTCCATGTACATGACGACAATGCCAGCCGCCAGACACCAGGCTCGAGTGCTTGTCTGGAGGCTAATCCAGCAGATGACTCAACCATATACTCACACGTTGGCTGCAGACCCCAGGCTCCCCGTCCCCAGCTGACGACGGGATTCTGGGAACGTAGAGGAGCTCAGCTCACCCAGGCACAGTTCAGAGACGAGGCCTCCGAAATCCCAAGGAGCCTTTGAAATCGCCCCTTTCCTGGGCTCCTGAGGACTTGTAAATGACACCATCCTCTGGTTATTCCCGCTCAGTAAATGCCAGAATAAAGAGCTTAGAGCTCTCAGGGGCTCCATCCTCCCGGCGGGGGCTGCTCGGCGGCATCTGATGAGAAGGCCCCGGAGTGGTTCATAAACTGCCTGATATGTCTAATAAAACCCTCCCTGCTGATGTTCGTGGCCCCACATCACACACATGTGTTATTGGGGGCAGTATCAGAATGTATTTTAAATTCCCATTGTGCCTATTTAATTTTTATTTAAAAGAAATGATCTGCAAGGTTTAAAGTGGATTTTCTCATGTAAAACATACCTAGGTACCTAAGATAAGGAACTGGAAATATGCCATCCTATCTATCAAGCCAGAAATGGATGATTTAATCTAATCGTAGGTCCATACTGTTCTCTATGGATCATGATTTGGGAAAGAATGGAATTCTCATTATTACATAGCATGTACTTATACAAAGTCAATTTTATTCTCACTTACTGCTTAATAGATGTAATTTCACTTTAATGATCCATTTTACCCAGGTTCCTAGAATATTAGAGCAGGATTGGACCTTAGAACTTAATCTGTCCAATCCCTTCCTGTTACAGATGAAAACAGTGGAGCCCAGAGAGGCTAAGGGATTTGCCCAAAATCATGCTGGTAGGAATTCAGGGCTAGGATTCAAGACTAGCTTTTAAACTTCAAATGTGGCACTCGTTTCACCATAAGCCCTCCATCCACCAGCATGTACCTGGCTTTCATATACTCCCTGCATGAGAGGGAGGCAACAAGTACACGCAAATATGTTCATGGTAAGAAGGGAATCTGGTGGCAGCATTTGTCATGGTTGGCGCTAGGATCCACGTGGCCCATCCAGTGTGCTTGGCTGACCACTCGCTTGCCTCCTCCCTGCTCCTCTCGAATCCCAGGTACAGCTGTGCACCTGACAAACCTTAAAACTGGAACCCCTGGAAATACAGGAAGAGATGAGAGGTGGAGGCGTCTTTGGGACATGGAGCTGCCCTGGATGGTGCTTCAGGGGCAATCACCGGACATTGTAAATCCTCACAGGGCCCACTGGATGGAATGGGGTGAGTATGGGCCATGATGTGGACCATTGACCATGAGGTGCAGAGGTGCCCAAAGATGTACTTACCAAATGCAATGGATGTGTCATGATGATGGGAACGAGTGTTGCTGGGGGGGGAGAGGTGGGGTGGGGGGGTGGGGTTGAATGGGACCTCATATATATATTTTTAATGTAATATTATTACAAAGTTAATTAAAAAAAAATTCTATGAAAAACAAAAACAAAAACAAAAAACTGGAACCCCTGACTTCTAAGCCAGCAGTCACTTCACCTCTCTGGCCTTCAATGTTCCTCCATTATCAGATGGGGATACTTCCTCCTCTAATCCAAAAGTTAACTACGGAACCTGTCCTATGCAAACATATGCAAATGTGTTGGTTCAAACCCCAGCCCTTCTGCAGTGAGATAAGCTTCTCTATTAGCAAGTGGGTGGATCCACTTGCTGGCTCACGGGTAGTCCCTATTTCAAACCACTTTGACGAGGGACCACATCCGTTTTTCTTGATTTCCCCTCTCATGCACACGAAGTATCTACACATGTAGCAGACTTTGTAGAAGACTTGAAGACAGATTTTGTCACCCTATTGCTTGCTATCCTTCTGTAGTTCAAAACACAGAATAACTTAGCTCATCAATTCTCTATCATGTAGGAATTATCTTTTGCTGCAACAGAGGCCTGAACAGCAATGCCTTGAACAAGGTTTGCATTTTTCTCCCATGTGAAAGAAGCCTGGAAATAGGCATTCTAGGGCTAGTGTCTTAGTGCTAAAATTTTATCCATGTCCTACTTTCCTTTTGTGTTTCTGTTTTGCTGGCCTTTCCTCAAGGTCACCTCTTGATTCGTAAATGGCTGCTGCAGCACCAGTCATTACATCCATGCTTCAGACAGAGGAAGAAGGAAAGCCAACAAGGGGCCTTCCAGTTGAGTCAGTCCTCCTTTTAGGGAGCATCCCCAGAGTCCAACAGTTTCTGCCTCCATTCCACTGGCAGAAGTTACTGACACATCTATCCTTATCTGGAAGGCAGGCTGGAAGATCTAATTTTTTTAATCTGGGCACATTTATACTCGCCCCAAATCAGGGCTCTGAGTAAGCAAGAAAGGAAGAATAAAGTTTGGGTAGGCAACCAGCAGAGCCTTCCCCAACCTAAACCCAGCTCTGGCCCCATCTTTGCACAGCCAGTGACTCATCATTTTCCTGGAACTAGGGGCCATCACGGCTGGAGGGAGGGAGCTGGAGTAGAAGGAATGCCTGAATCTTTTATCTGCCGTCATCACCGACCGTCTCTCCGTAAGTGGAAGGGGCAGCACGGAGATTTATTTTCCCACCGATAAGAAATTTACCACCCTCCTGAGAAGGCAGAAGCGGTTAGAGTTGCTTTCGATTTTCCTATTCTTACACCCAAGGATTGTGAGACTCACAAGACAGATATGAGCAAGCGTGCTGTAAACCATAGAATGCCAGGCAGTGACAGAAATGACCATTTATCCTTTTTACGAGGGCTGTCTCCCGAAGCTGCCTGCCTGGTGAAGGAGGAGGTTTTCTGAGAGAGTGAGACTGAGAGCCAAGGCGTCGAAAGGAGAAAGACCCGCAGTGTGCCGGGATGGGACAGATGCCCGCCAAGGGCTGGCTGAGACGTGGACTCGTGGTCTAGCGCCTGGAGACCAGGCGGCGTCACGGGGCCATGTCCTCTCCTTTCTCCTCCTCTGTGACTCCGGGCTCTCTTTATAAGGCCCACCCAGGTCCCGCTGGCCTCAACCTACTAAAATACCGTCTCAAGAGGTCCTAGTCACAGCGGGCCACGGCCACGGGGACCCGAGTGGGACGCAGAGCGTGTGCTTGTTGGGGCATCTAACTCAGCCTGCCCTGGGGATGTGGGCATCTTCCCTCTGTTAGATTTTGGCAAATGCTTTCCAAAGTGGCTCACCAAATTACACTCCCACAAGGCAGTGTGGAAGCTCTGCTCTCTCCCTTTCTCTCACATGACCATGTCAGACTGAGTGATTTTGTCACTCTGACAGGTGTGTTTTAATTTTCATTTCCCTTACTACAAGCGAAGTTGAGCCTAATTTCATATGTTTATGGGCTGTTTGGGTGAACTCTTCTGTGAACCTCCTGTTCATAACATTTGCTGATTTTTCTATTGTCTTATTTGTGTTTTTCACACTGATTTGTGGAATTCTTTTTAGATTCTGCATACTTATCCTTTATTGGAGAAAGGTATTGAAAATATTCTCCAAGTCTGTGACAGGTCTTCATTTACTTCATTTTGGCTCTTCTTTTAGAGTTGTATCAAATTTTACTGTAGCCATATGTAAGAAGATATTTCATGACTTATGTTTTTTGTTTTAGTTCCTTGTGCTGAGAAATAAAGTTATTCTCCTGTATTTTATTTTATATGTTTCCTTCTAAAATTCCCAAAGTTTTGCTTTTTCGCATTTAGGTTTTTAATCTATTTGGAAATTATTTTAAAGTATGGTGTAAGATATGGATTAAGATTTTTTTTTTTTTGCTTTCTACTATTTAAGCATTGTTTATTGAATAGTCCATATTTTCTACATTGATTTTTTTTTCTTTTTCTTTTTAGGAGGTACCAGGAATTGAACCCAGGACCTTGTATGTTGCTCAACTATTGAGCTATATTCGCTCCCATACACATTTTTTTATTTATATTTTTATTTTTAATTTTTATTCCTCCCCCATTCCCCTTGTTGTTGTTTGTGCTCCTGTCTGCTCTCTGTGTCCATTTGCTCTATGTTTTTTCCTCGTCTACTTGTCTTTTCTTCTCCTCTTTCTCTTTTTAGGAGGCACCAGGACCTCCAGTGTGGGAGAGAGGCCCTTAATTGCTTGAGCCACCTCAGCTCCCCAGTCTGCTAGGTCTCTCACTGTCACTGCGCCTCTCACTGTCTCTCCTCTGCGTCTCCCTTTGTTGTGTCATCTTGGTATGCCAGCTCTCCGTGGTGTGGGCTGCCAGCTCTCTGTGGCACAGGGCAGCTTTTACCTTCACCAGGAGACCCCAGGAATCAAACCCAGGGCCTCCCATATGGTAGACAGGAGCCCAATCACTTGAGCCACATCCATTGCCCTGATTTTAATACTACTTCTGTCACGTACCAGATCAATGCATTTTGAGGCTATCTATTCTATTCTTTTTGTCTATTGATATATCTCTGTACTGTATTGTTTAATTATAATGGCTTTTTAAAAAAAGATTTTATTTATTTATTTCACCCCTGCCTCCATTGTTTGCCCTTGCTGTCTATTCTCTATGTCTGTTTGTTGTGTGCTCATCTTCTTTTTTAGGAGGCACTAGGAACCGAATCCATGACCTCCCATGTGGGAGGGAGGTGCCCATTAGCTTGAGTCACCTCTGCTCCCAGTTTGTTGTGTCTCTTACTGTGTGTCCTTACTGTGTGTCTTTGTTATCTCATTGCATCATCTTTTTGCATCCACTTGCTGTGCCAGCCTGTCACATCAGCTTGCTGTCTTGCTCATCTTCTTTAGGAGGTACCAGGAACTGAACCCAGGACCTCTCGTGTGGTAGGTGGGCACCCAACTGCTTGAACCACATCCTCTTTACTATGATGGCTTTTTGATGGAGCTTGAAATCTAGTAGGTTGAGCTGCACATTTTTCTTGGTTATTATTGGCAGTTCCACATGAATTTTAAGATTTTTCTCATTAATTTCCATATAACACTTTATTGGGAAGTTGATTACAATGAAGTAATAGATTAATTTGTTTAGAAACAGTGCATTTTGACTTTCTATCCATGTATATAGCATAGCTTGCTAAAGATTCAGTCTTCTTTTTATTATTATTCAATAATAACATTGTAATTTTCTTACATATCTTACATGAGATATATTCCTAAGTAGCTTAGAGTTTCTGTTGCTACTGAGTATGGGTTTTAAAAATTTTATTACATTTTCAAGTTGTTTGCTGCTACTATGTAGGGAAATTGTTGATTTTTATGTATTAATCTGATCTCTAGAAATCATGCTGAACTCTTATTAGTTCTAATGCTTTATGTATTATCTTGGATTTTCTTTGAAGATAACATTAACCTGGGAATAATGACAGTTTTGTTTCTTACTTTATATTCCTATATCCCTTATTTCTATTTCTAGCATAATGTTGAATAGTAGTGAAAGTGGGGATCATTTTCTTGTTCTTTTTCTGATTTTAAAGAGACTGTAGGGGGAAGCGGACTTGGCCCAGTGGTTAGGACATCCGCCTATCACATGGGAGGTTCATAGTTCAAACCCCGGGCCTCCTTGGCCCGTGTGGAGCTGGCCCATGCGCAGTGCTGATGCGTGCAAGGAGTGCCCTGCCACGCAGGGGTGTCCCCTGTTTAGGGGAGCCCCACGCGCAAGGAGTGCGCCCCGTAAGGAGAGCTGCCCAGCGTGAAAGAAAGTGCAGCCTGCCCAGGAGCGGCGCCGCACACACGGAGAGCTGACACAGCAAGATGACGCAACAAAAAGAAACACAGATTCCTGGTGCCACTGATAATGATAGAATCGGTCACGGAAGAGCACACAGCAAATGGACACAGAGAACAGACAACTGGGGTGGGGGGGGGGAAGGGGAGAGAAATAAATTTAAAAAAAAGAGAGACTGTAGGTTTGCATTTTTAGGTGTGAAGTGTGTGTGTGTGTGTGTGTGTGTGTGTGTGTGTGTGTGTATATATATATAATGGTAGATACGTTTTTAACCAAGTTCAGGAAATTTCCTTCTAATACTAGTTTGTCAAAATTTGTTTTTTCCAGTACCCATTCATGACTAACTTTTAAGTTTTTTTCTTGCATCTATTGATATGATTATGTAGTTTTCTCCCTTTGACTTCTTAAATTAGATAATTATATCAATAGATTTTCTAATGTTAAAGTATTCTATCTTTCTTAGGAAAATGGCTAGTCATGATGTATTTCTTTTCATACATTGCTAGATTCAGTGCTATCTAGCTGTGTGATGCCTGTCTATTTAGTTTTACAATTCTTGCATTTATATAGATGATTGAGGTGGGCGTGTACTTTTTCTCTCATTTTAACCTTGTCTGGTTTTGTTATCAAGACTATATGAACTTCACAAAATAAGTTGAGGAGCTTCATCTTTTATCTACTATCTGGAAGAATCTGTGTTTGAAATTATCTTTTCTGTGAAAGTTTAGAAGATTCACCTATAAAACCATTTGGAACCTTTAATTTCTTTGTAGAAAAATTTAGAATTATTAATTCAATTTCTTATCTAGTTATAAAACTAATTGGGTTTTTGTTTTCTTCTCAAGTTTTTATTGGCAAATATGATAGTTTAGATCAGAAGTCAGCAAACTATGGCCTGTGGGCCAAATATGTATTTTTTAACTTTGTGGCTTATAATAGCATTTATTTATCTATCTGTCTATCTATCAAGATACTGGCGATTGAACCTGGGACCTTGTACGTGTGAAGCAGGTACCCAGCCATTGATTTACACCTGCTCTGCAAAATCTGTTTTTGCAAATAAAGTTTTATTGGGACACAGCCACACTCATTCATTTCTTTATTGTCTATGGCTGCTTTCCTGCTACAGAAACTGAGTTGAGTAGTTGTGACAGAGATAGGATGAACTGCAAAGCTTAACTATTTATACTCGTTCCTTTATAGAAAAAACTTGCCAGTACCTGATCTAGATTATTGTTCCCAAATATTTGCTGCTTCTCTCTGGGGGAAAGTTTTCCTTCCCCAATCCTTTGGTGTCTGACTTGGCCCTGTCTGCTTTAGCCGGTCAGTGAAAGTGGCATATGTCACTAGAGAGGGAATCTTTAAGGATCAGTATGTGATTTACTATAATCTTTCTTTTTTCTCTCCACTATGAGACTGACAAGGTTTCAGGTAAAAGCTATTCATTAGCTTGGCTTTGAGTGAAGACAGATGTCCAGGTGAACTCTGATGGACTGGTAGTGCAAGTGAGAAATCCATTTTTGTTACGGGAAGCCACTAAGATTGTATGTTATTTGTTATAGCAGCATAATAGTCTATTCTAACCAATATGGTAGACTATATGTAACATGTGGATCGGCAAGACTCAAAAGATATACTCAGAAAAGCATTGTCCTTCGTTCTCCCTTTCAAATCACTCTATTGGGTTAGTTTGTCCTTTGTCTTTGAATGAAAACTTAGACTGTCCCCCACATCTGTGCTGATCACCTCTGGGTAAAATAGCCAGTTTTCTTGTGACTTCAAGTGACACGACATACTCTTTGTTTAATAATTACAATATCCAATTCTATGTAGTGATCAGACCTTCAATATTGTTTTGTTTTTTGAGGTACCAGGGGCGGGGATTGAACCTTGGACCTCATATATGGGAAGCTGGCTCTCAACCACTGAGCCACATCAGCTCCCCTGAGTTGGTTTTTTCTTCATTTGTTTCGTTTGTTGCTGTTTGTATTTTTTTTGCTTTTTCTAGGTTCCCAGGAGCTCCCATTTGGGAAGCAGGCGTTCAACTGCTTGAGCCACATCTGTTCCTCCCTATATATATATATATAAATTTACAAATAATTACAATACTGTTTTAAAAGTAAAACCTCTTTCCCTCCATCAGATTGGAAGTCTTTAGCTGGAGAGGGGCAATGATAAGTTTTTCCTTCATTTTTTTTCCTGGTTTATTTATTCCCTTTCCACATCTTGCTTATTGCCGTTTCTGACTCCTCCAGGGTTGGTGTTTACGTGGGGGTGGGGGGAGGGAGCAGGAAAGGGCGTATCTGATTGGTCGTTTTGTGGCAATCTAGCATTTGTGTTCTCTAGACTCGGCAGGTGTGTTGACTTTTTTGTCTCTTAGGCATTTTTATAGTTCTTTATAATTTAGACTTTATCCTTTCTATGTTTGTTTGTTTTTTTTGTCTCCCTCTCATTGGGACTCTTTTCTGCATATTGAAACTTCTAATCTCTAAACCTTAGATTTTATTTTTTATTTCCTTTTTTTTTTTTTTAACCTTTCCTGCTGCCTTCTGGGAAAATCCCCCAAAATAAGATCTTTCAGTCCACTAATACATTCTTCAGCAGAATCCATTTTACTATTTATCTGATCTATTATGTTTTTCCTTTAAGCTATGATTTGTATATTTAATATTTATACTTGGTTTTTAGAAATAATTTCTTTTTCATGTTTCATGAGGTTAACATCCCCTCTCATCTCTTTAAGTATATTTATCATACTTATTATAAATTCTTGGTCTCTCTATTTTACTACTTCTGCTTTGATGCTTTATATTAGGGTTCTCCAGAGAAACAGACAGAAAAAAAAAATATATATGTATGTTTATGTGTGTGTGTGTGTGTATATATATATATGCTGTAGTTATATATGTGTATACATAAATATTAAGAGATTTATTATAGGACTTGGCTGATGTGACCATGGGGATTGGCAAATTCAAATTCCACAAGGAAGGCTGCAAGCTGGGAACTCTCATGAAGGTTTCAAGAATTCCCCAGGAGAAACTGGTTGGCTGAAGTAGAGATAGAAAATTCTTCTTTCTGACTCTTGAAATCATCATTTCTCCACTTCAGACCTTCAGCTGATTGGATGAGACATCTCTCATTGCTGAAGACAATCTCCTTTGTTGATTGTAGATGTAATCATCATAGATGAAATTAACCAACTGATGGTTTAAATCCACAAAATGCACTCACAGTGACAGTCAGGCCTGTGCTTGCTTGACCAAACAAATGGGCACCATAACCCAGCCATGCCGACACATGACCTTAACCATCACGTATAGTATTCAGCTTGTTATTTTTGTTACTGGATTTTTGAGGCCATCTTACTTTTTAGATGTCTAGCTGTTTCCCAGTAAGCTCATGCTTTCTACCTGGTCATGTGTTTTGGGGGAATTAGCACCAGAGGACCCTAGTTTGTGCCAGTGCTCGTGTGTACAAGGTGTGAGGAGCGCAGGAGGTCTCCAGGCACGCCTGGGCCATTGTCAGTCGCTCCTCATTGCTGACAGCCCACAAGATGCCTCTGTAGCTCAGGGTTTCACCTTTAAACCTTTCAGAATTAAATGCAGTGTGGCATCCTGGACTGGATCCTGGAACAGGATAAAGACATTTGTGGAAAAACTGGTAAAGTCTGCAAAAAGTCTGTATTTCAGTTAGTAGAAATGTACCAGTGTTAGTTCCTACAGATGTCCCATGGTTCTGGGTAGGTCAGACATTAACATCAGGGGAAACTGAGCAAAGAGCGCATGGGAAACCTCTGTCCTCTCTCTGCAACTTTTCTGCAGATTAAAATTATTCCAAAATAAAAAGCTGTAAAAAATATTTTAAAAAAATAAATGAGCTGTAAACTCATGATATGTGTGCTTATTTGGTAGGTGTATGCACTTAAATAAAAAGTTTTTAAAAAGGTTACACACAATACACATACACAAACACACACACATCAAAAAACCTTTTAAATGAGAAGCACCATGGGGAGGTCAAAGCCTCTCTTAGGTGGAATCCACCAGCCTTGAGTGTCTGGAAGGGGAGGGCTGGAGGCATGAATGCTCAAGGGAAACTGGCCCATCTTCACTGCAATTGCCCCACAGTTCACTAATGCTCTTTACTTAAAAAAAAAAAAAAATCCTTTCTGTTTACTCTGTTTCATTTTGACTTAATTCTATTGCTATGCCTTTAAGTTCACCAATCTTTTCTTCTGCAATGTTGAAATTATTTTTAATCCCATCAGTGTATTTTTTTCGATCTCAGACATTGTAATTTCATCACTAGAAGGTCTTTTGTATATGCCTCATGTCTGCACGTAACTTTTTTGAACATTTGGAGTACAGTTACAATAACTGCTTAATGTTCTTTTCTGACAATTCTAACATATTTTAGCTCTGAGTTGGTTTCAACTGATGGATTATTCTCCTTATTATGGGTCATGTTTTCCTGCTTTTTTTTAATGCCTGGTAATCTTTGACTCGATGGTAGGCATTGTGAATTTGGAGCCGGGCCATGGAATGTGAGGGGCAGTGATGGCACCTCTCACGTGGGCTCCTCCATGTGCTTCTCCCTTGCAGCCGACTGGACTGGAGACAACCCCAGGGCAATCCCTGAAGTCAGTTGCTGATGACGGCAGGACTAGAATTGCCTTGGTGCTAGCCCACCCTAAGTAGGTGCTCTGGTGACGATGCAGCTGCAACCTCAACTCAACATTCCCAGTAATTCAGTCAATTGATCATCTTGGGAAATTGATTTTTCTGGAAAATTGACTTTTATCAACCTGGTATTCAGCACATTTTTCTTTTTATATGCATATATTTACTTTGCCTGCAGGCCTGCTTTCTTTAAAAAGACCAGGTAGTACTTTGAGTAGAATAGTGTGCCAGTCTTTGCTTAGAGGCAACCAGTTTTACTCACAGATTTATTTGGTAGAATTTTCCCCCTTAGGTTAGACAGGGAAGACGTGCCTTCATTCTCCCTCCTTCCATCCACAGGATGGCACGCCCCTTTTATGCTCCCCTATCTTTAAGAAGAAAAGGTGGATCCTTCTCTTATGTAGAGGTAAGATACTAAGGGAACTTTGGAAAGGAGAGAGAGAAAGAGAAAGAAAACCACAAAGTAGATATTCACTTACCACTGCAAAGCTGGACTGAACAGACTGATAAGACTGGTAAGTAAAGGACATTTTGCTCCACCCTTTGGACCCTGCTGTGTGTGTGTGTGTGTGTGCGTCTGCGCACGCGCATGTGCTTTGTTGTCTAATATCTAAGACAAGTCTAGGAACACCCGTGCCCTCCTGCCCTTTTTAAGGTTAGGGACATATCAGTGGTGTTGGGTCTAATCCCACTTTACAGATGGGCAAACTGAGAACCCTATAGAGGCACCGGGTGGCCCAAGATCCTGGTTAGTAAGTCGCAGAGTGGGGGTTTCCCACTTTCCATTCAAAGGCTTCCTGGAGCTGCCTCTACCCGCAGCCCCTCACACCCAGGTGCCCTTCAGAGCCGCTGAACTTGCCTGCCCCGAGCCTCCGCACGAGCCAGCGCAGGGCTCCTAACTGTTTCGGTTCCACGGACCCCTCTGCCAGTCAGGGGAAGACCACGGACCCCTTACTAAGGCCACACGCTGCTGTGCGTTACTTAATAAACAGACCACGGGTGCACCACACGAACCCACAAGAAGAATGTGTTTTTGAATCTCAGTTCACGCTCACAGACCCCTTGTTAGGAGCCCCTGGGCTGGTGGAAACCACAGGGCGGGCTGCCCGCGGCCTCTGGGCTGACGCTGCTGGGGCGTTGCCTAGGCAGACGGCAGGAGCAGGAAGGCCCGGCAGGGGGGCGGTCGCCGGGGCCGCCAACGCGTCTGCTCCCGGTTCCGTTCTCCCTCTCAGCAGCATCAGAGTTTCCAGGGGAATCCCTCTCACCTTCACCGATGGCCCCACGAGGCGAGTGACGGTGTCAGCCGCGCCGCAGGCCTGGGACGTGACCGCAGGGCTGTCGGGAGGTGCTCTCCCTCTCGGGTCTGGCTGGCGGTGGTTTCGCTCTTTCCACGTGTCTGCTCGGGCCCTCTGCTCCCACGCACTCCTCCCTGTTGGATGGTTCTAGGCCACAACTGCGACCGAGGCTTTTCCTAGAGCCCACAGAGCGGTCCCCTCCACCTGCTCAGTGCCGTTCAGGGAACGTCTGCCCACCACGCCCCCCTGTCCCTTGGCCCTGTGTGCCTGACACTTTGGTGACACCTTCGTTTGCTATTTGAGAGAGCACCGGTCGCTTTCATACCTCTGTGCTCTTGCACGCACTATTTCTTCTAGACTTTTTCCTGGACTTTTTCTAGAGCATCTGGATGTTTCTTCCCCACCTGAACTGCTTTGAGCACTCCTCCTTGTTCTTCAAGACTCTTTTCGAATGCTGTCTCCTCCACAAAGCCTTTCCTGACGGCCTCACCCGTGTCTCCTCACCCCTGTCTCCCCCAGACCCAAGCCGTTCTCCTCCCCTCTGCTTTCTCTCAGTTGGACACACCTCAGCAGTGCTGCTTCAGCTCTTTATTTCTAGAGTTAGGTTGTCTTAGAGGACACAGATTAATTCCCCTCTGCGTGCCTATCCAGAGTCTGGCAGAGTTTCTGGCTCACAGCAGGTGCCCAGTGAATATTTATGGAATGGGCACTCGCTCTTGAGTGCACTTACTGTGTCACCCATGCTCTGTCTGGGAATGAAACTAATGATAGTCAGAAATTCTCCCCCGTCACTGCTCTTTGAGGACCTCGGGGACTCCAGGTGTCTGCTTTGTCCTCGCACGTCCTGGGGCAGAGGTTTACAGCTCCATCTTACAGTTTAGAAGCTGAGTCCCAGCGAGGGCAGCGTCTTGACGGAGCGCAAGAGGGCAAGAGGCGGCGCTGGGCATCGGTCCCGCGGGCCTGATCCGGAGCCGGCTGCCCCTGGACCCGCTGCCTCCTGGGACCCCAGCCTCCCTGCGAGGGGTGGCGGCCCCGTGGGGCGGGGCCTCTTTTCTCCTGGAGGCTGTCAGCTTTGCCCTTGGATGTGTCCCCAGGAGTTTGTCCATCCTTATATCCACTTCAGACGTGATGAACCTTGAGGCGCTCAGGACTGCCCGGGGCGGGGGCTGGGGCTCCAGTTTGGGCTTCCCCACTCCTGCCACTTGGGCCATTTGGGGGTCGTCCCGACCACCCAGGAGCCTTCCCTATTTTGAACTCCCGCCCGCCCCTGGGCCGGCCCTGCCCGCCCTCGCCTGCTTGAGTGGACGGCACAGGTAGCCAGCAGGAACACGGCGGGCAGGGTAGATGGAGTGGGTCTGGGTGAGGGGACAGGAACACTGGGTCTCGGACCCCCGAGTGCACCCCTCTCCAGGACATGCTCCCTGGGCGGTCTCCCTTGGTGGGTCACAGGTGGGCCCCCTGGGCGAGAGCGCTGGTGTCCCCCGGCTGCTGCCCTGCCGTGGTCCACAGTCCCAGAGAGCTGGGGGACCCGGAATTCTGCTTCCCATGCCCTTACCTCCTGTTGCAAGGGTCCTTTAGGGAGGTGGCTTTACCCACCCATTCCCCGTAGCAAGAGGAAAACAAGAAGGAGGCACGGCCAGGGAGGCACATGTGGGCACGTCGCTCCTGTTCACACAGCACGGTAGTAACAGCACTGGCCTTAAAACACTGTTGGGAGTAGGAAAGTGGGGCAGGCACGAGGAGCCTCTGTGCACCCCGGGCTTGAAAAGGGCCACGGCTCTATCCCTCACCTGGGAGGTGCCTGGGGGTCCCTGGAGACAACTGTTCTTGGGGCCCGAGCAAGCCTGTCACCTGCATAGTCTGACAGCACTGGGGGAATGAGAACTGGCTGGGACACAAGGGCTGGATTTCAGGCTGGCTCCAAGGTGCTGTGTGGCCTAGGGCAAGTTCCTTCCTCTCTCTGGGCCTCCGTTTTCCTCTCCTGAAATGAAGAGCCTGGGCTAGAAGGTCTTTGAGCTCCTGCAGCCCACAGGGCCCGGGGAGCCTGGGCTGGGGCAGCTGGGCATCGCTTTCGGATGCCCTTGGCCCCGCGGGGAAGGGCACTCCACCGCGTGCTGAGTGGGTCTGCCGGCCTCCTGGACAGGCCCCCCCAAGCCAGGCGGGCTGGACACGGGCTGGACGCATGAGGACAGGAGCTGGGGCGAGCGTCCCTCGCCGCCTGTCCTGAAGACACCCCTGGGGGAAGGCCACGGCCTGGGCTCTCCCCACCCGCCCCGGGCAGCCTGGCTCCCGTCCTCAAGTCACAGGGAGAGCTCAGCCTGTCCTGCTGTGACTCGCCAGGCGCAGTAAAACCCGAGCCCCCGGGCAGGCAGGTGATCCTCAGGGCGGCCAGCCCGGGAACCAGCTGTCCCCGGGGCCAGGGCACGGAAACCACGCCCGTGGGGAATGGCCCCGGGCACAGAGGGGACCCATTACGCCTGGGTGGTGACTGTGTCCCTGGCTCTGGGGCCAAGAGGAAGAATGCAGAGTCAGCCTGGCACCAACCGGCCTGCAAGAACAGCTGACCGCGGGGAAAGCCGAGCCCGAGTACCAAGTTCAAGACCGGCCGTCAGCCTCAGCCCAGGGATGGCTGGCCATCTGACCCAGTGCCCAGGTTAGCCAGACGCTTGAGACCCTGCCCCTGCTCCCAGTCTCCACCTGACAGCGTGGGACCCTCAGCCGGTTGCTGCCCCCTCTGAGCCTTGGTTTCCCCGTCTGGACAAAATAAGGGGTTGAACTTGGAGATGTTAAGAAGACAAGGTTTGTGGGTCCTTGCTCGAAATCTGGAGCCCCGTTCCCGCAGCCTCTAGTGGAAATGTGAGCGCATGCCAGGTAGCGGGCTGCTGGCTTTGGAGCTCTCCTTGCCCCCCAGCTCCCTCCCGCACCCCTTTCCTCACTGTGTCCTGTGACTGAGCTGCCACCTACTCCCATTTTCCAGAAGGAAAATAACCTTCCTTCTGGAGTATAGAAATGGCAAGCAGGGCATTCGGGGGTCTGGTTGAAACTGGTTTGGGTGGACCAAGGAGATCGTAGTTCTAGTTCAGCTGCACTGGCGGGGTCCCGAGCCACCCCCTACCCCCAGCCTCACTTTTCCCTTTGGGAAGGTTGGCCCTTTGGGCCAGGTGATCTCAAAACTTTCCTCCAGTTTTGCCTAAGGGTCTCTGGTTTCCTTATGAGCATTTTTGTTCCCAGCCTCTCAAGTGGGATTAAAAGGACTAAATGGGAAAGAGTGAGAAGTGAAACAATTTAGATTATAGACCAGCTCAGAAGGACAGTGGGAGACCTGACCTCTAAGGCGGGGGGCAGCCCTCGCTCCTCTCTCTCTCCTCTCCTTCTCTCCATCTTTCTCTTTTTCACACACACACACATCCCAGCGGGAGAAGGTGCTGTGTGAGCAGGGGGTTTTTAGAGAACGCTCGTCCCTGAGCAAGAGGCAGGCGGCAAAACGCCCCCTGGCACGAGGCGCTGCTGGGATGATCTTCAGGTTAGAGCCGTGATTTATTTTCCCACAGACCTCGGGTTGTACGCCGCTGCCAGGAGCTTCATGTGAGCAGTCAGTGCCCGGTGCCCTGGGGCTGGCCCTGCTCCATGCCCGCTGCCACCACCTGCTGATTGGGAGCTGGCCGCCGGCCGCCGAGGCCCTCCTGGCATCCCGGGACATGTGAGAGCCTGGTCAGGAGCTGCGCTCACTTCTCCGGTATTCCGTGAGGCCCGCGCCAGGGGCTGTGGGCATGCCTGCGTCAGGTGGCTTCGCCCGCGTGTGCCAGCGGAGGGGCCGTCTCCAGCCAGGCTCCTGGCGAGCCTGCCGCCCTGCCCTGGGGCTGGCAGAGGTGCCACCAACTGCCCAGGTGCTCGCTTGCGCAGCTGGGCCCTAGAGGTTGTTGCATAGAACCCTACGCTTCTGCCTTGTATGAGCTCAGCTTCAAGCAATGAGCGGGAGAGAAGGAAGAACTTTCCGGATGCCAAGTCGCATGGGAGGTTCAGAGCAAACTTGGGAAATGCTAAGTAAACCGGTCGGCCTGGAGTAGGGCAGAGGCTCCGTGTGCTTGACCACAGGCCTGGGATGGCCTGTGAAGAAGGTTCATCGTTCCGTAGCAGGACCAGGAAGATAAAGCCAAGAGAATATGAATTGCACAAAGCCAGTATAATATGAGGAGTTGTTTCTTACTTTTAGGCGATATTCTTGCTACTTTGTAACATTAAAAATACTCTTTCTTTTAAAAGGATGGCTGCCCCAGCGTCTTCCAGGCTGCTGGAACTCAGCACCACAGGCTGCAGGCTGTGGACCCCCAGGTCTGGAGGCCGGAATGCTGAGGTCAGGGTGGCAGGGCGGCGCTCCCACTGGAACCTGCTGGGAAAACCCTCCTTTGCCTCCTCCTTACTCTGGAGGCTGCCAGCCGTCCTGGGAGCTCTGGTTGTAGCTGCACTGCCCCCGTCTGTGCCTCCTCCATCTGCACAGGGCCTCCTCCATCTGCACAGGGCCTTCTCCCACTGTCTGTCCTCTGATGGCGACACCAGTCCTAGGGTGTACGGGCCCCCGCTACCCTAGGATGATCCTGTCTGAACTAACTCCCAGGCAGCCACCCTGTTTCCAGATTGGGGGGGTGGGAGTGGCACAATTCAACCTGCTACGACAGGGACAGGAGATGGATGGTCCTTGGCATTTAAGAATATACCTACCTGGCAACTCTCTGTCCTTCCTCGGTCATTTAAAAGTTATTTTTTATTGATCTGTGAATTCCGAAAACCGGGGAGGCATTGGACTCTCAGATGACTCACAGCAGCGGGTGCTGGGAGAAAAGGCAGGTCTCCAGGCAGCGTGGCAGGGGAGGGCCTCTGTGCCAAGCTCACGGTGGCGTCCCCAGCATCCGGCACAGGGTTGGCACACTTTTTCTGTAAAGGGTCAGACAGTAAATACTTTAGGCTTTGGGGGCCAGATGGTCACAGAAACTTGACCCTGCCCTTTTAGCATGAGAGCAACTAATGCGGAAATGTGCGGGCATGGCCGTGTTCCAATAAAACTTTATTTACAAAAGCAGGTGGTGGGCCAGATTTGGCCCAAGGCCATAGTTTGCCAAGCCTGATCTAGCGCAATGACATGGACCTCCAGCTTCTCGGCCGGTGGCTTCTCTTTCCATCTGACTTTTGCTCGGCCTCTAAGGGACTTGAGTGATCCAGATCAAACTCCACCCTGACTCAGGTAGGCCACACCTTACCTGAAGTGGCCTCTTCAAAGGTCCTACTTACGAATGGGTTCCCACCCACAGGACAGCTCGGGACCTGAACATCCTTTCGTGGGGGACATGATTCGATCCCCAAGAGGGACACTGGCGCAAACACAATTTCGGTTCATTTTAAGGCCCCCTGCCGAGGTCTGGATAAAAAGGTCCCCCTTTACGAAGCGGAAGCTAGCGGAAGACGGGGTTCTTTTTACCGCTGGGCTCCTCAAGCAGGAAGGGCGTGTTTTGGGGAGCACCGGGGTCCCTGTCATCAAAGGGGGCTGGATATTAGGAAGGAGATGGACGCATCCGTGGTGGACTTCCTTCCCCTCCTGAGATTAAGAACGGAAGGTGTTCTGATCCCACTCCTCCTGCGCTCTGCCCACACAGCTGATTCCTCCGGGACATCCTTCTCCCCCGTCATTTTGCCCCAGATCTTAGGTGTTCTCGAAGGCCCCGCTCAAATGTCACCTTCTCCACCAAACCTTCCCCAGCGCTTCCTCTGGTGAAAGTCCCATGATGCCTTTTTTACATCACTGGGCAATTTCTGTCTGGCATTGAAGTTGTTTTTTTTTTTAAAGATTTATTTTTAATTTATTTCTCTCCCCTACCCCCTCTACCCCTCCCCCCCCCCCGACTTGTCTGCTCTCTTTTTCCATTTGCTGCATGTTCTTTTGTGTCTGCTTGTATTCTTGTCAGCGGCACCGGGAATCTATGTCTCTCTTTGTGGCGTCATCTTGCTGCGTCAGCTCTCTGTGTGTGTGGCGCTACTCATGGGCAGGTTGTGATTTTTTCATGTGGGGTGGCTCTCCTTATGAGGCGCAGTCCTTGCGCGTGGGGCTCCCCTACGTGAGGGACACCCCTGCGTGGCAGGGCACTCCTTGTGCACATCAGCACTGTGCGTGGGCCAGCTCATCACGGGTCAAGGAGGCCCGGGGTTTAAACCCTGGACCTCCCATGTGGTAGGTGGGTGCGCTATCCTTTGGGCCAAATCTGCTTCGCTGTTGAAGTTATTCTGTACCCCAGCTTTATTGTCCCTGTTAACCTCATCTGGAGTCTGTTTTTGTAGTTATCTTTGTATCCCCAGTGCTTTGCACACAGAAGACGCGGCAAAAAGGTTTGCCCAGCGAGCATTCGGTGTGTCCTGTGATTTCACTACTTTACGAAGATGCCGCTGCATCCTGGATGGCCTCAGGGTTGTGAACGTCCTTCCCGTCTTCCCAGATTGAAAGCACTTTCTCCAGGCAGCGCTGGGGGAATAAGGCTGAGCTGTCTTCTGTCCCTCGTCTCCCATGTGACACAGGTACCTCCGCCTCTTCCTGGTGTTTCCAGCTAAAAAGCTAATGAATTCCTCCAAAAATCAAGTGTATGTGTTTTGGATTCTGACCTCTTTGTGCACTTTGAGGCTTATAAACATCGACAGCCGCCTTCCCAGATAGCCCAGAAAGCCCTATTCCCGGGACGGCAGAGCTCCGGGAGACGCTGGGAGCATCAGGCCGTGAAGTGGCCGAGAAGACGTCCTGCCCCCCACCAGGCGGGGTACAGCCCGGGCCCGGCCTCAGACTGACCAGTTCCGATCATAAGCAGATGCCGCCTGCCCAAGGCCACCAGCAGGCGGGGAGGGTCCTCGTTCCCCGGGACCCCTGGCCGCCTCCAGCGCTCAGCCGTCAGAGCTGGCCCAGAGCCCAGGGACTCGTCCCTGCTGCTCTAGCACAGCCCTCACGTTTCAAAGCAGCACCCCGTCTTCTGTGTTTGTTCTTATCCAGACAGAATAGCCTGTTCCTTCAATAGGTTCTCCATAATTAATAAGAAATTGTGAAAAACAATACTACTATAAGGAATTTCCAATAAGAAAAGTACCCGTACTAGTACCATAAAAAAGCAACATAGTAAGATCGTACCTTGAGAATCTTTGCAGGGCAGGTGTCAAACACTCCACGTGGGTAATCTTTTAGTTCCCCCCACCACCCACTGAGGGAAGGACTATTATAGACCACACCTGACAGATGGGGAAACCAAGACCCGGGACAGCTAAGAGAACTGACAGAGTCACATAGCTCTGGGGAAGGTGGGTTTCGAACCCAAGCTTGTCCTCTTTCCGAGCTCGAGGTCTGGCTTCCCCGCACACAGCCTTCCTACAGGGTCCCACATGGCGAGTGGGCTGTTTTCCAGAGCTGGCTGCGGGGTGCCGGGCTTCGCTCTTCCACGATTCAGTGGATAAAACGTGCACCTCGAGCCTCGGGGGACACGGGTTCTGGCGCGGGCGCCTGTGGTGCCAGCCCGTGGTGTGATCTGCCCAAGTTCCGCTCCTTGCCCACCTCGTGGAGACTTCCTCCATCGAGCAAGGAGGTCAAACGAGATGGTCTCTAGGATCCGCTGGCCAGTGATTTGAAAATTCGAACCCTGAACGTGCTATCCTCTTACCCCCTGGGCCTTTGCACCTCCTGCTCCATGGCCTGGAAGTTTCTTCCTCTTCTGCTTGACCATCTTTGCTCATCTTTGAAGGGTTGACTATCACCTCTGCACAGCCTTCCCTGAAGCAGGTAAGGTCAGCTTGGCGCTTCCCTGCCCCCTAAACGCTTGCACGAATCTCTGCTCTGGAGACTCAGGTGGACCGTGAGCTCCTCAAGGGCAGAGGTGGTTTGCCCACCACAGTGACCTTAGCACAGCCCCAAGGGACTTGGGGGCTGCCAGGCGGGTTCGATGCCGTTTCCCGGGTGCTTGACTAGATGGCGCTGCAGCCCACGGGAACGCGCCCGCCGGGGGCTCCCCTCCAGCCGCGGGTCCAGCCAGGCGGCGGCACCTCTCACCAAACAGGGAGAGGACTTGGCCCGAGGCCCAGGACAGCCGAGGTTTCTATTTTCTCCCTTCGCCTGAGTTCAGAATGCTGCTAGGATTGATTCCATTAAATTTCCTGTTCCTTGAGGTCTGGGAGGAAGAACTCCTCTCCCTTCTTCCCTGCCCGCTGCCTCAGAGCAGGGGAAGTTAGATGGGTCCTTTCCTCTCTCTTTGGACTGTTCCAGGCTTGCTGTCCAGCCTTTGCCCTGTATCAACCTTCCCAGCTCCTCTGAAGAAGGGAGAGGAAAGATAGAGCTCAGCACCTTATGCTAACATGCCTGACCCAGCGAGCTCCTTCCTTTTCTGATGCTTCTTCCGTTTGCTCACATCCACCTTGTCGTGTTTTCTATTTTTCTCTATCTTTTCGGCTCTTTTCAGTGTCTCCCAGCACTGGCCCTGCACTTCTGCCCTCAGCAAAGGAGAGGCAGTACCTCATCATGGGGTCAGGCGGCTGGCTGTGAGCCTGCTCTTGCTACTCACCAGTTGCACGACGTTGGGCAAGTTACTTAACCTCTTGGTGACTCAGTTTCCCCATCTGTAAAATGGGGATAATAGTAGTACTACCTGAAAGGGTTGGTGTGAGTCTTAAATGAGTTCTTAGTGTTTTACTTTTATTATTTTATTTTATTTATTTATTTATTTCTCTCCCCTTCCCTCCCCCCTCCCCGGTTGTCTGTTCTCTGTGTCTATTTGCTGCATCATCTTTGTCCGCTTCTGTTGTTGTCAGCTGCATGGGAATCTGTGTTTCTCTTTGTTGCATCATCTTGTTGTGTCAGCTCTCCGTGTGTGCGGCGCCATTCCTGGGCAGGCTGCACTTTCTTTCGCGCTGGGCAGCTCTCCTTATGGGGCGCACTCCTTGCGCGTGGGGCTCCCCTACGCGGGCGACACCCCTGCGTGGCACAGCACTCCTTGCAGGCATCAGCACTGCACATGGCCAGCTCCATACGGGTCAAGGAGGCCCGGGGTTTGAACCACAGACCTCCCATGTGGTAGACTGATGCCCTAACCACTGGGCCAAGTCCGCCGCCCTGAGTGTTTTACTTTTAAAAGGACCGATTAATACTAAGTGCTAATTATAGAACTTATACTTGGAATTCATGAATTCTTTGTTTAATGCACTAAAAGCTTGTTATAGAACTTAGAATTGGAATCCATCAGTTTTGTGTTCAATGCACCTCTCATGTTAAATTGTAAGCCCCAAGGAGGCAGGGATTGGGTCTGTCTCGTTCACTATCATATCCTCACCCTCTGGAAGAGTGCCAAGCCTGTGATGGGACCCAATTAAAATTTTTGGAAGAACAAAAGTCTGCTTTGTTTCTCTTTTATGATAAAAATAAACAAAATTATGATATATATTTAAGTTGGTTAAGATTTAAAAATTAATAATATCTAGTGTTGGCTATGTAGTGTTGGCTATGACATAAAATGGGCACTTTCATTTATTGCTGGTGGAGTATAAAATGGTAGATGCTTTCTAGAAGGCAATTTGACAATATGTAGAAAGAGCCTGAAAAAAGTTGACTCAGTAATTCCACTGCAAATTTTAAAAATCTGATATGGCATGGTACTATCTCTCCATTACACTGCTTTAAAAAAATCTAAATGCTCAGGCATACACAAAATCCTAGGGACCAGGTTTGACAATTGAACAGAAATGTTGAAAAGGTTATATAAATGATGACATGCCTGTATGATGGAAAATTCTGCAACCATTGAGTCATATCTTCTTGTGGAATACTTAATGACATGGGCAAACACTCCTGACAGAATTTTTTAAAACTATGTTTTTATTAGAGAGGCTGTGAACTTACAAAACAATCATGAACATGTGCAGAATTCCCATACAACATCCCTCCACCAACACGCTACATTGTTGTGGAACATTTGTTACAGATCGTGAGATAAGACCATCAGACTGTTACCCCTTACTATGGTCTACAGCATACATTTGGCTTATTTTCTCCATACCTGCCTATTATTAACACAGTTCATCTTGGCATTGATGCAAGAACATTCCCATATTGCTGCTAACTATCGTCCATAGGTGAAAGTAACTGTATTTTCCCCATGCTCCTGATAGATAATAAAAGCAATTTACAAAAGTGCGTATACAGAATGGGCACATTATTTAACCTCTCTAGTCCCAATTTTCTTCTCTGTAAAATTAAGATACCAGGAGTGTTTAGGTCCGAGGATTTTTACAAGGTCTAAGAGAGTGCACTAAGTATTTGTATCAGTGCCGGGCAGGGGAGAACGGGATCAGTAAATGCCAGCTCCTCTCACAAAACACACATGCCGGGGGTGCGAGACTGGGAGGAAATACAGCAGTGTGTTCATCGTGGGTGGTAGCAGGTGGTGGGAGTCAGGAGTTTTGATTTCCTTTTCTATAAGGAACATAGTAGTTGCTTAGTAAAAGGTAGACAGCATTATGCTATTTTTCTGTTTTTTCACTCTCCATTTAAGAAAAGAACAAACATGTTTTACCTTAAAGTTCCATTAATAGAGCAAAAATGTCAATTCTTTCATTTGTTAATTATTAACTCATTAATCGCACAAACCCTAACAGAACATCTCTTTGTCAGGCTCTGTGGCAACCACTAAGCTTCTATGGCAGGGTCTCTGACCCCACACCTCTTCACTCCAGCCCAGAATAACTAAACCAATTCTCTTTGCATCCTCCTCCTTTTAAGACTCCCCCAAATACCCCTTCCCTACGGTCATTACTAACTGATTTTTTGGATAAACGTTTCTTCTATGACTCAGTAGTTTTCCCTTTTGCCATTTCTTCCTCCGACTTTCCTTTTTCACAAAAAATTCCATGACTATCTTAACCGCCTTCCCCTGATTTTATCCCACACCGCACTTGACTTTCCCATCCAAAACAAATATCAATTCATCTCTCGCCTCCAAACAAAGTCAAGATTGTTGATAATAATCATTTCTACCTCTTTCAAGTCCAAATAAAAATTAAGTATATGAGTAGGTTGGGCTTACAAACCAGAAAGGAAAGGATGACTAATTTGATGAAAGATATTGGGAGAACTGACTAGCTATTTTGGAAAAAAAAAAGTTGGATATCTATGGCATACCACACAACAAAATATATTCCAGATGAATTACAGCAGCAGAGCTAGGAAAACCTAAAGAAGGTATCGGTGAATATCTCATCTCAGGGTGGGGAAATCCACTCTGAAAACCTATGATATACAAAGGTACGTGTGTCTTAATAAGCATAAAATCTCCTTTAAGTCAGCAAACTCCAGAACAAAATGGAAAACATATTTGCAAGCTCTATGACAAAGATTTGTATCTTTAAGATAGAAAAACCTTTCTAACTCAATGAGGGAAATTGAATAAATCAACAGAAAAGTGGACAAAAATAAAAGATAAGTGACAGAGCAGAAGAAGATTTTTTTTTTTTTGGTCACATACAACTCAGATAAAGCACTAATATCTCTCTTCCATAAATATTTTCTCCAAATCAATATGGGAAGATGAACAACTCAGAAGAAAAACCAGTGAAGGTTGTGAACAGGCAATTCACCAGAGAAATATAAGGAAAGTATTAAAAGATACCCACGATACTCAAGCTCACCACTAATCGGGAATGCAGTTATTTAAAAAACAGCTTCTTTTCCACCTAACAAATTTGGCAAAAAAAAATTTATTAACTTTATTTTGTACATCGAATTATTGAAAATAGAAACAAAAACTAAATAGAAAACAGTTGAAAAAACATACATTTCACATTTAAATGTACTGGATACTTGTAAATTTTTTTTAAATCATACAATATGCTACACAATATATTTGGTGTATAATAATGCAGTCATACAGTATTTGTCCTTTTGTGTCTGGCTTGCTTTCCTCAACATAATGTCCTCCAGGTTCATCCATGTTGTCGTATGCTTTATGACTTCATTTCTTCTTACGGCTGCATAATATTCCATCGTGTGAATAGACCACAGTTTGCTTATCCATTCATCTGTTGATGGACACCTGGGTTGTTTCCAGCTTTTGGTAATCATGAATAATGTTGCTATGAACATTGGTGTGCAGATGTCAGTCGTGTCACTGCTCTCAGTTCTTTTGGGTATATACCCAGTAGTGGTATTGCAGGGTCACATGGCAACTCTATATTCAACTTCTTTAGGAACTGCCAAACAGTCCTTCACAGTGGCTGAATCATTCTGCATTCCCAACCAATGGTGAGTAAGTGTTCCTGTCTCTCTACATCCTCTCCAACACTTGTAGTTCTCTGTCTTTTTATTTTTTTTTTTTAAGGACATATAGAAAATCAAGAAATGTTTATTTGAAAATCAAGTAAAACACCGTAAGAACAGGAAGAGTCTGTGGCACTTGAGCTTTGGCCCACTCATCCTCCCCAAGAATATTATTCTTTTTTTATTTTTCAAATTCTACTCAATTTATTCATTATTTTAAAAGATATTACATTAAAAAATATGAGGTCCCCATTCGCCCCCACTGTCTCCACCCCATCACTCCCCCCCCCAATAACACTCTTCCCCATCATTATGTTACATCCATTGCATCTGGTGAGTACATCTCTGGGCATCGCTGCACCCCATGTCCCGTGTTCCACACCATAGCCCACACTTTCCCACGTTCCATCCAGTGGGCCATGGGAGGACATACAACATCTGGCACTTGTCCCTGGGGCACCACCCAGGACAACTCCAAGTCCTGAGAATGCCTCCACATCTCTTCTCTTCCTCCCCTTCCCCGCACCCAGCAGCCACCATGACCACTTTTTCCACATCAATGCCACATTTTCTCGATTATTAACCACAATAGTTCATGAATAGAACATCATTAAGTCCACTCTGATCCTTACTGTATTCCTCCTTCCTGTGGACCTTGGCTTGGTTGTGTCCATTCCATATCTATGTCAAGAGGGGGCTGAGATTCCACACGGATACTGGATGCAACCCTCCTGCTTTCAGTTGTAGGCACTCTAGCTCCATGGTGTGGTGGTTGACATTCTTCAACTCCATGTCTTTTTAACAGTGGCCATTCTGATAGGTGTGAAATGATATCTTATTGTAGTTTTGATTTGCATTTCCCTAGTCATTAGTGATATTGAGCATTTCTTCATGTGTTTTTATGCTATTTGTATTTCTTCTTTGGACAAATGTCTATTCAAGTCTTTTGCCCATTTTTTAATTGGGTAGTTTGTCTTTTTATTGTTGAGTTGTAACATCTCCATATATCCTGGATATTAAACCCTTATCTACATGTGGTTTCCAAATATTTTCTCCCATTGAGTGGGCTGCCTTTTCACCCTTTTGTCAAAGTCCTGGGAGGTGCAAAAGGGCTTAATTTTGAGGAGGTCCCAGTCATCTATTTTTTCTTTTGTTGCAACTGATTTGGGTGTTAAGGTCCACATACTACAAGGTCTTGAAGATGTTTCCCTACATTTTCTTCTAGTAGTTTTATGGTCCTGGCTTTTATGGGTTAGGTCTTTGATCCATTTTGAGTCGATTCTTTTGGTTATAGATATCCAGTTGTCCCAGGACCATTTGTTGAAGAGACTGTTTTGTCCCATTAACATTGACTTGGTTGGTTTGTCAAAAATCAGTTGACTGTATAGGTGTTGGCAAAATTTTAAAAGTTAAAAATAACTGGAGCTGGAGTGAATATAGGGAAAGCAGATATTCCCTGGTAAGAATATAGAAGTTGGGAAGGTCTTTTGGAGGACAATTTGGGAGTAAATTTTTAAAATATTTGTATCCTCTGGCCTAGCAATTCTGCTTCAAGGAATATTAATATATTCTTAGAAATCCTCATGCCTGTGACCAGAGATGTGAGTACTAAAGGGGATGCTTGTTTACTAGAGTGAAAAACTGAAGGCAAACGTGTGCACATATTCTAGAGAATGCTAGCAGAGGTGTATATGAATGTACATATAATAATTTTCACTGTAGTTTTGAAAAAAATTGCCTGTATCTCAAATGACCAATAAGAGTAGATTATTTAAATAAACTATATGCACCCACTTAATGGAACATGACTCAGCTTGTAAAATGAATGAGGTAGATCTACATGTGCCAATGTGGAGAGATGTTTATAATAATGAAAAACAATTAATGAAAAATCAATAATGTCCATATGATTAGTTAAAAAGCAGGCTGCAGAACTTTAGGTGTCGTCCGCTGTTATTTGTGGAAATAAAAGCCTCTGACCTCAATCAGGCTGTGCGCCCATGCTGGGGTGTGGGGTGCTGGGAGAACCTCTTGATGGAGGCTGAGCAGAGGCTGCTGGCAAAGCGAAAGGAACCCCTGTTCCTAGTGGGGCTTGCTTTTAACAAAGTACAGTCAGGGAAGGCTCTTGCCTCAGCATTCTTTCTCTCTTCAGGCTGCTGGGTGGACTTGTTAAGCTGGCTCAAGGTAACACATGACCTTATCATCCAATTCTGAAAGTTTCTTCTTAAGAAAACAATGGGCTGGCCGCCCCATGAGCATGAAGGAAGACAAACCAGTGGAAGTCCCAAGAAGATGTGCTTTGGCTCAGTACAAGAAAGTGTTCTCCAGCCATAGCAGTGGATCAGAAGTGGGGACCCTCCATGTCAGAGGGGAGGAGAGAGGACAACTGAGCACGAGAACATGCGAGCTGGGCTCAGACTGTTCTCTCATGGTCTTCTGCCTCCTGTGAAGTTGAAAGCTGCTTCTTTGAGTGTCTACCCTAAGTTCCTATTTCTCCCCTTGGGCTCAGGTCTTTCTTCCTAAGGAGAACCCTTTAGAAATTCAAAAATCCTGTTCCCTTTTGTGTCAGCCTCATGAGGGAGAATCCCCGTCACTTGAAACTTTCCAACAGAGACCCCAGAGCTATTGTTAGAGAAGCTGATGAGGAGCTCCCCATGGGTGAGAGATTAGACAGGACGACCCCATATTCTATGACTCTAAGGGTGGCGGAGGTCTTAATTTTCCATCTGTCTCTGTAACCTTCTGTGAGTTGCATGAAGGGTCTCATGGGAAAAGAGAGAGACTCGATAAATGAACGGGCTGTGGGAAAAAAGTTGTACTCTCTTGGTAGGAAAAGATCTTCAACAGATTCCTGGGGCCTGACCTCGAAGGGGGAGCAATTCTTTAGAGAGATGATCCTTGTGGAGAGATCTTTCTTTGTTGACTTGTTTTGAGATAGGCTCTCAATCTGTCTGTGGGTCTATAAACTCCCAAGGAAGGAGGAGTGTAAGAGTGCTTGGTACGAGTGTTGTGAAGAGTCAGATGGTTAAGGCAGCGGTGAATGTGAAGACTGGGGAGCACAGCAGCCTAGCTCACTGCTGGCCCAATGGATCTTCTCTGAAGAAGAAGATGGCTTTTGGATGATCATTCAATTGTCATCTTACTTTCTGTTTGCATTTCCTTCAGTCATTCAGAAAATGAGGTGAGAGAGTATTTTGTAAAGTATACACAAAAATTACACAATTTTTTCCTTCATTTTCTAACATTCTCTGAATTTTGTCTCTCTGAATGAATATACCATTTCCTTGGCTATCATGCCTTTTTTTAGGTGTTGGTTACAATTTTAAACATATTTCATAAGAAATGTATCATTTAGGGAAGTGAAGAGTGCCAAAGAGAACACTACAAATGTAAAGGAAATGGTGACATTGTAATTTTATAAAACTGACCATGTTCTACAAACAAAACAAACAAACGAAAAAGGTGTTTACTTGTTCAAGGTGTCCTGGCTGAAACTCAGCCCTAAGATTTTTGAAGCCCTGATGAAACAGTTCCTCTCTCCTTCCTTTGACTCCTATATCCTCTTTTGTCTTCTAAGGAATTCTCAGCAACGTTTTATCCTCTGTATTTTCAATCATTTTGTCTCAAGTGGGTCATCCCTTTGACACGTTACCATGCAAAACCCTTTTCCATGTAAGAAAGCATTCACTGGCCCCACAACCCTGGCCGGTACCGCCCATCCTCTCCTCCTCTTCTACTGTAAATGCAGTTGATCCTTATCATTTGAGGATCCCGTATTCGCGAACCCGCCCCGTTCGCTAAAAAAAAAAAAAAAAAAAAGTGCTGACACGCGCATGCGCAGAGCAAGGACTAAGGCCCCGCCGAAGTCGAGCCAGGCCGGCCGCGTCCGCGTACTGCTGGCGCGAAGGCCACCGCGAATAAACGCCGCGAATGACGGGACTCTCCACGGGGTCGGCCGCCCTTGAGGCCCCGTCGCCTCACCGCCCGCGCGATCCTCAAGCCCCGTCGTTCTACCAGAATGGTTTTCCACGACGTGGCCCGTCGTCTTCACTGCGTTCCTTCCAACAGGCATTGCCCAGGCCCTGCTCTCCTCGCCTCCGCAGCAGCACCTCACGCTCCCCACGCGCCGTCTTTCCTGCGACCTCTCTCTGTCTGAAGGGCTGCGCTTCTGGTTTCCCCGCTACCCGTGCCCTCTGCAAGCGATTCTTTATTCACCTGCCCTTCCTAGATAAACACCCATCCATCTTTAGGGGGAAAAAAAGTCTTACTATGATTGTAATGTTGGTCACCAGACTCCTCGCCTCTCCCGAGGTTGGATCCGAATATCCAGCTGGCCACCGGCCTTTCCTCAGATGTCTCAAGGGCTCTTCAAAGTCATCTGTGCAAGACGGAGCTCGCCACCTTCTCCCACCTCCCCACCCCACCCCAGGGTGAGCGCTGGGCCCTGCCTCCCCCGCCCCTGAATTCCCTCACGCAGGTTCCCTCTCATCCTTCAGATGGCCCCCAGCAGCCCTTTTTCTGGGTAGCCTCCCCTTAGTCCCTGCGCAACTGGAGGCACTCCACACAACATCCTCTGCTCCTTCAGGCTCCACAGTCGGGGCACAGCTGGTGACTCCTTATTTACCTGTATGGACTATGCCAGGTCAATTTCCGTCTTTCTCATTAGACTGTCAGCTCCACAAGATCGAACAGACGCTGGCTTGGCCACCACTAAATCCTCAGCCTGGCTTCCAAGAAAGTGTAGATTGATGGAATAGTTGGGCGAACAGGATGAAGTTAGATTTCATCTCAGTACTAGGAAGCCTTATTAGAGTACTCCTGTGGCAGCCCCTCTTTTAAAACTGGAGCAGGAAAGGAAAGTTTGGGCTCAGCTCCGCGCAAAGAGGACATTGATTGATGAAGAGTTTCACATTTTGAGTAGAACCTGGCTGACACAGAACAACTGAGAAATTACACACACACGCACACACACACGTATGGTGTTTATATTCAGGTAGATCTGGCTTTGAATCCTGGCTCTACCACTCCTTAGTCAATCTTGGATGAGTTGTTCAAACTCTCTGAACCTTGGCTTCTTTGTCTATAGAATAGGGATAACAAAGACCAACTCGCAGGATGTGACTTAAATGCGCTTATGTGTGTAAAATGTCTTTTACGGTGCCTGTCCCTTGTAGAGGCTGTTTTGATTATCCATTAAAAATCCAAAATGAAAGGCGCTGCCTTGAAAGGGAGTGAGCGCCCCATCGTTGGCACTTGCCACGCAGAGGCCAGTTGACCCCTTGGCATGAGTGACGTGGCTGGGCCTAGATGCCCAGGTGACTGTGGGGTGGGCAGAGGGTTCAGCCCTCCAGCCCCTGAGCCTCTCCTTTCTCCTGCCTGTGCGGACATCACCCCATCCGGCCTGAAAAGGTCTTGGAGACCACGAGGCCAACTTCTAGCCAAAGTTCCTTTTTTAAAAAAGATTTATTTATTTATTTATTTTCCCCCTTCCCTTCCTCCTGCCCTGGTGTTTTTGCTGTCTGTGTTGTCTTCTCTTCTCATTTTCTCTCTTCGAGGATTCACCCGTTTCGGTCCTGGAGACCTCTGAAGGGGAGAGAGGTTCCCTGTCAATTGCGACATCTCAGTTCCTGGTTTCTGCAGAGCTTCACCTTGACTCTCCTCTTGTCTCTCTTTTGATGTGTCATCATCTTGCTGCATGACTCAATTGCGGTGCACTGGCTCACCACGCGGGCACTTGCGTAGACACTGGCTTGCCATGTGGGCACGCTTTCTCTTCTTCTTTTTAACCAGATGGCCCCAGGGATCGAACCCAGGTCCTCCCACATGGTAGGCGGAAGCTCTATCACTTGAGCCACATCCGCTTCCCCCAAAGTCCCTTTTAGGAGATACTTGAATCTTTCTGAGCTGCGAGGGTCCTCAGAGAGCATCCAGCTCAGATGGGAAAGTTGAGGTCCAGAGAGCAGAGCAGGGCTCGTCCCAGGTTAAATCGCGAGCCATTTCAGGGCCGTGGCCAGGACTTGGCCTCCTGCCGTCTGAAGCTCTAATCTTCCCATGTCCCCAGCTATCCCTCATTGGTTCACACTGGCCTATTTAGGGCTGGTGGGTAACAATTTGCACCAGACCCTGTCGGGCTGCTCAGGGTTGTGGTGTCAGAGGACGAAGAGCTATTTGTTTGGGGCACACACTGGAGTTACAATCTGGGACCAGGTCCTGGTGGCTCCCTCGTTTGTCCTCCCACACATCTAAGGACCTAGAGTCCCATTTCTTAACTGTTCTTTTAAGCCTATTTCAGAGGCAAAAACCAAACCAAATCAAGCCGGAACCCACAAAGATGACAAGAACGACACAAACCTCAGGGTTGGTCAGTAGGGATTCTTTTTTTTTTCCTGAGGTCCTGTGGTTGGTGATTAAACCTGAGACGTTGTATGTAGAAAGCCATTGCTCAACCGCTGAGCTACACTGGCTCTCCTGAGTCAGGGTTTTCATTTGTTTGCTTGTTTGCTTTGAGGAGGTACTGGGGAATGAACCCGGGACCTCATATATGGGAGGCGGGCACTCAAGCACTTGAGCGACATCTGCTCCCCTAGTTGGGATTTTGACTTCCATATCTGTCAATTCTTTTTTTTTTAAAGATTTATTTATTTATTTTCCCTTCCCCCCACCCCAGCTGTCTGCTCTCTGTGTGCATTCGCTGTGTGTTCTTCTGTGACTACTTCTATCCTTATCAGCAGCACCGGCAATCTGTGTTTCTTTTTGTTGCATCATCTTGCTGTGTCAGCTCTCCCTGTGGGCGGCACCACCCTGGGCAGGCTGCACTTTCTTTCACACTGGGCAACTCTCCTTGCAGGACACACTCCTTGCGCGTGGGGCTCCCCTACGTGGAGGACACCCCTGCATGGCGCAGCACTCCTTGTGCGCATCAGCACTGTGCATGGGCCAGCTCCACACGGGTCAAAGAGGCCCGGGGTTTGAACCCTGGACCTCCCGTGTTGTAGGCGGACGCCCTATCCATTGGGCCAAGTCCACTTCCCATATCTGTCAATTCTAACAGTTAATTTTTAGGGCTGGTTGAAGAGGAACCAAAGGTATGATTCACAGTTTTTGGTTCCATGGTAGATAAAGAAAACAAGTATAAGACAAATGAAGTGAGTATAATGTGATTACATGATAGATCTTTGCGCTAGAATCCATAGACCTAATCTATAGCCTGTGGTCCCAGAGAACCATCGCTTTGATATTTTTTGCAAAAACCTTTCCTGGGGAGCAGATGTGGCTCAAGTGGTTGAGTGCCTGCTTCCTACATGGGAGGTCCCAAGTTCGGTTCCTGGTGCCTCCTAAAAACAAGCAAACAAAAAAAGTCAGACAACAAGCAAACAAATAAAAAACCAACTCTGGGGAGCTGATGTGGCTCAGTGGTTGAACACTGGCTTCCCACATGCAAGGTCCTGGGTTCAGTCCCGTGCTTTGGCACCTCAAAAACAAGCAAACAAAAAAAAAACCACACAAAACAAACAAACACAAAAACCTTTCCTAATAAAAGAGCTTAAGAAAAAGTATAGAGATAGAAAAAAGATGGTTGAGAAATGGAGAGAATTCTTCCAGAATGAACAAGATTCAGGGGTTTCTCCATCAGGCAAAAAGGTTCAGGTTTGTTTTTTTTTTAATTTATTTTTATTTATTTCTCTCCCCTTCCCTCCTGTTGTCTGCTCTGTATCCATTTGCTGTGTATTCTTCTGCATCTGCTTGCATTGTCAGGCAGCACTGAGAATCTGTGTTTCTTTTTGTTGTGTCATCTTGCTGCATCAGCTCTCCGTGTGTGTGGTGCCACTCCTGGGCAGGCTGTGCTTTTTTCCACGTGGGGTGGCTCTTTGCAGGGCGCATGCCTTGTGTGAGGGGCACCCCTACACGGGGACGCCCCTTCATGGCGTGGCATTCCTTGTGCACGGCAGCACTGCGCATAGGCCCGCTTACCACATGGGTCAGGAGGCCCTGGGTATCAAACCCTAGACCCTCCATATGGTAGGCAGATGCTCTATCATTTGAGCCACATCCACTTCCCAAGGTTCAGTTTTAAAAAATGATTCATCCATCTATTTGCTGGTAGTGTAAAGAGATCCTCTATCCATTATTAATGGGTACACACTGGATGTAAAGTTAGAGTACGTGAGAAAAAAGCTATATGTGGTATTTGTTCTGACTTATCCCACATATATGTTACAGGTGAAAAATTCATCATTTTCTTACCACTTTCAATTTTTTAAAACGATCTTTGCTTTTATTTTGATTATCATAATAAATAAGCAGTTAAGTTCCAAAGCAAATACCCACCGGTAGTGGGCCAAGTGGGTGTGAATTTCATCTCATGCATTATTTTCCCCCCGTGTCTATAAAGTTTCATATTTTTTTCTGCCTAAAATCATTGAGGTTTATTAAGTCCTTTGGTCCTTGGGCCTGTCACTTTGAGGAGTTTTCCGATGGGTCACTTGAGGGTCTCTGTAACCTGTCATGAGTAGCTCCTGCACTGTAGAGATGTGTGCAGTAGCTAGAATGATTATCCTCAGAAAAGAAGGGGTGGGGCGGGGAGAGTAAAGGACAGCTCCTGGTTGTGGGGGACAATATCAGAATCTCCTCACTGAGGGGAATAGAGTTTGAAAAATCATATTCAATATAATTACTTATTTTTATGTGAACAAAATAGCTAACATATTCTTAGTAAAAACTATCTTTATGATTGATGAGATCACAAAAAAGATAGAGTGAGAAATCATTCTAAGTGAACCCTAGAGGTGGTTGAGACGATGGCCACAAAAAGTCGGGATCTCCCAAAACAATACAGAGCAACAAGGAGGATAAATAAAACTACACAAAACCCATATCTTCAACATAACTAAAAGTAAGAGAATGCCCAAATTTGAAATTTAACTCATGAGTAGGTAAAGAAGCATCAAATTCCATCAAGTTGTATTTAATGCTTTGCCCACTTGCCTTCAGGAGGAACGAGGATGGGGAAATGCTACATGGAAGAGAGAAGGAGGAATATTGGTGCATGCCCATGATCCATCTAAAACCATGCCAGAAAGAGGAAGTCTACCCTGAATTTGAAAATACAGAAAAAGAGTCTTGATAGATCAGGTACTTGTCACAGGTGCTCTTGCTAACTTGTGTGCGTGCTATGTCGGGTAGAAATCTTCACAAGGCATTGTTTCTGAGGAAAGAATGGGAAAAATAGGAGAGGTGCTCTTTGGAGACTGGATTGTAAGGGGGAAAAGAGGCAAAAGAGGGAAAATTTAGTCTTACAAGACAAGAGAGACCAAAATATTGGAGAACATGTAATTCCTTTGCCAACCTCTGTAAAAAATGCTGTCCTTAAAAAATACTGTATATTTTATACATGGACAAAAGGGGCAACTCTTGAGGTAGGAATCAAAGAGAGTTGACTGAATTCAGGAAAGAAACTGAAGCAAAAAACAAGACCATATCAGAAATCAAAGACAAATTATAAGGTGCCAAAGGGAGAATAGACTCAAACAAAAATTTAATGGGTAACATTGAACAAAGTCAGGGAAAGAGCCAAGAGAATGAAAATGAGATAAATTAAGAATCAAATAGCATCAGAGAAAAAGCTGTTGAAAAGGTAGACAAGCAAAGAAGGAACAATATATATATACCTGGAGTCCCTGAAGCCAATAAAAACAATGGAACAGAGAGAGTATTTGAAACTATAATCCAAGAAAATCTTCTGGAAATAAAAGAAGACCTGTATCTACATATGTAAAGGTTCCTTTAGGTACCTGGGAAAATTTACTCAGAAGGGTCAACTCCATGGCATAAACTAGTATAATTATTAGATTGTCAGGGGAAGAAAAGTTCTTAAGGCTATCCAGCAAAAAGATCAAACAACTTCTAAGGGCAAGAGAACTAAAATTTGAGATCATCCCTAGTATCAGAGCAAGCAGACCTTGAGAGTCTCTCAAACTGAATAATGTTTAAGTAAAATCATATTGACCTCATTAAAAAGACAGTGGCTTTACCTGCAATTTGTGTTTTCCAGCAACGTTCTATCGAATAGGAATACAAGTGAAAGGGTTATATGAAGTGGCTCCTTTAATGAAAAAGCATAATTTAAAAAAATGTTGTTCCAGTGGAGATACTCTCCTCAAAATCCTGCATTTGGAATACTGCCAAAAATTACTTGGAGATGAAATCAAGATAAAATTTTGGAAATTCTTTCTTTTTTCTCTTTCGGTTTGCTTCTATAGTCAAGTGTTAAATTGATGTGTTAGCTGAAGATATCAAATTACAGGTTTTTCAAAAGAGCCAATCATCACTCATTTTTTGCTTTTAGTTGTGATACATCCACAGAGGACAGGGACTGAGCACAGCTCTTTCCTTTTGCGTGTTATATGGTTAGAGACACATTGGAATAAAAAGTGTTGTTTTTAAAGTCTTGGAAACCATCACTGTGGTTTATGATGTCTTTGAAGCTATGCCCAAATTATTTGAAATTAATGAGCTGAATTAAAAAATATTTATAATGTGTCCTGATGGTGATCCAGCAATGTTAGGTTCAAAATGAGAATTTTTTAATGGAAAAAAATGTCTTAAGTTTTCATCTGTTTTTAGGGTATATGGTGACATTTACTGACAAGCAAGTCATGAGAAAATTCCAACCTTGTTATCCAGAGAGACTTAAAAAAAAGAGGGGTAAAAACGTCAAATTATTTTTATTTGCCTTATTGTGTGAAAAATTGAATTTGGATGACAGAGTTTTTCTCTTCTATGCGGAGGTTCACTGACTGTCAAAGGGAAAATCGCTTGGAGGGTCCTTTTGCCTTATTCTTTAAATGCCAGGGAAAAGACCAACTGTGTCATACTTTAAGATGTGATCAGCTTTTAGAATTTTGGCATATTTATAAGATATATTTGAAAAATTTAATTACAATGACACTGAAATCTGAGGTGCATAAATAGAATTATTATTCACTACATTATATTGCAGGCATTTATAGTGTCTTCTTTTCCTCTAAAGATACTTTGAGGCCTTTACCACTCCCCAACAAAGAAAAGTTTAGCCAGAGAAATGGAACTTCTAAGCAAGGCATCCAGGACAGTCCTCAGAAGATTCTGGAATTTCCTTCCTTTTCACTTAATTACAATGGGAGGAACAACATAGTTGCTGTGGAAAGACACTGGTGGTGGAGATGTGCTACACCTTGACAGTGCTCAGACTTTCTGTGTTCATGGTAAATGTTCGAACACTAGAGTTTTTGGCACAACACACGAAGCACTTCCCAAACATTTTTTTAATACTTTTTAAATTAAAGTTAATAGAGCACAAAGAACGTTACATTAAAAAACATTAAAAAAATAAAAAAACATAAGAAGTTCCCATATACCCACTCCCCATCCCCCACCCCATCATTTTTGTAAATTATATATATTTGAAAATATATACATCACAAAAAAAAGTTACATTAAAAAATATGAGGTTCCCGTAAACCCCCCACCTCCATACCCCATTCCTCCCACATCAACAATCTCCAACCAACCTCCTCCCACACCAACAACGCTAGAGTTTTTGGCACAACACACGAAGCACTTCCCAAATGTTTTTGACCATGGGACTCTTTTCCTCAGGAATGTGATGTCAGACCAGTGTTTCTTCAAACACACTTTGGGAAATGACATTCCAGATGACCATGAAGTAGTACAGATAGAGATTGAAGGAAAGTATTATGACCGAAGAATTAAACTCAGTCTACATGTCCGCTTGTGAACCAATTTGGAACATTATATTGTACAAAAAAAGCTCTCACAAAGTTTATCATATATAGACTTCCTAGAAAACAATGACTGAAAAGTATTCTTTTCAGTGGTATTTATATTTGGGACAGTAATGAATATAATTCTAAATTGTAGATACAAAAATAACTAATTTAAGAAACAAAAAAATACAGCTTTATACCTTCTTTAAAATGATACTTAACATATTAAGCTAAATACAATAGTAGGAGGTAAAAAATGGCAATAATTACAGCAATTGGCAAATTAGGAAACGGAAAATCTAAGAGCTGATTTCTTTAAAATAGACAAATCTCTGGTAAATTTAATCCATTAAAAGAGCAAAATTATAAACACAAAATAAACATAAATATCACCAGACAAGTCTATTTAACATAATCTCATCGGCAATTGTTCATTTTGCTACCATCCCCCTCCCCCCACCACCGCTCCATCCTCCCATGGAAGCAACTTAATATATTTATCATTTCAGACATTTCCCCAGACTCACATAATCCCCTACAGAGATAAACCCATATACAGGACTTTATTTTGTTTCCTTTTTATAAAACTGGATTCTTACTAAAGGCATTTCTCTGCAACTTTGTTTTCTTTTTTTCACTAAAGGCATTTCTCTGCAACTTTGTTTTCTTTTTTTCACTAAAGGCATTTCTCTGCAAATTTGTTTTCTTTTTTTCACTAAAGGCATTTCTCTGCAAATTTGTTTTCTTTTTTTCATGTGTATCTTGGTTTACCCTTCAGGTTAACTGGTCCAGAGGTCGTTCATTCTTTTTAGTAGTTGCCTGCTTTCAGTTTTTCCTCCCGCTACAAACAATGCTGCACAAAACATCCTTGTATATGTGTCCCTATAGGGAAATTTCTAGAATCAGGATTGCTAGGTCAAAAAACACGTATATTTTGAATTTGAATAGATGTTGGCAGATTACTCCCCAGAGGGACATGGTAATTCGTGTTCCCTCCAGCAGTGTATAAAAGTGACCATTTCCCCATATCTTCTCCAGCATTTGGCATTTTCATTAAATTTTTTTCTCAGTGTGTTCAGTGGGGGGGAAAATCTTCATATTGCTTTATTTTGCATTTCCTTGGCTCTTTGTGAGGCCATCCATCATTCCATACATATGCTGGTCCTTTCAATTCACTCTCCTGTGAGGTGTATGATCATATCTCTACCACATTGCCCCTTTTCTCTTCTTTTATGGTTTATTAAAATGAGCAGAAACTCCTTGACTGTTATGGAAATTAGCCCTTTATTTATTTATTTTGTGAAGTTAGTTTCCTACTCTTTCATCTTTATGCTCCTGCAAAATTTTAAATTTTTATGTGGTAATAGAAATGCTCTTATTTCTCTTCATATAACCCGGATATCCATCTTGCTGATCAGATCTCCCCTCCTGGAAAGATTGTACAGTTATTCTACTAGTTTTCCTTCTAAAAATATTTATTGTTTTAAATATTTACCACTAAATCTTATTTTTCCTATTATGAGATACAATTAAACTGTTCTCTTTTTGATGATTTATCAATTATGCTATCACTTTATTAAATAATTGATCCTTTCCCCTAACCAAATTGAAATATCATCCTAACTATATACCAACTTTCCATAGATGCTTGTGTTTATTTCTAGCTCTGATATTCTCTTCCACCTGAACTGCTTGTCTTTTGTGTAAGTTAGTTCGCTGCTCACAAATTTTGTTTTTCATAATTATATTTCATTTTCTCCCTAAATTTTAAAATAGTTTTTATCCAGTTCTAAACTGAGGATGACAGTAAATTTATATATTTATTTAGGGAGCTATTAAATTTTGTGATCCCAAATTTTTCCACCCATGAATAGTGTATCATTTTATGTGCTCAGTTCTTGTGATATGCTCTTCCACAGGATTCCATGGTTTTCTTCATGTAAATTTCATCCTGTTCTTAGAAAATATTCTACATTTTTAGGTATTGTTACTATGAATTGGATGTTTCTCAGAATTTCATTTATAACTGGCTATTACTAGTAGACAGAAAAATATTGATTTTCATACATTTATCTTCTATTAAGTATTTTACCAAATTTTACCAAATTATAGAAGTTAGTTATGAGCCTCTTTGGTTAGAAAGATATACAATTGCATAATCATCAAGTGGATTTAATGTTTTATCTCCTAATATTCATTCTGATGACTTAAGTTTCTTTTCTTATATCACATAGGTCTTTCAAAGAAGGATAATAATACTGATAGAAGGCACCCATATGCTTTCCTGATAAGGATGGAATGGAATGTTGTATAGAGTTTCGGTAAGTAGTTCCCTTTTATTTTTTTCTACCTGGAACTTTATTTTCAATTGGGGAATTTTAAATAGTATTAACATTTTCAAATATATTTTCAGCATCTCTTGCTAAATCACATATTTTCCTTCTTTAATTTATGGATATTATTTCTAGATTGTGAATTAGATTCACTAAAATTTTGTATGAATAATTAAAAATATATTTATAAATGAGGTAGATAATTTTATTTTATTTATTTATTCCCATCCCGCCCTCCCTTGTTGTTTGTGCTTGCTGTCTGCTCTCTTTGTCTGTGCATTGTGTACTTGTCTTCTTTTTTTAGGCGGCACCAGGAACTGAACCTTGGACCTCCCATGTGGGAGAGAAGCACCCAATGGCTTGAGCCACGTCTTCTCCCTGATAATTCTATTTTAAATGTTATATTTTTGGCATTTAAGTTGTGCTACCTCTTTCAATAAAGGGGGGGGGAGCTTTTCTTTTCTATTGAATGAAATGGTTTAAATATTATTAGAATGGCCTATTCTTAAAGATGGCAATTTTGGTTAATAGCTTTTCTAATATCTTCTAAGGTAACTGGCCCATCAGAGGATTTTTCCCACTACCTGCCTTTTCTCGGGTCTGTGTTTGTAAGTTATATTTGGCGGAAATTTATCTTTCTTTCTATTTTTTAAAATTTATTTCCATAGAGTGGCACATGCTACTGTCTTATGAGTTGTTGGATCTCTTTTATATTTGCCTTTATTTCCTTTCTCATTCTGGATTGGTTTAGAAAGCCGGAAGTCCAAAATCTAGGTGGGAGCGAGCCCATGCTTTCTCCCGCAAGCCTGTCGCCTTCTGGGCTGGCTTGCTGCGACCCTGGGGTGCCCTGGCCGCGGCTGCCTCCTGGCACAGGGCCAGCTCTCCTCCTCGGAGCTGCCTCTCCGGTTTCCAGACTCCTGGCCTCTGGTTCCTCCTGGTGGCTTTCTCTGACTTCTGGCTTCCGGTTTCTTCTCTTTTAAAGAGACCTCTAGTCTCAGGGATGCGTGAGCGAGCGCGTGGCAGGGGGCCGGGCCAGGTGGCTGGGGCAGGGGAAGTCGTAGCCATTCCTGGGGTCTCGGGGATACCCAGCTTTACAGAGAGCCTAATCCAGCCCTTTCATTGTCCAAACAGAGAAACTGAGTCCCAGAGAGGGGCAGGACCCAGGGCAGGGACTCATCTGGGAAGGGTGGACTCAGTAAGCTTAAGGCGCTGGAAGCAGACAGGTGCCAGGTGCCCGGCCAGCCTGACCTCTTAGTTTCAGAATCGCCAGGACTTTGGAGGTCGTCTGACCCAATTGCCCACCCAATTTCCGGAACTCCCTGTTAGATCATTCAGCAGATGCTTGGCCAGGCTCTGCTTACATACCTCTGGTGGTGGGAGACTCACTCATGTTCATGGCAGCCCATTTTATTATTATTATTTTGCTAGAAAATAAAAATATTTGAAAGTGTAGCCTTCCTATTATTTTAATAGCTCTATTTGCTAGAACTTTCCACTTTTAATCAAGAGGATTAATTTCCTCACCACTTACATCGCGTTTCTGTTGGAGACTGCAGAAACAAGCAGGGAGAGAGGTGGCGAATGAGAGTTGTCCTAGCTTTATGGCTGAGGTTACTGTATTAGTCAGCCAAAGGAGTGCTGATGCAAAATATCAGAAACTGGTTGCCTTTTATAAAGGGTATTTATTTGGGGTAGGAGCTTACAGATACCAGGCCATAAAGCATAATTACTTCTCTCACCAAAGTCTATTTGGAGCAAGATGGCTGCCGATGTCTGCGAGGGTTCAGGCTTCCTGGGTTCCTACGTTCCTGGGGCTTGCTTTTCTCTGGGTTCAAGGTTCCTCTCCTCCTGGGGCTGGCTGCTCTTTGTGAATTTACATCCTGGGGCTCCAGTTTAAGGCTTCAGCATCAAACTCCAACATCAAAACTCCAACTTTAAAAGCCCTAATCATAACTCAATCATGCCCAGGTATAGAACAGATTACAAGCATAATCCAATATCTATTTTTGGAATTAATAACCATATCAAATTGCTACAGTTACCGAACAGTAGGGAGTGTTGACGGAACACAGAGTTAACTTTCACTTGCTTTGCTCAACTAGTCATATGCAGGCTCTTGGAAATGTTTCTAGCTTTTGGCCTCTGGCATTTACTAGAAAAGTCCTGACATTATTGATATTTACAAAGGCAGACCCGCGTTTATAGAGGGCTGGATGTATTTGTTTGCATGGGAATCTTCTAAAAGTCCTCTTTCTGCTCCATACTTTTGGGGAGTGGAGTTGTCAAAGTTCCAAGGGTGCATCAGAAAGCCCCAGTAATTGGGGGACAGTTTTGCTGCTTTGTGGAAGGGATGCTAGAGTCTTAGCACAGACGTCAGCATTTCCTCGCCTTTCAAGGAGCGAGCTCGCAGCCCGCATGCTCTCTGGAGTGTCGGCAGGACATCAGCCTCCCTGCCCTGATTTCGAATTCGCTCAGCTAGTCTACTGTCTGCAGTAGGTGCCTACTGTCTGCAGGAATCCGCTGGCCGGGGTTGGCGTGTGCGGAGAACGCCCTGTTGGTGATGACTCGCCAGTTCCAGGCAAGATGTTCTCAGGGCCTCTCTGGGACCAAGCGATCTGCAGTGGGGTGGGGCTCCCCAGGAAACTTCAGAGCGCCCCCTGCAAACCCTCTGCCTACAGCAATCAGGTGAGATTTGGGGGAGCAGTGTGGTTTAGCCGAAAGCACCTGAAAGAAGTCAGGTGTCCTGGGTGTGAAGCTGGCTTCAGCTAACTCAGGTTTTCTACTGTACCAGGGGTGCTGTGGGCTGAGCTGTGGACCCCAAAAAGACATGTTCAAGTCCTAACTCCTGTCAATGTGACCCTGTTTGGAAACAGGGTCTTTGAAGATGTGATTAGTTAAGAAGAGGCCAAACCCGAGTGTGGGGGGCCTGACCCAAATGACTGGTGTCCTTTTGAGAGGGGAGGGTCCCAGGAAAAGATCAGGGGGAGACTGAAGTGCCGTAGGCTGAGGAGTGCCCAGGGCGGCTGCCAGGGTGGCTGGCAGGGGCAGGGGGACACCCCCGTGGCCTCAGAGGGAGCACCCCACCGACACCCTGGCTTGGACATGTGGTCTGCGGCACTGAGAGATAGGACATTTCGTGGTTGTAGGCCACCCAGTCTGTGTCCTTTGTCACAGCAGCCCTGGGGCACTAAGGCTGGGGACTTGGCTCCCCCCACCTTCGAGGAATCCAATCTTCACAGGACCCCCCGGGAGGTGCCGACAGGAGGAGGGTTATTGTTTGCATTCTGGAGGTGCAGGGTGGACCCTGCTCAAGGTCACACCGCAGGGCTGGCGGGCTCAGTTCAGATCTGTCCCCCCCCCCCCCCAGTGTGGGGGGGGGGACCTTCCAGCTCTCACTGTCTGTGATCCAGGAGCAGAAAGCAGGTCCGCGGGGGCAGTGACTCCTCAGATGCCCACAAGGCCCTCGTGTGGAAGTCGCCTGGACACAAAAGCGTGTGTAAAAAGGACCACGAGGAAGGGGCCTCAGGCCATCTCCCGGGTAGCGCTCACTTGTCAGTTTATTAAATTCAGATTTATTGCTGACGTCCTGAAGGAGAACCTAGCTGGGAGGAGTCCATAACCTGGGGCAGAAATACGAGTTCTCCGTGAATCTGAGAAGAAAGGAAAAAAAGCAGAGAAGAAACCGTAATGACCTGTGGGTGGGAATAAATCTCAGTGGCCGCATTACCCGGGCTGACAGGAATTTATGTCGTTCCCCGGCACTTGCATGACTAATGTGGTCGGAGCCGGAAGCCACGGGCACTACCTCCCTTCACAGGGGGTGCGGGTTCGCCGACCCCTCGTGTGGTTTTGAGGAAGTCAAGCAGGGCCCCCGACCTCACTCCGCCGGTTCCTGCGGGCAACGGCCTTCCCGCACGGTTTCAGACAGAGGTGGCATTTCAACCGCGTCCAGGGGCCCAGGATGCGCCTACTCCTAGGGGTTCTGGAAAGTTCTGAGTTGAAAGAGAAGTATCCACAAGAGGCTATTAAAAATGGTCTCAGAGGTTCTGACGCTGGGGCAGCCACAGAGGGGCTTGGAGGACCTTGGGGTGTTTCTCTGATCCACTCCCCGCCCCACCCCGTGCCAGGATTCTGGATTCTGCAGCATCAGGATTACTAGGTTAGAAAAAGGTAAATACAAGTAAATTATAGAGACCAGAAGAGATTAGCAGTTGTGCATGGTGTAAAAGGATAGAAAGATTGAAAGGTGACTACTAAGGGGTAGGATTTTTGTTGTTTTTTTCTTTTCTTCTTTTGGAGCAATGAAAATACTCTAATATTGATTGAAGTGATGAATGTACAACTCTGTGATCATACTAAATGCCATTGATTATACACTTTAGAAGGAGTTTATGACTTATGAATTCGTTTTATTCACATTATTTTATTTATTTTCTTCTCTAAAATTTTCTTTAAAAAAACTTAGATTATGTAAGTGTTACATAAAAAATGTAGGGAATTCCCATATGCCCCACTCCCTCCCCCTCCCCCACTTCCCCACATTAACAACATCCTTCATTAGTGTGGTACATTGTTACAATTGATGAACACAAATTGGAGCATTGCCACTACATGTGGATTATAGTTTATAGTTTAAACTCTTTCCTGCACAATTTTGTAAGTTATGACAAGATATATAATGGACTGTAACTGTCATTGCGTCATCATTCAGGACAATTCCAATGCCCTGAAAATGCCCCCATATTACACCTATTTTTCTCTCTCCCTCTGCTCAGAACCTCCAGAAGCCACTGCCTCCACATCAATGATAAAAGTTCTTCCATTGCTAGAATCACAAGTCTATAGTAGAGTAACAGTATGCTTATTCTGGTCCATTGTTCATTACCCAATCCTGAGGATTCTGGGATGCTATATTAGGCAGGGTTTAGGGAAACAGAATCAACAGGAGGTATCTGTCAAGAGTATGAGATTTTATGAGTCTCTTACATGACTGTGGGGATGCACAAGTCCAGGTCCCGCAGGCAGGCTGCAAACCAGGGACTCCGATGAAGGTCCAGTGAAGGTCCTTAATGAGTTTGCAGGAAATGTTGGCTGTCCAACGGTGAGCTGGGAAATTCCTTTGAAAGCTGAAACCACTTCCCCTTTTAAAGCATTCCACTGATTAGATAAAGCATCACTCATTGCTGATGGCAATCTCTGTGGTCGATGCAGATGTCATCAGCCATCTACACAGTAAACTCACCAATGACTAAAGCCGGTAAATGTCCTTGTATTGGCACTGAGCCTAAGCAGCCAGTGGTTTCAGCATCCGCAGCAGTGGCTGTGGTGGGTTCTGGTCCATGAGGTGCAGACAGAAGTGGGACGGCTTTTACCCAGCGCCTGACTTCCGAGACAGGGAAGCTGAGGACATGGCAAGAGTGTTTGACATAGACCTGGACCAGCCAGAGGACGCTGGCTCTGAGGATGGCTGTGCTCAGCTGTTAGAAGTGACAGCTGAAAACTTCTGTCAAGAGCTGTGCTGCTGCTCCTGTTTATTTCAGGACAAGGGGGCTTCTGCTGCATCTTCCAGGGTTTGTTCTTTTTTTTTTTTAATCCCCTTTTATATGACTTTTTAAAAAGCATTTATAATGACACACGGTATTTGTAATTCACTTTTACCCTACTTGATAATGTCTATATTTTTCGGAAATAGTTTATGTAATTTTGGGGTGGAAAAACCCAGTGTTGACAGCTGTGATTTGGCTTGCCAAAAATAAATTGCTTGAACGGAAAAAAAATGCCCTTGTATTACAGTTAGCCCAGTACTTGCTTGACCAAACAGCTGGGCACAATGACCTGGCCAAATCGACACTTTAGCTGAACCATCACAGTCCACCCCTAGTCAGCTCAGCAACCGTACACATTACCTTAAACCATACTTAGTCTCTAAGTAAAAACAGGAACAGACATGCATATACATATGTTTCTGCCTAACAATGTTCAACTCTCTTGCGTACAACTAGAAACACATTAATTCCCTACAGAATAGGGTGCAAGTTGTTGGGTAATGCTCACTCTTAAACTTGACATCCTTAAATATTATGACATGAAACTAATATAACTTGTCATATGATAAGGGAAAAGGTTGGGGAAGAAAACAAAGAAATTCATTTTGTGTAGATATACAATCATACTCATAATGAAACAAGGAAGAAAGGTTCATGAGTATCACAGTCCTTCTTTCTGTGACTGGTAACATGGATGAAGTTCATATTTATCATTACCTTCTTCCATTACCCATTCCATATTCCTTTTACCCTCACTAAGCACTTTAGCTGGCCATAGTTCTTTCCCTGGTGGGGTGACTCAAACTTTAATTTTGGAAGATTCGGGGTCTCTGTTAGTCCTGCTTGGATTGGGTTGCTGCAATTTTCCATTGACTTTAATCACAGGACATGACAGTACTAGGAGTGCCCTAGAGCATCTCCTGTATTCCAGGCAAACTCTTCTCTACTCCCATTATGTAGATGCAATCCTATTTCCCCGTGATAGTCAGTATCAATCACCCCAGCCAGTACAGAAATTCCCTTCTTTGACTGTTGATTCAGAGGTAAGAGGAGCCCAATGTGGTCAGGTGGCAGTCTTAACTTCCAGTTCAATGGAATCATTGTTGTGTTCCTGGTGGCAGCACTCCTCCTTTTGAGACGAAGACCTGTAGACCAGCAGAGCTTAAGGTTGTAGGGACAGGAAACAAAAATTTTCCTAGTGGGTCACTAGGGGTAATAGTGAGTGGTGCCATTCCCATTGCCACCCCTTGATTCCTGAACCCATGAATCCTGGTAATGGGAGAAATAGCACCATAAAGTGGGTGCTGATTTAGAGCACTCACAGCCTCCTAGAGAACATTGTGCCAGCCCTGCAAGGTATTGCCACCTAGCTGGCACCATAACTGAGTCTTCAGAAGGCCATTCCACCGTTCTATCAATCCAGCTGCGTCAGGGTGATGGGGAACATGATAAGCACATGTCCATTCTTCCATATCGTTTGCTGGGAAATGGGTTCCTTGATCAGAAGCAATGCTGTGTAGAATGCCATGCAGTAGATAAGACATTCAGTAAGTCCATGGATGGTAGTTTTGGAAGAAGCATTGCATGTAGGAAATGCAAACCCATATCCAAAGTATGTGTCTATTCCATTTGAAACAAATTGCTGCCCCTTCTATGGTGGAAGAGGTCCAATGTAGTCAACCTGCCCCTGGTAGCAGGCTGATCACCTTGGGGAATGGTGCCATATAAGAGGCTGAGTGTGGGTCTCTGCTGCTGGCAGATGGGGCACTCAGCAGTGGCATTCAGCCTTGGCGGGGGCAGTCTATGTTGCTGAGCCCATGAATAACCTCCATCCCTTCCTCTATGGCCACTTTGTTCATGAACCCATTGGGCAATGACAGGAGTGGCTGGGGAAAGAGGCTGAGTATTAGCCACAGAGCAGGTCATCTTATCCACTTGATTATTAAAAACTTCCTCTACTGAAGTCACCCCCTGGTGAGCATTCATGTAGAACACAAATATTTTCATTTTTTTGCCCACTCAGAAAGGTCTATCCACATACCTCTTCCCCAGACCTCTTTGTCCCCAATTTTCCAATCATGTTCCTTCTAGTCCCTGACCATCCAGCCAAACCATTGGCGACAGCCCATGAATCAGTGTACAAATGCACCTCTGGCCATTTCTTCTTCCAAGCAAAATGAACAATCAGGTACACTGCTAGAAGTTCTGCCCACTGGGAGGATTTGCCCTCACCACTATCTATCAGGGATGTCCCAGATTTCTGCAGTGCTGTAGCTGTCCACTTTCGGGTGGTACCTGCATATCATGCAGAACCATCTGTAAACCAGGCCTGTGTTTTCTCTTCCTCAGTCAACTGATTATAAGGAACTCCCCAAGAGGCCAAAGCTGTGGGCTAGGAAAGAGAAGGTAACATGGCAGTGGTGATGACTATGGGCTTTTGGGCTACTTCCTCATGTAACTTACTTATGCCTTCAGGGCCCTCTTGAGCTCTAATTCATATATACCACTTCCACTTTATGGAGTGCTGCTGTGCATGCCCAGCTTTATGGTTTGGTGGGTCAGACAATGCCCAGCTCATGATAGGCAAGTCAGTTCTCATGCTAACTTGATGGCCCATGGTTCAACGTTCAGTCTCTACTAAGGCCTAGTAGCAGGCCAAAAGCTGTTTCTCATAAGAAGAGTAGTTATCTGCAGAGAATGGCAGGGCTTTGCTCCAAAATCCTAAAGGTCTGTGTTGTGATTCTCCTATAGGGGCCTGCCGAATGCTCCAGACAGCATCTCTATTTGCCACTGAAATTTCCAGCACTTTGGATCTGCTGGATCATATGGCCCACATGGTAGTCTGGACCTATTGCAGAGCCTCCTCTGGTTCCAGTCCCCAATCTAAACTAGGAGCTTTGCTGATCATTTGGTAAATGGGTTGGAGTAGCACATCCAAATGAAGAATGTGTTGTCTCCAAAATCCAAAGAGACCAACTAAGCATTGTGCCTCTTTTTTGGTTGTAGGAGGGGCCAGACACGACAACTTATCCTTCACTTTAGAAGGGATATCTTGACATGACCCATACCACTGGACACCTAGAAATTTCACTGAGGTGGAAGGACCCTGTATTTTTGTTGGATTTATCTCCCATCCTTTCTCACACAAATGCCCTATCAATAAGTCTAGAGTCTTTTCTATTCTTGCTCACTAGGTCCTATCAACATGATGTCATCAATATAATGGACTGGTGTTCTGTCTTGTGGAAGGGAGAGACAATCAAGATCCCTGCAGACAGTATTATGACATAAGGCTAGAGAATTGATATACTCCTAAGGCAGGACAGTGAAGGTATACTGCTATGCTTGCCAGCTGAAAGCAAAATGTTTCTGGTGGTCCTTACTAATGGCAATTGAGAAAAAAGCATTTGCCAGATCAACAGCTGCATATGAGGTACCAGGGGATGTATTGATTTGCTCAAGCAATGATACCACACCTGGGAAAGCAGCTGCAATTTGAATCACCACCTGATTAAGTTTACAATAATCTACTGTCATCCTCCAAGATCCATCTGTTTTTTGCACAGGCCAAATAGGAGAGTTGAATGGGGATGTGGTGGGAATCGCCAACCCTGCATCCTTCAAATCATTTATTGTGGCACTAATCTCTGCAATCTCTCCAGGAATCCATATTGCTTTTTTTTTTTTTAAGGTTTGTTTATTTTATTTATTTCTCCCTGCTCCTTCCATTATCTGCTCTCTGTGTCCATTCACTGTGTATTCTTCTGTGCCTCCTTGTATTTTCATTAGGCAGCTCCAGGAACTGATCCTGGGACCTTCCAGAATGGGAGAGAGGCAATCATTCTCTTGCACCACCTCAGTTACCTGTTCTACTATGTCTTTTATTGTCTCTCCTCTATGTCTCTTTTTGTTGTGCTATCTTGCTGCATCAACTCTCCACATTGGCTGGCACTCCTGTGCAGGGGCAGCAGTCCTGTGTGAGGCAGCACTGCTGTGTGTGGTGATGCTCCATGTGGACCAACTCTCCACGCAGGCCAGCTTGCCTTCACCAGGAGGTCCTTGGTATCAAACCCTGGGCCTCCTATATGGCAGATGGGAGCCCAATTGCTTGAGCCACATTCGCTTCCCCATATTGCTTTTGGTTTACTATTTTGCTAGGCACAGGCAGTTCTAGTGGCTTGCACTTGGCCTTTCCTACCACAATAGCTCTCACTCCTCAATGTGGGCAGTCTGCCAGTTACTGCATATGTCTATTCCAATTATGCATTCTGGAACTAGGGAAATAACCACAAAATGACTCCAGGACCTACTGTGACAAAATGACACTGAACCTACTGTGAAATGAACCTGAGCTAAAACTCCATCAATCACCAGACCTCTGTAAAGTCCCTACTCTGACTGTTTGACCACAGTGATGTTTTTGGTCTCCTGGAATTAATGTCACTTCTGAGCCAGTATCTAATAATCCCTGAAATGACTGATCATTTCCTTTTCCCCAATGCACAGTTACTCTGGTAAAAGGCTATAGGTCTCCTTGGGGAAAGGTGGGAGGAAGATTAACAGAATTTTTTTAAACAGGATGCTTCCCCAAAGGGACCTGGCCTCCTCCTCATTCAAGGGTCTCTGTGTCTATAAACTGTCTCAAGTCTGGGAATGATTAAGGGGCCGTAATTCTCTGTGTCTGTAATCTGAGTTAGGGTTTTGTTCACTTGACCTAGAACTCTTCTGCTTATACAGATTCAGAAGAAACTTAGTAGACCGCCCATCTATTTCACTTCTAGGTACCCTGTGTTAGTGTTCTCTAGGGAAAAAGAATCAACAAGAGACATCTGTCAATAATATGTGATTCTATAAGAGTCTCTCACGCAGCCGTGGGGATGCACAAGTCCAGATTCTGCAGGCAGGCTGCAACCAGGGGCTCCAATGAAAGTCCAATGAAGGTTCTTGAGAGTTCTGGGAGGTGCTGACTGTCCAAAGACGAGCTGGGAAATTCTCTCTTCTACTGTGTACCAGGGCAAATTGGACATCTCAACCTCAGACATGCTAGGTTCTCTTTTGGCCCATGTTTCAATCAGCCACCCAAACAAACTGTTAGAGCCCTTTCTAACCACTGTAGCTATAGCGTTGAATCCAGAATTTCTGCTTAGTGGGCCCATATCAATAAATTCAGCCTGATCCAACTTTATATTCCTTCTACCATTATCCCATACCCTTAGTATCCTTTCCCACACATATTCCCCTGATTTCTGTCTATATAAGTTGGAAAACTCATGCAGTTCTTTCTGAGTATACCTTACTTCCTCATGGGTCACACTTTCTATTTCACCTTTGCCGGCTTGTTGTGATTTTAGTCTAGTAATAGGTCTTGAAGACAAAAGAGGAGGTGGGGGTGGGTAAGGAGAAGGATTAGAAATGCCTTGCAAGCTACTGACCTCAGGGCATTCCTTTGCATTTTCTTGGGTGAGATAGGATTAATCTCTTCAAGCAGGGTTAGAAGGCAGATTCCTCAGGGCAGGGTGGAGGCTGGGCAGTGCTTGCTGGAGTTTGGCTGGTACCTGCCTCAGGGCTGGGAGGAGGTCCAGACTTCCTGGGGCAGGCTGGAGGCTGGGCGATGCAAGGCCTTTGCAGGCTTATCTGGTAAAGTCTCAGCAGAATTTAGGGTTCCAGTGTCCCCACCAATATTATCATCATCCCATATGTCTCCATCCCAATCCTCTGGGTTTCACTCCTTTCTAATCAATGCCTTCACTTTAACCGCAAAAAACCCTGTGGGGTTGAGATTTTAGTTTCCTTTGTAACTCTGCTACTCCTACTGGTATAATGAGTCTGAGTTTGGCTCTCAGATATCTCAAACCTGTAGCTGCAGGAGACAAAATTTTCTTTCAGAGCACACATAGAAACTTTTGCATCATTCATGTGGTGTTTAAGTTTTAAATTTGAAGGCTTTAGCTCATCTTTTTCTTTTGTAACTTAACCAGAGTACCTAGGAGGAGCCAGCCAACATTATTATACCTTTTGACTCCACAATACTCTGTTAAGGTGTTGAAAGCACTATCACCCAGATGCTTACTTCTTATAAGCGTGGAAGTAGGGGAATCCAGTGATGACATTTTGTGTACCTCCATTGCCAACTCATGCTATGGACTGTTACTGGCCTCTTCATTGTTGAAAAAGGAGTCATTTGTACACGAGTCCAACTAGAGTAGAGAGCCAATTGCAAAACTCCCAGAACCACCTCAGACATCCCATGTTTAAGATTCTAAGATTCTGTTCCTCAAGGACCACTCCTGGTACCAAGCTATATTAGTCAAGGTTCTCTAGGGAAACAGAATCAACAGTAGATATCTGTAAGTAGCATGAGATTTTATAAGAGTCTCTCATGTGACTGTGGGGGTGCACAATTCCAGGTTCCATAGGCAGGCTGCAAACAGGGGCTCCAAAAGTCCAGTGAAGGTCTTTGATGAGTTTCCGGGAGAAGTTGGCTGTCCAAAGATAAGCTGGGAAATTCTCTCTGAGTGCTGAAACCACTTCCCCTTTTAAGGCTTTCAACTGATTGGATAAAGTGTCACTCATTGCTGATGACAATCTCCATGGTTGATGCAGATGTCATCAGACATCTATGCAGTAAACTTACCAATGACTAAAGCCCATAAATGTCCTTGTATTACAATTAGCCCAGTGCTTGCTTGACCAACTGGGCACAATTACCTGGCCAAGTTGACATATTAGCCTAACCATCACAGCTAGTGATGCCCCTCCACCTTTAATTAAGAGAGGGCTTAGATTCCATGGGGGAAGATGGATGGTACTATCTTGCTTGCAGTTGTAGACTAGAGAGTCTTGGGATCATTGTTGTCCATAGCATTTCCTTGTTAGTTGTCCTGGGTGAGTTCAATGAACTGGAGAGTAGGCGTTGCAACTGTTGAGATTCAGGGCTTGACTGACATACAAAGCCCAAAGATTTAAGTCTCTTGGACATAAACCTATCAACTCTAGCACTAAGTATAGGTTCAAGTAGAAAGAGTCTTGTGTAGGGAAACCATGACTAAGTCCCACTGGGGAGCATAAATTCCAAAGTAGGGCCCACTGGCAGGGCACCAAACTCCTGAGTTGTCAGCCCTGCCTATAGTGCCTGGATGTCTCCAGAGCCCTCAGTAGCCCTGCTATTTGAGGCAATATTTACTGTGTCATTCAATGGGATTCTGCTGAGGTGTGCATAAATATAACCTCTGAGATGACTTCCCAACTCATTTTGAAGTCTCTTAGCCATATAAACTCATTTGTCTTTACCCTTTCTCCCTTTTGGTTAAGGTCTTTTTCCAGTTGCATTGCTAGTTGGTGCTTGGTAGTAATCCCTTGGTGCCAGGGAGGCTTATCCCTGAGAGTCACATCCCATGCTGGGGGGAAGGTAATTCAATAAAATTGATTTAAAAAAAGAATTATAAGTTAGAGCTAGAAGGTTCTATAACATTTATTAGCTCAGCACCCCCATTTTTCACATGAGAATATTGAGGTTTAAGGGATGGAGGTCTCTTGCTCAAGGTCACAGGGTGAGGAGGCTGCAGTCCGAGAGCTCAGGTTTCCAGATTCTTGTAGACCATGTGGCCTATCTTGAATGAGTATAAGCCTACACACCACTGATATCTAATGTGCTCCAGGTTCAGTGCTGGGAGCGCAGAAACAGACGGCCCCCAGCTCAGATGATCCCACGAAGATGTGCCCTGTGCAAAGTATTATTGGCTCTACAAATCCTTTTCACAAAGACAGCATGTTCCCATGCTACATGTTTTCAGTGTCCTTCCTTTTACGCAATCCTCACAACCACAAGAAAAGGTAGACAGGATGGGTATTTTCATCCCTGTTTTAAGAAGAAGCTGAGGTTCACCAGTGAAGGCTAATAAGGCCCTTCCTTAATCTCAAAGAAGCAAAAGCATCTCCTGAGGAATTAATGCATCCCTCACTGAAATCCCGACCTCGGTTATAATGCAGTGCTGTCAGCGGATTAAGTCAACAGCATTGCTGTAAAGAATACAGAGCACCCCAGCTCTGCCCTGAGCTGGAGGCTGGCCATCCCATGGAGAAAGAGGCCATCCAAACCAGCGCCCCCTTCTGGAAGGGGCAGGAGTTTTCCTAACCTCTGAGTCCATGGACCTAGTTCTGAGGTTCAGCTAAATTAAACTAAAGCCAGATTTCCCTAAAACCTATTTACATGAAATGTAACTCACCACCACTGCCACCACCTTGTTTGGGTGTTCTAGACTTTTCTGTTATTTTTAAAAAGCATTTTAAGTATTTTAAACTCTATTCATCTAAGTGCACTTAAAGTTAAATTTCATACTTCTATTCATTTATCAAATTTGCAGCATTTTATGAAGAATGCAATTCCTTCTTATCTCTGTCTTTTCTATTAATGGGTATAACACTACTCTTTCCTCAAAATGATATGTGTCTAGCATTAAAAACTTACATTCCAATCAGTTGTTTTGCACTGACAAACCCAATCCTGTCTTTGCAATTATGGACGATATCTGTCAATGTTGGGTTTATGTTGTCTTGTGCTTCACAATCAACTTAAATTAAAATATCCCAGGTGACCCAAAACGAAATGCTGCCCATTTGATTTCTTACAGACTGAGGATGGATGAAGGGGTTATCCAGGTAACACACAGAGAAACACAGGGGGACACTGTGGGAAGATGGCAGGGTTGAGGCCTTTGACTTCTGGTATCGGATGAATGGAAGAGATGACAGGGAGTTTTAGAGGCCTGGCATTTGGGGCCGACTAAGTCTTAATATGCTTTAATAATGATGAAACTGGCAGTTGTTTCATTCATTCGTTCATTCATTCTGCCATTTAGCACATATTTAAGGAGCACGTGCTGTGTGGTGGTGGGGGGCTGGACTCTGGGGACACAACTGTGATAAACAAATGTGCTCCCTGACCTCAGGGTCCTCTCCTCCAGCAAGGGAGACATGTCTTGGTTCATAAGCCCACCCCTGGTGAGTGTAGAGGGAGAAGGCAGAATGTAACAGGAAATCTGACCTATTCAGGTGGGGGGGTGAGCCCATATCATATCCCTGAGAAAATGACCTTGGAGTGAGGGCTGAAGGTCATGTAACCAGGGGACAGGGTTGGCGTCAGGTCATCCCAACTGGGCGACCAGCCTGAGCCCAGGCCCTGGGGTGGGACTTGCAAAGTCAGTGTGGCTGGAACCAGAGAGGAAGTGAGAAGGTGGAGAGAAATGTCCTTGCAGGCCAGATTTTGTTTTGTTTTTTGCTGCCAGAGACTTTGCTAGAAGGCTCCATAGCTCCAGGAAGGATATTGCCATTCCGTTCTGAGCAAGGCAGCATGTGCAGGTGGTTGCAGGAACCTGGGTTCTAGGCCAGATTGCCTGTTTTTTAAAAAATTTTTAAATACTTTTTTTGTGGTAAAAAATATAGATAACATAAAATTTGTGCTTTTCACTATTTTTAAGTGTACAGTTCGGTGGCATTAATTACATTCCCGAAGCTGTGCAACCATCACCACTGTCTATTTCCAAGCGTTTGTCATCACCCCAAACAGAAACTCTGTGTCTAGTCAGCAGTAACTCCCCATTTCCCCCTTCCCTGGCCCCAGGTAACCTCTGACCTACTTTCTGGCTATGAATTTACCTATTCTATATATTTCATGTAAGTGAATCACACAATATATGGCCTTTCGTGTCTGGCTTATTTCACAGAGCATAATGTTTTCAAGGTTCCTTCAGGCTGTAGTATGTATCAGGACCTAGTTCCTTTTTACGGCTGCTGAGGAATGAATATTCCACTGTATGTTTATGCCACATTTTCATTGTGGATGGACCCGTGGGTTATTTTCCCCTTTTGGCTATTGTCAATAATGCCGCTGTGAACACTGGTGTGCAAGCACCTGTGGCCAGCCTGGATTTCACTCTGGCTCTGTGCTCACTGTTGGACCTGGAGCAAAGAACTTGCTCTCTAAGCCTCAGGTTCTTTCCTGTGGACGAGGATGAGGATGGTGATGATGAGCTCATATGGTTGTTCTTTTTTTTTTTTTTTAGATTTGCTTTTTATTTCTCTCCCCTTCCCCACCCCTCCACCCAGTTGTCTGCTCTCTGTGTCCATTCACTGTGTGTTCTTCTGTGTCCACTTATATTCTTGTCAGCAGCACCGGGAATCTGTGTCTCTTTTTATTGCATCATCTTGCTCCGTCAGTTGTGTGTGTGCGTGGTGCCATTCCTGGGCAGGCTGCGCATTTTTTTGCGTGGGGCAGCTCTCCTTATGGGCACATTCCTTGTGTGTGTGGGTGCCCTAAGTGGGAGACACCCCTGTATGGCAGGGTACTCTTGTGTGCATCAGCACTGTGCGTGGGCCAGCTCATCACATGGGTCAAGGAGGCCTGGGGTTTGAACCTTGGACTTCCCATATGGTAGGCAGATGCCCTATCCGCTTCCCCATATGGTGTTCTGAGGCATAAGTGGGCTAATGAATCTAAAGTTCTTCTAACTTAAGAAATATTTCTGATAAAGCACACACCACCAGACCAGGGACAGCAGCTAAACTCCTTTTAAAGAAGTTCATGAAGCAATAAGGAAGACAGGAAGGGGAGGAGACTGCCCAAGGCAACAAAGAGAACAAGAGAAACCAAAGGTCCAAAAACACCTGCTCTGGGACTGCAGGCATGGCCGAATAGTACTTACCCCTCAGACAGAGCCCAGATCACAGCCCAAGCATTTGGGCAAAGGGTGCTGATTACCAGGCTAGGCCTACAAGGACGTGCTGATGAACAAGATAAGCCGCTGACTCCCTTTTGTGTTGTGATGATGGGGAGAAGGGGCTGTGAATAAAGAGAGTTGCCAGCATCTCTCAAGTTGTCCCAATGTTGGGTCCACTTGGGAAAAACCTAGAAATGACTAAGGAACTAGTGAAGTGAGCCATCTATAGCCCTCGCAGGGTCGGGCATGGCCCGGAGGCTGAGGGTGCAGTGTCAGCAAAGTGGGAGCAGAGTTGGCCCTGGGTCACTCATGACCCTTATTTCTTCTTCATTCTTTGTTGACCCTGAGCCATGTTCCTTTCTCATAAGTGGGGAAGAGTGTGATCTTGTGACTGTACATGCAGGCCATTCTGGAAGATGCTGCTCTGCCTACCACCATTTGTTCTCCCTTTCCTTTATATTACCTAATCTTTATGTTGTTTGGAGCGGTTATGTGACAGACCAAGAACTACATTTCCCAGCCTACTTTGCAGCTCAGGCTGGCCATGTGATGTGTTCTGGCCAATTAGATCTTAAGTGAAGTCTATTGGGTATTCTGGAAAGCTTTTCTTTTTGGTTGTAAAGAAGAGGTTGAAAATCTTTTGTGTGTGTGTATGTGTATTTGTTTGTTTATTCGCTTATTCCTTTGTTGCTTCCTTAGCTGTTTCCTTTTTCTTCTTTCCTCCTAGAATGCAGATGTGCGGCCGAAAGTGCACAGCCATCTTGAAACTATGAGGTGACCATGCAGACCTGTTGTGAGAAAAAGCGAGGCTCTCCTGTTTGGCTAAACACACGGTAACTGCTTCTCTCTTACTTGCAGCTGAACGCAACCCCTACTGCTCCACTAACCCATATTTTAAGTGTGAGATTATGAGGCCAGAATTCTCTGAGGGGATGGTAGGAGCCAGGAAAGGGGGACCCATCCGTGGCCAACTGCCAGGTTCTCAGAGATGTCTGCAAGGGCTGGCCAAAGAAGTCAGATACAGCCTCCCATGCTTCTAGGGCTCCCCCAGTGTACACGCAGGTGGGAGTGGGCTGTCATGTGTTCTCTATCCACTGTCTGACTGCACTGTGAAGTGCAGGTAACAGCATCGCCCTGCCTGCTTCCTGTGCTTGTCACCTGTGAGGTAGAGCTGGGAGAGCGTAGGTGGAAATCTCCCGAAAAAGCGAGAGTGCTGCACCAAGTGCCTTTCTGTGCATACCAGGCACTTTGAAACGAGAAAGGCAGGAAACACAAATAACCAGAGCCTAAGAAAGAGGTGGATTTTGGACTGGAGGCCCTGGACACAGGGCACACAGCAGCCCAGCCAGCGGGCACTCAGGCCAGGACCGAGCTCAGGGGTGGGGAGGGCCGTGCGGGGCCTGGGTGCGTTCATGGTTGAAAGAATGGATTGGAAACCTGGTCGTTGCCTGGTGTGCATGACTGATGGCAGGAGGCAAGGGTGTGTGTGTGACAGAGAAAAAGGAGGGGGCTGAGACACGGAGGGAAGGAGGATGTGTGTGTTGATAGCGTCCTTCCTAAAGCTGTGTTGAAGAGTTAACCCCCTCTCATTTGGAAACAGGGTCATTTCAGAGGGAATTGGTTAAATTAAAGTGAGCTCATGCTGGAATAGGGCGGCCCTTAACCCCAAATTACTCGTGCCCTTATCAGAAGGGGAAAGAGACACAGGTAGACACACAGGGGAGAAGGCCGAGGCAAGCCTCAAGGCCAGGGGCAAACGCGGGAAACGGAAAGAGGCAGGAAGGCCCCTCCCCACGGTTGCAGATGGTGAGCCCTGATGTCAGACTTCCTGCCCCCAAGACGGGGCCCTGAGACCCCGTGCTTGTTCCTTCTGGGGGTGACAGGGCAAGGCAGGCGCTGGGTGGAGTTTTCTCCGCGGCCTACAGCTGAATTTCCCAAAGCTGCGGTACCCAGGCCTGGGGCCCCGGGGTGGAGCCCGGCCTTCGGTCCAGCCGGCCCCTTCCGCAGGTGCACCCGCCGGGGCGCCCCGGGCGCTTAGCGCCGCGCGGCGCAGGGAACTCGCTCCCCGGGAAGGAGGCGATTAGTTCCTGCCTCCTTCCTGCGGGAACGAATCCGGGCGCCCACGGCATCTGCCCCGCCTGTTCCTCCAGCTGGCCCCGGCGCCCCGTGCGCCCGTGCGGGCCCCGCGCCCTGCGCTCCCCGCTGCGCCCGCGGGAGGCTGCAGGGGAGGCTGCGGCAGGGCCGGGGGGGCGGTGGCGGGGGGCGCGCGGGGCCCGAGCGCCTCGGCGAAGTTCCCCTGCGGCGCCGGCAGCCGCGTCTGGAAGCTGCTCCGGAGCTGCGGGCGCATATGGACCGCTGACGGAGCAGCTGCCGGCGAGGACGCGGGAAGGAAGCCTTGAGGGCTAAACCCGCACGCCCGGTGTCCCCGCGCGGCGCCGCGGGCCCTCGCCCCGCATCGCTGGCCCTGCTCTCCATCCCGGGGCAAGGAAACCGGTCTAGACCTTTTGCGCTAAGGAGGCCATCATGACCTGATGAGCATCATCACAATAGCTACCATTTATTGAGCACTTGCTGTGTGCCTGCCAGTTCTGTCAACTATTGCATTATTGCCTTTACTCCTTCAAACAGCCCTTTGGCTAAAGGGCTGCCGTTATTCCCATTTTACAGATGAAATAACTGAGGGATTAGAGAGCTTAAGGTCCTCATGCTGATCACACAGCTAGCAAGCGAACCAGGTCTAACTCCAAGGTCTTGGCTGTCAGTCATCTTTGTGGTCTCCTGCCCCAAGCACTGTAAGCCTCAGATCCACTGTACTAAAAGGGATAAAGGAGATGCCCCGGGGGTGTAATTTACAAAGCGATGGCACCCTCTTTCTCTTATTTGGCCTTCAAAAAGAGGGAATAGTCACCTTGTGCTCAACTTCTGGATCAGGGCCTGTGACTGAGGCTTAAAGTGAATTAGATGAACAATCCTTGGATGAACCAATCAGGAAGCTACCTTTATGTTCCTTGTGCAGGTGAGAAAACAGGCTCCTGAAGAGTTTTGCCTAAGACCTGGTAATGAACTTGGCAGAGGGGAGACTTGAACTCTGATCTTTGGAGAGTGTCGGGTAAGTGGGGTGAGGTCGGCTGGAGTGGATGGGGGTGGAAGAATGGACCATTTGTGTGGTGGTTTTAGAATCACTGTTACCAATGGCTCCCCAGGCTGGAGAGCTGGGAGAATATTGCTTCAAAGAGCAGCTGGACTGAGCAAAAGATGTTCGTTGTTTTCTCTAGTTGACAGAGCTCTGTCTGTACCCTGGTGCCCGGCAGTCCGGGGAACTGTGGGTGGGCCACGCATTTCTCTCCACTTCGAGATGGAGCCGGCTCTCGGTGGGTATCAGCTTTCAGCGTGATGAATGGACCCTCGGTTTGTGTCTGCAGCTCTGGAAGGCCCAGATTCCCAATTGGGGTGACTGATTCCCCCGGAGATAATGGCATTTGCCAGAGATGAATGGCAAGCACGGACTTACGTGTTTAAAGGAAATGCTATCTGGGGTAAGGACAATTTTTTCAACAAACTTGTCTCTTCCTTTTAAGTTGAGGAAGGGCTGGGGCCTGGAGGAGGTCAAGTTCCTAAGGCAGGCCTCTGTTTGCCCAGCAGAGGATAGGGTGAAGATGCAGACCCTATTAGCCAAGGAAAAGCAGAATTTGCGTATGCTTCCTGGGGTGGAATTCAAGGATTCCTGAGTCCTGTTGAGCCTGAGGAATGGGTACAAGAACAGACACTGGCTACATCTGGATTATAAACATCTTTTTAAGGTCCACTGAGACCAGAGGCGCTTCTTCTCTACTTCTCTACCCTGTGAGGCCCAGGGTATCCTGAATGGAGTTCCTGCATGTGGGGAGAGAGGAGCCAGACTCTTGGGTCCTTTTTGGTTACACCCCTCTGTCCTTTCTGCCTCCTCTCTCCCCAGCCTCCTCTGATAGCCTCTCACCTTTGGGTGTTCCTCTGCCTCGAGTGCAAACCCCTCTTCTCTGCCCACCATTTTCTTTTTATCCTTAGAAGCCCAGTTCAAATCCCCCCTCTTGTAGGAAGCCTCCCCTGCTCACTTCCTGCCCTGGAGGCCCACAGCGCGTCACATGTCATTGCCCATTTGTTTCCAGGGGCTGCCTGCCACGCTCCCTTCCAGAGGTGCATGGGCCTGGGAGAGCCCGGTGCAGCGGAACTGAGGGTGTGAGCTGTCGGCAGCCGCAGGCTGGTCCACTGTGTGTTGTTGCTTTTGTCCAAAGCCCCCGGGGGGGCTGCATGAAGCCAGTGGGGAGCAATTGGAGGACTTGTGAGGCGGGCAGATCCATCCGGGGATGGGGCCCATCCTGCCTTGCTGTCCCAGCAGAAACCGAGAAACTGCCCCCAGAAAACGTCCCAGGCCAAACCTGGCCCCTGGGAGAGGGGGGGCTGGGTGGAGACAGGGGGTCCCACGCCCTCAGCCCGTCCCAGGCTTGTCCGTGGCACCAAGTCTGACCTGCGGAGTCCCTGCTCGTTGTCCGGCTCTGTGTTTATTTTACTTCTCTGTTCCAGTACATCTAACGTAGAACAAAGCACCCGGATCTTACCTGCAGGCCTGGTGATGATTTTCTGAGTGTACATACCCAAGCAACACCCCCTGATCAAGATACAGAGGGAGATGAGCTCTTCAGAGCTGCCACATGCTTATAAACTGTAAAGCGCTGCCCGAGGGAGGCTGGTTTTGAACACTACCAGGAGGTGGAGCCTCTTTCCCACTCAATTCCTCTCCTCCTCCAACTTCCAGGCTTCTAGAAATCTGGAGCGCCTCTTGCCCCCACACAGGCAGATGGTTGCTGGGGCCGGGACTTGGGTCCCCCAGCCCGGGCAGAGAGGCCGCTGAGGCGCAGAGGCACAAGGCGGGGCCAGTACAACCTGGTTCAAAAGCGGCGTCCTGTGTTCCCGGCCCTGGGCGGAGGAGGTGAGATGGAGCCGCCAGGCTGGGCCCTCGGAGGGCCTCGCAGACTACTGGGCCCTGGGCACATTGGGACATGGCCGTGACCGGAGGGCCTGGCCCCAAGGGCCCTCTGTCCCCTGGGGCTCTTCCCCCGCTTCCCAGACACCTGTCCAGGCACTGACCACATCCCTGCCCCGGCTTCTCCATTCGCCTGCTGGGCGCTCTGCTCCATGCCTGCCCACCTCCTCCCCCTGCCCCTGTGTCATCACCACCCCCCGTCACCCCATCAAGGCCGCGGCTGAGCGTCAGTTTTGCCTCGTCAGGGTCTCCTTCTCGCCCATCGCCTTCGCTGCCACCCCCGGCAGCCCTGCTTCCGCTGGGGCCTAACTGGCTCCCCGCTTCCCTACCAAGTCTTACCCAACCTCCAAGACCGGGGAAGTGCCTCTGCTTCTAGAAGCTCCTGACGCGTCAGTGGCCCCCTCCTCTGCCTCTCCTCCACGGCCCCCTTCACCGGGGCCTCTGCCAGGGCCCTGGCACTGTACCCGGCTCACATCCGTGTCTCGGGGTCTCCAGGTGCCTGGCATGGGGTCCCAGCTGGGGTGCCGAATGCTGTGAAGTAAAAGCAGCCCGAGCTGTTAACCGCACATCCAGAAAGCCAGACCTTTTCCCAGGGGCCAGGATATGCTCATCGGGTAGGGGCGTGGAGAACCTTCTCTCCTCCTCTCCCCCCTGACCCTTTTGCTTAACCGGCACAGGCCGGTGCCTGCCACCTCCCACCAGGGCACACCGAAGGTGCTGTGTCTGTCTAGAGAAACTTCGTCGTAATTACCGACCTGCTTGAAAGTACAAACCACGTAATTTGCCTTTAAGTGGTCTTAAGTTAATATAAATAATGAAGTATGCTCAGAATACTCAAGTTCTGGTACATCCAATTGAACACAATTAAAATTAAGATGGCTTTATTAGTATCATGACTATTATTGATTAAAACAGCAATGATAAATAAGGAGAAATGTTAAGTACAACAGGCAGTAGGTAACATTTCTTCAAAGTAATCGTTTTGCTGTGACTCCCCAATTATTAGTACATTTCATGTGTTATTCAGTGCCGTTAATGACCCACTTTACTTCTGGGACGGCACTGGGGAAAAATCACTTTCCACCTGGAGTCTTGGTTGTTTGCGAAGAGGCTTGGGCAAAACCACTCCCTTGCCGGAGATGTGGACCCAGGAGCTCTGTTAGAGGTTGCAGGGGCCTGGGTGGGTGGGGGAGAAGGAACCCCCCAGCTTCCAAGTTCTCGGACTCAGAATCAGCTGCTTCTGCAGCCATGGGAGGCAGGCTCGGCAGGCTGCGCGCGCTTCAGAATACCTGGCCTGAGTCTTGACTCGGTTGCCTGGTTCTTGCACCCTGAGTTAGACCCCGGCCCCTCCCAGAGGGTCCCTCTTCTCATCTCTAAAAGGGGAACAGTCCCACCTGCCACAAGATCTGTCTGTGAAGAGGATCTCTTTGCTGCAGGGGTGAGGGCCCGCCGCGATGGCTTGTCAGGACCCCCAGGCTCTCGCCCAGGTGGACCTGCCGCTGGTTGCCCGTCACCCCACCCCTGGGAGCGGGCTGGGTGCCTTCCCGCGGGGCGCACAGGGACGGCCTCAGGCCCGCCCCGCCGCCCGCACTTTGATCCGCACGCGTGACCCAGGTTCCCCAGTCCCGTAACCTGCTCTGTCCTCCTTGCTGGGAAGAGCGTCCGACGTGGTTGATGATGCAGCAGCCCCTGCTGGGCCCTTTGGCAAAGCTCTTGCCTGCCCAGTTCCTTCTAGGTCTGCGCCACCGTCTGTTAGGGGTCGACTGTGTCACCGGAAAGATCTGTTCCCAGTACCTGTGCAGGTGACCTTATTTGGAAATGGGGTCCACTTGGAAGTGGGCCCCATCTGGGGAAGGAGAGGTCCTGCCAGGGTCCAGGATGACCGGTGTGCTTAAAAGAAGGGTCATTTGGACACAGACTGAGAGAGAGCGAGAGAGAGCACCCGGTGACTGGACAGGGACGGGAGCCAGGTGCAGACAGCCACGGAACGCCTGGGGCCGCCCGGAGCTGGAGGAGGTCAGGAAGGAGTCCCCCTAAGGTTCGGAGGACGCCTGAGTTTGGACTTCTGCCCTCCGGAACTGGGAGACAGGACATTTCTGCTGTTTTAAGTCACCCAGTCGTGGCCCTTTGTTACAGCTGCCCAGGAAGCTGAGACAAAACCTGCTAGGTAAAGAAGGTTTCGTTCCTCACTTTAAAAGCCAGGACCCTGGGGTCTGGAAAGGGGAAGCGCCTTGCTCAGGGTCAGAGAGCTAAGAAGCGGTGCCTTGGGAACTTGAACTCGGATGCTTCCGCTAGAGCTCTCTGCTTCTCTCGCATCCCTGCGTAATTGCCACATCTCCTTATCCCCGGCTCCCAGCCCTTCCCAAAGCCGAGGGTTCACTGTATTGTTTCGCAAAGCTAATTGCTAGTTTTTACATAAAGGCTTTATTTTATGAGCTCCAAATTAGATTTTATTAAGCTCACACATATGATTTTCCTTGTTTTTATTAAAATTAAGTTCACTCATTTGCCACTTGCAAGAGAGTTTGAAATTAGGATCGCTTTGTATCCACGGAAACACAGGGAGAATTTATATGTGATCAGACTTTTACCCACAGAATGGGGAAAAAGGCAGCTGGTAATTAGGTGCGTAATTCCTCGGCGAGCTCCTGGAACACAGGGGCCCCTCCCTCCTGCGTGCGGCTGACAGTGTAGACAGCTCTTTCCGGCCTCAGCCTGGAGCAGGGAAGGGCTGGTGGGGTGGTGGGGTAATAGCCGCTCGTACCAGGTCCAGCTCTGCCCCTGACTTGTTCTGTGGGTTTGGGCAAAGCCCTTTTGTTCTGAACCCCACTTTCCCCATCTGTAAAAAGAGGGGTGGGGGTGGGGGTTAAGGACATCAGGCTTGGCAAAAAGATTTCATCCCACAGGTCAATTCTCTTTATTCCTATGCAGCGGCCCTGTGATGGGAAGGGTATTAATGTCTTACCTGGACTCAGCGGAAAAATGCGTCTTGACTGACTCATTCAGCAACTATTAACTGAACACCTAGTATAGACCAGGGCTCTTCTGGACACTGGGATGGATGAACAAACCAGAAGCAGCTTCTGTTCTCAAGAAACAATGGGAGACTCTTGATCTAGAGATGGAGAGGACATCATCCCAGGGTTCACAGAATGGAGGAATAAAATATGGACTAGAATGGACTTACTGATATTTTGCTATAAAACTCTTGTGACGAGGAATAGTTGAAATTGTAGCATCAAAGTGGAGAAAGTGGCCACAGTAGTTGCTGAGGGCAGGGAGAAGGAAGAAGAGATGTGATGTGAGGGCATTTTGGGGACTTTGAATTGTCCTAAATGATATAGCAGGGTCAGATGCTGGACTTTATATATCTTGCCTTAACCCACTGAATGGACTGGGGGAGAGTGCGAACTACAGGGTAAACTATTATCTATGTAGGGCAGCAGTGCCCCAAAATGTGTTCACCGAGTGCAATGAGTGTGCCACAGTGATGAGGGAGGTTGCTGGTGTGGGAGGATTGGGGGGGTGGGAGGTGGGGGGTATACAGGAACCTCATATTTTTTAATGTAACTTTTTTGTGTGATGTATGTATCTTCAAAAAACACAATTTACAAAAATGATGTGGTGGGGGGTGGGGAGTGGGTTATATGGGAACCTCTTATGTTTTTTGTTTTTTAATGTAACATTCCTTGTGATCTATTAACTTTAATTAAAAAAAAAAAAAAGGAAACAATGGGAGAAAACAAGAAGAGCCAAAACACATGAGTAAGTGAATTACATAAAAACAAGATGATAAGACAGAAGGTGAAACAGAGAAGGACTGCTGTTTCAGACTGGAGGGTCACAAAGCCACTCTGAGGGGGTGGTGTTTGAGCTGAGACCTGCATGACCAAAAAGAGCCAGGCATGAGGACATCTGACTGCAGATCATTTCAGACCAGCAAATATCCTTTGCAGCACAAAGCAGGCTGGCACTTGGTGTGTTCCAGGAATAGAGACAAGGCCAGTGGGGCAGATGAGAGAAATGGGTGATTGATGAGTTTTGTCTGCTGGTGGCATGGGAAGGGAGCACAGTGGTGTGTGTGTCCCCTAGTTCCTGCACTAAACTATCTTAGCAGTGGTATTCTAGGATCCTGCTGGCGAAAGTCCCTTCCTGGTTTAGGGTTTAGCTCCCAGAGGGGGGCTGTGTTACATTCATTTGGGTGGATAGAGAAGCAGTGGCATTTGAACGGAGCCTTGAAGGATGCTTACTTCCATACCAAAGGAAGAGCCTCTCCTTGGCATCTGGGCTTGTCTTGCAGCGCCTGAGATATACTTCTCCTCTAGTGGTTTAGGTGAGGTAAGGAGGTAGCTCTGTGGAATGGGAGAACCTGGGCTAGAGCCTGCTCTCTGCTGCTGTAGCTGGACTAAGCCAGCTCATTGATTTCTCTGAGCCCACGGTTCCCTCCCTGGTCTTTAAAATGGAGCAGTAATGAAACTTACCTCTCAGAGTTTTGTGGGAATTAAAATAAAAAAGGATCCTGCACAGGATTTTATAAAATGTGATACCAGTGTTTTAATGTTTATAATTTATTTATTAGGCAGGTATAACACAATACGTGTGGTATAAAATACTATTACCAGGAAATTGAATTTTTGTTTTGATTAGGATGACTCCTGACACCCATCCCTCAGGAGAATTTGATGGATTTTCTTGGGTATAAATCTTCACAGCATTTATGAAAAGCAATTAGCGATATGCTACAATGCCCCCCCCCCCCAATTTGTTTCTTTTTACCCAGGAATTCTAGTTCTAAGAATTGAATAAAAAGAAATCAAGAGACTTCTGCTTCTGTCTACGATGGCGTAGCTTATAGCAGCCTCCTGCTCCTGCTAAGTACAACTGGAAATGCTAAATGAAATACAAAAGAGAAGCTATATATTCAATCAGTAGAATAATATATTGCCATGTAAATGAGTGATCTATTGCTACAAACAAAAACATGGATGAAGCTCATAAATATAATGTTGAGCAAAAGAGACCAGATGGAAAATTATACAAATTCTACTTTGTATAAAAAGTTTTATATAAAATTCAACCAACTGGTAATAAAAGTTCCCCTGGGAGCAGAGGGGGCAGGTTATGGGTCCTAGTGACCCGAAGGTGAATGAGAAGGGCTGGGGTTCTGGTAATTTTCTGCTTTTTTCATCAGTCCACTTCCGATTTGTGCACTTTCCTGTATGCGTGGAGCATTCTACTTAAAGCTTATCTGGATAAAAAAAGGAAATAATTGGGTATACGCACAAAGATGTGTGAATAAAGATATTTCTTGCCGCATCACATGTGATAGTGAAAAAAAAAAATAACCTAACAGCCCCCAAATGGGAAATATTTAAATAAAATATGGTGTACACAGATGATGGAAAATGAGAGTCTTTAAAACGATGTTTTAGAAGGCTTTTAACCATGTGGGAAGATTTTAATGCTGCAGGGTTAGTTGAATAAAGAATTGTGAACACTGTGTGCAGAATTTGAGATCTCGGGTTAATCCTAAAACCTGTTTGGCTCCGCGGGATGGAGGGGGTAGGAGAGGCCCCTCTCTTTCTAGGCTCACCCCTCGCTTCTGACTCCTCCCCCCTCTCCCCGGGGCTGCAGGTGAGCAAATGGAATTCCCCAGGAGAGGAAACAATTGCAAGGGTCGGCTCAATATCTGCTCTTCCTACCCTCAGGGGAAGTGGAACAAACCTCATTTCCTGCCCTTGCTTTGCATGGCTCTCATCTCTCTAAGAGCCCCACAGGCTTCCACCGGCACCTGTAAGTCTCTGCCATCTTGTGGGAACCCCACCCAGGTGCTTGCTCGCCAGGAATCAGGGGCATCTCCTCAGCAGGACATAGCTTCAGTTCTCTGGTGTAGATGGCACCCAGCATCCTCTCACGGAACACCTCTCTCCCAGTTGTCAGAGGCAGTATGGATGAGAAGAGGGACATTTTCCTCCTTGCCCTGCAGTTTTCAAAACTCATGCCGCTCACTGTTGTGAATGCTTCCCACGAAGAGCAGTGTTAGTAACCCTTTTTGTCCCTCTTCCCACTTTGCCATCCACCCCACCCCCAGGTCAGTCTCCTTGGATTCAATATGGCGGGCGAATTGGTCCCCGAAGATCTGGCGGGGACTCTGTAATCACTACGTGCCAGAGCCTGATGAATCCTTCTCCTCCTCCATCTCCCAAGAGGATGGGATGGGAGGGTAATGAGTTTTTATTACTTTTATAACTGGAAAAAAAAAGTGTTAAATAATGTTCTCTATATCCATTAGTACTCTAAGTTGGTGCTTCTCAAATTTTAATGTGCCATGCCAATGAAGCACTTGGGGATCTTGTTAAAACACATTGGTTTGTTCCGTGGCCACAGAAAGCTAATACCTTCCCCAAATAGATACAGCAGGTTGCCCTCACAAAGGGACTTAGACTGGAGTTACAAGACCAGGACTCTGGCCCCAGAAGTGCCAGTGACTGAGTTTCCCCCAAAGGGTGGCATTTAGTATAAATTGTCGATAAGGGTAATGGTTTTCATGCTTCCGTGAAAGTCTTGCCGTGATGCTTGGGAGGGCTCGGCCAGGAGTCTTGGTTGGAGGCAGGAGGGCAGCTTACAGGGGCCTGTAAAGGGGATTTGAGCATCAGACAGGAAGAAGCTTGGAAGCCTTGGTATATCCTGATCACAGTGAGTCTCAGCTAGCTCTACTTTCCAATAAAAAGTATACATTAAGTCTTGGAAAGGTAAGCAGGAGAATATTGAAGCTCCACGTGTGAATCGGCGGGTTTACTACTTGAAATCATAGACTCAACAATGCCAGTGAAGCAGGCTAGTAAGATAGGGAATCAGTAAACAGATCTGGAACCTGGCAGAGAGTCCACGTGGACATCAGTAACCCCGAGATGGCTGCGGGAAGACCCCCACCCCCAAAACTCTGCCATCCAGAACAAAGACTTCTTCTGGAAGCCGGGAGGAGCCCTGGGTGTTCCCCAAGGACTTTATCATTGGGTCCTCACAGGGAATTGATGGGTGAGGTAATCAAAACAGCAAACAGCTGGAACCCCTCCCCTGCCATCAGCAAAGGGGTGGAATGATTAACAGCTCAAAAAGCCAAGCAGGCCTGAATGAGCGCTCTCACTCTCAGCTCTCTTGCCTCTGGACCCGTTTCTGCCCTCTGTGCCCTGCTTGCTCTCTCCATTTTTCCTCTGCCATGTGCCATGCGAGTAAAAAGCTGGGTATTTATAACCTATAATGAGGAATTGTGGCCTGTAAATCAGCCCTCTATCACTTTTCAACCCCTTCCTCTCTATCTGGGACCCTGCTCTGTTATTTCCTCTCATTTCTCTTCCCTTCCTACCTGAGTAAATTACTGGCCTAACTCACCCGAAGTGCTCTTGAAATTCATTTCTGCAGCAAAGCCAAGAACCTAGATAAAATCCAGTAACACTGGGTGGAAAGAACATGAGAAGGCCTCTAGTTCCACCTGCTTAAGGGGGTATCAGCAGAGCCCTCGCGCCATGATCCAGGGCCCCCAAATTCAGAGGGAAGCAGAGCTCTTGGGGAGTGAGCCCTGACGGATGGCTGAGGGAAGGCTGTGGCCGACTGCCTCAGAGCAGACATACCTAGGAGCAGGGACGGAAGGTCTGATTTGGTGGGAATTCCCTTACGTGAGTGAAAATCTGCCTCGCCGTGGCCCTCACCCTCTGACCTAAGGCTTAAAGAAGGTATTTCCAAACTTTATTTAGACTCCAACCCCACCCAACCCCACTCAAAACGATTCCCAGTCCACCTTTTTGAGATTTGGATTCCATGGGGCTGGAAGGGACTTGGAAATTTTTGTTTGCTTGTTTGTTTTTTTTACATTGTTATGCTTATCCTTCCAGGCATATGAGGTCATGGAAGGAAGTATTTGGATACCAAGGTTCATTCCTTTGGCCCAAGTGAAGAGTCCATTACTAAAAGTGTCAGATACAGCTGGCTTCTTTATCTGATATTTACCATATGAACTCCTAGGTCACATTTTTTTTTCCATCTGAACTTGAATATATATATAAAAATATATATTATTTTTATTACATATATAAATTTCTTTTGAAGAAATTTGAAAATGCCTTTTTTCCCCTGTGATTGTGAGAAAGATAAGTGAGGCTGTTTTAAGGCAGATAAAACTGAACAAGGGATCGACAAAGGAAACTGTGCAAATAACCCACCGTTATGGTTGTGCGTAATAGCAAAACTGAAGCCAGTGTCCGGTCTGGAAGTTAGTGCACTGGCTTTCATTTTAAATGTTTGTCAAAATCTAGGAAGAACCACACACCCTGCAATCTAGTACTTGTCCTCCTAGAATTTTAAAGAAAATAAATTTAATAAAAAATGAGGGGTCTTACGCCTGAAGATACTCATAGAGGCACTATATAATTTTAATAGAATTATGAAATGAATTCAATGTCCAATAGGCTATTAAGTAAATTAAGGCATAATCATGGAATGAGAAATCAAGCTGCTATTAAAACGATCAGATGATCTATATATCTGCATCCACAAATGCTTAAGACATACGCTGATGGATTTATAATTTTGAGGGGTATATGGCTGAGTATTAGAAGAGAACATGGGGAGTGTGTACTTTAGTTAAACAACTGTTTGCTTCATAGATACATATATTAAAAATGGTGTCAGTATAATATTATAGACAACAAACTCAATGGAAAATTCCCGTCTGAAGAAATGGAGGGGTCAGGGCTTTGATAAATTCCCATCGAAACCAAGGTCTCCCCTTTCACAGAACCCTGAGAACTTTGAGGTGTGGAGGAAGGGCTCTGATGGCCAGCTGGTCAACCTCCCGAGCATTGTAAGGTGGTTTATTTTAGCAAGCTTGACAGATGATACCCTGGGCGCGCCTTGAGTTATGCAACTGGTAAACACACTGAGAAGTTTTCTTCAAAGTTCTTGGCCACCTTGGAGGGAGGGGGGAGGTTTGCAATGTGGATCGTGGTGGGGAGAGGCAGATGCTCCAAAGCGCAACTACAAAAGCCAGACTTCCCATCCCAAATTTTGTTTGTTCAGACCAAAATTCTTTTGTTCAGAGCAGATTGGCACCAACTTCTCAAAATTTGCATCTTAGAACAAAGATTCCTGTTGGAGTAATGACAATGAGAATAGCACAGCTTGGTTCTCCAAGGTGCCTCCTGCCCCCTTTGCCACCCACTCCACGTCTCTATTCTAATCTGGAAGGGGCAGAGAGGCCCACTGAGTCTGCTTAGAAACCGTTTATTGGGTGAGGGGCTACCTCCTTCGAGAGAGGCCTCAGGGGTTGAGGGACTTGCTCCAGGGCAGGGATGTTGACAGAGCTAGCTGGCCAGGGGACCAGCCAGGGGTCTCATGTTTGCTCCTTTCTGGGTTAGGGACCACGTTCCTGAGCATCAAGTTCCTGGAATAAAGTCTAGATAAACGGAGGATTACCGATTATTTTGAGATGAGCTGGATTTATGCAGAAACAGAAAGTCCGTGCTCATTCTCGGGTCTGCCTCTTGGTAGCCGAGGGCCTTTGGAGCAATCACGCCCCATTTCTGCAGCTCCGCTTCCTTCCTTATGAACTGGGCTCATAATCCCTGTTTTGGACAACACACAGGGATACTGTAGGGACTAACTGAATACTAGATTGGGAGGATTTGATGGTGGCAGGTATTAAGCATCCCGCTAATTGTTTTGCTAATTGCTGATGGTAGTTGTGCTGGTTTCCTAGGGCTGCTGGAACACAGTAACCACAAATTGGGTGGCTTAAGACAACGGAAATGTATCCTCTCCCAGGCTGGAGCCCAGAAAAACAAAATCCGACATGTCGGAAGGGGTGCTTCCTTCTGACGCCCCTGAGGGAGAACGCTCCCAGGCCCCCACCGCCCTTTTGGTGATTGCCGGCCACCCTTGGGTCCCTTGGCTCTCAGATGACGGCCTTCCTCTGTCCAAAATTCCATCTTCTAATGAGGCTGCCAGTCTTGAGATTGGTGTGGCTTCATCTTAATTTGATCACATCCGCAAAGACCCTATTTCCAAGCAGGGACGGGATTAGGGCTTCATACAATTTTGGGGGACACAGCTCAACCCACACCACCCCCTTCCTCCCTTCCTTCTTTTCCCGGGTCTGAATCTCAAAGCCAAGGACCTGAAACTCGAGTGGATCTGCTCTTCTCCGCTCTTTCCCCTGCGTCCCCTCCTTCAGCTAAAAGGTACAGTAATGGCAGAGAAACGAGTGTTCCAAGGCATTCTTCATTACTTAAATCATAGGAGAATCCAATTCTTTTGCCAAAGAGCTAAACAATGCAGACATGAGGTATGAAAAGAGGAAGCCTGGGGTACCTTCTCATCCGCTATGCACATACTCATAATAATCAACATTTTGCTTTTTAGAAATGAAAAAAATTAATTTATTGAGGTGAAATTCACATAAGACAAAATGAACCATTTTAACTGAATAATTCAGTGGCGTGGAGCACATTCACGATGCTGTGCAACTTCCACCTCTATCTGGTTCCAAAATATTTCCACCACCCCAAAGGGAGACCCCGTACTCATTAAGCAGTTTCTTTCCATTCCTTACTCTTCCTGACAACCACCAATTTTCACTGTCTCTCTGGATTTACCTCCTCTGGATATTTCATGTAAATTAAATCATATAGTAAATGACACTTTGTGCCTGCCTGCCTTTTACGTAGCATCAGGTTTGAAGGCTCATCTTCGATGTAGCATGAATTAGGACGTCATTCCTTTTCATGGCTGAATAATACTCCATTATATGGATAGATATGCCACAATTAATCTCCGCATTTATCTGGTGATGAATGTGTGGGCTGCTTCCAATTCATGCCTTGTTTTGCTGCTTGCTTTTCTCACCGAGTAATCTGTTTTGGAGTGCTTCCTATTGCTGTATGTCTAATCTCTGTACTTTGTAAGGAATGGATATGCCCTAATTTACTTAACTATTTTCTTCTCTACTGATAGTAAATTAGAAAGTTTTCATTTTTTTTACTATTAGACACAATATTGTGATGAACATTCTTGGGTACATGTACATAAGCATGCACTCATTTTGCAGCAATCAAGTATTTAAGAATATGTTCTAGTTGTGGAATTGCTGGATGAGAATGTTTCTCCATATCTTTGTCAATGCTTGGTACCTATCTTCTGTACTTTTTGCTAAACAACTTAATTTTCTTTTCCTTCACTAATTGTGAAATGCAGCTTTGTGTGTTTTTTCATTGTGTGTATATTTTCTGGAAATTGACTGTTTATGTTCTTTACAATAGAAATTGAGTTGTCTTTTACTTATTGCTTTGTTAGAAACTCCTGATATGTTCTGGATATTAATCTTTGCTTGTTTTTTATATTGCAAAAATTTTTACCCACTCTTTTTTTCACTACTAATTTTTTTTTGTTAAAGTTGTAGGTTAACAGAAAGATCATTCATAAAATATGTAGAATAGAGTTCCCACTTATCACCCTGTTATTAATACCTTGTATTAGTTTCACTCAGTCTTTTAACCTGGTTGTCTTTTAACCTGGTTTGTGGTGAATTTTAGATTTTTTAAGATATATCTGGGAAGCTTTTCCTTTATGGTTTCTAGATCTTGTCTCTTTCATAGGAAGGCCTTCCAAACCTAAGTCCATAAAAATATTCACCTATATTTTCTTCTAATATTTTTATATCTTTGCTCTTTAGTTCATCTGAAAGTTATCTTCTGTGGATGGATGCTGTAAATTAGGGATCTACTTTAAGTTTTTCCCCAAATAGATAGCTAATTGGTCCAGTTCCATTTGTGGATTAGCTCATTGTTTCTCTACTAATTTAAAACACTGCATTTATTGTATACTTACTTTTCATATATACTTGGGTTTGTTTCCATGTTTTTTATTCTATTCCATTGATCTATTTGTTAATATCTGTGCCAAAACTAGACTGTTTTAATTATTTTAGCTTAGAGTGTGCTTTGACATTTGGGAGGATAAGACCTGAAAAAAAAAATGCTGTTGAATTTAGACAGGAATTGTGTTGATAGATAAATATGGGGGATATCAGTGTATTTTCAACACTGTCTTCCCAACCAGAAATACAGTTTATCACTTCCTTTTTTGAGGTTTTCATGTTATTCAGTAAAGTTTTTTAGTTGTCTTATCTTCAAAAAGATCTTTTATTATATTTATCTTCTAGGTATGCTATGCTATTTGTTGTTTGTAAATTCAATCCTTAAAAAATTATCAGTTAGTACTGGTATATAGGAAAACTGTTGAATCATTTATACCAATGTTGTCCCTAGCCATAGTTATAAACGTTCTTACTAGTTCTAACAGCTTATAGTTGATCCCTTAGATGTTTTAGATGGGCAATCTTGTTGTCTGCAAACAGCGACGGTTTTCTTTTTTCCTCTCCCATCTTTCTCTATTTTTCTTGTCTCACCGCCCTGCAGGACAGTGACGTTCTGTGTGAATGACAGCAGTCCAGGCTGTGTTACCCCTACCTTCAGTGGGAAAGCTTCGAAGATTTCGTCACTAAGTATTTACTGCTGCGGACTTCTGGTAGTATCCTTTCGGATGTTGGGGGCATTTTCAGCTATTCTTGACTTACTGAGATTTGAAAAAAATTAATTCTGAATATTGAATTTTATTGAATTGCCTTTTTGTACGTATTAAGATAATATTGCTTGGTCTCTAAACGTGGCGAGTTACAGAACTAACTTCTCTAATGGTGAGTTATCCTTTCCTCCTTGGATAAAACTGTGTTCTCTCAACACCTCTTGGGTTTGATTGGTTCATATTTAAAATTCGGGATGTTTGCATCTATGTTCCTAAGTGGCAATCGACCACACTTTCCTCTGAGTCTTTCCCCACAGCCGGCAGAGGCCAGGAAGGCGTCCCCCGCGCCTTCAGCGGAAGTGCGGCCCGGCGGATGCCTGACTAGAGCAGGGCCCCGCCCTCGCCGGACTGGAGGCGGCCCGCCCACGCCTGACTGGAGTGCAGCCTCACCGACGCCGGATTGGAGCGTGACCCTGCCCACACCTGATTGGAGCACGGCCCTGCCCACATCTGACTGGAGCACCGCCCTATCCACACCTGATTGGAGCACGGTCCTGCCCACATCTGATTGGAGCACGGCCCGGCCCACACCTGATTGGAGCACGGCCCCGCCCACATCTGATTGGAGCACAGCCCTACCAACATCTGATTGGAGCGTGACCCCGCCCACATCTGATTGGAGCACAGCCCTGCCAACATCTGATTGGAGCGTGACCCTGCCCACACCTGATTGGAGCACAGCCCTACCAACACCTGATTGGAGCGTGACCCTGCCCACACCTGATTGGAGCACGGCCCTGCCCACATCTGACTGGAGCACCGCCCTATCCACACCTGATTGGAGCACGGCCCTGCCCACATCTGATTGGAGCACGGCCCTGCCCACATCTGATTGGAGCATGGCCCTGCCCACACCTGACTGGAGCGCGGCCCCGCCGACGCCTGGTTGCAGGCTCTGGTCCCAGCATCGAGAGAGAGCAAACTTCCGTTGTTTTAAGGCACCCACGTCGTGGTACTTTGTTCCGGAGGCTCAGGAAACGAAGTGGCCTCCTGTCCTTCTGTAGAAGCCTTGTCCCAGGTCACGAGCAGAGGCGCAGGAAATACTCATCGGATGAACGAGCAATCTTTTCCTTTTCAGACCAGACGCCTGGAACGGAGCCGTCCTAGTCTCTTCCGGTTTGAACAGTGTTTTGGTTTTGTCTTCTCCACGCAGGTAGAGGACTCTCACAGTTCAGAGTCAGTGTGCATTTGTAGAATGGGGATCAGAAAGGCACCCACCTCCTGGAGTTTTTAAGAGCACTAACAGAGAAATGCATGTAACGTCCTTAGCTCAGCGCCTGGCACGTGGGTGGTGGGTGCTCAGCAGATGCTGGTGATTCCGTGGCTGCTGTCATGAGGTTCCAGCCCGGCCCCCCTCTCACAAGACTGGGAGGGCTGCGTGGAGCACCCGGTTCGCCTCTTTTCTCCTCTCTGTCAAATGCGGGCCGTCATCCTGCTCTGCTTACATCTCGCGATGAGCCTCACTCGAGAGTATGGCATAGGAAAATGATAAATCTTCCGTGAATGAGTCTTTCCTGCCACATCCAAGAAAGAGCCCATTTAAAGGAACCAGGAGGCAGCGCTTGCCCGTGGGCCATGCTGGGCAGACCTGGGCTCAAATCCTGACTCTGCCTTTGACCAGCTGTGTGGCTTTGGGCAAATTGTAAGCCCCTCTGATCTTTATTTTGGTTTTCATTGCTGTCCACTCTGTAAAACGGGATAAAAACACCCACTCCCCTGGGATACCATGGGAATGAATGAAAGTGGCAATGTACAAGTCCCAGTTAACATTTTTCATAAAAGTGGGCATTGAATAAGTGCTAGCTATCGATATATATTTGTCTGTGGAAGGGATTCACAAGCCATGATTGAGAGCATTCTCTCTCCAATTTTCCATCATCAAAATAATCACAGTTCGCACATCTTCACTGGCAGATTTCACAGCTCGTGGAGTCAGGAAAAGTTATTTATTGGAATAACAAATTCTCTGCCCAATTTCCCAACCTGCACCCTTAGTAGGGATGACTGGGGATCTAGTGTAGGGTGGATGGCGGAAGGCGTGGCGACGCTTGTAATAGAGCGAGGTGTGCGGGCACTCTGTGCTCCGGGCACAATGTTAGAAGCTCACACGCATGGCTGCGCCCGTCTTCATCTTACAGGTAAGGAAGCAGAGGCCCAGAGAGGCGAGGTAACTGCCCAAGGCCACACAGCTAGTCAGGGCAGAGACCGGATCTGGGCCAACAGCCAGACTTTGGAGTTCTGTGTCCTGGATGAGACCTGACCAGAGGCACCTGCGCGTAGCAGCTTCCTCTCAAAGCTTGTAGCCTCTCTGAGAGAGGAAACCCTGTCCCCTCCAGCCCTCTGATGTGTCCCATTTCCTAGGTAGAGCTTACTGGCTCATAGTAAAAGCCTGGCAAAGGCTCTTTTGAACGAATGTCTTGTTTCCGGCGGCTGCTGTGACAGAGCACTGCAAGCTATGTGGCTTTAAACATAGAAGTGTATTCCTTCATTGTTCTGGAGGCCAGAAGGTGGAAATCAAGGTTCCACAGAACCGTGCTTCCTTTGAAGGCCCATCCTTGCCTCTTTCCTGGCTTCTGGCTGTGGCTTGCCATCCATCCATGGCATTCTCTGCCTCAGTTGTCACACAGCCTTCTCCTTCTAGCTGTGCCATCTCTTGCTGTCTTGTAAGCCCGCCAGTCTTATAAGACTACAGCTGTAGGTAGCCTTCTTCTGAAGACTCCCATGGGTAAGATGACCAGGGTATGCTGGGAAGATCACTGAAAGCATGATGGCATTCACTTTTAGGCTGGAACTCAACAGGAGGCTCAAACCTTAGCCCCTGCTTGTGGCCTATGCTTCCTTCCATGAGCTACATTAATACATGTGGCAGGCTGGCTAGCGGCTCGCCCAACCTAAATGACATATTCCAGCTTCCTCTGCAGTTAGGTGGGCCATGAATCTGAATTTCACCCATGGAATGCAAGGGGAATGATGTGTGTTGCTTCTGGCTGAGGTGGTTAAGATGTACATGTTTCTTTTTCCCACCTGTTGGTTGAAATGCAGAGGTCCCTAAAGCCCTCTGGACAGATGAGGACAGAGCCACAATGTGGAAGGAGCCTGGGCCCTGCCAACCAGGGATACTTGCATTGGCTGATTAGCGACAGATAGCCTTTCATTGTGTTGAGTCACTGAAATTTGGGGATTTGTTAAGTTGGTTCCTTTTTTTATTGCTATACTTGTTGTTTTGGGTTGAATTCTGTCCCCAGAAGGATACGTCCAAGACCCAACCCTGGTCCTGTGGATGTGGCCTTATGATCAGTTAAAGATGAGGCCAAACTGGATTAGGGTAGACCCTAACTGATACAACTGGTGTCCTTCTAAGAAGAGGGAAGTCAGGACACAGAGACAGACAGACAAAGGAGAGAGGGCCATCCGTAGATGGAGGCAGAGGCTGGAGTGACACATCTATACGCCAAGGAAGGTCAGTAATTGCTGCAGACCCCAGAAGCTGAAGGAGGCCAGGGAGGATTCTCCCTTCCAGATTTCAGAGGGGCCGTGGCCCTGCCAACACCTTGATTTTAGACTTCTAGCCTCTACTATGATAAATAATAAGTAAATTTCTATAGTTTTAAACCACCCAGTTTGTAAAATGTGCTATGGCAGCCTTAGGAAATGAATGCCCTTGTGAAAGTCTAGTAAATAAATAATGAGGGCATAAGGAGGGTGCCCCCAGAAATTCCTTCTCCCTCTCTACAGAAATAATTAGCAACTTCACGGAATCATTTAACCCTTATAGCTTAGAAGAATATTTACTGTTGTGCAGAAGGTGAGACCGAAGTTCAGTTTGGTGACTTTTCCGAGGCCACCCAGCTGGCAGTTAAGAGGCAGAGTAGGGGCTCACACCCAGGTTTGCCTGGCCTTGCACCCTGGGCTCTTTGGCCACAGCACACGAGCCCATGTGACATTCTCTGAGGAGAGGCTCCCTTTCCAAGAATACTGCATCCACGGGGGCCCTGATGAGTGGCTTCTCTCTCCTTCTTTACACCTTTGTGTCTGCCAGGGTTGCTTTGGGATTTGGTGCCCGAAGCTTGTGATTAAAACAGCTGCAGAAACAAGAGGAAAACATCACCTAAAAATAAGTAGTGCCCTGGAACACAATGTGCGTGGACTGCTGAGGGGTGGGCAGGGCTGGTGGGGTGCGTGCCATGGAGTGGCCACGAGGAGACCAAGGGTTCTCCAGAAAAGGTGGCGCTTTCCGCTGGTGGCCGCTCCCCTGGGGTTCCACGAGCTTGATCTCGGCACCAGGGGCAGAAATGTGGACTCATCCTTCCACCCAGGAGCGAGAAGGCTTCCTTCAGAAGCTGGACTGCTTCCGAGGCAGGGCCTGCTTAGCGCGGGGAGATTTTGTTTTCCAGCTCTACAGTTAGTTCAAAGTGTTTAATGGAATGGGGAAGTGCTTACCTTAAATACCAAGTGATAACATAATATGACGTATAATAGCATAATCAAACTTTTAATAAAATTTTTGTTGTAGTCTCACACACACACGGAAAAAAGACACTTCAGTGTTAACAGGAGTTATTTCTGGATGGTGCGATCAGGGTTGAAGTTTACTTATTTTTTAATTCTTTTCAGTCATCTCTAGTTTCTGTAAAATAAACATAACACTACTTTTATAATAAAAAAAAGTGTTAAGAAAGAAGTAGAGGTTAGTTTTCCTGCAACACATTTAATTGTAACATTGATTTTGCTCATTTTCAAATTATAGCTCTGTCAGGAGATAAGATTAAATGTACAGAAATTTCATCACATTAATTTGCTATTAATATTTAAATTATGTAATCAGTTATCAGATCAAAATTTTGAAGCTACTAAAACAGATAGTTCATACAACATTCAACTTGAAATGTTTCAATTTATTCTAAATTGTCAACTTCAGAGAGTTTAGATAATATATACTTTGACTTGTTATGTTGCTGATATTTTGGTTTTGTTTTGTTTTCCTAAATAATTATTAAAAAAAAAAGCAAATGAAAGAAAAGTAAAATCAAACAAAACTTCTGCAGCCAAAATTAAAAAGCAAACTAGATGACAAAACAAATGTATATAAACTTGAAAGAAAGACTTAAGTTGTCTAAGCATATATTTCTTATAAATACATAAGAAAACAATGAAGTCCTTAATAGATAAAGGCCATAAATATATTTTGCTCAATAAAAATATAACTAGGAAAGTGGATGTGGCTCAAGCAGTTGGGCACCTGCCTGTCACATGGGAGGTCCTGGTTAGGTTCCTGGTGCCTCTTAAAGAAGACAAGCAAGACAGTGAGCTGATGTGACAGGTTGGCATGGTGAGCTGATGCAACCAGATGATGCAATGAGGAAACACAACCAGAGACACAACAAACTGAGCAGATGTGGCTCAAGTGATTGGGCGCCTCCCTCCCACATGGGTAGTCCTGGGTATGGTGCCCAGCGCCTCTTAAAAGAAAAGAAGACAACCAGATACAGAGAGCACACAATGAACAGACAGAGCAGACAGAGAGCACAAACAATGGTTGGGGGGGGGGGTGTGGAGCAATAAATAAAAGTTTAAAAAACTATGTAATTAGTAAAATAGCAATAGGTAAATATTAACCCTGATGAGCGATCAAAGCAATGCAATAAAATCTACAATAATCCCCGATGCTGGCAAAATTGTGCAATTGGCAAACTCCTCTACTGCCTTCCTGCAATCACTATGACCCTCTCTGCCAGTTATTTCCATTATGGGAATCTGATGTGCAGTTAATTCAATAGAAACAAAAGTCTAAATGAAGACAAAATCCAATTTTAGTATTTTCTTGATGTGTAAAAAGAAAAAAAGAACTTGGAACAACCCAAATAACCCACAAAAAAGAAGTAAATTCTAGTACCTTCACTTTGTTGAGCGTAAGGTGACATTTATCATAATAACTATGAGGACCACATTGAACTATGGAACAAACTTATTGTACCATATTTAATGTAAAAAAGTATACAATTATATTCCTGCTGTGTACATGAACCTACAGTCAAGGATTGAAAGGAAGAGGGCGCAAAAGCAGTTCATTTTGTTGAGCCTTTGAATAAGCTTTTCTCCTTTCTCAAACATTTCAAAATTATTCTTTTGAAGTATGTTTCAATGAGAAGAACATATTTTTTTCTAGTCATCTCCTTAAATAATCAAAAAGCTTCTAAAGATGAGATCCTGTGAAATCTGAGTTGATTTTATTCCTGATGTAAGAATAACCAATGATTAAAAGTCAATACAATTGATTAAACAAATATCTGTTGAGCTTTATATTTGTATTCTTTTTGCTGCTTTAACAAATTAATACAGAGTGGCTTAAAACAGAACAACTGTGTTTTTTATTTTTTGTGTTTTTTAAATCTTACTGCTCTATGGGCCAAAAATCAGACATGGGTCTCAGTGGGCTAAGAGCGAGGGGCTGGCAGGGCTGAGTTCCTTTCGGAGGGTCTAGGGGTGTGGGCAGCGGCGGGCCTCCGGGAGGGTCGACGCGGATGGCCGGGCGGACTCTCTGGACGGGGGCTGCCCCACGGTCAAAGGAGAGGAGGGGGGTCGGCACGAAGCCGTTGGGCCCTCGCTCTCTCCGCTCAGGCACGGGGGACGCGCGGTGCAAGCAAGAACACCATGGAGACAAGGTCTGGGCACAAGTCTGTCTTTATTGTAGAAGGGGACATGGTTTTATAGGGTCTAGGGATACGTAAAGGGACTTGATTGGTGCCGGCGGGTGCTGTTGCTTGCGTAGACGGTTACTGGACTGTAGGCGGTTACTGGACAGTAGGCGGTTACTGGACAGTAGGCGGTTACTGGACAGTAAGCTGGCTAAGGGGTTAGGAGCAAGGGAGGGGAAGGGGAAAGTGTGGGCTGCCTAAATAACGGCTAGGCGGAAGATGGAGAAGGGGAGAAAGAAGGAGGGGCAGCGCCGGCTGCCAATACTGGGCGGGAAGGAGACGGGGACATAGGGGAGAATTTGTTTCCTTGCTCTTTCCAGCTGCTAGAAGCTGCCCACATTCCTTGGCTCATGGCCCCTTCATGCATCTTCAAAGCCAGCTGTGACAGGGCGAGTCCTCACACCACATCACTCTGACCCTCTCTTCTGCCTCTTCTTCCATTTCCAAAGACTCCTGGGATTATATTGGGCTCATCAGATACTCCAGGATGCTCTGCTTCTCAGAGTCATCTTATTAGCAACCTTAATGGCACCTGCCACCTGAATTCCTTTTTCCATGTAAGTACCATATTAACCATCATCCTCTGTGCTGGAAGGAGTGCTAGAAGGTGTTGGGAGCAGGGGTGAGGTACACATGGTTATTGTCCTGAAGAAGTTCATGGTCAGAAGCTAAGCCCATGAATTTATGGAGAATACCTACAATATAATGTGGATGGTGCTTAGGGCCATGGTAAATTATCAGATGATATGCCAAGAATTGGGAGGTGAGCATGGCACCTTTTACCTGGGAGACTCCAAGTGGGTTTCCAGGTGTATTTCTCTTTGGGTTGGGCCTTTAAGGATAGGTGGGCTTTGGGTACAAAGGGATGGCAGAGGAAGCCAATGGTACTTCAAGTAACAGATATTAGCTCAACTCTAGTGAAATAAGGGGAAAGGGTCAAAAATTGACTTTCTTATTCAGCCTCATATATCAAAGCAAAAGGCATGGAGACAAAAGATGGTAATAAATGCCACAGGGAAAATTCAGAAAAAAACTTGTCTATAGTCTCTTCTACCCCATTTCTTAGCCAGCCAGAACTGCTACTCTTGTTTATCAGCTGTTCATCCACCCACTTTCCCCCCCACCCCCCATCTCACAGCTTCAAAAGTGCCTGTTACATGGTTCCCTTCTGATAGGATGGCGATTGTCAGACCCTATCGGGTTCTCTCTCCTTAGGGGGCTTGAACAGGAGAGACCAAGAGAAAGAGCACATTCAGGAGAGAGAGACAGTGAGGATGGGAGCTGGGCAAGCATTAGCTCAGAGCGCCAGGCATTGTCACAGTAAGCTCCCCAAAACTGAAGGTTTCCTGGGTGTGTATCTGTTCCTTGAAGTCAATGGAAATCGTGTTTGGCTTATTTCAAGGAAGAATCATGAATAGAATGGCCTCATCAGCCCTTGGAGTCCCGTATGCCTTCAGGTTATTTTGGCTATTAAGATTCCCATTTTGATTTGACTGTTCCTGAGTTGGAAACACCCTGCTGGAGATCAAATATGTCCTCTTTGCTCCTCTCACACTCAGCTTCTATTTACTGATTTTCAAATAAATACCCGTAGAATCTTTTCCCTTCCAAGTCCTGGATAGACTCTAAGCCTTCATGAGCCTGGGCTCACAAAGGGGAAGATGCTCCTGAGCCCCAGTGTCTAAAATCCAGAGGAGGTGCCGTTCAGTGGACCCATTCCAAATGGCAGAGCTAGAAAGATCTGGTCAGAACGGGTCACAAGCCTTTGCACTCAACTTTGTGTGTGTTTTTTCCTATAAATATAGGACTCTATTAAAACTCAAAGTAGAGGAGAAGTGATGGCTGCTGAATTACAAGGCAGGCAAGCCTTTAAAGAAACAAAATAGTAGACTAGTTAATAAATTTATTCAGGAAAGAAAGAAAAGATGACTCAATAAAAGAAGAACCCCTCGCATGGTATTATTAGTAATTACTATTATAAGATGGAATAAAATGGAAGCAGACAGGAAGGACAGAGAAAAGAAATGGTTCACAAAGCATTTCTCAGAAATTCAGAAACAGGAAGATTTTGAATCAACCCCTTTTTATAATCACAAGCTTCAAAGAATTATAAAAAGGATGTTAGAAACAATAACTAGCAAACTGAAAAATCATTACCAGCCAACGGGAAGAAGTAGAAATAGGCTTACAGAGGAGAGGGTGAACAACTAGGCACAAAAAATCCCATAAATCTGGATTTGAAATAAGAAAGGGACTGGAGAATTGGCAGAGGAAGAATTTTCTCTAAGCTATAGGTAAATTTGAAGGAAGTGAACAAGAAAATAGGAAGAAAATAAGAAAACAAAAAGTAATGCCCATAACAATGAAGTTCCCAAAGAAACTCAAGAACACCTGCAAACAGAAACCCAAATAAGGGTTCAGCCAAGTAGTTTTTGAAGTCCAAATGCAAAGACCCTAATAACATGAAAGAAGAAAACAATGCGGTTGCATACAGCTTAATATGATTTTAAGAGTAACGTATTTAGTAACAGCTACTGTCCCCAAGTTTAATATACCTGCCCTAATAAGAGCCCAGCCCTGGCTTTGGTTTCCAGCCCAAATGTGCCTTTGCTTACAAAGGGAAGAGAAGGTTTCTATACAGCTAGAAGGTCCACAAACATAAATTGCTCTCAGTGCTGAATGAAAACACTCCAAGGTCAGAAAAATTTGGTATCTTGTTAACCCCAGGCAGAATTCAGGCAGAGATTGTGCAAGGTAGCTGGCCAACCATCCCAGTTCTCCCAGGATGGAAGGGTTTGCCAGCATGTGGGGCTTTCAGTGCTAAAACTGTCAATTCCCAGTGACAACCCAGTCAAGCTAATTAGGCTTGATTGCTAATAAAGCTAAGATAGAGAATTGTTATTCTTTAACATCTTCAGTTGCTTCATTTTTTAATTTATCACGTTCTTCTGTCTTCTCAGGTATATGTCCCTAAAATGTTCAGCATTTGATGTTCATTCATTCAATAAATATTCACTGAGAACTTTTTATGCCCCAGCTGGGGTTAGGGTTACCCCTGCTTTCATGGGGTTAGAGTCTAAGTGGGAGAGGAGGACAGGAAATAAACACAGAAATGTATATCATTAGAAATGTGATAGCATGAAGGAAAAGAACAGAGTGAGATAGGATTCAGAGGGACATAGAGGGAGTCATTTAGACGGGGTGGGGGGTAGGAGGGAGTGGTGAGAAAAGCGCCTCTGAGGAAGTGATGTGAAACCCCAGACCGGGGAGCCAGGTGAAGGGTGAGGATGAGGTGGAGCACAGGGAGGGCTCCAGATCAAGGGGCAGTGCTGCAAAGGCCCTGAGGCAGGAAGGAGCTTAGTGAGTCAAAGGAGTTCTGAGAAGGCCAGTGTCTCGCTGGCAGTACGGGGAGAAAGAGGGCTTTACCCTACAGCTGGAAGAATGAGGAGGAGCGGGAGCAGCTCGTAGCAGCAGTCCAAGCAGAGAGAAGAGGAGGCAGGGAGAGGGGCAGGGCGAGGAGGCAGATAAAAGAACATGCACGCGGTGGCTCGACTGTACCGTGTTGACCAGCAGGAGATCCTGAGAAACTTCTAGAATGGGTTACCAGGGGGAAGAAGTCAGCAGAGGGGTGAGCCCTGCTGCAGTGGTTTTTAAGGACTCAGGGGCTCTGCCCACTGACATGTAGCCCAGCCAGTGCCCAGGAATCTGAGGTTGCAGCTTAGTATCCGCTGCTCTCGGAAAGCACGGAAAGCGTGGAAAGGGCTGGTGAAGGCACAGGGCTTGAGTGTACCTGTCCACCTTCCTGTGGAAGCAGGGGCCTCGCAGCCCAGCCTTCCGTCAACCCGGACTCTCAGGGGAGCAGATTAACAAAGCGCAAGGGAAGTCCTTCCCCTCCTCCACGTGGCTGCTGCGGTGGTGGTGAGGGAAGATGGTTCACTCACAATGGATGAAAGGGAGGAAGCAAAACCCTCGCTTTCCCTTCTGTACCCGATTTCTCCTGCAAGGACATGGATATGCCTTCCAGCACAGAGCGGCTGTCATTGGACGGGATGGAAACCTGAGATGGAGGAAGAGATGGGAGTGGGCCGAGGCTCTCAGCCCACCTAACTCTCCTTGGTGTTCTAGAGAAGCATGGAGAGAGGGGAGCTCGGTGATTCTGAAAGTGTGACACCAGGAGTTTCCCCATGGGACTGGATATCACCAAAGGTGATGGAAGTCTGAAAAGTGAAAGAAGTAAGAGTTTTAACAACATAGAAAAAAGTAAGAGAGAGGGAGAGGGATACCTGGCCGGGTCCCAGGAGCTGCACGCTGTCCTCTCTGTGGGTTGTTATTCAGTTCTAAGAACCCTGTGAGGTGAGTGATGCTCTCCACTGTCAGGGGTTAAGCTGTGACCCCCAAAAAGATATGTTCAAGCTCAGAATGTGACCTTACTTGGAAATAGGGACATTGCAAAGGGAATTGGTCAAGAGGGGGCACCGTGGAGCAGGTGGGCCTCCAATCCAACATGACTCTGGTCCTGGTGAGAAGAGGAGAAGAGACCGACGAGACCCTGGAGAGAAGGCGGGCCTCTGGAGAGAGGCAGAGAGTGGCCCTTTTCTGCCCCACGCGAGGAGGGCCCGGGCCTGGCCGCCAGCACGGAGGCAGGAGCGGGCCATCCCCCGAGGCCTCGCGGGGGGCACGGCCCCGCCAGCACCCTGATTTTGGACATCCAGCTCCGCACACTTCCGTTTTAAGGCACCTCGTCCACTCTACTTCATTGAGGCAGCTGGGGGAGGACGAATACCTCTGAACTTTGTAGAAGAGGAGCTTCGGTTCATAGTAAACTCTGTAAAAGTCGGTGGACTGTCCAGGAATTCAACCCACTGGTGTCGATGTAGGGGCATAGCTAAATAAAATGAAACCAGCCCTCTCTCTGGTGGCTCCACTCTACCTGGTTGTCCCCGTAGAGCTGGAACAGTGTGCCAGATGAGATGGCGTATGAGACACGCCCGAGTTCGGTTCGAGCCGGCCGGTTCGCTAAGCTGTACCAGACTAACACCATTTCATTTCTCTTTTCTCTGTGGCCTGGCAGAGAGGGAACTGCCAAACCTCGACACTGTGCTATCAGCAAGGCATCTGGAGAGTTTTGTTTTTAGGCTGGATGATGGCATAAATGAATCCATAGCCTGTTAATTCTGGGCAAGCCGGTAGGGAGGATATTTTTATGCATCTGGACTCTATCTTTGGACCTATTCAAACGCTGTAAGTATATTTTATATGAAGAAGCCGAGACTGCTTTCTGCAGTCTTAAAGATGAAAGAAAGTGAGACCATGGCTAAGATAACAGGTGGCAGAAATTCCAAATCACATTGACAGGGTGCGTGCCTGACCTCAGTCAAGAGAACGGAAAGGAGCAGTGGCCGAAGTTCCCGGGCCCAGCAGGGAGGGGTCTCGGTGCTGACAAAGAGGCTAGAAGAGCTCAAGAGTCCAGGCTCTGGCTGGTAGCACATGGCATGGCATCAGAGGGGCAGGCAAGAAGGAGGATGGAGAGCTGGCAGCCCTCCTCCCTGGAGACCGAGCATTTCCCAGCAGCCCCTCTGCAACGCTGCTCTTTTATCCAGGAGTTTTATATGGGGCCACAAGGCTGAGGAATGGGCGTGCAGGAGACAGGAGGTTCTTCCCACTTCCTTGTGCTTCTGAAGCGTGAACACAAGATTCCACGAAACAATGACAAGCAGCTTTGTCTCCATGATTCACTAAGTCCCCAGACGGCATTGGAGAACACGTAAAGGAAAGGCAAGTATGTATGCTGAGAGATACCAGAAATGATTTCTTACACGGAGGAATTCAATGTGTTGCATGGATTTCAAACTACAGTTAAAATGACGACCTGAAACCCTGACTTTTTGTTTCAATTCTTGCCATAGTATTCCCACTGGGTTTTTATTTTATAGGCTCGAAAAGTAATGCTGGAAGGCTTTATGTGGCAAAACAGAATACACAGAAAGCCACTCATGAGGTTGCAGACCAGAGAAGACGAGCTTGGCCACATTGTCAGCGTTGTTGGAGAGAAATCGGGTCACATGTGCTAATATTGAATTTATCAGAGCCTGGGCCTTGGGGTCAGGAAGACGTAATTAGCAGTACAGTTATCACAATGTGCTATCATCAATTGAAACAAATGTTCCACACCGACGCACGTTGTTGTTGGTGGGGTGGTGTATGGGAATCCTGTATTTTGTGCATGACTGTTCTGTAAATCCATAAAATAAAAGAAAAAGAAAGGGAAGGAAAAAATAAAAAAAGACCTGAGTCGAGTCTCAGTCTACCCCTTAATGACCAGGTTTATGCCGCCGTATGTTAAATGGGCTAATATTATCTTTTTGGAGGATGGAATGAGATGATGCGTGCACAAGTTTTAACACAGGGCCAGACATATAATAAATTCTCAATAAGTTATTGTTGAAGGGTGCCTGAAATCATATTGAAAATCCTCATTATTAGGAGAATCAACTGATTTAAAAAAATCACTTTAATAATATACGCAAGTGGCAACGAATCCATTAAACCCACAGCCAGGCAAATACCCTGCAAAGTGATAGAAATAACTAGCACATAGTGAAATCATCGTCAGTCTACAGAACATTTCAACGTCAAGCGTACGACAGTCGGAGCCTGAGAAATACACAGACAACAATGTTGGCTCAGTGGCTTAGAGGTGATAAATTTATGCAGTATTTAAGTATGTAAGAAATAACACTAGATAATATCAGCTACTTAGAATATGCAAAGCTAACATGTCTCTGCCAAAAGGCAGACAACGATGAGGTTTTAATGAAAAGAACAAATGGGAAAAAATGACAACAAGGGAAGAGAAAAAGCTAATAATAGATTAAGAATTAATCACAAAAACTACATGATGTTCATATAAAAATAAGCTAAAATATGCACACTATTTTCATAACCAGAGAAATTAAGCAAATTTATTAAAAATATCCATAGCATCGAAAATTCTCCATCCAGCAGAAGACGTCACAGAAGTATGGACAAGATTCTCTTTTCAGCAACAAAAGGGCAATAGTAATAAACATGAGAACAATGTAACTAATAAGAGGAACAATCTCAACCATGTGGAAATAGATCAGAACGGAACATGAATACAAATAGAAAGTTTAATAAACCATACATATCCACTTCTCAAGGAGTAGTGTTTTTTTTTAAGATTTATTTTTTATTTATTTCTCTCCCCTTCCCCGCCCCCCCCCCACCCAGTTGTCTGCTCTCTGTGTCCATTTGCTGTGTGTTCTTTTGTGTCTGCTTCTATTCTTGTCAGTGGCATGGGAATCTGTGTCTCTTTTTGTTGTGTCATCTTGCTGTGTCAGCTCTCCGTGTGTGCGGCCCCACTCCTGGGCAGGCTGCACTTTCTTTCACGCTGGGCGGCTCTCCTTACGGGGCACACTCCCTGCGAGTGGGGCTCCCCTCCGTGGGGGACAGCCCTGTGTGACAGGGCACTCCTTGTGAGCATCAGCACTGCGCATGGGCCAGCTGCACACGGGTTAAGGAGAACCGGGGTTTGAACCGCGGACCTCCCATGTGATAGGCAGATGCCCTATCCATTGGGCCAAGTCCGTTTCCAGGAGTAGTGTTTTGATAGGATTTATGAACCCAGAAATTTAAGATGGGAAAGGAAAAGCAAGAAAACGGATGACATTTGCAGCAAACTGGGTGGTGGTGTCTGTAAATACATGCCTTGATAAATTACAGGATTTTTGTTTTTTTTCTCTAGTTTCTTCCGTTTTGTTTAGACCAGAGTGGATAAGGACATAAAAATCTAAACATAAAAACCATATTGAGAGAGTTATTCATTTTTCAAGCATGGCCAGCGTATCTTCTGAAATCATATCGCATTTCAGTGTTAGAGAACTCTGAAAGCTCCCAATGAGGGGAGAACAAGGCTTTAAACTCCTTAGCTCACGACTGAAGTCTGGTTAGGAGCCTCTGCCCTGATTCAGCCTGTTTGGGATTGAAATCCAGTCTCCCTCCCTTCTTGAAACTAGTTGTGAGACCTTGGGCAAGTTACTCTTTGCTTCTCAGATTCTTCATCCATGAAATGGGATGATAAAGTCTCACGGCTCAGTGCCTGATGCAGAAGCAAACCCACTGAGAATAATTGTCATTATATGGACCTCTCCCTGCATTTTTATTCTGACCTTCCATGGATCCTTTTTCCAGAATAATAACTCTATAACCCCCCACCTTTGTCTTTAATCTAATGTTTTTAAAGGCAATCAAGGCTTGCTAAGATCGCAAGTATAGTAAGTAGCAAAAGCTGGACTTGATTCAGCTCTGTTAGATACCAGTCTGTCTTCCACTCACCTCTGCTGTGAGGGACTAGCTTGTATCAGATCAATCCTCTTCCAAGACACACTAGGGAAACATATCTCTTTGGAGGCATCAATGAATTGTCAAACAGCTGGGAAATGAAAGATCAAGATCCTTAAAGAAGGAAAACTCACAGCCATGCTGCACTCTTGAAGTATTTGCTTCTTCATAAGAGGAGCTAAATAAATGGAAGTGTATCCCACATTCATGGATTAGCCGACTCAGTATTATCAAGTCTCCCCAAATTAATTGATAGGTTATTATAAGCCGGATGAAAATTTCAGCAAGGGTGTGTGTAAATTAACAAGCTGCTTCCAAAATTGACATGGAGACATAAAGGATCAAACATATTTAAGGCAATCTCAAAGAATAAAACTGGAGGACTTTACTACCAGAAAAGCTTCAGTAATTAAAAGGGTGTGATATTGACACAAAAGTAGACAAACGAATGAAATGAAATAGAAGGTCCAAGAAATAGACCAACACCTATAAGTCACCTGATTTATGGTAAAAGTGACATTATAGAGCAATGGGGAAAGATTGGCCATTTCAATGAATGGTTCTTGTTCAATTAGATAGCCATATGGAAAAAATGTGACTTTTGTTGTCTGCCTCATACCTTAGTCAAAAACTTAACTCTAGGTAGATTATAGGTAGAAATATGAAAGTTAAAATTATAAAACTTATAGACAAAAACACAGGAAAATGCATTAATGACTTTTGGATAGACAAAGAGCTCTTAACAATAGGGTGCGACTAACAATAAAAAAGGAAAATATTAGAACTAAGTTTTACAAAGGACTATATTAAAACTAAGAACTTCTGCTCATCAAATACACCATTCAGAGAGTGAAAAGCAAACCACTGAGTGGGTGAAGGTATTTGCAATTCATGTATTTGATAATGAACTCATGTCCAGAATATAAAAGGAAGGTGTGCAATCAAATAGAAAAAGACAGACAATCGAAGGTTAAAAATATTCAAGACCTTGAACTGAAATTCAGAAAACAGGAAATCTAAGTGGCCAGTAAGTATATGAAAAAGGGCTCAGAGTCATTAGTGATCAAGGGAATGCAACTTAAAATTACAAAGAGATAAGACAACACACTCACTGGAATGGCTAAATCTAAAATGATGATATCAAGTTTTAGTGAGCTGAGGAACAGCTGTAACTTGCATACATTGCTGGTGGAGTTGTAAATTGGGAGTTAGATAATTTGAAATGACCAATATTCAACTCTTTTGACTTGCAAAAACTATTTCATAAGGTTTAAATTAATGCAACCATTTTGAAAAACTGTTTGTCAGTAACCACTGAAACTGAGCGTACGCGTGGTTTACGACTCCGCAGTTCCACAGCTGGGCATAAACCCTGCACAAGTGTGTATGTGGACACCATGCACCGTGATTGAGAATGTCCTGGTGGACCCGTAACTTGTATAGTCAAGCCTGATAGCAACCCAATCCTCAATTTCATAGACAAATTGTTGGCTTTTCATTCAACAGAATACTTTCCAGCAACGAAAATGAAAACGCTATAGTTACAAGTAACAGCACACATGAAAAACACGCGTATAATACCGAAGGAAAGAAGCCAGACTCCAAATAATTGCACTATATATATATTTAGAAACCAGACAAGTCTACTGTGGGGGTAGAAGGCAGGAGAGTGGCCCCCTTAGAAAGGGGGTATTGGGTGGGGGCTTCTGGGGTGCTGGGAGTGGTCTATTTCCTGATCTGGGAGGATGTGTTCACTTTGTCAAAATCCATGCAACTGTCCACTTATGCATTGGGCATATCTAAGATATATATCATATTTAAATTCATTTATTAATGTTATTCAATTAAAACTCAGCAGTGATAGAGATCCCCGGGTAGGTCTGGAACCCTAGAATGGGGGGTGGGGTGTGCTCCAGTTATCATCAGGGGCTCTGGAGGTGTCTTTTTTTTTTTAATTTTATTTTTTCATTAATTAATTAATTTTTAATTTTACATTAAAAAAATATGAGGTCCCCATATACCCCCCCAACCTCTCACCCCACTCCTCCTCCCATAAGAACAACCTCCTCCATCATCATGGGACATTCATTGCACTTGGTGAATACATCTCTGAGCACTGCTGCACCTCATGGTCAATGGTCCACATTACAGTTTACACTCTCCCCCAGTCCACCCAGTGGGCCATGGGAGGACATACAATGTCCAGTAACTGTCCCTGCAGTACCACCCAGGATACCTCCAAGTCCTGAAAATGCCCCCACATCACATCTCTTCTTCCCACTCCCACCCTCAGCAGCTACCATGGCCACTGTCTCCATCTCAGTGCTACATTTACTCCATTACTAATCACATTAGTTCCAGGATAGAGTATCAGTAAGTCCAGTCTAATCTATACTCTTTTCCTCCATTCTGTGGACCCTGGGATGGTGATGTCCACTCTACCTCTGTATCGAGAGGGGGCTTCGATTCCACTTGGATGATGGATGCAATTCTCCTGTTTGCAGTTGTAACTGGAGGTGTCTTGAGTGGAGGAGAAGTGAAGGTCAGGTGTGTTTAGGCAGAGGGGACTCTGGGAAAGCACCACACCACCCTCTCCAGCTCTCACGCCTGTAAGTGCTCTGGGGAAACCCAAGGATCTCTTGAGCCCCAGTGGGGGATGCAGAGCTGCTGAAAAGGCCAGTAGGCTGTAAGAGGCCAGGTCAGGAGGGAGCGCTCTCTGCGAGGCTGGGCTTGTCACTGCACCCCACGGTGAGGTGAGGATAATGAACATCAACGTACGTGCAGTTGAGTCAGAGACCGACATCCCATGAGCAACAGGTTGAAACGCTCCCACCGAAGCCAGTGAGCATCTGGAGGAGGCGCACAGCAGACACTGGTCCTTTGACGCCATGAAGCTCTGTTGGCACCTGGACCCCTGGACGCCACGCCCAGGGAGCGGAAGGGGGCGGTGTGGCCCTGGAGCCTACGCGTGAGTGGTGAGAGAAGGACCCTAACTGAGGCTCCACCCCCTCGTTCCCTCCTCCCCCTCGCCCAGGGCTCTCCTCCAGTCTAAGAGGTCACTTTTGTGCCCCCCTTATCCCTATCCTGCGTCCCACTTGTTTACCATAAACAGTGTACACGGAGCACTCTAAGATTTGGCTCTTCGGAGTTAGGGGCTGAATTGCATTGCATTCCCCCCACCCCCACCCCCCAAAAAGAAAAAAATGGGAAGTTCAAGTCCTCCCAAGGGCCTGGGAGGCAACCTTATTTGGAAACAGGGTCTCTGAAGATGTGATGAGCTAACATGAGGCCACACTGGACCCGCTATGATGGGTCCTCGTAAGAAGAGGCTATTTGGACACATAGACCGACACAGGGGAGAAGATACCACCTGCAGACGGCGGCAGAGACTGGGGCGCTGTGGCTACAAGTCAAGAAACGCCAAGAATTGCCGGCGCTGGCCGGAAGTGAGGGAGCGCCCAGGGTTTTCCCGACAGGTTCCTGTTGTTTCAAGCCACGAAGTTTGTGGGACCTTGTAGGACAGCCTTTGGAAACCAAGACAGGAGCCCACACTTTTTTTTTCTCCCAATAAAACTTGGCTTTTGAAAATGAAATTCTTGATTTTCACAGTTTTAATATCCTGATTTGGAAGTTAAAGATTGAACTGACACCTTCTTTCCCTTTGCATTCAGCTCTAACTACCCTTAGTCTCCTCAAGGTTGTTTCTAACTATAAAATTTTAGGCCTTTTAGGCAGGATGGAGTAAATGTGGCAAGAGTCATTAATCACCATCCCCATTACCTGAAAAGGACAAACTTGAAGTAGGAAAAAGGAAAGCTCAATAAAATACTTCACAATGTTATCTCTTTTTTTGTCTTTATTTTTTCAATATTACATTAAAAAAATATGAGGTCCCCATATATCCCCCCCACCCCCCTCTCCCCATTCCTCCCCCCATAACAACAACCTCCTCCGTCATCATGAGACATTCATTGCACTTGGTGAATACATCTCTGAGCACCGCTGCACCTCATGGTCAATGGTCCACACCATAGCCCACACTCTCCCACAGTCCACCCAGTGGGCCATGGGAGGACATACAATGTCCGGTAACTGTCCCTGCAGCACCACCCAGGACAACTCCAAAACCTGAAAATGCCCCCAGATCCCATCTCTTCCTCCCACTCCCTACCCCCAGCAGCCACCATGGCCACTTTCTCCACACCAAGGCCACATTTTCTTCGATTACTAATCACAATATTTCATGAATAGAATATCAGTAAGTCCACTCTAATCTTTACTCTATTCTTCCATCCTGTGGACCTTAGAATGGTTGTGTCCAGTCCACATCTATATCAAGAGGGGGCTGAGATTCCACATGGATGCTGTATGCAATCCTCCTGCTTTCAGTTGCAGGCAGTCTTGGCTCCCTGGTGTGGTGGTTGACCTTCTTCACCTCCATGTTAGATCAGTATTATCTTGACACATAAAATGTCACTCTTTCAATAATAAGCAGCAATGAAATAAGAAAATAAACAACACTTTTAATCAAGCTGCCAAAAGGCAACACAAATGGGAGGCATTAAGTGGTCTTATTCCCAGCATAAGGAGGGGACGGCTAGTTCCCCACTGTTCTGTGCCAGGTTTTGTTTTCACATTATAAGTGGGCTTTGGATTAGCCAGAGTGTGTTCAGATGTAGATGAAGAATGGAGGATACCACAATGAATGGGGAATGGTGAAGAAGCTGTATATTTTAGCCTTAAAAAACTCGGGAGAAGAAAAACTCAAGATAAGTTGACTTCAAATATCTAGTAGGCTGTCCCTTCTTAGTATTTCAAGTTATATGTACACATGTGTTTTGGGTCATATCACCTCATAGCCATTTGAAGTAAGGGAGGATAGGTAGTACCTTTCCATAATCTTTGCTTTCTCCTCAGTACAGCACAGGAAATGCCTCTTTAAAATTTAATATATAGAGTTGAAAACCATTCACTCTCCGTATTTGCATCAGTCAACTTTGGAAAATAAGACATCCACATGGAATTGTTTTGATCAAGTGTTGAAGTGAATTGGATTAAACCAAACAACAACAAAAGCCCCTTAAAATGTGCCTCTACATTATAAAAGTAAAATCCTTAACCACCCGAACCGTGGAGAAACAGTATTATGGTTCTCTTCTATGGAAATGATTCCCTTTTTACAGCCGCTTATCAAGCTAGTGATTTATCTCCTGAAATCGGGGTGACATAAATCAAATTCTGCAAGTGATTATGAATTCCAGGATCAAAGACTAGTAGGAGAGGGAAGAGGTTTGGCACACACCCAACTGAAGGGAGCAAAACCAAAGGCACGTTTGGTCTCAGAGGCTTCGCAGGTGATCATTCAATGAATGACGTTGATCCATTTACATAATATATACCCTAATGCTCAGTTACTCAGAACAAACTTTCTGGTGATTATGTTAACAGACCTCTGAAAAGTGCTTGTAACCCTCCAGTGCAAAATTCTTAGGGTTCAGAGACTTCCAGTGCCTGATATATGTCATCTAAGCATAAATAAAGTCTAGGCATTTGATTTTTTTAGTGTTATTCAGTTTAGGTATTTCAGTTTCATCCCGTTCCATCTTGCTGCATCCCATCCCATCCCACCCCACTCTACTTGGTTCCATTTTTCTTGCGTTTGGATTTGTTGACCCCGAGCTTCTATGCATTAGCTTCCAACAAGGAGCGTCTCTCCTTCGTAGGGGATTAGGAGGGTCACTGGTGTCCCAACGCTTTCGAAACTATTTCACCGTGAAAAGTGGTACTGGAAACAGTTATCTGACTTCTCATTCAGCCTGTATTACCTATTTTATCTCAGGTAAGAAGCAGAGTCCCATTTAGGGCTGAGAAATTTGTTTCCCGTTAAAGCCATTCACCTACACAGCACATGTTTCAAGGCCTAACCGAGCCTCTGATTTAGAGCCCAAGGTAGCATTAAAATCCGAAAGGCTTCCAGCTACGCTGCAGCAAGGGGCTTGAGAAAGAGGTCTAAGCATGACTGATGGTGCATTTATTCCTTCACACATTATCATACAATTACCTGTTGTGTATTGTGTGTACAAGTATCTAAGCATCTGTGTGTACTGGATACAGTGATAGATACAAGAGGAGGAAAAACGGTGAATGCATCTCTGGGTGCTTCCTTCCCTTTTATAAACCCCCCCCTGTTTTTTTTTGAGTTAATTCCTAATTATCTAATTACTTAAGAAATGAGTGGAGGCCCAGATTCCAATTCTGGGAAGGCACATACATTGGGTGAGACTGGCCATATGCCTCAATTGGCACATATTTCTTTTGTCAACAAGGGATCTGTTATGTCTTTAATAGAGATTTAAAAAAAAAAATAGGTGCGGTTTTTATTCTATCACACAATGGAGATATTTCTGAAGTCCATTAGTGAAAAATAACTTTGGGCATTTGGCATGGATTTTGGGTATGGAGTTTTCAGATGAAATACAACATTTGGGACAAAATTAAAAATTGTAGTTTATCTGAAATTCAAATTTAACTGGGCACAATATACATACCTATATATTATTTACTATTATATACTTACTCCGAAATCTGGCTCCTGACCGAGCATCATAAATTCTAAACAGTGGGACAGGTAGCAGCTCATCTTCAGTGCCAACCAGGATCGTGCATAAAAGTGGGCGGGAGGCCCTTTGCTGCCTGAGAGAATTCTATTCTTGTCTTACCAAAAAGTCGCCAAGATAATCAGTTACTGTCAGCTTCCTTCAGGAGAGGAAAACAGGCTCAGGGACCGTGCAAAACGTTCCAGAACCAGAGCCGTCCTTGGGCTCCCTATGTTTGAGGCTAGAACGCAACTTGCGAATGCGTAGCTGCTCTGTAGGGGGCGTGGAAGTGCTTCAGGTGAACCTCTGGGGTCCCACAAGGCACCCCTTTACATAATGTTTATCTCAGAGACTAGAACAGTTCCCAAAGAACTTCTCTTCCTTGCCAAGAAAGAGCTATTTTTAAAAGCCCTTATTACAAAAAACCCTATTTAAATATCATCGCCATAGTCCCTGAGGCAAGGTGTAGTATTATAGAGAAAATTGTGAGATAAAAATATTCAGGAAGGAACTCTTCGGGAAAATTCCCTCTCATCCCACCTGAGACTTTATGAACTCCTCACATACCCAAACGACTCCACAGATCTTCACTGTTTAGTATTTTTAAGTTATTTGTACATGAATATTTTACAGTGGTTTTTAAAGAACAGATGTTCTCATATTTTCCCCTCTTGGAGATTTTGAAAATAATCTTTTAAAATGTCTTCAATATTCCAAAGTGCTTAACCTTTGCTCTGAGGTAATTGCAGGTAAACAGCTCGTTACCCACTAGGTGATTTTTCAAGGATGTTCCTAAATCACCCACGAGTTGTGTTCAAGTGTTTCTGGCACTGGTAGAGTCTATCGAAGAATGGGGATGAGAATTTACTCACCACAGAAATGCCCAGTGATGTGACCTGCAAAGGTTAATAAAGATTTCAAAACTCCCTCACCACCCACTTTCACATTGGAAGTAAAAGGAGAAGGATTGAAATCAGCCATTGATGAGAGGGTTGAAGAAATGGTATGATTAAGATGCAAAAGAGAGACGGTGGGGAGCAGATGTGGCTCAAGCAGTTGGGCGGCCGCCTACCACATGGGAGGTTCCAGGTTTGGTTCCCCGTGCCTCCTAAAAGAAGACAAGCAGACACAGAGAGCAGACAGTGAGTGCAAACAATGGGGAGGGGGAGAAATAATTAAAGAAATCTTATGAAAAAAAAAAAGAGTGAGATGGAAGGGAACAGGAGAGCTTTCATCCAAATCCTGGAAAGCTATCAAGAGGAAGAAGGAAGTGGGCTGGTTTTGTGTGTACCCCAGAGGCCAGAGCTGGATTAGCTAGAAGAAACTGGAGGAAGGTAGAACCCAGCCTGTGCCGGGGGAGACCTTCTAATTAAGGGAGGGCTTCCTTTCCTCCTTTTTTGGAGGAGAAGGAAATACTGGTGGGAGAACTGGTCTGGATGAAGTCTGCCTTTTCAATTTTATGATTCTGTGGACCACAAAATTTAACAATAGTGAAGCTAGAAAGGAAAGGCAGCAGAATGTGGTGTTTCACACCCCAGCCTATTACCTATTTGAACTTGAACTTAGTAGCTGTGTGACCTTGGACAAGTTGCTTACTGTCTCTGAATCTTACCTTGTCCTACTGCAAAGTATTGTTGTGATGATTGACTAGTGTATGCATAATGCCTGGCAGATAGCAGTCACTCAATAAATAATGTCAAGTTAAGAACAAAAGACGATGAAAGAAAGAAAACTGTTTCTGCTGGGTCAGATTTTATGTTTCTGAGGTTTGGGCTCTCTCTGATGGATGTACCAGCAAACCGGTGGGAGAAAAGAGAGGAATCCCTCGAGGTTTGATGGGTTGAAAAGCTAAGTAGCCTGACCCTTGGAAAGGGGGTTGCAGAGTCAGAGTGGGTAGATGTGGTATCTCACTTACACCCCCGAGTTGTACCTCTGAGGATTTGGGACAGTAAAAGGTGCCTGAAATGACTGGGAACTGGAAGTTAGGACCTCCTTGGGAAGGCCCTTTTTGTCAACAGGGCACTGGGTAAGCAAGGCTCTTCTGTAGCAAAGAGTAGCTGCGCTAGATGCCCATCATGGATGGTGGGGAGCGCTGGACAGATGGTGGGAGGCACTGGACAGATAGATGGGAGCACAGGTTAGATGATGGGGGCACTGGATAGAGGAGGGAGCACTGGGTAGATGGTGGAAGCACTGGATAGATGGTGGGGACACTGGATAGATAGAAGGGGCACTGGATAGATGGTGGGGACACTGGATAGATGGTGGGGGCACTGGATAGATAGAGGGGGGCACTGGATAGATGGTGGGGGCACTGGATAGAGGAGGGAGCACTGGGTAGATGGTGGGAGCACTGGATAGATGGTGGGGACACTGGATAGATAGAAGGGGCACTGGATAGATGGTGGGGGCACTGGATAGATAGAGGGGGGCACTGGATAGATGGTGGGGACACTGGATAGATAGAGGGGGGCACTGGATAGATGGTGGGGGCACTGGATAGAGGAGGGAGCACTGGATAGATGGTGGGGACATTGGATAGATAGAAGGGGCACTGGATAGATGGTGGGGACATTGGATAGATAGAAGGGGCACTGGATAGATGGTGGGGGCACTGGATAGATAGAGGGGGGCACTGGATAGATGGTGGGGACACTGGATAGATAGAGGGGGGCACTGGGTAGATGGTGGGGGCACTGGGTAGATGGTGGGGGCGCTGGCTGGGTGATGGGGGGTGCTGGATTGATGATGGGGTGCTGAATAGGGGGTGGGGACTAGCTCCAGGCAGGGGCTCCCAAGGCTAAACCAGTTGAGAACCACAGGGTGTTTTTCCTGCTAAAAAGTAGAGGCCTGGTTGTTTTTCTCTTGGAACTGTGTAAGCCCCTGGAGTTCTTGTCCAATCCAGGGGAGGGAAGGGAGTCATGAGGGTGAGATTCTGAACCTCTCACCTACTGGTGGACGGAACCATGAAAAAATTCTAATTTAAATTTCAGAATAAATAAACATGACCTTGCATCCATTGCTGGAGTGTGGAGTACCTTGTTTCATTTTTTATTTTTTTTGGTGTGGTATAATATACACAACTTAAAATTTACCACTTTAACTATTTTCAGTATACAATTCAGTGGTATTAATTACATTCACAATGTTGTACAACCATCATCACTATTTCCAAAACATTTTCATCACCCCAAACAAAAATGGAAAGCAGGGACCCAAACAGATCCTTGCACATGGATGTTCTTATTGGCATTATTTACAATTGCCAAAGGGTGAAAACAGCCCAAATGTACCTCCACAGAGGACTGGACCAGCATAATGTAGCCTAGCCATATAGTGGAATATTACACAGCCATGAAAAGGAATGAGGAATTGATACACACAACATGGATGAATCTTGAAGACATTATGCTCAGTGAAATAAGCCAGGCACAAAAGGACTAATGTGGTACAATTCCATTTATATGAAATAGCTAGAAAAGGCAGAATTCACAGAGAGGAAGGAGAGGTTATCAGGGGCTGGGAGGAAGGGAGGATGGAGATCATTGCTCGCTGGGTGCAGTTTCTGTTTGGGGTGATGGAAGTAGATAGTAGTGATGGCTGTGAATCTGAGTGTAACGACTGCCACTGAACGCACACTTCCAATGGTAAATTTTGTTATACATATTTTGCTAAAATAACATTAGGAAAAAATGGAACTAGCAAGATGCCGTAACTTGACGTGTGTAGCTGACCTTCCCGTGTCAGCGGCTGACCCTGGGAAGAGGCTGTTGGCCTGGGACAATCACAGATTTTATTCCCACACTCAAAAACAACGTGCAAGGTAGTGCTCTCGAAGCGCAAATGGCTCAGGCCCGTGACGCTCAGGGGCAGCCCCACACCACCTCATCTGTAGTTTCTGAAGACTTCTTCCAAGTCACACGCTATTTTTTAAGAAGTAATCATCAACAGCGTAATCACTCTTTAGATATTGTCCTATGTTCCTTTTCATCCGCTGCCTGAATCCTCAATACTTTTTTGCATAAAACGGGGCTAATACCTTGCAGGATTGTTGCACGGACTGCATGGAGATAAGGTGCGAAATCTCTTCTGTTGCCTGCGCATGGGAGGCGCTTAGGAGAACTTAGCTTAGTCGTTTGAACTTTCCTTCACATTACAGTCTTCTGTCCAGGCGTACTCCCATGCCGCCCACTGGTGACAGCTGCAGATTGTCACTTCACCTCCTGCTTCTCACTCTGGGTCTTGTAAGTATGTTTTTCTTTTTAACAAAATTTTATTGAACTTTAGCATTCATACATGAACATACATAAACAATAAATGTGTAGTAAAATTTGTGAATTTACAAAACAAGCATGCATGTCATGCTACAAGGCTCCTATACATCTCCCCGCCACCACACCCTGCATTGTTTTGAGACATTTGCTACAAACTATGAAAGGGCATTGTCAAAATATTTATACTTACAGTAATATTTAGCCCATATCTTACCTTTGGTGCACTTCTCCTCCAACCCACCCAATTATTAACACCCTATAGTAGCAGTATATATTTGCTATGGGTCAGGAGAAAATGTTCTCATATTTGTCCTGTAAACCACAGACCACCATCTGCCACTGGAGTCCCTGTGCTATCCAGCCCCATGCTTCGTACAGCCCATTCAGAGTGTACACTCAGTGGCTCTCATTTTCATCATAGAGTCGTACCATCATCACCTCAGTCAATTGTAGAACATTTTCATTACTCCAAAAGGAAAAATCCCATACCTCCTTATATCACCCTGTTGTCCCTTAGTATTGGAAAAATATCTTCTTGCCCTTGATGCAAAACATTACAATATTACTATTAACTGTCGTCCATAAATTACATTAGTTGTGATTTTGAGGTGTATCACCATATTCTTAGCAATTTGTAAGAGAAGAACATTCTTATATTTATACTATTAACCAAAATCTTCACCCACCGCCAAAATCACTATGTTATATGTACTCTAGATTATTCTCTAGTTTCCTTTCCATTGACATTTACTTCTCCATGCTACCCCTTTCAGCCACAATCACGTTTATAAACCAGCAGTGCTAGTTATTGTAAGTATCTATTTTGAGGAACCAGATTTCTCAGCTGTGAGTACAATGAATCCAAGGGGATTGTCAATAGAGTGATCCATTTCTTTGGAACTCGACTTGCATGATTTTCCATATTTAATGACATTCCGCCAGCAGGATAAACATCCATGCAAGGTTGAATCATCTTTTCTTTCCCCTTGGATCAGGAACCTAAGAAAACAGGTGTAGGAAGCAGGTGGGAGCTCTGGTGAGCAGGATGTTGCTTATCCGGGGCTTTTACCGCTCAAGGGCCCCAGGGGAGCTGTGGGTGGGGGATAGAGCGGCTCTCCGTCTAGCTAGGGACCCATCCCTTAAAATACAGCAGGTCTGTGGGGAGGGGCCTCCGTGCCATGTGCCTAACAGCAGTTCTCCCAGAAGTCCTTGCAGTCAGGGCCAGAGAGAGGCCATTTTTGCATCAGTGGGTGAGAGAGTTCCCGGGAAGCCAAAAACTCTCCTGCCTTATTTGGAGATTCAAGCCACGTGGACAATGAGGGAATCCCTGTATGATGCTATGCAATGCATCTGCCAAGGGGGAGAACTAACCACACCCTGATGATTACAGCGTGCTCTTCAAGCTAAAGGACAATGAGAGGCCCTGAGGAATATCTCTCTGTGCCCTTTTAGAGACTGGGAAGTTTCCAGGTTGAAGGACAGAATGAGTGAAAAGAAAGTCAAAAGTGAAAAGATTCCCATAGAGATAAGGAGAATCAGCCTTTAGAGAGGGACAACTTTATATTTAAAATTTATATGCATATGCTTCCACCTTGTTCCATAGCGTGCTTTAAAGCAATTTACAGAGGTGCACACAATACGGGAATGTGTGAAATGAATGCAGGGGTTTAGCTGGACGAAGGCCTTTGGGACTTTTGGTTAAAGATGGCAGCCAAAAGCCTTTTGAGTTTTTGACCTTTAGGAGAAACCCATTGAAAACAACAGAAACAGAGGGTGGGGGGAGGGGAGAAGGCCCTACGTCTTCACTGAGACAAGGCAAAGGCCACTACCCCAAGCCACAAACTAGGAAGCACACCCATCAAACGCGGAGAAAGCTGGAGGAGCGTGAGAGGAATGGAGACCAGCTCAGAGCTCGAGTGAGAAAGAGAGTCCCCTGAAAGTGACGGCCAATGCACTGCAAGGAGCCTTTTTTTTTTTTACATTTTCTTTTTTATTTTTATGTATTTTTAAATTAATTAATTAATTAATCAATCTTGAATTTTACATTAAAAAATATGAGGTCCCCATATACCCCCCACCCCCCTCACCCCACTCCTCCCATAACCACAACCTCCTCCATCATCATGGGACAGTCATTGCACTTGGTGAACACATCTCTGAGCACTGCTGCGCCACATGGTCAATGGTCCACATTACAGTTTACACTCTCCCCCAGTCCACCCAGTGGGCCATGGGAGGATGTACAATGTCCAGTAACTGTCCCTTCAGCACCACCCAGGACACCTCCAAGTCCTGAAAATGCCCCCACATCACATCTCTTCCTCCCACTCCCATCCTCAGCAGCTACCACGGCCACTTTCAAGGAGCCTTTGGTTAGGGTGACAGGTCGAGGCGGGTGGGCCACCAGATAGTTAGGGATGACCCCGTGGACACCCAGGGCACCGCCAGCCAGCACCCGGGATGCCAGGGCTGAAGATGCTATCCGAAGGGGCCACCATTTCCGTTGTCTGAGATGGGAGCAGGTGCCAGCAGGGAGGCGGGTGGAAAGTGGCTGGAGAGGCAGCATTTGCTGTTGCCAGAGAGCCTGCAGCTTAAAGAGCTTTGCTGGGCAGAGTGTGGACCCCAAATCCAAAGGGAAATAAGCATCCAGTGCCGAGGAAACAACGGATTCAAATAAGGGAAGTTCGAAAAGAGAAATCTGAATCAAGGTTCCAGATTGCTGGTGCTCTTTTTTCCTGCCCATTCCCTCACCAGTTTTCAAAAAAATATCTCATCTCATTAACAGGCAGTAAGGAACTCAGAAGAGCCCATCCAGACTTAGATGTAAGTTCAGGAAAGAAAGGAGATGCACGTCTTACAAATGGGGCAAAAGCATATGAAATACCTTAATTATATTTGAAATATCCAGGATGCTTCATGCTGGCGTGTCTGGGGATGCCAAGTTATAGCATTATTTCTGTTGTGAGACAAATAGCCTTGGACTTGAGTTAGCCAAGTAAATATTTTCTTGGCAATTCACAACCTCAGTGCAAAATGCCTATTACGCATCAACAGTAATTATAGCATTCAGTGAACATTCTCAAATGATTATCGTTTCGGGGCCGGTGGCGGTTAGGACTTAGGAGATGTGGGTTCTGCCTGGGAACCACTGGCTGATATTTGAATTTGGGGGTTTGACGTGAACGGACTGGTGCAGACGATAGAGGGGAGCTGTGATTTGTGGCGAGTTCACGTCACCTCTCGCTGCATTCTTTACAGTGAAACTTCCCAAGGTAAAAAGAAAAGCCCTGTTTCCTAACCCAGTAGACACTCTTCAGTACTAGCTTACTCAGCCTCATCTGGGGAGGTGGGTTTCGGCCACTCTTTTCTTCTTCAGAGGCTGAGAAAGGTGGCGTGGAAGGGAAGGTGTGTGCCTCACAAACCCAGGGGCACGATGGCCTTTGGAGGACCCGCTGCAAGCCACGTGTAAGTATTTCTCAGCTTTACAACCACCCTATGAAAGCAGGGGTGTTATTCCTATTTACAGATGGGAAAACTGACTCAGAGAGGTTAAGTAACTGGTGTAAGATCACATAGCAATCAAGTGGAGGAGTCAGAGGAGTTCACATCGAAAGTGCTAGAATAGCGAGCATTCCTCGGTCAAGAATGCTTCTTAAGAGAAATCTACCTACATAAAGAATTGCATGAGTTCCCAGATGGGAATTGGAAATAGGCATTTTACTCCAGTCTCATCGAAAAGCCCATTTAAAGGACCAAAAGCATCTAATAAAAGTGTAGGAAGCGGGGACGGAGGCCATCCCTTGCTGGAAGCCAAGCGCCCTTCGCAGGATCCAGTGGAGGTGTTCTCCTGAATGCTGCCACACCCCTCAGCACCTGCTGGCTCCGGGCACGGGCTGGGGAGGACGGTGGCCAAGGGGGTCACCGGAAGCTGGTGAGAGAAGGAAAACTACCCAGGCACACCCTCCTGCCTTATCATCAGCTTGCCCAGCGTAGGGGTGAGTCAGAAGTCCCGACTTCTCCAGCTGCTCTCACAGGCTGTGCCCGCTGCGAGGAGACGGTGGGGCCAGGCGTGAACCTTCTCTGGAACTCAGCGCATGGAGACCTGCCAGACACCGGGACAAATCCCACAGAGTCCTCCTCTCCAAGGACTTCCAGGCTCGTGTGGCTGCAGAGTGAGCTGAGCGATGACAAATGGCAGGGAAGCCCCCAAGCGAAGGGAAAGCCAGCGAAGGAGGAAGGGGGCTTCTTGGGAACGGGGCACCGTGCTGGACCTGAAGGTTGGCCAGGCAAGGGCCCTCCAAGGGGGTCAGCTCTGAGTGTGTGGAAGTACACGAGGAGGAGGTGAGGGGATGGAAGAGACAGAGTAAATGCTGGGGGGAGTGGAAAGACCGGGCAACGCAGGTCCACGAGGGAACTTGGGGCCCGCGGTTCCCGAGCAAGGGGATGGGCAGGACAGAGTCTGCCCATGCTTCAGAAAGTTTGGGAATCCTTGACCCGTGTGGAACTGGCCCATGTGCAGTGCTGATGTGCGCAAGGAGTGCCGTGCCACGCAGGGGTGTCCCCGCGTAGGGGATCCCCACGGGCAAGGAGTGCGCCCCGTAAGGAGAGCTGCCCAGCACAGAAGAAAGTGCAGCCTGCCCAGGAATGGTGCCGCACACACGGAGAGCTGACACAGCAAGATGACCCAACAAAAAGAAACACAGATTCCCATGCTGCTGACAACAACAGAAGCAGACAAAGAAGAACACGCAGCAAATGGACACAGAGAGCAGACAATGGGGGGAGGGCGTTGGGGAGGAAAGGGGAGAGAAATAAAAAAAAAAAAGAAAGTTCGGGAATATTCCCAAATGCTCTGGCAGGAATAGCCATGGGGTTCATTCTGGGAAGCAAAAAAATTTAAATTTCATTTGTTCACGTGGACCTTTGGCATCTCAGTCTTTCTCTCAGTCTCTGCTTTCTCGGCCTTTGTTGTGGTTTTGTTCCCTCTGCCTGAAATCCCATTCCTTGTTATTCTCCCAGTTTACTTGACCTTCAATTCCCAGGCCAGCTGCCTCCCCCTCCGATGCCCCAGCCCTGCCTCTGCTCTGGGTGTCCCCTTGTGACCTACCTGTCTCATCATGACCATCGTCCTCGATGACAGTGGTTGGCCAGCTACCTCCCTCATTAGTCCGTGAGTCTCTTTATCTGATGCCTAAGGTGTAGCAAATGTAAACAAATGTTTATTGAAGAATTGTCACCTTTCAGCAGAATCCATGAAATGTTGGAGAAAAGTACATTTTTAACCTTGGCTTTGAGTCACTGTGCACTCAAAAAAAAAAGGAAGTTCTGAAATTAGATAATCCTCATGAGTCATTCATATAAACACTTTTTTCCCCTGAGGACTTCTCTATCCTGGGCATTGTTCCCGGCTCTAGGATATAAAGGTGAGTGAGAGACTCAGTTTCTGATCCCAAAGGGAGTGAGTGGAGCATCCCCGCTCCACACTGGCTCTTCAAGGGGAAGCCACGAAAGTGTCACATACGGCGAGGTGCCGGGGTTGTCTGCTGATACCTGTGCCAGTGTTGTAAGAGCTGGACCATCGATCGAAGTGGGAAGTTCAGAGCTACTGGACCTGGACTCTGTGTCGAAGTAGGTGTATTAAGAGCAGTGGTGCAAGGGTTGGGAGACCCAGGTTTTGGGGTGGGTTTTGCTATTAAGAGGCAGTGTGACCTTGAGCAATTTGCGTCCTCTCCTTCAGCCTCAGTTTCTGCCTGGACGAAATGAAGGGGTGGGATGAGAGGTAATTCTCGGGTTCCTTCCAGGAAGCCTGAGTCAATGACAGCTTGAAGCGGGCCCTGGAATGCATCAATGGGGGCACTTTGATTATGGAGACACCCGTGACCCGCAGATTGGACCTCGCCCTTCCCAGCTGTGTGATGGGCGCCTGGCCGGCGTGGTCCCGGCACCTGGTAGAGAGATTCAGGTCACCGTCAAAACCTTATCGCCCATCAGCGAATGCCCTCTCCATGTCTAAAATGAAAGCCCAGGGATTAGACCAACGACGCGGCCTCAGAAAGGAGAGGGTAAAATTCTGAGCCCAGGTTGGTGAGCCTGTTTGTTTGTTTCCTAATTCTAATTAGAGAGGGGAGAACAGTGTCAGGAGTTCTTTAGTGATTCACATCTTAATAGCCTGGTTATAATTTATTAATCCCTTTCATCAAATTTTCAGCATCCTTTCCCCAGGAGTCTAAGAATGACTCAAATGTATTTATTGTCTCTAGGTGGGGTGTCATTAAATATTTGGCATCTCGGAAAGCTGGTGGGAAAGTGGATTATATGCCACCGAAGGCACACAATCTCCAAAGGAAAAGGCACAAACTGGGTAAACATCGGGCAGAATGAGGACTATATACAGTTACACCTATGTTTATTCTTTAAAATATTAACAACCTCCAATATTGACAATGCATTTCACTGCTTTTTTGATTTCTCCTTCAATTTCCTCTTACTAGCCAGCGGTTCTCCTTAATGTGGAGCATTGGTGTGAAGAGCAAATGTGCCATGCTTTGACTCGTTCTGTTCTCCCCACCTAGAATGCCCTCAAATATGTGGCAACATTATTAAGGGTCTTATAATTATCACAGAGCAAGAAAGGACTTCAGGGGTTATCTTAAAGCTTGGGAAATGGAGGCTTGGAGCAGTGAAGCGGCCTAGAACCAAAGGCTCTTAAGATGGGAAGGGACCCGACAGGTCTACCCTGTTGAGGCTGTCAACATTCTACAGCATTTCCACCAAAAGTTGTCCTGCCTTGGCTGCTACCCCTCCTGAGACAGAGGGCTCTCAATCTTTGCAAGCAGCCCTTCCATCATGGAGAGCTTGATCGTTAGAAGCTAAAATCGTCTTCCCTTTAGCTTCTCCCCTGTGGTCTCTACTGTGCCTCTTCTGCAGCCTGTGCCTCTTCTGCAGCCTGATAAGCCCACCTCCTTAGCACATGGCAGAGCCAGATGCTGGTTGGGTGGGTGGGGGGCAGAGTGGGAAGACTGTTGCGAGAGGGACAGCCAAGTCACACACACACACACCAGCTACCCCAGGCGTGTCTGCCCCAGATTGGACAGTTGCTCTAGATATGGAGGGAGGCTAGGAATTCACATGACTTGTTCCAATTAGGAATAGGAGACCCTCAACCGTCTACCTAGTCCACTACAATTCTACCACAGATTGTAGTACTGAATCTCCAACTAATACTGACACCTTATTTCAACACTCTGAGCGTGTCTAACTCTATTGGACTCTCTGTGAGGAAGAAAGCAGTTGGGTCAAGGTAGAATTCAGGGTTCTCCTGGCCAAGTCCCATTTTCCTATCACCTCTCAAACTCAGGACTTCTGACGGAGCTGACATTGGCACTGTATCCCCTTGGCTCACAATTGCCCTTACACTTGCACGGCGCATCCTAAAGCTCACACTGCACATTCTCAGCCTCCCGTGCTGGCTGCTGATGCCTCATGGGCTCCATCTCATCTTACAGCATCATTCGTGTTCTTGGGGTCTTCTGTCTCTGCGGTCCTCCCCTCCTTGTAAAAGTAAAGTCCCTTTAACATCTTTGGTCCAACAGCCCTTTATATACCTCAGGGCCTGGTCAGCATCCCCAACTTTCTTATTTTCTGGGGTTTTCTTCATGAAGCCTTGTCTCCATTCCTTGCTTCTTCTCTGTCTAGAACCAATGAATTGGCAGCTCAGCCTAGTAGCCTCCTGATTACATGCTAATTAGGGCATGCAGTCCAACCTGTTCCAATATCCACATGGAAATGTGCTCGGTGACTTTGTCCAACCAGGCTCATCAGACAGGTTTATAAGTGTGCATAGCAGGATGTAGTCGCTCCCCTAAACATAAAAATAGCCTACATTCTGGATCAATGCTAAATTGGACAAGAATTCAGGACAACAGGCACGAGCAAACTGGGTTGTAAGGTAGTCACAGTAGCTCTAAGAAGAGCACAGAATCAGCTCCGTACTGTAGAACTCACCAGCATACCTTGCGATTGGTGTGCCTTCACTTTTCCTCTCTAGCCAACCACCTAGACTAGAAGCAGACTAAGCAGCTATCTGGTCCCATTTCCCTATTGGTCAAAAGCAAACATACCATGGGGCCCGTCCTTAAAAAGGCCCTTAAGTGACCACCCAATATGCCCCCGAAGAAGGAGGCAGCGTGAAGCCAATCCCTGCCATTTGGAGGTCCCTTATCCCCCAGAGGTGGACCCTGAGGAGCAGCCTGCATTTAATCCCTAGGCTTCATTTCCAGGAGCTGGCAGAGGTGGTTGGCATCTGGCTTTGAGACTTGTTTGTTTTCTAGATGCTGCAACAAGGTCCTGCCCCGCAAAGTTTGAATGTGTCCTGCTGACTCTTTGGGATTTTGGAAAAGTGCCCTGATGGGCAAGGATGAAAGTGGGCATTTGCCTGCCTTTGTTTATCCTTCGAGGATCTCGTGGGTCTGCAGCAAGCAGCTGTACAAGATTCTGAAGATCCTGGCTTCTTACAGACAAAACTAACAATGGTCATGCATAGTGTGGAGTTGAGGCCACATGGCTTGGAAGCGGCAGACGCAGGAACTGAACCTCTGCTCCCAGCTCTTCCTCCCAAGGCAGCCCTGCCTGGTCATTAGGATACAAGTTTCAGTCCTGCCTCTTCCTCCCTCACTGTGATCCCAGGAAGCTTTCTCTTGAGATTTGTTTCCTCAACGGCCAAATGTTTGGGTTACCCCAGGCCTTCTTCAAATCTGACATTTAATGATTTTATTATCCCCACCCCTAATGCTTCCATTGAGGGAAATGGCATTTTAATCTTTTTTAAAAAGGCATCAAATCAAAAATTCAAACTTGTAGCCAATGAACTTTCCACCCCCGTTATGAGAAATGATCCCAGAATCCCCCGGGAAACCGAGGCCCAGGGGAGGAGTCTGCCTTTGCATCACTTATTTCGTCTAAAAAACCCCCAGCGCCTGTGACGTCCTTCCCCCCAGCAAAGGGAATGACTTTCCACTTCCTTTCCCTTCCAAAGCCCTTGCAGATTTTTAGGCAAATTAAAGCAGGAGCATTTGATCTTCTCCCCAGATGTTTTGATCACAGAAGGGCCACATATGTGCACACATTCCTGGATATTTTTAGAGTTTTTACAGAATCCAAAGCTCTAGCTGCTTTTTCACTCTGCGCGTTGCGGCCGCTGCCGGGAGCTATTCTGCCAAGAAGAGGGCCTGGCACGGAGGAGGCTTTCCCAAGCAGCCGTGCTCAGTGAAGTGCAGGCAGGGAGCGAATCTGAGCACTCCTTGGAGGCTGTAAGGCCTCAGTCCCTGGAGCCCATCTGCGCACTAAGAGGAAATGCAGTGCTCTTACCCACTGTGGGTTACCCAGACCCTCCCTGGAACAGCCTGGCTTCTTGTCCCCTAAAAAACTCTCAAAGGCCCCAGCGTGGTACAGTGGAGAGCATATTGGCAAAAGATCAGGCGATTGGGCTCTGACTGGCTGTATGACCATTTCCTCTCTTGGGCCTCAGTTTCTCCATCTGCAAAATGGGATGTCTGGTACATGTAGCCTGCAGGTGGGCTGCATGTTTTTGTCAATAAGGTTGTCCTGGGATGTAGCCATGCCCATTTGTTTCCATTTTGTCTGCGACTGAGCTATCTCGGCAGAGGTGTCCGGTTACAACTTATGGCCCATGAGTGTAAAATATTTACTCTCTGGCCCTTTGAGAAACTGCTACTGAGGAAGAAGCAGATGTCTTACTCACCTTTGGCTTATAAAAGCCAAAGGCATCCTAGACCCCTGCTCAGGGCTTCCTCCCTGTAGAAGTGAACAGCCCCAGGAGCAGCCTTTGACCAAGTGGGGAACTCCTGAGACAGAGCCCAACAGCCTCCACGGCCTTCCCAGGAGGACGGAGCCTTGGACCCTCCGTGGAAATCTTCTCAAGCCTCAGACCACTGGCTCCCTGCCCTTCCTCATCGCGCCTCCTCTTCGCCTACCAGAGCTTTCCCCAAGGCCTCTTAGCCTCACATCTTTGGCTCAGGGTCCGCTTCAGGGGGTACCTGCTTAAGATGGGGCACAAATCTTGCGGATCTCCTCCTTCCGTCCTGGCTGGCACTGCACCTGCGCTGAGCCACCCGTCCACTTCTGGGCCCTGGTGAAATGCCCCCAATGAAGGCACGGCCCCATGGGACTGCACCACACACCTGGAGGTACAGGGAGTTTGCTCTCTGCGGGGGTGAACCTTGACCAAAGGAAAACAAGAGATGGGAGGGAAGCTGGCGGGCCAATGTGCCGCTTCCCCCCTCTCGGGACTGCTCTGAAGCACAGTTACTCTTTGCAAACCTTGTGGGAAATTATCATGTGCCAGGTAAGGACGTCTGCCGAGAGATCGGCCGCGTCTCTTGGGTGCTTGGTTGCGTCGTGGTATTCTGCAGGGCACCTTGTGAATCTTCCCTTGCCTCACGCCCCAGTTGTTCCCTTACCCTTCCACATAGAACACCAGCGCTGCCTCCTTGCTTTGGGCTCTGCTTTCCAGAGAACCTGGGTGAAGCCTGGAGCTGGTTCAAATAGCTCTAAGGACTCTTTCAGTTCTGACGTACTAGACCTTAACTGAATTCCATTCTATACATGCCCAGGCATTTAAAATATTGTAATTTTCTGTACTAGATGTGAAACACCGTTTATTCTCATAGAGATTAATTTCAATGGTGTGCTGGGGCCTCAATTTTTATAATTCAAATCACACCAAGGAAGGATGTTGCTATAGTTATTATTGATAATATTTATTAAGTTCTATGAGCTAGACCTTAAGGTAAGTACCTTGAAGGCATTAAGTATTTGATTCTCACTAAAACCTTATTAGGACCTATTATTATTCTAATTTTCCCAAGAGGAAAATGAAGTTCGGAGTGGGTAAGCTTCTTGTTCTAGGTTGCACAGTAAATGGCCAAGCCAGGACACAGAGGCAAGCCTGAGAGATTCCCAGGTCCATGTTTGTAATTATATGCTTTACTATATCTGATAAAAGCAAATACAAAATGCCTGAAATTCTGTGTGGAGCAAACACTTTACCAGAAAAGACACATGGATGGAAAATAAGCACATGGAAGGAGGCTCAACATCATTAGTCTCTAGGGACGCAGTCATTAAACCCCAGGACAGACCGTAGCACGCCCAGCAGAATGCTTTAGGGTGAAAAGCTGACCAGACCAAAGGCTGGCAAGGATGTGGAAGAACCGCCGTGGGAATGGAAAATGTGTGGCTGGTTTGGCAGTTTCTTAAAAAGTTAAACATAACCTGACCATATGACCTAGTCATGCCACTCTTAGTATTTACCCCAAAATGAAGCCTCTGTCCACACAAAGGCTTGCAGCCAAATGCTCACGGCAACTTTATTTGTAGTAGCCCCAAACTGGAAACAATTTGAATGTCCATTAGCAGGTATGTGGATAAAAAATAGTGGCGTATTCATACTACGGAATACCACTCAGGAATAAAAAGGAATGAACTGCTGGTGCATGTACCAATGTGGGTGAACCTCAGACTCATTATACTTAGGGCAAGAAGCCAGACAAAGAGGAGTCCATCCTGTACGAGCCCATTTGTAAAAAATTCTAGACAACGCAAACTAACGCACGGCAGTGGGAAGCTAGCTGGTCAGTGGCTACTGGCTGTGTGTGGGTTGGGTGGGTGGGGGTACGAGGGGGTGAGAGGGAGGGATGGATTATAAAGGAGAACGAGGCAACTTCTGGGGGTGATGGGCAAGTTCATTACCTTGATCATGGTGATGGTTCCAGGGGTGTATACATACGTACGTCAACTCTCATCTGACTATACCCTTTAGATAGGTGCAGTTCATTGTAGGTCAATTATATCTCAATAAAGTTGTAAAAAAAAAAAAAGGAGAAAACCAATCTGTGGATAAATGAGCACCCAAGACAATGGCATGGGAGAATTGTTCTTCTCTGTGGCCTTTTGCACTTGCTCATGGAACTTGAACCAGTGGTGCAGGAATGAGCAGATTGAACTTGACCCCGCAGGCTCTGAATGGAGCAGCGGGAAGAGGGAAGGACGTGTGCTGCAGCGCGCCGCAGTGCGGGCAGAGTCCTTCCACCTCCTTGCGCCTCAGCTTCCTCATCTATAAAACGGGACTGTCTCCTGTTGCCCTGCCCGTGTCCCGATTTCCTCCTCCGCATAAGGAATGCTTGGTGAGCCACGGGTGGCAATCCCTGTCCTTGTCACAGTTCGCCCGCCCCAGGTGTGCTCAGAGCCCCCTGCTCCTCATCTGGAATGTATACAGATGCCCCTTCTTGCCTTTGTCCCTTTCCCTCCCGCCAAGGTGACTTCCTGCTTTCCAGCCGTTCCAAGAGGCTCCCTGCTCAGCCTCATTTTGGCACCTGCTCACGGGGGCTCTGGCTGGGGCCGGCCGGGAGCTCGCTGCCAACAGCTCTGTCCACCTCTGCAAGAGGCCAGCAGGGCACCCGATGCCCTCTGGGCCATACCACGTGGCCCTGGGGAGACTCCAGGAGGCCCCCCCGCCCCCAGGGCTGCTGGGTCCAGAGCCGTCCAAGCCTGCTGGCCCTTTCCCTCTGTCCCTCAACCCCATTGCCAGCCAACTGCTGCCTGGAGGGACGTGGCCACTCTGGTGGCCTGCCAGGGGAGGGCGCCAGGCTGGGGACAGGGGCAGGCGGTGGCAGCTGGAGACCATGGGACCGATGGAGGCTGCGTGTGTCACAGGGCCGAGCAGGGCTGCTGGCTCAGTCCTTGGTTCCATCTGAGAAGGCTTCACATGACTTCTCCGTGGGTGCCTGCCTGCCACGGGGCGGGAGAGGGAGGTGGGAGGAAGGCGGCAGGACTGTGGGACCCAGGCTGGAAATACGAAATATGCTTGTGAATCACAAGCTGACAGTTATCACATGCCCACGGTGGCTGCGCCCGCGCAGAGACTGGGCTTCGGGCACACACCCCTTGCTGTGTGCAGGCAGTGGTGGTCCAGGGGGCACTAGGATTGGGGTAGATGGCCTGAGCGCCTGCGTCCCCCAAGATGTCAGCGAAACCAGTGCTTGTTGAACACAGACTCCATTTCCAGCAATTTCCATATGTTCCTTCCGCAGCCCCATTTCCCAGGGCGAAACGCTCCACTTCCGGGGGTCTTTGGGCTTGACCCTGCCTTTTCTTTTAATTCTCCTGCCATCAGCTTGTTCTACCTCTCTGGGGCCCCAAACTGCACACGCTGGCAGGCCCTTCCCGCTGAAGGGATGAGGTCGGGGATCCTAAAATCATCCCGCCCCTGGGGCAGAGGCCTCGAGGCAGGCTGGGGCCCAGGAGCCCATGCTCCTCAGGTCACAAATGCAGGAGCCAGCCTCCTCTGACCAGTTCTAGGGGCTGCCAGGGGGAGGACAGGCCCAGAGCAGCTTCTGGGTTCCCCACGGAATGAGGGAAAGCTCGGAGGGCCCTTCCCGGGCGCCGGGAGCTTTATTCAGTCGCCCTGACCTCCCATAGACCTGGGACAGACATCCCAGCCAGTGTCCTCGCCGCCAAGGAGGACAAAAGCCCGTGAACACGCTCTGTCCCTCTCCGGGAAGAGAGCCCCGACCTCGTGCCTGCCCAACGCTTCACCTCTAGGGCTATTCATTTTAAAATAACATTTAAAATTGTAATTCTCATACCCAGGGCCAGCTACGAATATCTACACTGAATGAGCAGAATATTGGGAAATCCAGAAGGGTCTAAAGTAGGCAACTAAAAATTTGCCATCGTCTCACCGCTCTAAGACAAACCCTACTCATCCATTGGGATTTAGCTATTTCTTGTCCATTTAAAAATTCATGGATATGTATGTTGCTCTTAAAAGTCAATCAAAGAAACCTAAGAAAATAAAGCAAAATCTGAATCATACTTTATCTAAATTTAAAAAAAAATTATTGAGGGATAACCTACCCCAGTAAAGGGCTCAAATATTAAGTGTACAGCTCAATACATTTTTCCATGTTCATTGTATGTCCTGCCGTGGCCCGCTGGGGGACTGGGGGAGAGTGTCAACTGCAATGTAAACCACTATCCGTGAGGTGCAGCAGTGCTCCAGAATGTGTTCACCAAATGCAATGAATGTGCCATGATGATGAAAGAGGTTGGTGATTGGGAGGAGGGGGGTGAAGGAAGTGGGGAGTATATGGGGACCTCTTATATTTTTTGAGTGTAACATTTTTTAAAAAACAGAGAAAAAAAAGTAAAACAAAAATTTTTTCCCATGCTCTCTCACTCTTGTGACTGTCACACAAGTCAAGATCCAGAATATTTCCAGACCCTGGAAATCTCTCGCATGCCCTTTCCCGGTCAGTAACGACAGCTCCGTCCCCAAGAAGTCGCCACCTTCTGGCACCCATCACCCCCGACCGGATTGGCCTGTTCATGAGCATCTTATAAACGTCTCCCAGGAAGTTCTCCTTTGTGTCTAGCTTCGCCCGACGCAGTCTGGGGGCGACCCATGGGCTGCGGTGTGGGGAGTGGGTGCTGAATCACGCCTGAGCGGCCGAGTGGATGAAGGAAGGGGTAAGCGGTGGTCTCCCGAGTGGCCTGGCGACAGGCCCCTGCGTTTTCCAGTGACCGGCCTGGCCCTGTGGGGAGCATTAAGAGTCTGGTGCGATGGCCTGGGGGAGAGGAGACATCCAGGCAGAGCAGCGTGGGTGGCGGCAGGGGTAGAGCCCCACGGCCTAGCAGGGTAGGGCCCCACACCCTGGCAGGGGTGGAGCCCCACGGCCTAGCAGGGTAGAGCCCCGCATCCTGGCAGGGGTGGAGCCCCGCACTCTGGCAGGGTAGATCCTCACGCCCTGGCAAGGGTAGAGCCCTGCGGCCTGACAGGGGTGGAGCCTCGCAGCCTGGCAGGGGTAGGGCCCCGTGGCTGGCAGGGGTAGGGCCCTATGGCCTGGCAGAGCCCCATGGCCTGGCAGAGCCCCGTGGCCTGGCGCCCACCAGAGAGGGCTGGTGGCCCCGGGCACAGGACGGGGATATTTTTAGAAAGCCCATCAGAGCAACCGCTTGACCCTGTGGCTGCCTCCCTGTCGCAGGGTCCCAGGGCGGCAGGCAGAGTCCCCGCTGGGGTCAGCACCCCGCGTCCCAAGCCTGTGGCCTGGTCGGACCCCACGGAGGGGGCAGGACCCAGGCTGCACCAGCTTGGGGCGGGGGGCAGGCACCTCGGGGGAGGCTTCGGCGTGTCTGGGGAGCTCGCCCCCGGGAAATGCAGGCCTGGAGGGGAAGGCGCGCCACTGCCCTCATCTCTGGGACCAGGCAGAGTGTGGCTCTGTGCCCGTGCAGGCCCCCTTTATGGTTCAGGGGTCCTGAGGTGGGAAAAGGCCCCTCTGCTGGCCCCCCCTCCCCACCTGGTGCCTGACCCTGGCCTTGACTTTGCTGCCCCCCTGGGGTCAGCTTTCACAGCTCTGCTTTCTCCTAAGTGGGCGCCCAGACCAGCCTCCACAAGGTGTGCAGGACGTGCAGGGGCAGCCACTGTTGTGGTGGGTGGCACAGGGCGTGGAGCCCCCCAAGCTGGGCTGGGTGTGGGATTTGCAGGGGCAGGAGAGGTACGACCCACCCTGTGTCTTGAAAGGAAATCCTGTATTATTGGATTTTATTTTTTTCTCTATTGTTTTTAAATGTTACATTCAAAAAACAAAAGAGGTCCCCACCCCCCTCACCCCACTCCCTCCATAACAACCACCTCCTCCATCGTCATGGGACAGTCATTGCACTTGGTGAATACATCTCTGAGCACTGCTGCACCTCATGGTCAATGGTCCACACCAGAGCCCACACTCTCCCACAGTCCACCCAGTGGGTCATGGCAGGACGTACAACGTCCAGCATCTGTCCCTGCAGTACCACCCAGGACACCCCCAAGTCCTGAAAATGCCCCCACATCACATCTCTTCTTCCTTCTCCCTGCCCTCAGCAGCTTCCGTGGCCACTGTCTCCACATCACTGCTACAATTTCTTCCATTACTAGTCACAATAGTTCCAAAGTAGAATATCAGTAATTCCACTCTAATCCAGACTCTATGAAGACCCACGGCTTGTCACGATTTCCCCTCGGGCTCGTCATTAACTGGTTGTGGGGGTTGAAGGGGAGATTCATCCCAAACGACTGGGGAGAAGGCCGCCTTTGGGGGTGCAGGGACTCAGTTCCCCAGGAGTTACGGGGGAGAAGACGGTCATGTTTAAACTCCTGAGCCACTCGGGGCAGGCCTCGAGCAGGCTGTGGGAGCGACTGGCGCCCATGGCGGGGAGGGCGTCTGGGGTGCCTGCAGGCTCGGCCCTGGCGCGGCCGCTGAGCGCGGCCCCAGGGGACGGGGACACTGCAGGTCAGCAGTATTTCGGGGTTTCACTTGGACAGCGCCCACCCCTCAGCTGACTGGGGCTGTCCTCTGCAGGGTGACTCACGGGTCTGACAGGCACTTCTGTCCAGCCGCCAGTTTGGACAAAGGGCCGCATCACAGGGTCGGCCCTGCCTGCCGGCCAGGGAACCTGAGCCGAGCAGCTGTCCCCGACACGCCGGCCGTGAGAGGGCCACTGACCAGAGCAGCCAAGTGACCGCCGGGAGCGTGGCCAGGGTGTGTGTGAGTGTCCCAGCGACGGCCGGAGGGAGGCCGGGGAGCCTGGGCTGGGCCCCTCGTGCAGGTATGACTCCGAGGCCTGGCAGGTCAGATACTCCCAGCGTCCCCTGCCGCTGGGCTGACCGAAGGCGCCTCGGGGCCCTGAGGGACCAGCCTGGGAAAAGATGAGAGCTGAGTGTGTCGCAGTTATGGAATCCCTCAATGGCAGTGTTTCTCCAAGCTTCTTGTTCTCCCTCTGTAAAATGTATAAAGTGAGATGCAAAATACCCCGTCAATTGGATGGTTTTATATGAATCTAAGGTATTCTTTTCCCCAGAGCTCTGTCTTTGAAATTTCTGGGTTTAGTAATTTTATCAAATGGGTGTAGAAAACAAAGCTGGGAGGACTGGCTGAGACCCAGGAAAGGGGAAACCCAGGTTGCAGGATCTGAAAATCCTACCCTCTGCCAGTGCTCTCCTCTGAGTGCCCTCTGGGCTGCCCCTAATGGATCTCCAAGCGACAGGAGGAAGTAGAGTAGAGCTTTCCCTTCTCTGCTACAAGGCCATCTGGGAGTAATGCTGTATAAGAGACTCCTGGTCTACCCATCAATGGACGTGGTAATAAAACAACGTCACGCACTTTGTAAATCTGGCAAACTCCCTCTGGAGTGAATGTATGGTGGTCCTGCATGAGGAACATGTCCTTTTCACCATGCCTCCTAGCTAGCCATCTGTTTTGGAATTTTGGCAGAAAGAAATGTCAGTCCTACCAGGCCGTATTTTTACTAGTATTTATAAACTAAACTTTTTATTTTGAAATAATTATAGATCTTTTTTTAAAGATTTATTTTTATTTATTTCTCTCCCCTTCCCTGCCCCCCCCCAGTTGTCTGCTCTCCGTGTCCATTCGCTGTGTGTTCTTCTGTGACTGCTTCTATCCTTATCAGCAGCACCAGGAATCTGTGTTTCTTTTCATTGCGTCATCTTCTTGTGTCAGCTCTCCATGTGTGTGGCGCCATTCCTGGGCAGGCTGCACTTTCTTTTGTGCTGGGCGGCTCTCCTTACGGGGTCCACTCCTTGCACGTGGGGCTCCCCTACGTGGGAGAGACCCCTGCGTGGCAGGGCACTCCTTGCACACATCAGCACTGCGTGTGGGCCAGCTGCACCTGGGTCAAGGAGGTCCGGGGTTTGAACCACCAACCTCCCATGTGGTAGGTGGACGCCCTATCCATTAGGCCAAGTTCGCTTCCCATAGTTATAGATTAACATGCAGTATTAGAAATAATCCAGAGATCCCATGCACCTTTTTTTTTTTTTAAGATTTTATTTATTTATTTATTTCTCTCCCCTTCCCTCTCACCCCGGTTGTCTGTTCTCTGTGTCTATTTGCTGCATCTTCTTTGTCCACTTCTGTTGTTGTCAGCGGCACCGGAATCTGTCTCTTTTTTGTTGCGTCATCTTGTTGTGTCAGCTCTCCGTGTGTGTGGCACCATTCCTGGGCAGGCTGCACTTTCTTTCGCACTAGGTGGCTCTCCTTACGGGGCGCACTCCTTGCGCGTGGGGCTCCCCTACGTGGCGGACACCCCTGCGTGGCACGGCACTCCTTGCGCGGATTAGCACTACGCATGGGCCAGCTCCCCATGGGTCAAGGAGGCCCGGGGTTTGAACCGCAGACCTCCTGTGTGGTAGGCGGACGCCCTAACCACTGGGCCAAGTCCGCCACCCCCCGTGCACCTTTTACTCAGTTTCCCCAATGGTAACATCTTGCAAAGCTGTAACACCAGGATGCTGACATCTATAGAGTGAAAGTAGGGCACAGTTCCCTCTCCACAAGGTTTCCTCATGTAGCCCTTCTATAGGCCCACCTCTCCCTCCTACCCCCCCCCCTTGATCCCTGGCAACCACTAATCTCTCTTTTCATATTTTTCTTATTTAAAAGTGTTATATAGGTGGAACAGTACAGGATGCAACTGTTTTTGGGGTTGTTTTTTATTGCACAACCTAATCTCTGGAGGTTCAGCCAGGTTGCTGGGTGTTTCAAAAGCTGATTCCTTTTATTTGCTGAGTATTATCCCATGACATGGATGTAATACACGCTGAAGGACATCTGGTTATCAGGCCATATATTCTGGACTCTGCCTTTTCTTTACTTTTTGAAAATTTAATCCACATCTGACCATCCTGGATTTCAGGTTCTCCAGGATTTCCCGTAGATTCTAAGTGGTCCTGAGAGCAAAGCCCCAGGGTCTCTGAGCTCGTTGGATTATAATTCCCTTGGGCCTTCAGCCTTGAACTCTTTAAGGCAGTTGCTCTGCTTTGTTCTCTCCTTTCCAATTTGGGGTTCAGTTTCCTTTACAGTGTTTCCTCTTAGATTAAGATTCTTCCTCATAGAGAATAAATAAGAAATAAAGTGGTGCTGGGCAGGAGGACTTGATGGGAGACTAGTAGGCAAGAACTGGAGAAAAGCCCTTTTTCTTTTCCTCCTGTTTCTAGAGGCATTTCTAGGAATAGTGCATGACTTTGGGGTCAGTGGACTTTGACGTTTCCAACCACAGAAGTGGGCAAACGTGCAGAGCTGCCCGTGGCTCCAGGCTCCAGGAGAACCGGCAGTCAGAGCAGCAGAAGTTCCAACAGCAGCAGCGAGTCTGTTCTGGACAGCAGCCAGGAGGCTTCAGGGCCCTGGAAGGATCTCCCCGCCTCCTGGGTTCTCCAGCAGTAGGAACTTCCTGCGGTTACCAATCTCTGGATTAACTTACCTTCCACTTTTAGTTCTTTCGAGCTTCCAAACATGTTTCCTCTCCTCTGCGGGGTATTTGAAATCCATAGCGAGCTCCCTCTTGTTGGTGGCTGCACCCTAACTCACACCACAGAGGTCCCTGGAAATGCCTGGTCTACGTATGGGTGTTACAGGTTGGACCAAGGCCCCCCGGAATGTATAATCAAGTCCTGACACCCTGTCCTGTGAATGTGGCCTTATTTGGAAATAGGCTCTTTGAAGATGTGACAAGCTGAGATAAGGCCAGACTGGAGTAGGGTGGGCCCTGATCCAGCGTGACTGGTGCCCTCGTGAGAAGAGGCGCTTTGCACATAGACACAGGGGAGAGGGCCATGTGATGGTGCAGGCAGAGATTTGAGCACTTCGGCTTCCAGCCCAGCAACGCCAAGTTCTGTCAGCAAATATCAGACGCTAGAGGAGGCAGGGAAGGATTCTCTAGAGTCCTGGGAGGGAGAACAGCCCTGCCAATACTTTGATTTTGAACTTGTGGCTTTCAGAACTGTGAGGGGAGCCATTTCTGTTGTTTTAAGCTGCTCAGTCTGTGCTACTTTGTTACAGCAGTGGTAGCAAACTGACACTTGGTTAGCAATTGTTATAAGATAGCTGCAAAACCCAAAGCCCCAACATCCCAGGGTTATTCCACCACAAGCACTCAATTTGCTTGCCCGTTGGGGGGGGGGGGGGCGGGCCAGGAGTTTTGATCTAGGCCGGGCTCAGCTGGGCAGCCAACCTGCTGATCTTGGCTGATATCCATCTCATCTGCACGTTGGCTGGGGGTCAGCAGACTTGGGCACTGCCTGGAAGCATGGCTCATCTGGGTGCCCTGCCCACGTGTCTCTCATCCTCCCGGGACCCGAGGGCTAGCCTGGGCATGTGTTTTCATTCGTGGTTCCGACAGACATGTAAGGGAAGAGGCCCAGTTGCAAAGCAGGTGTCAACTGTCTCACGGTGTCATGCCTGTCAGCCTCCCACTGGGTGAAGTGAGTTATGTGACTGAGCCTTGAGTTGTGGGACAGGAAGGAGAACTCGTCCACTGGGAGAGGTGCTGCAAAGTTACCCGGCAAACGGTGTAGGTGTGTAATCCTGCTCCTGGAGAGGAGGTGAAGATTTGGAACAATAATTCAGTCTAGAACTGTACATTTTAAAAATATCAACACAAATACTCTGCAGGACACAGCATCAAGCCTGATGGGTGATTTGTTGGGCGTCAGTATCAGCACTTCACTTCTGGGTGATGGTGGGAGACACCTCCTCCATGAGAGCAGATGTGCTTAATTTCAGCCCAAGGTTTCTATTCAAATAGCCTATTCACTTCCCTTCCATCATGCCCTTAAAAGACACATAAATGCCACTTCTCTGTGTCCTCTTGCCATGGGGCAATTGATTTCTTTCTCAAAATACAACACATGTGGATGTCCCTTTCTCACTGGGCTGGTGTCCCAACCCTCATTCCTCAAAGCCCCTTGCACATCTTATGATTTCATAACTGTTTCGGCTCTCCTAAGAGTTTATGTTCATGTGCTTCAGATTGGGAGGGTGGGGGGAGGGGGGAATTATTAATATGTGAGTATTCCCAGGTTTCCCTACGCCCTCTGCCTGCCAAAGAAAATTTTGCCTTTGCCCTCTTCCTTCTCTCCCTTCCCCACCTTCTAAGGGAGATTTCAGTCCAACAGACTCTAGAGAACTGACTCTCGAGGAGAAATGGAATGTGTGGTTCCAGGAGGCAGAACTAGGGCAACTGGGGCTTGGAAATAGTTTCAATTAATTCTAAGAAGAAAGCTTTGTAATCTTCAAGCTCCCCCAAAGAGGTCAGGCTTCAAGGTAAGGTAGTGAGTTCCCTGTCCCTGGAGTATTCAAGCAGATGCTGGATGATTAATTGGCAGAGAAGTGGGAGAAAGGGAACTTCTACCAGATTATAGTCCTTTTCATCTCTAGTATGATGACTTAAAGTTGACCTGAGAGAAAATGGACAAAGAAAGGGAATTCTGAAGCCTTGTCACACTTAGAGAGCATGTCTGGGTTGTATGTGTGTTTTCACACCACCTAGCTAGAGCAAACCCTGGCTGAGTCGGGGCGCTGGGATTGCCATCGGCTCTCAGCAGCTGCGTGTCTTCGGGACAGTCACACAGTGCTGTGGCCACCGGTCTCCTCCCTGTAAAATGGGGAAGGGGAGCTGGACCAGTTTGTTCCCAAGACCTCATTCAACCCTGAAAGCCCCAGAGTACAGTGATTCTGCGCCATCTGAGCTGTACATGTGTGTACTCACACCATCATAACTGCCACCAAATGCAGGTTCACGACGGCCTCTTTAAAAGAAACTCTTCCATATACAACCCAGTGCTGAATCTCACTTCAGCATTTTAGGAAGGATAAAGAATTAAAGCTCTGGGAGGAAACGCCTCAAAAATAAGGTGGCCAAGTGCCACTGCAAAAAGTGCTGCAACCGGCTTCAGGGGCAGGAAGGAGCCAGGGAGAGCAGGACGGCACGGGGAGGTCTGGCTCAGCGTCCATTTCCCCCCAAGCCTGGACAGACATGGACAGAAGGACTGCTGTATCTTCTCTGGGTGGCTCTCAGCCTACGTTTTAGATTTCGTTAGCTATGAAGTGGTGCACAGGGCACCCTTGTCCCCAGAAGTCCCTGGGAACGGCAAGGCCTGAGCTGGCAAACATCCAGCCTGCTTGCGGCACTGGTCGCACCCCACCTGGGGCAACATCTCCGATCAACCCCAGCGTTCTTTCTTGCTAGGCCTAGGAAAGACCTTTTGACACCCAGCTAGCCACACTAGTTGTGGTTTATTTGCTATCCTTGGGCTAAGCCATTTCACTGGCTGAATTCTGCTGGTTTTCCCTGGTGAGCAAAATCCTGGGGCCTGACCTGTATCTGCTGGGTGGCAAGAGTTGACCGCCCCAGATTTCTTTTTCCAATTCCACATTTGACATCTGTGCTGGTTAATTTCATGTGTCGACCTGGCTGGGCTATGGTGCCCAATGGCTTGCCACACTTGCCTGGATGTTGCAGTGGAGGTATTTTGCAGATGGGACTCGCGTCTACAACCAGTTGAGTTTAACTGAAGGAGAGACCTCTTGTCAACGGAGGTGGGCCTCATTCAATCAACTGAAGGCCTTAGAGTAAAAGCTGAGGTTTCCTGGAGAAGAAATTCTGTGCCAAGCCTGCAGCATAGAAATGCTGCCTGAGTTTCCAGCCTGCCTGCCCGCCCTACAAATGTTGGCTTCAAGACTACGACATCAACTCTTGCCAAAGTTTCCAGCCTGCCGGCCTGCCCCACAAAGGTCAGACTTGCCAGCTCCCACAAGTGCATGAGCCAATTCTTTAAAATAAATCCTTACTGCATGTGTAGGTACACACTGTGGGTTCTGTCTCTCTGGAGAGCCCAGACTGATGCAGGCATTACTCTGCAGAGCTGAGGTGGCGCCTTGCCAGGGCCAGTTGTCTCTCTGTCCGTGCATTTGGTCATTGCAGAAAAACAAACCACTTGACACAAATGCTCTTGAAATCAGGTCCCAAGCGTGGTGGGTCTCCTCAAGCCTCCCTGCCTTTTCTTCCTCTGAAAGCAATTGTGTCCCGCACATGCACTCACACAAGCACACACACACACTCCCACACTCCCACTGCCAGGTTCACCATTCTCCTGTTCAAATGAGGTCTCCTGATGTGCAGAAACAGATTTGATAAAAATAAATCGTGCAAATCAACACATTTCCTGGCATCATCCATTTTGGGTACATTTAAAATGTTCTGCTCGATTCCATAGACATTTTTTTCAAAAATTTTATTTTAGTAACATATCTACAACCTAAAATTTCCCCCTTTCACCACATTCAGATATATAATTCAGTGGTATTCATTACATTCACATGTTGTTCTACCATCATCCATTACCCCATCTTTTCCATCATCCCCAATAGAAATTCTGTACTCCTTGAGCTTTAACTCCCTGGGACAGTTTGAAGTTGGGTGGATCCCAGAAAATCCCGTTCTTAAAGCTCACCCATTACTGTGAGTATAAACATACTGCAGGTGGGACTTTTTAATTAAATTACTTAGTTAAGGGCCTTTGATTAGATTGCGGGACCCAGGGTGGGTCTTGATCCTCCTACTGGAGTCCTTCATAAATGGAGGAATAACAAGGCGCAGGCACTGCAAGAAGCTGCAGAGACAGAGAAGAACCCAGAAGCGGAGAGAGAAGTCCCCAGAGACTAGAAGCTGGACTCAACGGAACTCAGGCTGAGAGGAAGCCACTTTAGCCAGAAAGTGAAAGAGGCTGGAGAAGGTAGAGACCGGCAGAGTCGCCAGACAGGTGGCAGGAGTCCAGGGTCCCAGCAGCCAATCTTCAGGAGAGAGGTTTGCCTGATGCCTTCATTTGGACACTTTTCCCAGCCTCAGAACTGTAAACTTATTAGTTACTACATCCCACTGCAGAAGCCAGCTCATTTCAGGTATATTGCTCCCAGCGGTTTTTAGCAAAAGAAAACACCTCCCCTTTCCCAGCTTTCGCCAGCCGCAGGTAACCTGTATTCTAGATTCTTGGCTGTATTAGTTTCCTTACTTGACTCGCTTCATATCGGTGAGATCAACAGTATCCACCTTTTGTGTCTGGCTCATTTCACTCAACATGATGTCTTCACGTAGCAGAACACGTAGCAGAACCTTGTTCCTTTCCACAACTGCCTAATATTCCATTGTGTGTAGATACCACGTTTTGTTGTCTGTTCATTGACTGATGGACACTTGGGTTGCTTCCATCTTTTGGCAATTGTGAATAGTGCCACTATGAATATTGGTGTGCAAATATCTGTGAGCGTTTCTGCTTTCGATTCTCCTGGGTACATAGAGGTGGACTTGCTGGGCTATATGGCAATTCTACACTTAACTTTCTGAGGAGCTGCCAAGCTGTCTTTCTATGGTGGCTGTACCATTTTTCATTCCCACCCACAGTGAGTGAGTGTTCTTGTTTCTCCGCATCCTCACCATTGCTTATTATTTTTCTTTTTCTTTCTTTCTAATAGTTGCCACTTCAGTGGCTGTGAAGTGGTATCTCATGATGGTTTTGATTTGCATATCTTAATGGCTAATGATATTGAGCTTCTTTTCACGTCCTCTCTGGTCATTGCAACTTATCTGCTGAGGACTTGGAAGTCCTCCAAAAAGGGATAATTCTTTTCTGCCAACTGCAAATGCCAGCAAGGAGAAAACTGGTACCCTCCTTGCTCCTACCCCTTATATCCCTCAAATTGAAGTCACCTTTATTGCTTTATTTTTTTCAAAATCAATATAAAGTATTGATTATAAAAATATATTATATATTTTATAATATATATAAAAATATATGATAAAAATACCAGAAATTAGTGACCAGTAAAACACAAAGCATAAAAGCTTCCTCCAAACATCCATAATCTTTTATTTTTTCATTTATTTATTTTGTTAGAGAAGTTGTAGGTTTACAGAAAATCATGCAGCAAAGATGGAGCTCCCACATACCACCACTCACCATTTTCCCTATTATTAACACTTCACATTAGTGTGGTAACTTTGTTACAATAGATGAAAGATATTATTATAATTATATTATTAACTATTATCCATCATTTCCATTAAGGTTCTTTGTACAGTCCTATGTTGTTTTTTAAAAATTTTTATTCTCGTAACATATATAAACGCGAAAATTTCCCCTTTATAAACCACATTCAAACACGTAACTCAGTGGTATTAATTATATTCACTGTGTTGTGCTACCATCACCACCATCCCTTACCAAAACTTTTCCATCACCCAAACAGAAACTCTGTGCCAGTTAAGTAGTAACTTCCCATTCCCTATCCCCATCCTAGCTCCAGGTAGCCTGTATTCAAGTTTTGGACTTCATAGATTTGCTTATTTTGGTTATTTCATATCAGTGAGATCATACAATATTTGTCATTTTGTGTCTGGCTTTTTTTCATTCAACATGCTGTCTTTGAGGTTCATGTTGTCACATGTATAGGAACTTCATTCCTTTTAACAGCTGAATACTATTCCATTGTATGGCTATACCATATTTTATTATCTATTCATCTGTTGATGGACAATGGGGTTGCTTTCACCTTTCGGCTATTGTGAATAATATTGCTGTGAACATCAGTGTGCAGGTATATGTTTGAGTTCCCGTTTTCAGTTGTCTTGCATATACATCTAGTAGTTGAGTTGCCAGGTCATATGGTAATTTATACTTAACTCTCTGAGCAACCACCAAACTGTCTTCCACAGCTGCTGTGGAAGACATTTCCACCAACAATAAATGAGTGTTTCTATTTCTCCACATCCTTTCTAGTACTTGTTATTTTCTGTTTTGTTTTTTTTTTCCCCTCCAATAATAGTCATTGTAAGGGTATGAAATGGTATCTCATTGTGGTTTTGACTGGTATTTCCCTAATGACCAATGATGTTTAAAATCTTGTCTTGGGAATTTTGACTATTTGTATATCTTCTTTGGAGAAATGTCTATTCAAGACTTTTGCTCGGGGGAGGCAAGATGGCGGCGGAGTGAACTTCCCGGTTACTAGCTCCTGGGGGGAATCGGCTGGGAGGCGTCGGAGACTCTTTGGGACCGGCTGTTTCGGGATTTTTCCTGGTCCGGAGGTGTCTGGACATCGATTTGGAGGGAAGGTAACAGAGAGGATCCATCTGTGAAATATACACGGAGATCCCAGCTACGTGTGGAGGATTCCCTCCTTGGGTAGGTGGAGCCGAGGCAGCTAGCACCGTGCGGAGCCCCGGCGGGCGGCGGCCAGGGTAGCCGAGTCCGGCCGAGCCCGGCTGAGCCGCGGCGGGCGGAGGGGCGGAGCCCGGCTGAGCTCGGCCGAGCCCAGCCACGCCACGCCGGGCGGCGAGCGGGAGAGCTGAGCCGCGCTGCACCGCGCCGGGCAGCGGGCGGGAAAGCCGAGCCCAGCCGAGCCCAGCCGAGCCCAGCCGAGCCGCGGCGGGCGGCGGGTGGGGGACCGGAGCCCAGCTGAGCCCAGCCGAGCCTGGCAGCGGGGTTTCTGTTCTTTGGTTTTTTTGTTTGTTTGTTTTTTTATTTTTTATTTTTTAATTTTTTGTTGTTCTTGTTGTTCTTGTTGTTCTTTTTTTTTTTTCAATCCTCTCTTTCTTGTCCCCAATATTCTTCTTATACTATTTTACCTTAACAATACAATAGGTCCTACAGGAAATACCTCACATTTGCTGGGTTTCCTCACCCTCCACTGCCTCATTTCTCTGTGAATAGATTTAGCCTATCTACACTATCCCCTTTCCCCTACAACTTGATATCCTCCACCATCTGCTCTCTCCTATATTCCATCTCCCTTTCTTTGATCCACAAAGTGTCTAACTCTTAATTTCTAATACCTTTGTTTAGTTTTCCATCTGGTATTCGTCCCTGAAACTATTACCTTTCTTTTCTCTTTCCCTCTCTCACGAAAACAATAGCCTCTTAGTACGTACCACATTCCTCCCATATTCAGTCGTCTACCTCATTATAGGTACTTTCCTACTACTATAACTCTACACAATTTACATGATCTAACCGCCATCCTCCCAGAACTCATATTGTTGCTTTGTAAACATATATCACCAATACTACTTCACACTTTCTCCTTCCTTACACAATTGACTTTCCCCAGCACTAATACTTTCCTTTAAAGTGAGCTTAATTAGCAATAAGAAATTGGAATAAGAAGAACAAAGTGACAAAGAGAAGATATAACACTTACGCAAAAACAACAGCTAATTAATCTCCAAGACTAGACAAAGAAGCTAAGGAACTGATTAAACCCGTCAAAGAAAAAATGTTGACAAGACAGCAACAAAAATCTACAAACCAAACCAGTAATCAGGAAAACATGGCTGAATCCAATCAACAAACTGAAAATCAGGAAGGGGGGCAGGACTTCGCACAAGCAATGAAAGATCTCAGAACATTTATCACTGACAAATTTGATGAAGTAATGAAAGAGGTTAACAGCGTGAAGACAACACTTGGAGGGGAAATTGCAGACATGCGCAAAAAAATAACAGATATGATGGAAATGAACACCACAATTCAAGAAATCAAAAATACACTTGCAGCAAATATCAGCAGACTAGAAGAGGCAGAGCAGAGAATTAGTGATGTGGAAGACAGTGCATTGGAAATCAAACAGATAGTAGAAGTGGTCAATAAAAAGGTAGAAAAAATCCAGATAGGACTTAGGGACCTGAATGATAACGCAAAACGCTCAAACATACGTATTATAGGCATTCCAGAAGGAGAAGAGAAGGGAAAGGGGTCAGAAGGAGTGTTGCAGGAAATAATGAATGAAAACTTCCCAAATCTACTGAAAGAGACAGATGTATATATCCAAGAAGCACAGCGCACTCCACTGGTCATAAACCCCAACAGGCCCACCCCAAGACATATACTTGTCAAATTATCCAATGCTCAAGACAAAGAAAAAATTCTAAAAGCAGCAAGAGAAAAGAAAACCATCACATACAAGGGAAACTCCATAAGATTAAGTGCTGATTTCTCATCTGAAACGATGGAGGCAAGAAGGCAGTGGTATGATATAGTCAAGGTACTAAAGGAAAAAAATCTCCAACCAAGAATACTCTATCCAGCTAAACTAGCATTCAAAAATGATGGAGAGTTCAAAATATTCACAGATAAACAGAAACTGAAAGAGTATATTAACAAGAAACCTCCCCTTCAAGAAATTCTTAAGGGAATTCTGCAGGAAGAAAGGAAAAAACAGGACAGTCAGAGATGGAGGAGAGTATAAAAGCAACAAGAAAGACAAAAATAGAAGGGGAAAATAAAATAATACGAACAAAATATAACAAACACAAATCCAACCAAAATATGGCTACCATAAATAACTCTCTAAACGTAATAACACTAAATGTCAACGGATTAAACTCACCTATCAAAAGATTCAGACTGGGACACTGGATAAGGAAATACGACCCATCTATATGCTGCCTACAAGAGACACATCTTAGACCCAGAGACTCATGGAGGTTGAAAGTGAATGGCTGGAAAACAATCATACAAGCAAACAACAACCAAAAAAAGGCAGGAGTAGCTATATTAATATCAGACAAAATAGACTTTAAATGCGAAACAATTGTGAGAGACAAAGAAGGATACTATATTTTAGTGAAAGGGACAATTTGTCAAGAAGATCGAACAATCATAAATATTTATGCTCCTAACAAGGGTGCCTCTAAATATGTGAGGCAAACGCTGGAAAAACTAAGTGAAAGAATAGATGCATCTACAATTATAGTGGGGGATTTTAATACACCACTATCAACTCTGGACAGAACATCTCAAAAGAGAATCACTAAAGAAACAAAACATTTGAACAGTATATTAGAAGAGCTGGATCTAATAGACATATATAGATCATTACACCCAAACACAGCAGGATATACATTTTTCTCAAGCGCACATGGAACATTCTCCAAGATTGACCATATGCTAGGCCACAAAGAAAGGCTTAATGAATTCAGAAAGATCGAAATCATACAAAACAATATCTCTGACCACAGTGGAGTCAAGCTGGAAATTTGCAAGGGACAGAGACCCAGACTTCACATGACAATTTGGAAATTAAACAGCACACTCTTAGAAAAACAGTGGGTCAAAGAGGAAATCTCAAAAGAAATCAATGACTACCTTGAAACAAATGATAATGATAACACAACATACCAAAATTTATGGGATGCAGCAAAAGCGGTACTGAGAGGGAAATTTATAGCCATAAATTCATATATCAAAAAAGAAGAAAGAGCAGAAATTGAAGAATTAACTGCACATTTGAAGGAATTAGAAAAACAACAACAAAGTAACCCAACAGGAAGAAGAAGGAAGGAAATAACAAAGATAAGAGCAGAACTAAATGAAATAGAAAATAAGAAAGCACTTGAAAAAATAAACAAGACCAAGAGCTGGTTTTTTGAGAAGATCAACAAAATTGACAAACCTTTAGCAAGACTAACAAAGAAAAAAAGAGAAAAGATGTAAATACACAAAATAAGAAATGAGAAAGGTGATATCACCACTGACCCCACAGAAATAAAGACTATCATAAGAGGATACTTTGAAAAACTATATTCCAACAAAAATGACAATTTAGAGGAAATGGACAAATTCCTAGAAATACATAAGCAGCCCATACTGACGAAAGAAGAAATTGATGATCTTAACAAACCAATCACAAGCAAAGAGATAGAATCAGTCATTAAAAATCTGCCAACTAAGAAGAGCCCAGGGCCAGACGGCTTCACAGGGGAATTCTACAAAACATTCCGGAAAGAACTAACACCAATCCTGTTGAAACTATTCCAAAAAATCGAAACAGAAGGAACACTGCCTAATTCCTTCTATGATGCCAACATTACCCTAGTACCAAAGCCAAACAAAGACACCACAAGAAAGGAAAATTACAGACCAATTTCTCTAATGAACCTAGACGCAAAAATACTTAACAAAATACTTGCTAATCGTATTCAACAACACATTAAACGAATTATACACCATGACCAAGTGGGATTTATTCCAGGTATGCAAGGATGGTTCAACATAAGAAAATCAATCAATGTAATACACCATATAAACAGATTGAGAGAAAAAAACCACATGATTATATCTATAGATGCAGAAAAGGCATTTGACAAAATACAGCACCCCTTCCTGATAAAAACACTCCAAAAGATCGGAATACAAGGAAACTTTTTGAACATGATAAAGAGTATATATGAAAAACCTAAAGCCAACATTGTTTACAATGGCGAAATCCTGAAATCCTTCCCTCTAAAATCAGGAACAAGACAAGGATGCCCATTGTCTCCGCTCCTATTTAACATTGTCTTGGAAGTACTGGCTCGAGCACTGAGACAAGAACCAGATATAAAAGGCATTCAAATTGGAAGGGAAGAAGTCAAAATTTCATTATTTGCAGATGACATGATCCTATATATAGAAAACCCTGAGAGATCTACAACAAAGCTCCTAGAACTCATAAATGAGTTTAGCAAAGTCGCAGGTTATAAGATCAATGCGCAAAAATCAGTAGCATTTCTATACACCAATAATGAGCAAGATCAGGAGGAAATCAAGAAACAAATACCATTCACAATAGTAAATAAAAAAATCAAATACTTAGGAATAAATTTAACTAAAGAGGTAAAAAACTTATACATCGAGAACTATACAAGATTGTTCAAGGAAATCAAAGAAGACCTAAATAAATGGAAGAATATTCCCTGTTCATGGATAGGAAGACTGAATATTATTAAGATGTCTATCCTACCAAAACTGATCTACACATTCAATGCAATCCCAATAAAAATCAACACAGCCTTCTTTAAGGAACTAGAAAAACTAACTATGAAATTTATTTGGAATAAAAAGAGGCCCCGAATAGCCAAAGACATATTGAAAAAGAAAAACGAAATAGGAGGAATCACACTTCCTGACTTCAAAACATACTACAAAGCTACAGTAGTGAAAACAGCATGGTACTGGCATAAGGAGAGACACACAGACCAATGGAATCGAATTGAAAGTTCAGATATAGAACCTCATGTATATAGCCATATAATATTCGATAAAGCCACCAAACCCTCTCAACTGGGAGAGAATGGCCTATTCAACAAATGGTGCCTGGAGAACTGGATAGCCATATGTAGAAGAATGAAAGAGGATTACCATCTCACACCTTATACAAAGATCAACTCAAGATGGATCAAAGACCTAAATATAAGAGCCAAGACCATAAAGACCTTAGAAAGCAGTGTAGGGAAACATCTACAGGACCTTGTAATAGGAAATGGCTTCATGAATATCACACCAAAAGCACGAGCAGCAAAAGAACAAATAGATAAATGGGACTACCTCAAAATTAAAGCCTTCTGCACCTCAAAGGAGTTTGTCAAGAAAGTAAAAAGGGAACCCACACAATGGGAGAAAATATTTGGCAACCATATATCTGATAAGAGACTTATAACTTGCATATATAAAGAACTCATAGATCTCGAAAACAAAAAGATAAACAACCCATTTAAAAAATGGGAAAAAGATTTAAACAGACACTTCTCCAAAGAAGAAATACAAATGGCTAAAAAGCACATGAAAAAATGCTCCAAATCCCTAGCTATCAGGGAAATGCAAATCAAAACTACAATGAGATACCATCTTACTCCCATAAGATTGGCAGCCATGAAAAAAACAGTAGAATACAAATGCTGGAGAGGATGTGAAGAAAGGGGAACACTCATCCATTGCTGGTGGGAATGCAGAAGGATCCAACCATTCTGGAGGACAGTTTGGCAGTTTCTCAAAAAATTATCCATAGATTTGCCATATGACCCAGCAATACCACTGCTGGGTATATACCCATCAGATCTGAAAACAAGGACACAAACCGATATATGTACACCAATGTTCATAGCAGCATTGTTCACCATCGCCAAAAGTTGGAATCAATCCAAAAGTCCATCAACAGATGAGTGGATCAATAAAATGTGGTATATACACACAATGGAATACTACTCAGCTGTAAGAACCAATACACTACAATCGCACGTGATAACATGGATGAACCTTGAGAATCTTATGTTGAGTGAAGCAACCCAGGCATTGAAGGACAAATACTATATGACCTCAAATATGAAATAAGTTAACTGCCTCAGAGAGCTAGAGTCTGGAAAAGTGGCTTACTGGAAATCGGGGGGTGGAGGAAGGCTGTGAGTTAATGTCTGTAGGGGTGGAATCTGTGATGAGCTGGGGGTAAGTATGAGCACAAAGAAGGGACAAAATGGGGGCAAGGGGTTACCTTCGGGTGGGGTTTTCTGGGTTTGAGGGGGGCTGGGGATGGGAAGAGGGGTAATATGGTCCAAGAAATAGGTGGGAGGGAGGGGCAACATACAAACATGGGAGAGTGCCAGAAGTTCATTGAGAACTAAATGTTGAGTAAAACGTATCAAAGTATAAGTAGGAGGGTTACCTGGTTAGGACGCTCAGGGGGTATGGTCTGATGCGGGACGGACTCCGGAGGGAATAGCTGAAGGCTCATTTTGCCAAGGTGGGTTCTACCATTGGGTGGGGTGGACCCATATCCTGGGGAAGACTAATGCCGTCGAATAGAGAGAACTGTATCTCTCGTGAGAAAGGACGGCTCCCAGGGCATTAGATTGGCAGGCATTGTGGGCCCTAAGGGGAGGGGAAAATGGACGTGCAATGGATGGAACAAAGGTAAATAAGGGGGCAAAAGAGGAGTTATGTGAGAGTACACGAGGATGAATATAAAACAGCTAATATTACACCAAAAACATATAGGGGACGACAGACTAATAATGAAAACCATAAGACAAAACATAGGATAACGAAAAAATTTAGAAAACTGTACAACCTAAAGTATGGACCACATAGTAAGCACAAATGTTACCTTGTTTGAAAACTATAGTTTCGGAATCTGTACATCAGTTTCAGGAAATATGATATGAATAAGTTAAAAGATTATTGCTGTGGAAGGGAAAAGGTTTTATGGTGGATCTGGGGAAATACTGTATATTGTATATATGAATTTTGGTGATCTAAGACTCTTCTGAAGCTGGCATTATGTTGGGATTCACTTTACGGGAAGTTTTGGATCACAGAGTGGTTCAACAATGGCAGCAGAGGAATACTGATATGGGATGTTATTGACAGGATATATATGGTTGACAGGGAGTTATACAGGGCATATGCCCAGGGTATATGGTAATGTCTATATATACTCATAGTGGAAACAATTAAAAACAACAGCTGGGGGGGTACTGGGCTCCTGGCTGGGGGGTCACTGTTGTGGGCCCTGGGAGAGCAGCGGCAATCCTCCAGGTGCAATGGCAAGAACCAGGAAGGAAGGAGGGCCCAACAGTGGGCTCTTGATACTAATGGCTACACTTTTGAGCCTATGCACCTACAATAAGAACAAGGCCTAGAGTAGCATTGTGCCTGGGGGTTTCCTCCTGACAGCCTTCATGTTACTCAAATGTGGCCACTCTCACAGCCAAACTCAGCATGTAGATGTGATGCATTCCCCCCAGCGTGGGACATGACACCCGGGGATGAGCCTCCCTGGCACCGAGGGATCACTACCACATACCAGCTGAAGAAGCAACTAGAAAATGACCTTGAATCAAAGATTCAATGCGGAACAGCAGAATATACCTGTCTACATATAATAACATGACTTCAGGAAGCGGTTTGACCTAATGTAAGGGGGAAATGGAAAGGAGAAATGAGATTATAAGGCTGTGAGTCTCTAAAAAAGAGTCTGGAGGTTGTCAGAAGGAATACCCCTATGTACAACTGAACAGAGTCTAAGAGACAGATAAGGTAGATACAACCCCAGGTATTGGTTCTTTTGAGGGATAAAGAGACCCACGGGTTCTATGGTCATGGCAGAAGGGGTTCACTGCCATGACAGATGGCCTTTCTTTGGAGCTGGTGTTTCTGCGTGATGGAAATGGACTCAGAGGGGATCTCTTTTCACAAGACTTGCATGCTACTTTATTGGAATTGTAGTTGGTGCTGGGTTTAAGATATATGTAGGGGATTTGAATCTCTGGACTGATAATATGACCCCCAGGCCCAGAGCCTCAACAGACTTCAGCTCCTACACTTTGACTTATTGGACTTACTCCACTCAGCTAACATGGAGTTGAAGAAGGTCAACCACCACAACATGGAGCCTAGAGTGTCTACAACTAGAAGCGGGAAGAGTGCATCCAGTACCCATGTGCAATCTAAGCCCTCACTTGACATAGGTGTGCAATGGACACAACCAATCCAATGTCCACAGAGGAAATGTGAAATGGGTGTGGGAACGGTAGCCATGGGGGCTGCTGGGTGTGGGGAACGGGAGGAAGAGATGAGATGTGGAGGCGTTTTCGGGACGTGGAGTTGTCCTGGATAGTGCTTCAATTACGGGACACTGTAGATCCCCCCAGGGCCCACTGGATGGAACGTGAGAGAGTCTGGGCTATGATGTGGACCATTGACTATGGGGTGCAGTGATGCTCAGAGATGAACTTACCAGGTGCAATGGATGTATCACGATGATGGGAGAGAGTGTTGCTGTGGGGGGAGTGGGGGGCGGGGGCGGTGGGGTTGAATGGGACCTCATATATTTTTTTTAATGTAATTTAAAAAAATAATAATAAATAAATATTAAAAAAATAAATAAAAAAAAATAAAAAATAAAAAAAAAGACTTTTGCTCATTATTTAATTGTGTTTTTTCTCTTTTTTCTGTTGAGTGGTAGGATGTCTTTATATATTTTGGAAATTAAACCCTTATCAAATATGTGGTTTCCAAATATTTTCTCTCATTCTTTATTGTTTTACTTTAATTAAGTCCTTTGACATGCAAAAGTTTTTAATTTTGATGAAGCCCCATTTATCCATTTTTTCTTCATTTGTTCTTAGTTTTGGTATAAAGTCTAAGAAACCATTGCCCAATGAAAGGTCCTAAAGATGCTTCCCTATCTTTTCTTCTAGGAGTTTGGTTCTTATTTTAGGTCTTTCATTCATTTTGAGTTAATTTTTGTATGTGGTATGAAGTGGTGTCCACTTCCATACTTTTGCTTGTAGATATCCAGCTTCCCCAGCACCATTTATTGAAGAGACTATTCTTTTTCCCTTAAGCAGACTTGACCCCCTAGTCAAAAATCAATTGGCTTGAGATTTGAGGGTTGATTTCTGAGGTCTCAATTTGATTCCATTGGTTGATATGATTTTCCTTGTGCCAGTACCATGTTGTTTTGCTTATTGTAGCTTTGTAATATGTTTTAAAATCAGGAAGTGTGAGGCTTCCAGCCTCACTTTTCATTTTCAAGTTGATTTTGGCTATTCAGGTCCCCTTATTTTTCCACATAAATTTGATGATCAGCTTTTCCATTTCTGCTGTTGGAGTTTGGATTGGGATTGCATTGAATCTGGAAATAACTTCAGATAGAATTGACATCTGAACAACGTTTAGTCTTCCAAGCCATGAACACAGAATATCCTTTCATTTATTTAGGTCTTCTTTTATTTCTTTTAGCAATGTCTTATAATATTCTGAATACAGGCCCTTTACATTCTTGGTTAAATTTATTCCAAGATATTTGATTCTTTTAGTTGCTATTGTAAATCGAAATTTTTTTCTTGATTTTTTCCCCTCAGATTACTTGTTACTAGTGTATAGAAACACTTAATTTTTGCATATTCATCTTCTACCCCACCACTTTGGCAAATTCGTTTATTAGCTCTAGTAGCTTTGTTATAGATTTTTTGGGACTTTCTATATATAGGATCCTGTCAACTGAAAATAGTAAAAATTTTATACATCTTCCTTTCCAACCTGGATGTCTTTTTATTTTTTTTATTTTTTTTATTGACTTTGTAATAATATTACATTAAAAATATATATGTGAGGTCCCATTCAGCCCCACCCCCCACCCCCCTCTCCCCCCCCCCCAACAACACTTGTTCCCATCATCATGACACATCCATTGGATTTGGTAAGTACATCTTTGGGTACCTCTGCACCTCATAGTCAATGGTCCACATCATGGCCCATACTCTCCTCCATTCCATCCAGTGGGCCCTGTGAGGATTTACAATGTCCGGTGATTACCTCTGAAGCACCATCCAGGGCAGCTCCATGTCCCAAAGACGCCTCCACCTCTCATCTCTTCCTGCCTTTCCCCATACCCATCGTCCACCATGTCCACTTTTCCCAATCCAATGCCACCTCTTCTATGTGGACATTGGATTGGTTGTGTCCATTGCACCTCTATGTCAAGAGGAGGCTCAGATTCCACATGGATGCTGGATGCAATCCTCCCATTTTCAGTTGTAATCACTCTAGGCTCCATGGTGTGGTGGTTGTCCTTCTTCAACTCCATCTTAGCGGAGTGTGGTAAGTCCAATAGATCAGATTGTAGGTGCTGGAGTCTGTTGAGGCTCAGGACCTGGCTATCACATTGTCAGTCCAGAGATTCAAATCCCCTAAATATATCTTAAACCCCAACATTAACTGCACCTCCAGCACATTAGCATGAAAGTCTTATGAAGGGAGATCCCATCTGAGTCCAGATTCATCACACATAAACACCATTTCCAAAGAGGGGCCATCTGCCCTGGTAGTTGACCCCATTGGCCATGACCATAACTCCCATGGGTCTCTTTAGCCCTCACAGGAACCAATATCTGGGGGTTGTATCTGCTTTATCTGTCTCTCTGACTCTGCTCAGTTGTGCATGAGGGCAATCCTTCTGCCAGCCTCCAGACTCTTTTTTAGAAACTCGTAGCCATATAAACTCATTAACCTGGATGTCTTTTATTTCTTTTTCTTACCTAACTGCTCTGGCTAGAACTTCCAGTACAATGTTCAATAGCAGGGGTGGCAGTGGGCCTCCTTGTCTTGTTCCCTATCTTAGAGGGAAAACTCTGTCTTTCACCAGCGAATAAGCTGTGGGTTTTTCACATATGTCCTTTATCATGTTGTAGATATGATAAATTCCTAGTTTTGTAAGTGTTTTTATCAAGAAAGGATGCTGGATTTTGTCTAATGCCTTTTCTGCATCAATTGAGAAGATCATGTGTTCTTTTTCCTTCATTCTGTTAATGTGCTGTATTGCATTCACTGATATGTTGAACCATCCTTGCATACCAGGAATATATCCCACTTTTAATGATCTGGTGCTTTCGGTTGTTTCTATTCTGTTGTGGATTTTTCTTTGCATCTATGTTCATTCTGCAATTTTCTTTTCTTGTGGTATTGTTACCTGGCTTTGACTGATGGTGATAACTGGTCTCATAGAATGAGTTAGGGAATGCTCTTTCCTCTTCAATTTTCTTTGTAAGAGTTTGAGCAGGATTGGTGTTAATTCCTCTTAGAATGTTTAGTAAATTTTCCCTGTGAAGCCATCTGGTCCTGGGCTTTTCTTTGTTGAGAGGTTTTTGATTACTGTTTCATTCTCTTCACTTGTTGTTGGCATGTTGATATCTTCTATTTCTTCTTGAGTCAGTGTAGTTATAGTTTGTGTGTTTCTAGGAATTTGTCCATTTCATCTAGATTATATAACTTTTTGACCTACCATTGTTCATACTATTCACTTATAATGCATTTTATTTCTGTGGGGTCAGTAGCGCTGTCCCCCTTTCATTTCTGATTTTATTTATTTCCATTCTCTCTCTCTCTTTTTTATGTCAGCTAAAGTTGTATCGATTTTGTAGGTCTTATAAGAGGACCAAATTTTGGTTTTGTTGTTTTTCTCTATTGTCCTTTTATTTCCTATTTCATTTATCTCCACGCTAAGCTTTTTTATTTCCTTCCTTCTGCTCACTTTGGGCTTAGTTTGCTCTTCTTTTTTATCTTCTAGTTGTGAGGTTTCGAGATCATTTTTCTTCTTCTTTTTAAAAAAGTTGTATTTGTATACACCCAGTTTATTTTGATGTATATCCAAATGAATGATATTACATTATCTCAAAGCACACAGAAATTACTTAGATTTTCCCATAAACGAAACCCTGATAAAGTGCCTAACATTACTTAAGGACTTCAACATAATATAAGTCAATATGTATTTGACATATGGGTTATACGTGGGGATTAAAACAAATCAACTTGTTAAAGTGAGCAAAAGATAAAATAGCATTCAGTGTCTTTTCTGGATATAACTAAATTTTCAAAGGTAAAGTGGTCCAAATGGGAGTAAAAGGTGACACTTCATGAAATAGACTAGATAAACACAAAAATTAAGAATAATCAAAGATACTAAAGATTAATTCCATAAATCATTCTTTCCTATCTTTTTAACACACACATGTGTACTATAAGTGTGTATGAACTAGAATACTTCCAATCAAGATTGTGAAATTCTGTGACTAGGGGTATGTAATTCAATAAAATGTCCTGGGGTAAAGAGAGGTAGTATAGCTGACTAGAGGACATCTGTCCATCTGTTACCCATATCAGCTTACTGAAAGGTCGATTATTAAACATCTCTGTGGGCTCAGATATTGACTTGGGCCTTATAGTGATGTTTTATTTCATTATTTATTAAGATCATAACTAAGCATATTAGAATGCTCTCTGTCACTGGATGAGTATCTTAAGATTAAACACTGGAAAGAAATGACTGTTACAAGACACACAAAACAGTATTTTTTGTGGAAAAAACTATTTTTTCCATTTTTTTTGTAATTGGGGCAAGATAAGAGGTCTAATTGGTTTAAAAACATATAATGTACCCCATATTGTCTGAATCAAAGATTTGCTAAACACAACACTGATTTCCATCACAATTATTTAAGATGAGAAATAGTAAGTCAGTTGAAAAAAAAACAAACCCAGCATATTTGTGGCCTTGAACTATGAAACACTGACATACTGATTGAAAAATCTAGAACATCACTGTAAAGATGTTAATCATGTTGGCCTTCGTCAATGAATGGATTTACTGTATCTTCTCCCAGAATGCTTTGCAGCATCTAACACATTGCTGGTACACAGTCTCAAAGTCGGAGTCATTCCCGTAATAGGAGCTTCAATAATAAGTTGTTTTTGTGGATCACAGCTTCCAAGTAGTTCAATTTTAGCTTTGCAGATTTTGACTTGATTACCTTTGTTATTCAAATCTCTCAGATTGTTTTCATCCATGCATAGTATATAATCAAATGTGGCAAAGTCTTTTGTGGTAACCTGCTGGGCAACATGACTCATGGGAATACCAAGTTTCTTCGTGCAATTTTGCCCTCGATAATCAGGAGGGTTTCCTATCTCATATGTGGATGTGGCAGCACTGTCTACCCTCCAATTATCTGAAATATTTTGATCAGTTACAAGTTCTCTGAAAACTGCTTCTGCAATGGGTGAATCGGCAAATGTTACCCAGACATGCAAACAGCACTGGCTTGGACACCTGCTCTGCCATCTTCTCAGGCTCAAGGAACCACACAAAGTGCTTTCTTCTTTTTTAAAGTAAGTGTTTAGATAGTACCACCTTTGCTGTATCATGTATGTTTTGGCATGCTGTGTTTTCAATTTCTTTCATCTCAAGGTCTTTTAAATGTTCCTTTGCAATTTCTTCTTTGATCCATTGGTTGTTTAGGAAATTATTTAATTTCCACATTCTTGTGAATTTTCCAGTTCTCCCTGTTATTGATTTCTGGCTTTATTACGTTGTGGGTAGAGAAGTCATACTGTATGATTTCAATATTTCTGGATTTATTGAGATGTCTTCTGACCTAACAATTTATTCTATCTTGAAGAATGGCCATTGTGCCCTATGGAAAAATTTGTATTTGTTGCAGTTAGGTGAAATATTCTATATATGTTTATTAGATCTAGTTGATGTATAGTATCAGTCAAGTCTTCTATTTGCTTATTGATCTTCTGTCTAGATGTTCTATCCATTATTGAAAGTGGTGTATTGAAGTCTCCAACTATTAATGTAGAACTGTCTATTTTCCCCTTCAAATTTGTCAATATTTGCTTCATATATTTTGGGTCTCTTCTGTTAGGTGCTTATCTACATTTATAATTGTTATGTCTTTTTGTTGAATTGACCCTTCTATTAGTATATAATAACCTTATTTATCCCTAATAACAGTTTTTGAATTAAAGTCTGTTTTTAAAAAAATGATAATAGTATAACCACCCCAGCTCTCTTTTGGTTACTATTTGCATGGCATGTTTTTCCATCCTTTGACTTTCAACCTGCTTGTATCTTTGAGTTTAAGGTAAGTCTCTTAGAAACAGTTTTTATTTGCATTATGCTTTTTTATCCATTGTCCCAATCTTTGCCTTTTGGGGAGTTTTATATATTTACATTTAAAGTAACTACTGATAACGGAGGACTTTCTTCTGCAGTTTTTCTATTTAGTTTTTGTAATTCTTATGTCTTTTTCCCTTCATGATTCCATTAATGCCTATTTTCACATTTATTTGATTTTTTTATAGTGTACCATTTTGATTGCTTTGTCATTTCTTCCTCTATATTCTTTTAACTTAGTTTCTTTGTAGTTACCATGGGACTTATATTTGATATGCTAAACTTAACAATCACATTTGATTTGATTCCAATTTCAATACCATATATATACACTTTCTCACACCCCTCTATTCTACCCTGCCTTTTTGTTGTACTTGTTATAAATTATATTTTTACACATTGTATGTCTCAAAACATAGATTTATCATTACTTTTTATGCATTTGAAGTTTAGAACCTGTAGGAATTAAAAAGTGGAATTACATACCAAAAAATACAATACAATAGTACTGGTATTTATAATTACCCATTTGGTTACCTTCATCAGAGATCTTTATTTCTTTATGACACTTTGATACAATGTTTAGTGTCCTTGCTTTTCAGTCTGAAGAACTTCTGTTAGCATTGTTTTTACTTTTATTTTTTAATTTTTTAAAAAAGATTTCTTTCTCTCCCCCCACCCCCATTGTTTTGCACTTGCTGTCTGCTTTCTGTTTGTCTTCTTTTTTCCAGAGGCACCAGGAACCAAACCTGGGACCTCCCATGTGGGAAGGAGGCACCCAATCACTTGAGCCAACTCTGCTCCTTGCTTGATGTGTCTCTCACTGTGTTTCCTCGCTGTGTCTCTTGGTTGCCTCACCTCACTATGTCATCTTGTTGCACAGCTTGCCATGTCAACCTATCGCATCAGCTTGCTGTCTCGCTTATCTTCTTTAGGAGGCACCAGGAACTGAATGCCTTGTGTGGTAGGTGGGACCTCTCGTGTGGTAGGTGGGCGCCCAACTGCTTGAGCCACATCTGCTTCCCTTTAGCATTAGGGCAGGTCTAATAGTGACAGCTCTCTGAGCTTTTGTTTACCTGCAAATATCTCAGTCTCTTCCTCATTTTTGAAAGACCATCTCCCAGATGTAAAATTCTTGGTTGACAACACTTTTCTTTCAATACTTTTTAAGTATTTTGTCCCACTGCCTTTTGTCCCCCATGGTTTCTTTTTCTTTTTTTTTTAAGGTTTTATTTTATTTATTTCTTACCCCCCCCCTCCCCGGTTGTCTGTTCTCTGTGTCTATTTGCTGTGTGTTCTTCTTTGTCCGCTTCTGTTGTCAGTGGCATGGGAGTCTGTGTTTCTTTTTGTTGCATCATCTTGTTGTGTCTGCTCTCCGTGTGGGCGGCGCCATTCCTGGGCAGGCTGCACTTTCTTTCGTGCTGGGCGGCTCTCCTTACGGGGCGCACTCCTTGCGTGTGGGGCTCCCCTACGCGGGGGACACCCCTGTGTGGCAGGGCACTCCTTGTGCATCAGCACTGTGCATGGGCCAGCTGCACACGGGTCAAGGAGGCCTGGGGTTTGAACTGTGGACCTCCCATGTGGTAGGTGGACTCCCTATCTACTGGACCAAGTCCGCTTCCCACCCCATGGTTTCTGATGAGAAATCGGTATGTAATCTTTTAGGGATTTCCTTGTGTATAACTTCATCGTTTTCTCTTGCAGCTTTCAGAACTCTTTCCTTGTCCTTGGCGAGTTTGATTGCTATGTTTGGGTGTGGCTCTCCGAGTTTATCCTGTCTGGGGTTCGTTGGGCTTCTTGAATGTGCATATTCATGCATTTTGTTAAATTTGGGTAGTTAATTTGACTATTCCTTCCCCCTTTCGTTCTTCTTCTTCCCATAAGGAGTATACAGGGACGGGTGATGGTGTTTCACAGGCATTACAGCCTTTGTTCATTGTTTTCCTTTCTGCTCCTCAGCCTGAATCATTCCCAGATCTTACGTTTGAGTTTACTGATTCTTTCTTCTGCCAGTTCCAAACTGCTGTTGAAGCCATTTAGAAATTTTTAAATTTCAGTTGCTGTGGTCTCAATTTCCTTATTTCTGTTTGATTCCTTTTCAAATTTTCTCTTTGTTGAGATTCTCATATTTTTCCTGCTTAGTTTTCCCAACACCTTCAGTTCTCTCTCTCTCTCTGTGCTTTCCTTTATCTCCTGAGCATATTGCAGGTCACTTTTAATGTCTTATATGGTATGTCTGAAGTCTGGTAGTCTTCATTGATGGTTTCTGGATTTTCATCTTGTTCCTTTGGATGTGCCATAATTTCTGGTTTCTTTGTTAGTTTTGTAATCCTCTGTTGTACACTGTACATTTTAATATTTTAAAGTGTTATCTCTGGGTTTTAGTCCCTGAGCTGTCTGCTTCTTAAGTTGGATCCAGCTGGTAATATGATAGAGATTTCTTTGGGTGCCGGGAGCCAACAAAATCAAACCAACCAGTACAAAAAGTCACTTTCACAGTCTTTGCAAATTGGCTCTGTGTTGGCTGGTGCTCTTTTCCAGAGTTTAGCCCTTCTATCAAGAAGGTCGAAGGCAAATGCGAAGCGCAAGGTCCTTTCCATCTTTTGTGAGCCTGTGCCTTTCCTGGGCTTGTGACTGCTCATGGTCTTAGGAGTTCCCCCTTTTACAGGAATTCGTATACTGCCTCTACTCCCCACAAAATAGACTTTCTTCCCCTTCACGAGTACATGCTTAAAGCAGGTAATCCTTTTCCCCAGGTGCTTTGCTTAGTTGTTTCTTACACTGTTTGGCTGTCTGCAAGCTGCCGCTGCCGCTGGGTGAGTTCTGAGAGGGCGAGTCAGAGGTGAGCTTCCTGGTCCAGTCTGGTTCAGCTTTTTAGGCGGCCACCCGATAGAACGGCACTGACATAACCCGGTGTGTGTACAGGGGACAGGCCACTGACCCATGGTGGGAACACAGGCTGGGTCCACACCGCACTGGGGAGGGCATGAGGGAGTACCAGCACGGGGGCGACGGCTTCCCTACTTTTTTTTTTTTTTTGAGGTGCCAGGAGCTCAGTATTAACCAGGGACCTCATTCGTGGGAAGCCAGTGCTCACCCACTGAGCCACATTTGCTTCTCAGAGTAGATTGTTTGTTTTTGCTTGTTGTTTTTTTTATCTTTTCAGGAGAACTGAACCTGGGACCTCCCATGTGGGGGCGGGCTCTTAACCGCTTGAGCTCCCTCTTACTTTTTTTAAAGATGCATTTTCTTAATTTGGCACTTGCTCAGTTACTGCAACCCTTTACCTGTTTTCCAGAGTTTTGAGAAAGATAGTTCCATCAGTTTTTGCTAGTTATTCAAAGATTCTGTGGGGAAACTGAGCCTTTGAGTATCTTATGTGGCCATCTTGGTCGACTAATCATTTAATTTTAAGTGCTTATTTTTCTAATTCTAATTCTAATTCATTCTAAGTAGACATGGATTAATCAGTTATTAAAAATATTTAGTTGTCTGAAAAATAGCCATTGTCCCACTCTCCCAGAGGCAATCACTACTAATAACTAATAAAAAGATACCCTGATTATGGTGTCTATGAGCAAAAAAAAAAGGAGATACCATAAGAACATTTTGTAACTAATATTTTAAAATATTTAAATCATTTATAAAGCCCTTTTTGAGTGAATAAGTACATGGCTCAGTTAATAAACCAATGCTGAGTTTTTAATTATTATTTTTTAACATTCAGTTAGTTGCTTCTCTCTTTTTTCATTCTAAATATTGCTGCTGCTATGATGTATGCTCTTGGCGATAAATCTTTGCATATATACCAAGTTGTCTCCTTGGGAGAAAAATCCCAGAATGGAAATTCTACCTTAAAGGAATGTATATTTAAAGCTTTTGATACATTCTGCCAAATTACACTCCAGAAACGAACCAATTTACACCCTCATGAGAGGGTAAGAAAGTACCCATTTCACACCAGCTCACAGCATTATCTCTAAATATAGTTTGCCATTTTGAGAACTGAAAAAAGTATATATTTCACTATTTTAATTTATATTTTTAAATTACTAACATCCTTAAAGACTTCTTTCCTATGCTTGTCTTGTGTGAATTGCTTGCTTGTGTCCTCTCCCATCAGCATGTTTGTGTTTCTACACCAGAAAATAAATTCTTGTCGTCAGTTCCCTTGTACACTGTTGATTCACAAGGTCTGTGCACCATTTTCACACTGGCTTATGATCCAGACTTGCTCATTATGCTTTTCTAAATGGGGAAAAGCTCTGAGAAATAGGATTAGTTTGCTCATTTCATGGAAACTCTATTTTAGAAAGTGAAAACTTTGCATCTCGTGTTTGGCACATTTATGTTTACCTTTAAGTATTAGAGTAGCTCACGGTGTGCTGAATATGTCACAGCAGCCAGGATGTTGAATAGAGTCAAGAGTCAAGACACCTGGGTTTACAGCCTTGTTAGGCATCAATGAACTGTGCAACTTTGGATTTCTCTAACATCAAATGAGAAGGTTGGAGTAAATATTCTCCCACTCCCTATTTCTAGCACCCCCAGGCTAGGACCCACCCGCCTTTCACTGCTCCTGACCATGTCGATGTGTTGAGGGAATCCAGATTTCTGCCATGTCATTGCTAGATCACCCTTGGCATCCTGAAAGACCTGCACAATGAGGGCTGGGCCTGGCGGGTAGAAATGGAGGTGCAGGCAGAGGACAGCCTGGCAGAGGAGGAGACCCATTTGTAAGGACAGGGTGGAGCTGTGGCTCCATTGAACTCCCAGGGGAAGGCAAGCACTCACAGCGGAGTTGTTTATAGACATGCAGCTTGTATAGACATAGCCTAACCGTTCAACAATATCGCCTGCACACACAACAGCGTGTGATGAAATGGTACCCTGCCATTAAAAACGCGTTTACAAAACTTTATTAAGTTGCAAAGACTCATAATGTTCCAGTTCTTTAATCTCTGCAGTAATAGGGTTTCCATCTGCACCCTTTGTCATGCAATTTAGCAGCGGCTCCCCACTGTGGGAAGGGTGTGCTTTCCCAACTCACATGACAAAGAGGAAATTATAACCTTTTAAGTAGAAAAAACAGGTATTTACAAATACAAGAAAAGTATGTTAAATTTCTCATCTCCAACGCTAAGCCTGAAGACAGTGAAAAAATATTCATGACCTTCCCAGGGAAAATGGCCACAACCCAGTGTGTCATTCATACACTAGGACCAATAAAATAAATATTTTGGGGGCATGTAGGGGCTAAGTTCTACATGTCTTATCTGAGGAAAATTCTGAAAAAATAAAAATTAAATCAGAACAAAGATTTTAGGAGCGTTCCAGAAATAGTGGTGGGCAATGATTTAGTAATGTCATATTTAGATAGAGGCAAATTGCAATTATCTGCTTTATTATATGTGTGTGTGTCTGTATTTGTTAGTTTACTTATTTCTTTTCTGTTTCTTCCACTGGAATGTCAGTTCCTCTTCTTCTAAGGATACCAGTCCCCCTCCCCCAATCCAGCAAGATTTCTTCTTAACTTGATGACATCTGTAAAGACCCTAATTCAAAATAAGGTCACATTCACAGGTATTTGGGGTTAGGAATTCAATATCTCTTTTAGGGGGCACAATTCAACTCCTATTGCTTGTGAATTATAATGTAAGTGTTAAGTTAAGGATCATTGACCTCAAAGCAATTCTCTAAGGGAAAACCACAGCACCCTGGAACTGCAAATTCTAAACTAGTTCATCGAAAGGGAGCAGGTGGGGGTGGGTCAGAGGGCAGTGGGACAAGCATTCTAAAGGCCTGAGGGTGGGAGCAAGCCAGTGCAATGCCGGGGAGGCATAGCTATTTTAAAATGTTTTATGTCATAGCAAATAAATATAGGTGTCTGTGCGTGAATTATGGATCCAATTTTATCTTTTCAAGTGGCGATTCATTTTCCCAACACCATTTATTGAAACGTCTATCTTTTGCCTACTGATTTGAGATCTCACCTTTATCACATACCTAATTGCCATGCACACTGGGTCCTATTTCTGCATCTTCTATCCTCTTTTTGTGGTCTGGCTGTCTATTTCTGTGCCGTGACTACACTGTCTTAAGTAGAAAAACCTTGTTATATGTTTTTATCTGGTAGGGCGACCCTTCCATTTGGCACACATTTTATTTTTTTAATATAATAAACTTTATTTTTTGAAAGAGGTTTTAGGTTACAGAAACGTTACCTTGAAAGTAGAAGGGATTCCTATGTACCCCCTCCTACTCCCACATCTTCTCCATTAATAACATCTTACAATTGTGTGATACATTTGTTACAAATGATGAATAAATACTGAAGCATCGCTACTAACCAGGGTCTATAGTTTACACTTAACTCCCGTGCCCTAAAATGGCCTATGGTCCACCTATTTTTCCCTCCCGCTCCCCTCAGAACCCCTGGTAACCACCCTCTTTATAAAATGTTACGTTTGTCCCTTTACTGCAATAAGAAGTCTGCTTTGGTCCACGGTTGCCTTCCCCCTTTATGCCTGCTCGTTCCGCAGCCTTGAGGATGTGGGGATGGTGATGCCCGCTCTGCCTCAGATAGAGAGGGGCTTAGATCTTGTGAGCCTAACTCTGTTCCATCGGGGAAATAGGTTTTCATATATTTCAAAGTAAGGACCACCACCAGGGTGCTGCTTTCAAGGGACTGTGTGGCACACATTTTAAATGATGTCCTAATAAACTAAAATCTAGTGACTCAGAAAACGATAAAAGTATTGTTAAATGTATAGGCAGTAGGAGCTCATTTTTTCCCAGGAACATATAACATACATTGCTAGGTAAAATTCTGGAAGGATTTAAAACATTAAACATAAATAAAGGGGTAAAATGTCCCGAAGTTAGATCTGGTGTTGAATAAATTTCACTTTCTTCTTTTTGCTAAGTGTTCTTTCTACATATTAGATAATGAACATGCATTACTTTTATACTATCTATAATCAGATTTTTAAAAAAATCTTCAAAACCTTCTAGTATCTTCTTCTTACTAGATGGGGCCCAGATGACTTCGGGAGGCATTCCAAGCCTTTGTCACGTGGCAGCTCCTGTCCGGCTCAGGGTTTCTCTCGCTCGGTCCGACTGGTTTCGTGGGCCTGAGAATTCCTTGCTGGGGGCCGTCCAGGGTGTTGGAGGATGTTGCGCAGTTGCCCTGGCCTCTGTCCACTAGATGCCGGCAGTGCCGCCCCTACCCTCCTTGGGACAATCAAAAATGTCTCCAGACACTGACAGATGTCCTGGGGAGCAATTGCCCCCTGCTGATGGCACTCCTAGCTCATCCTCTACACTGCCTTGCCTGCGTGGTAGCTCTGTGCACGTCAGAATGCTTGCACCTCCCAAGGCAAACAAAGCTTTCCCACATTTCTGCACCTTTGCATATCGCCCCCCGCCTCCCTCCCCCCTGCACCGTCCCTCCCCACTCCTGCCCTTCCGTGCTTCAAAAAATCCCTCTCATCCTTGAAAATTCATCTCCAGCACCGCTTCCTTGAGGATGCCGCCCCTGGCCCTCCTACAGAGTCCATCGGGGGCACCCCAGGATGCTTCTCGGGCATGGATTTTAATTTTTTTGCCTGTCATTGCCGCTCCCTCTGGGCGATAAGCTGCTTGAGGGCAATTCCCATCTCTTTCACTAGAGCGGGTGCTCGGGAAAATCCTCGTTGAATAATACCATTTAAGGAATTGCTACAGGTTGATCCCGGGGTATAATGCTCTAGTGAAAAAGATCATGTTTTCTGGAGCTAAATAAAGCCCTGCCCAGTAGTTCAAAATCAGGCAGCAGAACCCAACCCATCTCTGAAGCAGAGAAAAACCGCCATGATTATTTTAATCCCCAGGATGCTGGAGAGGTTTCGGGGACTTTCCTCCTGTGTAAAGACGCCTGCAGATGCTGCGTTGAACAAACCCTGGGGTGCCTGCGGTAAGGAGCATGCTCTCTTTGGAAGAGGCTGAGGCTGGAGGCCAGCCTCAGCCAAAATTTCTGCTTGTGTCGGAAGCAAGGGACTCAGCCACATCTTTCTTAAATGCAAATGTGAGCCATCCAGTCCCAAAGCAAGGCTCCACCCGGCAGCAGCTCCTAGTACCCTGGGCTATGGGACTTTCTCCAGCTCCCCCCACCCCCCCTGCATTGTCGAAACGGGAACAGACTGCGCAGAAGGAACGTGTTTGGTGCTGAGATTGGAGCCAGGGCAAAACGCGGCATATCCAGACAATCTGCTCTGCTCCTTCCAAGGAGTGGGGAAAGGCTTTTATTTCTTGCCGACAACCAAGTCGGCGATGAGAAAATGCTGGGTGACCAGAGCTAGGCAAAGCCAGAGATGCACGTCCCACATCCCACACAGGTATAACTGGGAAAATAAAAAGCCTCCGGCTTTACGAGGCCAGGCTCCTCTTCACCTCGTCTGTGTGTGTGTTGGAGGGGGGTGGTGGTTGGTGGTGATGTGTACCACATTAAAACAAAACTCATGGACTCTCAGACACAAAAAGCCTTGGAGCCCACCCTCCACCCAATGCTTGACTTGTCTTCACATACCTCCTGTACCCCGTGCTTGGGCGCCTTCAGCGACAGGGACCTCATCACCTTACCCAGGGTAGCCTGTGTGTAGGTATGTAGTTCTGCCATAGAACATTCTTTCTGATGCTAGGAAGCTCTGGTCACCCTGCATGGTCTACCTTTTGTCTCAAGTCCAGTCCTTCGCTCCGTTTGGAATCGGACCAGTCCTTCTTCCTAGGAAAGATTTTCAAGGCAACTGCTCGACCAATCAAGTTATTCTTCTCTTGGCTAAACAGTCTCAGCTCTTTCAACAGCTCTCCCCGTGACACAGTTTTGACGCCCCTCCCTTCCTGATCACCCTTTTATTGTCAGCACAAAAGGTAACACAATATTCCTTCTTTCTGTGGCTTTCAGGGAGTAAATTGGGATGGACAAGTGTTCCAGAGAGCAGAGCCGTCATCTCGCTAGCAAACAGCACTCACAAAGCACGACAGAAAAGACTTTCAGCCCGCGGGAGGCAAGTCCTCTTTTGGATGTACACACCCCTGCCGGTTCCTGCTCGGACATTTTCGCCCCCTGCCTCAGCTCTCCCCACCCACTGCCCCGCACCTCCCTGCAGACTCTCTCCCCACAAGACTGCACTCCTTTGTGTCATCACTGAAAGAGCCAGCGCCAACGAGAGGAAGCCACAAAAAGTCAGATTTCACCTGGATAGGAGGAGCCCCTTCCAGTGGCTGAGTGGCTCCTGAGGGACGGGGGACAGTGGCTGGCAGCCAGCTCTGCACTCCGAAGGGGAGCCAGCAGAGGCGAGGGTGGGACGGTCTGGAGCGGACTCGACTCACGGTTTGGACTCTCGGTGGGTTTGGACTCAATGCCCCCAAAGTGTCTCCGAGCTCTGAAGTTTTGTGGGTGAAGATGAGATAACGGAGGTTAATGTGGACTGAGGACCCTGTCTCCCTGGGACTGTGCTGGGAGGAGGAAGGGAAGCTGGTTCTTTCAGCCAAGGGGCTGCCGCCCGGAGGCTGCGCTCACCCGCAGTCCCGGTGTGTCTGGACCGAGCAGCTCGAGGAGAGGCAGGGGCACCCACAGTGGGTGTTAGGTGAGGGGAAAGAGGGCAGGGCTCTATCTGTTGGGTTTGGAGGGCTCAGAGGTGCCCATAGGTCAGTCTTGTTTCTGCCGGGGGACTGGTCGGTCCTCGGTTGGCTCTGGGACCCTAAGCGCACCCTAAGTCAACTCTACCCCTAACCCTCTCCTGACTGATGGCCAGAGAGTCACCCTAAATGGGATCAGGGTTCTGAGGAGTGTAGGGGTGGGGACTGGGACTTTGTTCTGGGACCACTGGCTCCGTTGTTAGGTACCAGAGTGGCTCCTGGACTGACCATAAATGCAGATGTCAGGTGCTTGTAGAGTTCTGGAACCTCAGGGCTGGGAAGGGCCTCCAAAGCGCAGCCCAGCCCTCAGCCCCTCAGAGCCGCCCACGTCTCCCCAGCTGCCATCCCTCCCCGCCAGGATGCTCCAGGGTATGAGCAAAGGAGATGACGGGTGGAGAGGATCAGCCCTGGCCGTGCCTGATGAACGTCTTCCTTCCCCTTTTCCCCCTTGAACACGGAGCTCGCCCCCCTCAGAGGCAGCGCCCTCCGCCTCTGGGCAGCTCGGAGTCCAGATCTGCTTAGTTGGGAGCCTCCTAGGACATATCATAGTTAACCCTATGTTATCTGAGGAATCAGATGCTATTTACTACTATTACTCATGATAAATACTTAGGGAATCTGCTTGGTGAGCACTACCATGTATCCTGCACCAGGTTAAGTGCTTTATAAATGAAATGCAGTCGGTGCTTACTTGTGCTAGTTCTGTTCTGTAAAGTCACTGCAGACACTGACTTATCGAATACTGAACCATTGCACCTGGCAAAAACACAGGGTTAGGTGCCTGCAGGCCTCTGGCCACAATATTTTCACCAACTGATCCATACCTAATCTTGTTTTCTCTGTGTTTCTGTTTAAAGGCACCTTATTTAGTATAATGTTGACTCATTACCATTGAACTCACAGCCAACAGCAGTTATCGCTCATTTCTCTGTAAGGCACTTCTTGTGCTTAGGAACACTGGACAGCACTTCAGCACTATGCCTGGGGCCACTTAAAACAGCCAAATCACCAACAAAAAGCACAAAAATGTGAAAGACATGGCACCAGCCAAACCACAGAAAGGACTCCTGTGTGCAGTTTGAGAATTGAAGCAAGAATTCAGTGTTGCCTTGTTCCACTTAGCTGGAAATCTGCATATCAGGTGACTCGGACTCTTCACTGCCCCATGCACACCCGCAAATGCCCACGAGAGTGCTGCAAGTGTTGATTTGGGGCTATAAAAGAATCTTCGCAAGTAGGCGAATTCACCTATACAGAATCTATAAAAAATGAGGATGGACAGACAAATGTCAGACTTAGGAAAACACCAGACCTCGGAGGGCTCAGCCAGGAGGTCCCTGGAGGTCACGTCATCAGTCTTCATGACCCAGAGTGTTAAATCCTGAGACCCAGAGCCGCCAGCGTCACAGAGGGATGAAATAGGGCTGGGGTCCCAGGACTTCTGGACACCTCGGTCTCCCCAAGGCACATTGGGGACTTGCCCCCACGGTCGCTCAGAAGGCCTCCAGGACAGCCCCCACCCACCCAGTGTCAAGAGGCCGGACTGGAGAAAGATGTTCTGGGATGCCCAGGGAAAATGGAGGGTCTTTTCTGGCCAACCTGGGCAGCCGAGAGGGACAAAGAGGATCTCGGGTCGGGTTCCCTAGAAGTAGAGCCTGAGACAGGAATCCAAGCACTTGTGATCTGTGGAGGGAGTACTTGCTCTTCAGGAAAAACCCAAAAGGGAAGGAGGTGGGCAAATAGGGTAGAGAGGGGGCAAGAGCAGAACACCAGGTAAAATACAGGATGTCCAGCTCGATTTGCATGTCAGGGCAACAATGAAACGTTATTTAGTATAAGTATGTTCCACATGCTGCAGGGAACATACTTACGCTAAGCACCATCCTTTGTCCATCTGAAATGCAAATTTACGGGCATCCTGTGTTTTCACTTGCTAAATCTGGCAACCCAGTCTAGTCCTGACCCATTTTCCATGAGGCAGAACTTTCAGGGGCAAACTAGGTCGGCCACCCTAAACTGTGGTCTCAGGTGGCCTAGCCGTGGCCTATCTTGGGGTGGGGTGGAGGTGGGACCTTCAGACGTGTCCCCTCTGGAGGAGAGGGGCCTGCCCTTTTGCCTTCCTCTGTCCTTCCCTCACTGGCTGTGGTGGTGGCCACTGGGGGCGGGCGGGATGGGGGAGAAAGTGCCCTCCGGGAAAGGCGGCATCTGTCCCTGGAGAATGCTCCCGAGAGTCACTGACAGCCAAGCAGGCCACACAGCGGAGGGTGGGCACATGGGCTCAGAAAGGGGGACCTGGGTGGGCACCCCCAAGTCTACTGCACTGCCTACCTCCGGTCCAGAGACGCGGCTCCTCCCTCTGGGTGGCAGGGACTCAGTCTGCCTCCTGTCCCCTCCTCTGTCCTGGGCTGGATGTATGGAAACCTGCAGCCCCACCAGCCTGGAGGTGCTGCAAGCTTCGGGGGGCTCTAGGAAGCTCGAGGCCAGCGGGGTCCTTCCTGACCCAGAGACGGGGGGCCGGAAAAGACCTCACAGGGGAGGGAACGTGCACCGAGCCCTGCAAGATGGTGGGAACTGGGCAGGCCAGGGAGGGAGTGCGGCGGTGGGGGAAAGGGGTGGAAATGAAGGGGTGGGGTGTCTCCTGGGTGCTGCAATGGCATTTGGCCTCCCCACTACCTGGCTCCTGAGTTGGGCAAGCACAAGGCCCAGCCAACTGCAGATTTCAGGGTGGGTTTTCCAGCACTGGGGACGCATCTGGGCCACGCAAAGGGCCAGGCGATTTCTTTTCTGGCCCAAGCTAGAGCTTTGGGCAAGGGCCGGTGGCCCCTGGGGACGCCGGGCACCTGGGGCCTCCCCCACCTGCCCCGGCGGGGGAGGCCCCGCCACCCAGCCCTGGCCCAGGCCCATGGGAAGACAAGCTTCCTTCTCACCTTTCCAGTATATCCTGAAACCAGAATCCCCGGCACACTGGCTCTCCTTTCACGGCGCTGGGATTTCGGCTCTGGCCGGGGTGGGCCACCCACAGGGCTGAGAAGCCTGAGAAGCTGATGCAACAAAAGTACAGGGGGGTCAGCCGAGGAGAGCGATGGGCCCCACCCCAAGGCCGTGTCCTCATTTCGGGGCTGAACTCGGCCCAGCCTGGCCAGAGCGCGGCTCCGGAGCCTTCTGTCTCCAGCCCTCTGCTGTGAAGCCTTATTTCAACGCGGCTACTTACCGTGACCTTGACGCCGTCCCTTGACTTTTCTGAGCCTGCTTGGGCATCTCTCCTAATAAAGACACCGGCCCTTCTGGCATCGCCAGATTTCAAAGTGGCACGGGGCTCGTCGGAATTCTCTCCTTTAAACCCCTCTACCAAATGTGGAGTGGGTGAGGGGGCGTTCCTCTCTCCAGTTTAGAGGAGAGGAAATTAAGTCAAATCTGAGCAACATGGCTTGCCCCAAGGAAAGAGCTGCTCGGCTTCCTGGCTTCGGGCCCCCAGTCAACAGCCATCACTTACCCGAGTCTGCAGGAAATGTCCAAGCCAGCCTGAGATCTGTTATGGGGAGATTCTGGGGATTCCGGGGGGTTCATCATTTGGGGCCGCACACAGCAAAGGACCACAAACTGGGCAGTTTCAAACAAGAGAAATGCCTCGGCTCCCCAGAGCAAGGTGTCAGGAGGGCCGTGCTCCCTCTGAAAGTTCTAGGGGAGGCACTTCCTGGCCTCTCCCAGTTTCGGGGGGCCCAGGCCCTCCTTGGCTTGCGGCAGCATCCCTCCAGAGCCTGCCCCGTCTCCACATGGTCCTCTCCCCTCTGCATCTGTGTCTCTTTCCTGAGAGCTGGAAAAGGTGCTTCCAAAAATTGTTATTAAGCGGCTCTGAAAAATTCAAGTACTCTCCCCAGATCTCGCTGAACTGGTTTTCTACGAACCTAATCTTAGTATTTAGTTTACTCTTTGTTCTTAGTTCCTAGAAGGACACTAACAAGACCTTCCCAGTTCTACTCCCAGGAAAGTCTGGAATAAGCACAGCTCAGCAAAACCACAGAGTGGGGCTGGGAGCACCGTCCAGCCCAGGAAACCTGCAAGCTCCTTGAGCAAAGGTTGTGACCTGGACACACACAGGAGTTTTGCACACAGGAGATGACACAGGAGGCACTGTTAAAAGTTCCAGAGTCGTCCCACACGGCAGGATGCAGCCTCAGTCAACATTGAGTCCTCAGCCCTCAGTCCCCCTACTAAAGCCCTCCACCCCTGCTCACTGTGAACTGGTTGGGGGGGGAATTCCCCAGTTCCTTACCTGTGCACTTGCAGTGAATCACCCCCTCACTGAGAGACATGTCTGTAGCGCTGGATTCCAATAGCGCCAATTCCAATAGGAAACGCCCATTCTTCCGGTCACACCACCTCTCTTCTAAGGACACTGGTCCACTTGGATTCGGGCCACCCCACTCCAGTTTGCACCTGCAAAGGCCCTCTAGCCAGATAAGTCATCTCATCAGTCCCAGGCATTAGGACTTCCACCCAGCTTCACTGGGGGACACAATTCAAGCCATACCAGAGGGCGTTTGGATTCCACGCGTTCTCCGACCTTGGAGAAGGTGGGCTGAGGAGGCCGGGCCCTGCCGCTGGCCCTGGCTTCTCTTTCCACTAGAGTCTGCTGCAAATTCAAATCTCACACCCTCTGCTCTTAGAAACACCACAGGAGTCTTTCCCACTGAAGCCACCATCCAAGGATGGTTGGAAGGAATGAAAGGGCACTGGCCAACACGAGGGTGCTGCGAGCCCCTCCAGAGCCTGCAAGTCCCCTCCACGGGCTGGTGTCCTTTGTAGGGTCCAACGTGACAGCATTTCAGATCTGATCACTGCGCAGGGCCCAAAGAAGGAGGCCCGGAGGGGCTGAGGGTGGGGGGCGAGGAAGGCAGAAGCACCAGGGAAAGAAAACAGAAACAGCACAAGTGCAGCACCTGCTTCTTCCAGTGGGGCGAGCGGGGGAGGCGGGGAGGGGGACGGGTAGACGGAAGCCCCAGCGTGTCCACCTACCGGCCGGGGGCTCGGGCATCTTCATTCCATTGATTCTTACCCCCTTCCCATAAGTGGATTGTGAATCCAGAAAGTCTCCTTTTTATCGGAATCAACAAAAACTCTGATAAAATTGAATTTTAAAGCAGATACAACCCCCAGATATTGGTTCCTTTGAGGGCTAAAGAGACCCATGGGAGTTATGGTCATGGCCGATGGGGTCAACTACCAGGGCAGATGGCCCCTCTTTGGAAATGGTGTTTATGTGTGATGAATCTGGACTCAGATGGGATCTCCCTTCATAAGACTTTCATGCTAATGTGCTGGAGGTGCAGTTAATGTTGGGGTTTAAGATATATTTAGGGGATTTGAATCTCTGGACTGACAATGTGATAGCCAGATCCTGAGCCTCAACAGACTCCAGCACCTACAATCTGATTTATTGGACTTACCACACTCAGCTAAGATGGAGTTGAAGAAGGACAACCACCACACCATGGAGCCTAGAGTGATTACAACTGAAAATGGGAGGATTGCATCCAGCATCCAGGTGGAATCTGACCCTCCTCTTGACATAGAGGTGCAATGGACACAACCAATCCAATGTCCACATAGAAGAGGTGGCATTGGATTGGGAAAAGTGGACATAATGGACAAAGGGTAGGGGGAAAGGCAGGAAGAGATGAGAGGTGGAGGCGTCTTCGGGACATGGAGCTGCCCTGGATGGTGCTTCAGAGGTAATCACCGGACATTGTAAATCCTCACAGGGCCCACTTGATGGAATAGAGGAGAGTATGGGCCATGATGTGAACCAATGTATATGAGGTGCAGAGGTGCCCAAAGATGTACTTACCAAATCCAATGGATGTGTCATGATGATGGGAATGAGTGTTGTTGGGGGGGGGGGGAGAGGGGGGGGTGGGGGGGTGGGGTTGAATGGGACCTCACATATATATTTTTAATGTAATATTATTACAAAGTCAATAAAAAATAAAAAAATTAAAAAAAAAATTGAATTTTAAGCTGGATAAAGGTCTGCTTGAACCATGGGCCCACTGGTTTTTTTCTCTCTGATCTTGCTAGCCACCCTGCCCCCAAACACACACACACATGCAGGCTGTGGGAAGCAGGGGCAGCTTGTGACCATCCAGTGTCCTGCCCAGGCTAACCCTGGGGGCAGAAGAGGCTGTTATGGGCCCTGGCATTGGGGTCTGCAGCACCCCGCACAGGCCCTGGAAGCAACGCAGGGCCCAGCACCTGGCCACGCACCCGGCCAGCCGGCGAAGACGGGGTACCATGTGTCTCCCCCAGGACTGTGCCAACTCAGCCCATCAAGGGCATCGAAGCTCACTTCCTTCCGGAAAAAAAAAAAAAACAAGGAAATTGGAGAAAGGATGGAGACGGATAGGAGAAATGAAAGAAAACCGACGGAGGGAAGGAAAGAGAGGCAGGGAGAGGGACCCGGTACCAGTGTGAAATCAAAATAACAGCCTCGGGATGGTGAGATGCCTGTGCAGGCGTGTGACGTGGGCAACCCCCACAAATAGGCCTCCTGGTAAAAATAGCCTTTGTCTAAATGTGGAAAAGGGAGTAAATATAGTAGCGGTGTCGGCTTACTACGGAGCCGCCCCAGCTCCGAGCCCCAGCGGCTTATTATAGGCCGTGCGTCAGCGGGCGGGGGGGGGGGGGGGGGGGGGGGGGGGCGGCCGGCCAGCCCCCCGGGGCGCCCCGGCCGGGGGTCAGCGGCCGCCCAGCGCCCGGGTGCCCGCCCGGGACGCCGCTGGCCGCGCCGGGGAGGGCAGGCTCCGCTGCCCCGGGGCTTTCGCCGGGGAGCCCGGCCCCCGCCCAGCCGCCGAGGAGCCGCACGTGGAGGCGGCAGCCCGGGGAGGGGCCGTTTCCTCGCTCTGCGCGCGGGGCCTGCGCCCCTGGACGCCGGCGGGAAGGGCCGGGGAGCGGTTGGAGTCCAGTCTCTAAAGAGACTTGGGGTTCCTCCCCGTGTGTGCGGCAGCGTGCCCCGCGTGGGTGCCGGGGCGGGGCGGCGGGAGCGGCGGGCCGGGCGGCCGGGGGGTCAGGCCTGCTGCCGCCTGGCACGGAGCTCGGCCGAGGGCAGCGGACGGCTGTGGCGGGAGCTCAGTGCTGACCGTCCCTGGACGCGGGCGGGGGCTCAGACTCCATCCTGGCGGCCAGTGTCCCCGCGGGCGTCTTCAGGGGACCTCGTTCTCCTCCTGGCCCAGGTCCTGCTCCTGCGTGCACCACACACACACGTGCACATGTATACACATAGCCACACGCGCACACACACATACACATGCACACATGCACCAGAGCACACGTACCCACACGCACGCGCAGTTAGGGGTCTACGCGTATGCACCCACACGCACGCGCAGTTAGGGGTCTACGCGTATGCACCCACACGCACGCGCAGTTAGGGGTCTACGCGTATGCACCCACACGCACGCGCAGTTAGGGGTCTAAGCGTATGCACCCACACGCACGCGCAGTTAGGGGTCTAAGCGTATGCACCCACACGCACGCGCAGTTAGGGGTCTGCGGCCCCTCTGCCACCACAGCCCTGCACCCTTGCTTTGCCCCTCTTTGGCCCCCTCTTCCCACCGAGGCCTTCCTCTGGCTGCTCCAGGCTCCGCCCTCTCTCTCCATCCCTGGCCTTGGACTTGCCCCTTTCTAGGAAAGACCTGGCTCCCCCCCAGTGGACCCCCACCCTTCCTCTTCTCAGAAGCCCCCCGGGCTCGCTCTCCGGCTCTGCCTCTTCCAGCCAGCCTCCGGGACCCCCCCCCCCCCCCCCCCCCCCCCGCTGATTTAGCTCTTGCCCCCGACTGAGCGCCGAGGCCCCATCGTCGGTCACCTCCCCCCCTACTCGAGGCCGGCCCCACCCCTCCAGCCTCTGCCCAACATCATCCAAACTGGCCCGAAGACTCCCCATCGAAAATGCTGCCCCCACAGTGTCACCGCCCCGCTCTAAATGCCTGCGATGGCTCCCCATTGCCTAACCATCGACCTGACAGGCGAGCCCTGCCCTGGCCCCCATCTGCTTTCCCACCACCATCTCCTGCCACCCTACTCTGTGCAGTCTGCCCACAGGCTCTGGAGAAGAGCTACCTCACCCCCCAGATGTGCCTGGGACCATGCCATTTTCTCAGTTTGCAATATCATTCCTCCAACTCTCTGTATACTAATAGCCTACCCACCTCCTCTGGGAAGACTTCCTGGCTTGCCCCTCCACCTTCTTTTTCTTTTCTTTTTAATAGGATAACATCATACTATTGTTTAATGCAAATGATCCAGTTTATTGATGGTCACCATATTTAAGCATAATGACATTTACAGATTTGGGGTTCCAATAATGACTGCATGATATTGCGAGGTAACCTTATCAAGAGCTTTTGTTGAAACCTCTCATTTCTAATCAGTTGCTGATTTCTTTCCACCCACGCCTTCAATTATAGCTGATCCAACGTTGTGAAACAATTCAAGTATAAAAAGCACCCAAGGGGTAGTAAAGTAAGTCCAAATAATTTAGAATTGTGCAAGCAAACAAAAGCAACTTACTCTTAAAATGACAAAGGTACATTAGACAACCACTCAGGTGGGAGGCCTGCGGACTTGAATAGGACAAAAATTAAATCTCTATTTTCACTGCCTGCTAACTACAGATAGCACCTCCTATAGTCATGAATACAGGCAACCAATCCGCAGTCATTTTAGCAGTCCTGTGACTGCCACCAAAGCTGCCCTCTTTTAAACTCCCTCAGTACATCAGTTTGCTAGGGCTGCGTAACAAAGTACTACCCGCTGGGCGGCTTAAACAACAGAAAATGCCTGTCTCACCGTTCTGGAGCCTGCGAGTCTGAAGCCAGGTGTTGGAAGGAAGGCGCCGCCTCTGAATTCGGTAGGGAAGAAGCTGTTTCCATCCTCTCTCCGGGCTTCTGGTTGTCCAGCAACCCTTAACGTTCCTCGCCCACGCTCCCACAGAGCCCGGGGGCCCTTGCGCCAGGGTGCTCGCTGCTCTGGGTTGGAGGTGGTTTAGCCACTGGCCTCCTCTGGACTGTGACCCTTAGGCTGGGGCCCTGGGCCTGGCCTCTCGCACTGATGTGATGGGCCTGGGGGCTCTGACGTGCTTCGCTGCTCTTCCCGGCCGAGCCTGCCTCTGGCCCCTGACACGGGGGTCCCGGCTGGCTCCTGAGATGGGGGGCAACAGAGGGCCTGGGTTGGATCCTCGGCGCAGCCTCTTCTTAGCTGTGTGTCCTTGGGCACCTCCCTTTGCCCCTCTGAACAGTGTCCCCAGCCGTGCACAGGTTTGCCGGGAGGACTGAGTGAGGAGTGGGGCTTGAAAGCAACCGAGGAGCCACGCAGTGCTCTCCGAACATGGCCCTCCGCTGGAGCAGCTGCTCTGTGAACGGCGCGCTTTGGAACCTGCCATTCAGGTCAGTAAGGATGTCCTGGAAAGCTCTTCGGCCACCCCTCTTGGGCTAACAGTTTGAAATCTCCAGACACTTCCGCATACCAGGACCCTTTGGAACACACGATGGCCTCCTTCCTCAAAATTCTTCAAAAGGAAAAAAGAAAGGCTCCAATGGCAGTCCAGACTGGCGGAACTCAGACATTCATTGTGGACCGAGAAAAGAGGCTGAGAGAGGAAACGGGAGGCAGGTGGACCTGCTGGCAGCCAGGCCGGTGCCCTTCCGGGCCGGTCTACCTGCCCTGGCCCTCGTGGCCCTGCCCTGGCCCGTGCTGCCCTGCAGGCCTCCAGGACACAGCACAAACGGATGGCCTGGGAAGCCAAGGATGTGGGCAGGCTGCACCTTCTGCCCAGAGCGAGGCTGCCCCGATGGGGAGGGCCCGGGCAGCAGAGCCCGGCCGCCTCGCGCCCCTTCGCGTCGGACGCCCGAACGAGTCTGCTGACCTCAGCTGCCTCATCTGTAAAAAAACTGATCTGTAAAGTCCATTTGTTTTGTTTTTTTTTGAATGTAGCAAAACCAAGTTTTACTTCAGAGCACAAATTCATTATCCATTTGAAAACAGATCCATGACAAATTACTAAGCTATTCCGAGAGTGCAGGAGTTGTTTACGCACGTTCTCACCAGAAACGACTCCGGGGCGCTGGGGGCAGAGGCAGCGGCCAGGCTCGCCGTGCAGGCGCGGTCCAGAGGGGACGCTTCCTGGCTTCGTTTTGGTTTAAACACTGGCCTTGTTTGACACTGGCCTCATTTTGCTGAGATTCCAAATCAGATGTGATCGTTAATGTAGAATTTCCCAGCTTGATGAATGGTTCCTGACACCGACTCTAAATCCACTTCTCCAGACTAGTATTTCCTGCTACCAAGAAACAAGCAAAGACAAAGGATTCAGAAAACAGAAGTGTTTAAAAAAAAAAAACCTCTTAACCAGGAAGAGACGACCTCTCCTTGGCAGGCTGGGAAACTTGCAAGGATTTGGGAAAGGGACAAGAAAGGCATGCCCTGCAGGAGGACGGGAGAAGAAACCAGAGCCTCAGAGTGCTTAGAAGCTCCAGAGCGGGTGCCCCTGTGGCCCATTCTCTAGAAACTCTTCTGTTTACTTGCGTCCGCATTTCCAGATGGCACATGCTAATAGAGTGCTGTCTGGGGGTGGAGGGTCGGCTTCTGGAACCTCATCCCATCATCAGCCATCTATACTTCTCTGTGTATTTTCCTCCTCTTTCTTCAGTTGGCTTGTGCACGCACTTTCCTACAGTTTCATGCAACACACAGCCGAGTGAGCAGGCAGATGAAGGAGAGGAGAAGGGCTCCTATTCTGAAGGGAAACATTGCTGGCTCACACCAGGGCATCAAGGGGCATTTGGGGAACACCCGGAAGCTGAAAAGAGGGCTATGTGGACCCACTTACCTACTTATCAAAGGAACACCACAAGGATTAGAGGTAAATGCAGGCTGATCATAGCATCAGGTGATTCACATGTACACAAATACAGACACCTGCCTGCATATGCAAACATTCCCGTTCATACGTGCACACGACATAGCAGCACGTGTGCCCGCGTGCACACCACTCTTTCAAACGCAGATCGGCCCGTGGCGTGTGCGTCTCTGCTATCTTATCTAATGAAAGGTGGGAAAGATTTCTCCCGGAGTCGGGGTCCCAAGACCTCACTGAGCCCGTATTCTCATAACAGCCCGGGTGAGGGGACCCAGGGGTGGGGTGTGAGTCTCCTGCAGGGGAGGTGTGGCCTGAGGCCAAGCGCCTGCTGTGGGTGCCCACGTGGAAGGTGTCAGGATGGGCAGGTGTGGCGGCTGAGGGAATGCACCTTGCAGGCGGGAAAAGCCATTGAGCAAGGGTGCTGGGGCTGGGTGCCTGCCCTCACGTGGCGGCCACGCTTGTGGGCTGCTCCCAGCCGGTCCGAGGCTGAGCGCGGCGGGGTGCTAAGGCAGAGCAGCCTCCAGGAGAGGAGACCGGCTCGAGGCCCTCCTATGGCCTTGCTGAGCCTGCGCAGGGGCTAGATGGCTTTCACCCAGCCTCCTCCCCTCTCTCCCGCACCTGGGTCAGGCTTGACCTGTGGTGCAAGGGCCCTCCCGGCTCCCTCCCTGTTTTCTCTCCTGGGTGTTTCCCAGAGTCAAATGCTTGCACGTTCAGTCCTGCGTGGCATCTGCTCCTAACCCAGTGGGGATCTGTGGAATCCCAGGTCACCGAGGGTCCCAGGGGGACAGGGTGAGGAGGGCAGGGGCAAAGACTTGGTGTCCCCTTTTACCTGCACAGCCTCACCATGGGGAAAACTGGACTTTGCCCAAGGTCATGGCACTGAGAGCAACAGAGCCCGACCCAGACGCCTTGACCCCAGGCCCACTCTTCTGTGCTCCGTAGGGTCCCGCTGAGCATTCCCAGGCATGACGTCGTATCCTTCAGCTCCCCAGTGCAGAGGTAGGGTGCCATTGCCACCCCATTCACAGATCGGAGGGGCAAGGTCAGTTGTCCAAGGTTACTTGGCTATTAAATGACGGGGACAGGAATTACCAACCAAGTCTTCTGCTTCCCAGCCCACGGCCACACCTCCTTTGTCCCCTCCTCCGTGATGATTTAGCCCCTGCGAGAGATCTAGGGGTGGCCTGCTCTACCTGCCACAGCCCACGATTTCTTGTTTATCCATCTGCTTTGGTCAAGCCCAAGGAAGCAGGAGAAGGGGAGGCAGCCTGAGCCAGGGGGTCCCCCCTCGAGGCCTGGAGGGGCAGCTCCTGCACCCCACTGTTGGAAGCCCACCCGCGAAGCTTCCTTCCTCCTTGCTTGAAAGTGCTCTAGAGTTTCTGCGCTCACAATGCATCTCCTTGGAAGTCTGCCCTCCCAGGGTTGCCATGGTGACTATTTTGGTACTGCATGCTAGAAAAAGCTGAGGCACCTGCTGGTCACACCACCAAAACTTGTCTCTCTGAAAAATCAGCAGATGGCATTTGTCAGAATTTCCTACTTCTTGATTAATTTGGGAAGAAGAAGGGTGCATGGTAGGCTGATATCCTCTGACCTGGACCGGTTGTGCCAGCATGGTGGCTTGGAAAAGATGCTAGCAGCTGTATGCACAGAGTCCTGCAGGCTGCCTCTGAAGTGGCGGCTCACTGAGTTTTCCTAGAGGGGAAAAGAAGCCGGGTGATTTGAATTCCAGTAAATGGCAGTAACAGGAAGCCCACGAGGTTGCCTTCATCTCTTAAGAGGGGTTGGGATTTCAGGGCCAGGTCGGGACAGGCCTATCCCTTACTTCTAGAAACTTCCATGTGTTCTCAAACACACCCCAGGTCCGGCCTGGCTTTTAATTAGAGTGAAATGTTAAGACCCTGAGTTTGATTTGGGTCCTAACTCCACCGTCTATTACTTGTGTGACCGTTGACAAGACCCTTTTCCCATCTAAATCTCAGTTTCCTCATCTGTAAAGTAGGGATGATAAAAACATCTCTCTTGCGTGATTGTCATGAGGATTGAAGGAGTTTGCTACATTCTTCTTCTTCTTATTTATAATTACATTTAAGCATGGAGGACAAAGAATGGCAGGGATTGCGCAAGCCGTGGACTCAGATAATTGTTACATAAAACTGTACTCATGAATACAAACCAATTCATTTCACTTTCTTGATCTAAGCAACGATATTACAATTGGAGCAACATAAAAGAAACAGACTCGTGGGTCCAAGCCGCACTGTGTGTCTCTAACTTAATTGTTAACCTTGTTCGGCTTCGCTAAAAGCTGGTTTCTTCCACCTCTTGTGTCCTGGCTTTCACCAGCCCTTTTCACAGTTTGTAATACTCTTTGTGCCCAGTGGTCCTTAGCAAACTTCAGCTGGAGGGGTAAGCTGGTTCCCCACGCATGCCCACCACTTCTTAGTTGAGGGCACTCTCGAGAACCTGTTGCAGAGCCAAGTACATCCTTTTCTACTGTTCTTTCACCTTTTGCTTCTCTCTGGAGAATGAGCCTCAAGTTCCCCCCATAGCAATTCTGTTCTATGGTGAGACTTGGATGGTAAAATCTAGGTGACCAGGAGCCCGCCTGTGGACACAAAAGACGTTGCCACCCTCTTCCCGCTGAGCCCCAAGGCCCCATCCGAAAGATGGCGCTCAAAGCAGCCATTGCTATTGATCAGAGTCAGCTCAGGAAAGGACACCGATTTGTCAGCCTTGGTATGGGGAAAGGAACCTTAGAATGGGAGTCAGGAAAGTGAATTCTCATCCTATTTCTGCCTTTAACCAGCTGTGCGAACTTGGCCGAGTTATTTCCCTCGCTGATGCTCAGTTTCCATATTTGAAATGAGCTGAGCAATCGGTAACTCCTAGTTCTGAAAGTCTCCACGCTCCGAACACCCCCACCAGCAGGTGGGCTCCCGATGCAGACTCTGCTCTGTTCCTTTCCTGGGACCTGTCCCAACGATCAGGTTTTATCAAAGATCCTAGAGTGACTGCAGGCCAAATCAAACATTTTCAGACGGCTAGAACCACAGCATTTCCTAGTCGGAAAGTCACCTCCAAGTATTGACTTTTGAAGGCTAGAAGCCCCAAGATCAAGGTATCGGCAAGGCTTTGCTTTTGCCAGGGCCTGGTGATGGAAGCTTCCGGCACATGAAGATCTCGCTCTCTCCTTTTGTGTACTCTTCTGGTTTCCACCGGTTTGCAGCTTCTCCTTGTGTCTTTTTCTTTATATGGCCTCTAGGTGGACAGATTAGTTTGCCACACCTACATAGACGGTCCTGTTCACAAAAGAGTGCACACCTTGCCTGGCAATGCAAATGGACTCCCACCTGCAGGGACACAGGTGATGGTTAAGAACTTGTCTTTTGTTGAGGTCCATAATTCAATCTATCACAACCCTTTTCTCAAGGAGAGTCTTGGAATTATTAGTGCTTAAGGCAAGAGTCCTCCAAGAGTTCAGTTCTGGGTAGGACCTGCAACATTCAATAATACGAAATACTGAAAACCACAATGCATATGGGTGTTTAGATCTTAATAAATGAGAGTTTACAACTGAGGCACCTACCCAAATATTTCTGGCTTCTGAAAATTACATGCATTCATTTGTTCACTTATTCATTCAAAAGAGTGTTGCTGGGCTCCTGGGAAAAGCAAATAGGATCCAGCGTGGAGCACGGTGGCAGAATGGTGGCAATTAAGGGAGTAAGAAGTTTTACTCCCAGCCGAGTGCCTTTTCCACTAGAACATTGAGGTGGAAGAGCCCCTGTGCTCTGTGGACATCTAGCTTCTTTTGAACACGCAGTTCCATATGATGAGTCGGCTTCCCAGGACTCATTTTCCCAGTTTGCCTTGCAGCTAGGACTCAGTCATGTGACCTGGGCACACCAATCAGACGGTCCCGTGGAAGAATTCCGTTCAGACATGGAACACGGGAAAGGGCTGCTGGGAGGGCGGTGGAGGCCAGCAGCTTGGGGTGTCAGAGGCTGAGGTTCTGGAGTTCAGCACTCAGCATGTTTGGTGGGAGCCGTATGCAGGGTCTATGCCCAGGAGAGTCGCCAGTGGGCTCCGTGAAGGTGTAACCAACCCGCTGGGTTTGGGTGTTTTCCTTGGCTTTATGTCTGCCTTTGTGCTGGCCTCTGGCTGTCCTGGAGAGTCTGTGGATCATCTAATGTTCTTTAATGAATAATCTCGCTGCTAAAATAGCTAAGATGGAGGGTGAGGTGGGGCTGAGGGTAGAAGTGGATTGACCAGGGAAGCGGATTTGGCTCAACGGATAGAACATCCGCCTACCACATGGAAGGCCCAAGGTTCAAACCCAGGGCCTCCTGACCCATGTGGTGAGCTGGCCTACATGCAGTGCTGATGCATGCAAGGAGTGCTGTGCCATGCAGGGGTGTCCCCCACGTAGGGGAGCCCCACATGCAAGGAGTGCTCCCCATAAGGACAGCCGCCCAGTGTGAAAAAAAGCACAGCCTGCCCAGGAGGGTGCTGTGTGCATGGAGAGCTGATGCAGCAAGATGACGCAACAAAAAAGAGACAGATTCCTGGTGCCGCTGACAAGAATACAAGCGGACACAGAAGAACACACAGCAAAAGGACACAGAGAGCAGACAACTGGGAGGCGGGGGAAGGGGAAGGGGAGAGAAATAAATAAAAAAATAAAATCTTAAAGAAAAAAAAGAAGTGGATTGACCAGATCCGAGTCTTGCTGTTTAGGCAAATTTTCTAGCCTCTCTGAGCCTCTGTTTCCTTTTAAATTTATATATTGCTACTTTACCTCATGTTTTTTTTTTTTCTTCCAGGGCCAAATAAGATGATATGTCATGAGACTCCATTGTAAACCATGAGCCACTATACAATCGGATGTATTGGTTCTATAGCACATCAGCTTGGCGTCTTCCTTCTCGTTCTTCAGGCCTCAGCTCGAGTGCCACCTTGCACCAAAGGCAAGGACCTACCAATGTCTACGCAAATTGGAATGGTGGAGGGAGAAGAAAGAGGGAGCACCTTCTTGTTGCTAAGTGGCAAAGTCAGGATTTGCTCCCAGCATATCTGACTCCAGAGCTAGCAACCTTGACCTCTAGGATGTACTAATAGTCAGGTGTATCAGATATTCATCGAAACAAAAGCACACTGTTTACAAATTCTCAAAGAGAGCTCATGGATGCCTGGGAATACATCTTTGCCCTTGCTCCATCTCCTAGTTAGAGACACACTGTTTTACTGGGGCCCTTCCTGCCCCCCTTCACGCCATCACTCCCGACATCGTTGACAGCTGCTTTGACGGAGGCTTCTTGCAGTTAGGGTCGTGTGAGCTGGGAATGAGCTCCCGCCATAGAGCAGGCGGCGGCTTGGAACCTGCTAAGGGTCAGCAGAGAACACCCCAGAGGCTGCTGAGATGGGGGCCCACCCCGAGGGCCTCACTCCAGCCTCATTCCCTGGATTTTACGGAAAAAAGGGTTCTCCACTCAAAGGCAGTAATTCTACCACCTGAGGAGCTCTTTTGTTCCACAAGCATTTACCAAACACCTGCTGGAGTCCAGAATTTGTACACGTGGTCGGGGGTACTCGAGTCTGTATTAGGGCACCCTCCCATCCTATTCCCCTTGGCAGAGAAGGTCAGGTTTGCTGCTCGAAAGTGTGTATTTTGTGGCCCAACTGGCCAGAGGCCTGGGTTAGAGTTCCTGCTTTTTGGGGCAAGTTGCTTCAGTTCTCTGTGCCTCAGTTTCCTCAATATGTAAAATGGAACTAAAAGCCATTCCTCATACACTTTGAATAGATTGTATGGTATATAAATATATCTCAATAAAACTGCTTAATAATTAATTAATTAATTAATTATGCAAGAATAGCCAGAAATAGCAGCTATGTACAGCAGGTGTAGCAGAGAGAGATTGAGAAGTGAAGAATATTCTTGTTCATTGATTTTTGTTTTTAATTATTATTATTGAAATAAGGAAAATGCTCTCGTGATGATTGAGGTGATGAATGCACAACCATAGTTTTGATTATACCAAATAGCATTGATTATACACTTGGGATGAATTGTATGCTTTATTAATATGTATCAATAAAATTGACTTGTTAAAAAGTATGTAAAATGGAGAAAAGCCTAGTACTTACCTCTTAGAGTTGATATGACATTAGTGTTGTATGCAAGGCGAGAAGTTTGGCACTCCCCTCGGCAAGGGTTGGAGAGGCCCTTGGGCCTGTACGACACAGACAGGTTAAGGCATTGCTGCCTACTTCGTGGCATCTAACCACTGTTTTTCAAAAAACAGAGTATATCTGTAGCTGCAAGCAAGACAGTTTCATCCATCTGCCCCATGGGATCTAAGCCTCTTCTCGGTCAGAAGCATCAGCACCCCCAAAATCTTCAAGATTGGGGAATGAACAATGGATTAAAGTAGACATTGTTATGCTAATATTATTCTATTACAGACTTATTATTATTCTGGCAATGGAAGAACTTTTATCATGATGTAAAGGCAGTGGCCACCAGAGGTTCTGAGGTGAGAGAGAGGGGAGATTAGGTGTCAGATGGGCCATTTGGGGGACGTTTGGATTGTCTTGCAAGACATTGCAATGAGGGATACAGGCCATGATACATTTTGTCAAACCTATAAAATTGTGTGGGGCAAAGTGTAAACTGTAATGTAAACTCTAGTCCATGGTTAGCAGCAATGCTTCAATATGTGCTTATCAGTTGTAACAAATGTACCACACTAATGAAAGATGTTGTTAATGTGGGAAAGTGTGGAAGGGGGAGGGGGTGGGGTATATGGGAATCCCCTGTATTTTTGATGTAAAATTCATGAAATCTAAAGCTTCTTTAAAAAGAAAAAGAAATTAAATGGTTTAATTTATGTGAAGGTGTAGGCTGGTAGCCGCTATGTAGTAAGTCCTCATTGAATGTTAGCTGTTATTAACCTAAGTGGGCCTAGCCAAGGGATGTGAGAGAGAGAAAAAGTCAGAGAGAGAGAGATAAGTTGTGCTGCCGACTCTGCAAGCCATTTCTTTCAAAGTGCATATGCTCTGAGGGTATGCAAGATGAGATTTTGAATAATCATATTGACTACGTATGATTTTCACTTTATGAATTTACTTTAGGAATTAACCCCTACATAAAAGTAATCCTGTTATATTATTGTTATTGTAATCATTTTTTACAAAGATTTATTTTATTTATTTATCCGTACCCCCTCATTGTTTGCACTGATTATTTGCACAATGCATTGCTTGCACTGTGGTCTTCCTTTTTTAGGAGGCACCAGGAACCAAATCCAGGACCTCCCATGTGGGAGGGAGGTGCCTAATTGCTTGAGCCACCTCTGCTCCCTGCTTTGCTGTGTCTCTCATTATGTTTTCTTCCTTGTGTCTCTTCTTGGGTCATCTTGTTGTGTCAGCTTGCTGCATCATCTTCTTGCATCAGCTCAGCACGTCAGCTCTCTGTCTTGCTCATCTTCTTTAGGAGGCACTGGGAATCGAACCTGGGACCTCTCATGTGGTAGGCAGGAGCTCAATTGCTTGAGCCACATCTGCTTCCCTATTATCATAATTAACAGTGATAAGTGTTGCTTGAGCATGTACTATGTGCCAGGCTATAGTTGCTTTTGACATGCCATCTAATCTAATTCACACAATTGGTACTATTCTTATTCCCATTTTCAGATGAGAAAATAAAGTAGAAAAGTGAAGGAGCTTGTCCAAAGTTACAGCTGACTCACGGCCAGGTGGGGGTGTGAACTCAAGTTTTATAAGTATAAATGCTATGTCTTCACTAATGAGCTCTTCTGTCCTGGGGAAGGTCACAGTCTAGTGGGGCAGCTGGCAATTTTAAACAAATAATTGCTACAAATTCAAGAAGTGCTGGAAGAGGTGACATTGTAATTAAGCTTTTCACAAACCTGTCCTCTCCCCTCTGCTCTCTTGCTGGTGTCTAAATGGCAGGAACCAGATTTTCCCTGTCTCAGTTCGCCTTGTGCAAGCTAGGTGCTTGGTAAATATTTGCTGATTTGTTTGATTCGAGTGAGATGTAATGACTTTCTCAGATGGCGCGCAGAGATTGAACTCATGGTTGTTCTAGTGTGGGTTGCAAGCCCTGAGGGTATGTTCTTGTTTCTGAAGTTGGAGCCAGAAGTGCCAGTCTCTGTTTAAGGACGTAAGGATGTTCAAAAATAGGAACAATGTTTATTGCAGGCGAATTTGCTAAACTTGGGCTCCTTTCTTTTCTGGGTCATTTCCCACTGGCTACCTTGGGCTCTTGTGCATTCCCCAAAGCTCCTGTTTTCCTGCAATACATTGAAAATGCAAAATAAGAAGGCAGACTGTCTCTCTGCAGTGAAAACCCAACAGGTCGCACTTCCTTTATAATAGATTGCTCCGCACCCACTGGGTCCCCTCCCCCAATCCCAGTGGTTGTCTGACTTCTGCTTGGATACACTCAGTGACGGGGAGATCATCACCATTCATTCCATCTTGGGGAAGTTCTAATCCTCAGAAAGGGTCCTCTTATTAAATGAAAGTTGCCTTGCTAGAGCTTCCCTCCACTTCTCCTGCTTCCCCAAATCTGGGACCATATGAGGCCCCATCAGCATCTTCTGCCTCAACACAATGATATCTAGAGATTAGATATCCACCATTGCTACATTTCTTGAACCATTCTCCAGTGTATTATTTCCAGTCCCTTCACGACCTGGTCAACCTTATGTGTGGGGACTAGAACTGATGATAGGCTCTAGATATGCTTTAAATAGCACAGTAACTCCTACTTAAGAACAACCCCGTTTTATCATCATCATCGAAACAACAACAGATGTGTATTGCGCGTGTGCCACTTCACAGTGCTAAGGGCTGTACATACGTTATCTAATCTAATTCACACAATACTTTGTGGGGACACTCCACTTGGAAACAACTTTCTGGTTTCTGCAGCCACACCCACCGCAGAAGCAGCTTGACTGCACGAGGAACTGGATCCTGGCATTCCTTATCTTGCTATTGAAGTCAAGACAGAATTGCCAGCGCCCCACGATAAGTAAGGGTCAGTACAGGACTTTGAGAAGCAGACAGAATCTCCCTCGAGTGTGGAAAGAAGAGGCAGTGTTTCAAAGCACAGAGGTGAGTCTTGTCTCCTTGCACGAGTTCCTGGTTGTGCAGACTGGATTCACAAGCTGAGGGCAAGAGTTCAGAGCAGGCAGACATAAGAGGGTTTTGAGAAAGGACATTGGTCAAGGGGTCAGGAGATTTGGGTTTAAAGCGTGCTCTTCCACCTGTGACGAAATAGTGCTCTACCAGGGATGGGGCGAGGACAAAGTGGATGAGAACTCCTGGACACGGGGTGACCTCCAGCCCCACCTCCTTAGGACATATGGACAAGTAACACCAGTCTGACATCCCCAAAGCAATGAAAACCTGTTTACGTTTTTATTGAAGTCCCTTTTAAAGAAGCAAAATAGAGAGATTTAATTGAGGGAATCACAGCAAAATTCTTCTTTGTCTGTCCCTCTCTGCAGGTTGCCCTCCCCATGAAGCTGAACCATTTTCCCATCTGGGGGCCCTTGTCTTTCCCCTTCTCTCTTCCCAAACCTGCAAAGCAAACTCCCCAATGGGGAGAAGGACCAGTGGAAGGAAATCAAACTCTTGCTTCTCCTCTCTTTCCCCTTTAACCTCATTGTTCATCTTTATCCCATTCTCCCAAGAGTAGCTTAGAAAGTAGATTTCAGAGGCATGTAAGATGCATGTTTTGGTGGGAAGAGACTGTGCTTAGGAAGTAGCGTTTACTCACTGAAGAAAGTTATCACTGCTTTCCCTTTCCCCACTTCCCATTCACACTGCAGGGACGTGGAGTGGCTTCAGGGGGTGGAAACAAACACAAAAGAGCCTGGGTTCAAATCCCAGCTCAGCCCCTTGCTAGCGGTGTGATTCTGGGCCAGTCATTCAACTTTTCCAAGCCTTGGCTTTGTCATTGGGAACAGGGCATGACAATAACTTTCAAGGCCGTGGAAAGATGAAATGCGATGACAAATGTAAGGTATGTGCCTGGAAACAATCTACCTGCTCCACAGCAAGTCACATCCAGTCAGCAGCATTGTGCTGGGCTCAAGGGATGCGCTCATGTGACTTAGGCTGAGTCTGGTTCCTGGAACATTCCTGGTACAGTAGAGGAGAAAAGAAAGGCGTAGCAAGGCCTCTGATAGTGGAATGTGCTAAGAGTTCAGAGATCACAGGCAGGACTGGGAGAGGGAAAGGCAGAGCCTGGGAGGCTCCATGGAAAAGCAGAATTTGAGTGAGTGCTTGCTGGACTGCCATAAAGGGAAACAAAGGCAAGGAAGGCATGGTGAAGTTACAGGGGGAATTCCAACATAAAATGAGTAGGCGGTAAGCCTAGAAAGGGAAAGAAAGGTAAGTATCAATTTGAATAAGGACTGTCTTAGTTTGCAAGGGCTGCTATGACAAATACTACTCTGCAGGTTGGCTTAACAATACGTATTTATTGGCTCACAGTTTGGAAGGCTAAAAATCCAAAATCAAGATGTCAGCAAGGCATACTTTCTTCCAGGTTTGGTAGTGTTCTGGTGATGACAGTCCTTTGTCACATGGTGATCTCTCTCTCCTATTTGTCTCTTTCTGACTCTCTGGCTTCTAACCTCTCAGTCATCTGAATCTCCTCTCTTTATGGGAGCTCCAGTCATACAGTTTAAGGCACATCCGGATTCTGTGTGGTCACACCTAAATAGGTTCTTCAAAGATCCCACTCACAAATGAGTCCACATCCGGAGTCACCTTTAACATATTCAAAGATATACTATCTACAAACGGTTCATGATTACAAGAACAGGGATCAAGACTTGAACATATCTTTTGTGGGTGACTTGATTCAGTCCCCAGCAAAGGCTTCTTGCGCCAGGCTGTGAAGTACAACCAGGTCCTCCACATGGGCTTTTACAGGACTCCCAAGGTCAAAGCAAAAGCTGTGTGGAAAGCTCTAATGCCACCTCCTCCTCCCCCCAAGATCAAGTGGGAAGAAAGAGAAGGCGCCCTAGCAAAGAGGGCCCCCAGTTTCTCACCCTACAGGTAGGTTGTTACCAGCAATTCCAGTGGGGGGTGGAGACCTTCTGGCAGTCTGCGGTTGCCAAGGAAACAACGTCTTTCTGGTCCCCTCACCTGGCGGCAGCAGCAGCAGGAGCAGATCAGCTGTGGGTTTCGTTGCCTGGGGCTGTCTCAGGGAGGTGGACCTCAGCTCTTCTCTTTCACGGGCCGGCTCCACGTAGCCCTAACTTTTATTGAGAATAATCTAGTCGTCCAGGCCTAGATGGTGCAGGCGAGAGCAACCATCAATTCTTTAAAATGAATAGCTAAAAGCCTACCACACTTCAAAAACGTTAAGCACCGCAGTGACTCGGTGTGAACTGCTGCATTAGCATGAACTCACACCTGCCATCTTCATAGTTAAGACCTACCTGCTTCAGCTACTTTAGCACCAGACTCCAGGTCCTCCAAAAATAATCCTACCAACATCTACGAATGCCATGTCCAGGCAGTTAGAGGGCCCTTCTGTAGGTTCAAGAGAAGGTGTGTGAGATGTGGAGCCAAGGCTGTGCTCCAGGGAGGGGGGCACTGGCAGAGGGACCAGTGGGGTAGGGGTGGGGGTGTCCTAATTATCCAGAGGAAAAGCCTAGGGAGCAGGGACAGAGAAGAGTAGATTCAAGAAAGAAAGTCAAGGAGAGACCTTGGCTCTGAAGAGTTGAGGTGGGGTCCAGCAGCAGGGGAGTCCTCAGCGAGCAGGCAGGGCTCCTTCTCCACGGCAGTAAACGGAGGGGCATCCTAGCCAACGGATTCTATTTTCCCTGTGAAGTAGGAGAGGCCTTTTGCTGGGATTTATGAGTTAGGGTAGAGGAGGGAAGAGGGGAAGGGGTGGATGATTGTCAGAGCCCCAGATGAACTGCTTGGGGTAGGGGGTTGAATTCTGTTTCCCAAAAAGATCTGTTCAAGTCCCAACCCCTCGTTCCTGGGAAGGGGACCTTACCTGGAAAGAGAGTCATTGCAGATGTCGTCGCATGAAGATGAGGTCCCACCGGACTGGGGGCCCTAAATCCAATGCCTGCCATCTTCTAGAAGAAAGGAGAAGATCTGGATCCAGAGACATGGAGGAGACAGAGCAGCAGGCCACGTGGAGACGCACAGAGAGGAAGCCCACGGGAAGACGAAGGCAGAGATCGGAGCACTGCAGCTACACGCCAAGGCAGGCCGGGGCTGCCGGGGGCTGCGAGAGCCCGGGAAGGACTCTGCCCTCCACCCTTCACAGGGAGCATGGCTCTGCTGATGCCTTGGACTGGGGCTTCTAGGCTCCCGGCCTCCAGAACTGCAAGAAAATTCGTTCCTGTAGGTTCAAGCCACTCAGGCTGCGGTCCCCTGTTACACCAAAGGAAGAAGAAATACAAACCTGGGGTGGGCTGGGGGACCGCCAGGGAGGAGTGGTCACCCCTCTCCTCCCCTCCCCTCCCCTCCCCTTCCCTTCCCTCCCCTCCCGTCCTGTCTTGTCCCCTCCTCTCCCCTCCCCTCCCATCTCCTCCCCTTCCTTCCCTTCCGTCCCCCCATGGAAGGCAGGTGGTAAGGACAGAGCCGATGAGACCCCAGGCAAAGAGCCCAGCCAGCCCTGGGGGGCTCCAGAAGGCACAAGCCAAGTGAGCGATCGCTGCCTCTGAAAACTGGAAAACAGCGGCTGGGAGCTGCCCGGCGCAGCAGCCGCCGGCAGGTGCTGGGTGGTAATTCACCCTCTGCCTTCTCTCCCCGCCCGCATTTGTCAGGCATTTCCGACTTCAGAATGCTCAAGCTGGAAAGGATCATGGCGCCAGATCCAAACATTTTGCCATGGGGAGAAGAGGCGAATACTTAGGGAACGGAGGAATCTCCAACAGGAGGAGCAGGGTCACGTGGGCATGGGGGGCAGGATGCCTGCCCGGGGCTGGGCACCCAGGCGTGGCCCGTGCAGGCATCGGTCTGAGTCCCATGGCAGGCCGGGGACTGGCTGGGGCCCAGGGCTCCACCGCAGGCTGGAGGCGACCGCTGGATGGCGAGGAGGAGGCGGCCCTGGACTGGCTTCAGCCCCTGCCCACATGGCCTGCCTTGCCTCGTGGGCTCCTGCCTCCCCCACTGTTCCGCCAGGCCCCGCGTCCCTGGAGACTTCTCCGAGGTGCAGGCGCGCACACCCACGCTGCCTTCCAGCTGCAGCTAGCCTGGGAATGGTCTGAGAGGGTGGAAAGCTCTTAGGATACTTTCCTGGGACGAGAATTTCATTGTGGAAAATCTCCCCGGGCTCCAACGCTGACTCATCCCTTGGGCCTCGTCCAGAAAATCGGTTTCCAAGATTGCACAAACTCACATGCAGAAAAGCGATCAATATGTTCGCATTTGTATCCATGTCAATCTCCCTTCCTTATTCCTTGATATAATGAGTTGTCTAATTATGGTGACATCTGTTGAGGAGGAATCGAGCCTCCCTCTTCCCTCTCGGAACCCGGCACTGGGCTTTTTGGGGAGACCACATGCTGCAGGGTCTGTGTGGGGGAGGAGGAGCCCCAGCAGTCATCAGCCGGGGTGCCACGTGGCTTGCGTGATCGCAGCCGGCTCCCCCGTGTCGATAGCGCAGGCTCCGAGGCGAACCCCCAGGCTGAGCCTCATGTTAGAATCACAGGCTCCCAGTCCAAGCGTCTCCAATCCATGTTGGTTGAGAGGTCGAGAGAGAAACTAGAAGAGCACACGCTCTTTGCTTCCCCTTTGATTAATAATTATCACATATTTTAACCTGAAATGCGCTTTCATTGGGTCACCACAATGTGAGCTGGGTATTAAAATACTTAGAAATCTTCCTCTCTCATATCAGCATTTCCCAGTACCAATTAGGGCTTGGCCAGCCTCCATCCATCCATCCATCCATCCATCCATCCATCCATCCATCCAAAAAATATTCATTGAGCATCTACGGGGCACTAGGGGGCCCTAGATAAATAAGCACAATCCTTGGCTAACTTGACAGCCAGTGACATGAATGACAGTCACACGAGGTAGATGGTGTCCACAAAGGTACCGAGAGACTCTGAGAAGATGGGTCTAACCTGTCCAGGTTTTCTCTTACACTGCAGCCCCAAAGCATTTAGAAGCCACAGAGCATTCAGCTCTCACCCTACGTACATCCCAAGAAGACTGTCAGGAAGTGCACAGCCCAATATGCCAAAGCATAGATTCTACAGGGTCCAGGAGTCCCCGTTGAGCTTGGGTTAATTTCACTGGTGCTTCTTCTGGTTCCTTTTCCCGGGAGCGCTCTGAGCAGCTTGGATTCACGTCATCAGCTTCCGGTGTTTTTGGGTAACCGTGGCTGCTGGACATGCTTCTGACAGGACTCCTCCTCTTGCCGTGGTGGTTGTAATCAGTGGGACGGAACAGCAGCTCCGTCTCTAACTCAAGCCCTCGCTGTGTGTGATAAGATCTCTCTCCATGCCCTACTACTGAGCGTCCTGTGGAAATACTTTTTCAATTAAAATCATTCTTCCACTCGTTTTTCTACGAAATTCCTATTGGCGTCATCCTGAAAAACAAGACTCTTAAGAATCTAGTGATCCCAAGAATAGGCCTTTAGGGCTGTATAGGACCTTCAAAATCACCTAGTTTAGCCTCCTCATTTTGCAGATGGGGAAATTAAGGCATAGTCTTGGGTTTTGAATCCGTGCTGCAGGGTTTGCCCTGTGCCCCTTCTGTACTCAAATTCTTAGGCCCCTGCCATCACCCACTTTGTTTATTCCTTTAAAAATCAAAGTATCCTTGAATACAAATACTGCTGTGTTTGCAGCATCGTCAAGCCTCATAGTTAAACTCTTCTAAAGACCATATTCATTCATTTATTCGATTGTTTATTTATTCTTTCTACAATCGTTATTAGGCGCATGTGATGTGAATGCATCTTGCTACCGACTGGGGAGGACACAAAAATAAATTAAGCACAGTTCTCGCCCTCAAAAAAACTCAAATCTATTATAAGAAATAAGATATGGGTCTATTATATGGATAATATAATAAGAGCAGTTATAATATTAATAGCCACGGCTTATATAGAGCCTGTTACATTTCATGTCACATATAACTCATTAAGTCTTCATAGTGGCCCTTGGAGAAAGATATTGTTATTATGCTCATTTTATCAGTAAGGAAACAGAGGCCCACAAAGGCCAATGGAGTTGCCCCAAGGCCACAGAGCTAGCAAGTGGCAGAGCTGTAATTCAAATCCAGGCTCTCCGATGCTAAGATAAAAAGTAATCACTATAATTTAGAGGGGAGCACTTGAAGGTGTCTGTAAGCTCCTCTGAGTAAAAGTCCTTTCCAGGTGGGGAAATCTGGGAAGGCTTCCTGGAAGAAGTGGCACCTGGGTGACTGTTAGATTTAGGAAACAAACCTTCTGTGTTGACTTGGGGACCCCGGGTGTGGAGGTGGGCACAGGAGATAACTGCATTGGTTCATGTAGCTACATGTTGAAAGAGGAGCGTTCTTAGAAGCAGTAGTCCAGTTGGCCTCCCTACCCATCAGCCCCTCCTGTTCCTCTCAGTCTAACCTCCCCTGCACTCATTTCAGGCAGAAAGAGAAATAGAGTCATGCTGCTTTCCACTTAGGACCCTTCAGCAGCTCTCCAGTGCCCTCAGGGTTCAGTTCTGAGGCCGCTCAGACTCACTCCTCCCCCGTGCATTCACGCGATTGGTTCATTCTCAACCTTACTGCAGATAAACTTCCATCGCCATAACAACCGACTCCTCAAACGTCTTCACTGGTTTCCCATGTTCTCCAGACTGGCTGGCAAGCCTGTCTACGGTCCAGGGCCGCCTAGCTAACCCACCTCCCCCCGAGAGAACTGGCCTTCTCCAGTGGGTGCAGATGCTTCCCCGTGCAGGAGCACATCTGCTCAGGGCTAGCCCCGTGCCTTGGTTCACCATGTCCCAGCCAACGAGAGTCATCCTTCTAGGTGGCTCCACCGGGCGACAAAGCCCCCACTCAAACTCACTTTCCCCAACTGCTTACAACTCTTCCAGCTTTGGCCGCTCATCCAGTCCTGCCTGACCTCCCTACCTTCCTACACCCGGCCCCCCAGGGACCCTCAGGTCTGTCCCCTGCAGAGCTGCAGTGGGTGCCCTCATTTCCATGGAGGCGTCTGGCATGTCATCCCTGAGCCTTTGCAGAGAGGATTATTTCATTTCAGTGTGTTTTTGTTGGCTGTGGTCTGACGCATCACACACACATCCTACTGAGTGTGTGATGTGCATCATCCAGAGCTCGTAAGAGCGGAGTAAACAGTGAGGCAAGCAAGCGGCTGTCATTTGTCTCAAAATGTCTCCGTTCTGAGAATTGCAGACTGTGGATACGATCTGTCAATCAAGAGTCAAGAACATGTTGAAACTGGCAAGGCCTCTTTTCAAACTTTTTTTTTAAAAAAAGAAAGTCTAAACTCCCTAGGCAGGCTCCTAAAATCAAAGCCCCCCAACAGCTCTTCACTCTAGCCACCAAGGAATTAATTCAATAAATATTGATGGATTACTTACTGTGTGTCAGGCACTTTGGTTGCTCTCCTGGAGTTTGCATTTTAGCAAGGGAAGGAGACCACAAACGCGGAAACCACGGCTTGGTAGACCACGACTTGTGGGTCAAACCCGGCTTGCTGCCTGTTTTTGTAAATAAAGTTTTATTGGCACGCAGCCACGCTCGTTTATTTACGTGGTGTCTAGGGCTGCTTTTGCGCTACAACAGTGGAGCTGAGTAGTTGTGACAGAGACCGTATGGCCTGCAAAGCCTAAAATAGTTACCATCTGGCCCTTCAGAGAAAAACTTTGCCCATCCCCAGCCTGAAAAATAAGTATGTAATAGATGTCAAAGGCGACTCATGTCATGGAGGAAAATAAACAGGTGAGAAGATAGAAAAGACGAAGGGCTGCCTGTGGACGTCCACTCCAATAACATGACCGTTGGGATCCGAATGAAGGAAAGAAGATTGCAGGGAAAGGAAACAGCACGTTCACACCCCCTGACCAAAAACATGCTTGTGGCAACATATATACAAAACAAAATGCCCCATTTTAGCCACTTTCAAGTGCACAAGTCGTGGTATTAATTACATCCACAATGTTGCTCTACCATCACCACCATCCATCACCAAACTTTATCATTACCCAAAGCAGAAACTCTGTACCCATTAAACACAACTTCCCATTCCCCACCGCCCCTGGTAACCTGTAATCTACCTTCTGTCTCTACGAATCTGCATATTTAATTATTTCATATAAGTGGAATCATGTATTCCATTGTCCTTTTGCATCTGGCTTATTTTACTCAATATGATGTCCTCAGCGCTCATCTGTGTTGTCACAGGAATCAGAACTCCACTCCTTTTAATGGCTGAATAATATTCCATTGTATGGATATATCACATTTTGCTTATCAATTAATTTGCTGATGGGCATTTGGGTTGCTTTCACCTTTTGGCTATTGTGAATAATGCTGCTTTGAACATCTGTGTGTTCAAGTATTTGTTTGAGTCTCTGCTTTCAATTCCTTGGGTTATATACCTAGAAGTGGGACTGCTGGGAAATACAGCAATTCCAGACTTAACTTTATGAAGAACAACTAACGTGTTTTCCACAGTGGTTGCAACATTTTACATTCCCATCAACAATGTGTGAAGGTTCCTATTTCTTCACACCCTCACCAACACAGGGCTTTTTCTGCTTTTTGCTTGTTTGTTTTGTTTTGAGGTATCAGGAGCTGGGAATTGGACCTGGGACTGTGGGAACAAGAGTTTACATTGTATTTGAGCTTTGTATGACTGGTTCCTTATTGTAGATGTTGCAGCTGTTCCCTATTATTGTAGATGATGTTGCTGTTCTGATAGCAAACAGCTGCTTGGTAGGGTCAAGGCTCTCAGTTCCAGAAGCTGTGAGTCCACTGGTCCCACCTTTATCTTCTCTCTTATGTCTCTCTCTCTGTCCTTTATTTCGTAAAGTTCTGCGTTGCCTTCCTTTCTGCCAACCTATCACTGAGCTGATCTCAGCAACTGGCGCCCAACGTGGGGCTTGAAGGGAAGAAGGCACACAGCAACTGGTGCCCGAACAGGGACTCAAAGGGAAGAAGAATCACCTCAAGAGAAATTAAAGTTGGTGTAATGGCGCAGAGCCCCGAGTAGTTTGGAAAGCCTGCAAAGTCCTCGGGGTTTGCTTGTATTTCCCCAGGAGATGGAGAATGTCCTATGTGGGTACCAGCTCATTGGATAAAGAATGCCAATAGACAACAAAAGTTCCTGTGGAACCCAGAACCTCTGGTCATGCAGATGGAGAGAGAGATGCTCTAAACTGCACAGCTGGGTCTCATTCTGAAGACTAGAATGGCTTTACATGAAGGTATCTAAACTACAGAACTTGTTCAAGCATGGCATCATAAAGCAAGTATGGCTTGGGGACAAAATGAGATTAAGAAGGAAATTGAGAGGAGGAAAACTGGAAAAGAAATGTTAAATTATAAAAGGAAGCAATGAAGTAATTCTATATTAATAGATTTGGAACTGCTTTTGTGTTTGTTCAATGTCAGTGTGTGTGTTGTAATTGTTTCAGTGTGTGTGATTGTTCAAAAAAGAAAGAAAAAGGAAGGGAAAAAGAAAGAGAAAGAAAGAATTGTCAGTGTGTATTATTACCTAAATTTAAAATGTTAATGAAATCTCTGTAATTGTAAGTCTTGATTAATAGAATTACTATAAGGCAGCCCAAGAGCGTTGGAACTGCTTTTGTGTTTGTTTGTTCAGTGTCAGTGTGTGCAATTGTTCAAAAAAGAAAGAAAAAGGAAGGAAGAGAAAAAAGAGAAAGGAAGAATAAAATGAAAGATGTAAAAGTTAAGCGAATACTGAAAAAGGTTAAAAGTTTGTGGGAATGCTAACTGAAATGTAATAAGGTGTATTTTGTCTTAAAATTGAAAAAGGTAAAAAGTTTGTGGGAATGCTAACTGACATGTAATAAGGTATACTTTGTCTTAAAATAAAATGGTTAATTTTATAAAATTAGAAATGGCAGAACTAGTAAGGATAAAATGCAAGTTGTAAAAGTATTGTGGTAGTATTCAGTGAGATCACGTGCTTTGTAAAAGTAAAACGAATGAATACAAAAAGTGCAAAAACTGTGTGAAAAGGTCAGCAATGGACTTTTGCAGTTCTTCCTCAAGGCTTTCTACCCTGACCTGATGACAATGAATCTGGCTGCATAGAAGAAACCTGTGGCTGTGACCCTACTAAGAAACATCAGGGACAGTGGTATTTTAGGGGCCTGGAATAGACAAACAATTGGGACAAGCTGTAAGGTCCCTGCTACTCTATCAAATTCTTAAATGTTGTTTGGATAAGACAAAACTATATTCTCTGCTATAACTGATAAATACAATGTTTTCTCATGTTAATGGGGTTTGTAATGGCTTAGCCTGTGAATTGGATGTGGCCAGCATTAATATTGAGTACTGGCCAATATAGCCTCGTTGGTTGGGAATCTTAAGCCCATGAAAAATGAAAGTCTATTTATTAAATGTCTGCTAGTTGGAAGTCTTATTGTTTGTTGTTGTATAATCTACAGTAGTTATATATTATGTATAAAATGCTTGAATACTAATCAGAACTTTAATGAAACATTGTATACTTAAGTGATTTGATGAACTGTAAGTGATATATAATTGTACCTTGTTGAATGTATATGTAAATCCTTGTTTTAAGTTTGAACAATTCTGGGACTAAATATATTGAGAAAAAATTTAATGGGTATTGTTCAAACCTAAAAGTGAAAATATCATGCAGGAAGCTTTGTTAATCAGTGAACCAATGCCTTATGGGTCAGCACTTTTCACTTGTTATTTTTAATCAAGATTCTGGTATCAGCTGCTGGTTCAGGACTTCTTAGCCATGAGTTAGATGTTGCAAAGCATTAGAAAAGCATTTTATCTAGCAGAACACTTACTGGAATATATCTATTTTTTGTGTAACTCCCTATTGCAAAAACAAAAAGGGGGAAATGTGGGAACAAGAGTTTAGATTGTATTTGAACTTTGTATGACTGGTTCCTTATTGTTGATATTGTAGTTGTTCCCTATTATTGTAGATGATGTTGCAGTTCTGATAGCAAATAGCTGCTTGGTAGTTTCCAATAAATATGAGGTGGAAACTAGGGTCAAGGCCCTCAGTTTCAGAAGCTGTGAGTCCCCTGGTCCCACCTTTATCTCCTCTCTTGTGTCTTTCTCTCTGTCCTTTATTTCGTAAAGTTGTGGTTTGCCTTCCCTTTGAGCCAACCTATCGCTGAGCAGATCTCAGCACAGGACCTCTGTATGTGGGAAGCTGGCGCTCAACCACTGAGCCACATTGGCTTCCCTGAGTTGGGTTTTTCATTTGTTTTGCTTGCTGTTTTTTTTCTTTTTTTAAGGAGGCACCAGGAACCAGACCTGGGACCTCCCATGTAGGAGGCAGGTATGCAACCACTAGAGCAATGTCCAGTCCTCATTTTGTACTTACCTAATGGCTGATGATGTTGAACATCTATTCATGTGCTAATTGGCCATTTGCATGACCTTGTGCTTTGCAGGTTCTCTTTGTTTAATGTGTAGACAATAGGAAGTAGGATCAAGGTAGGAGTAGAGAGTACTATTAAGAAGCTGCTACAATAGTCCAGGTAAGTGACACTGAGGTTTTGAAACAGGTTCAAAACCATGAGTGGTGAAGAGGGTCAGAGTCAAGGTATGTTTGGTGAGCCCACCAAGGATGTATCTTGAGATATATTTTGAAGGACTAGATGTGGGGGTATTTGAGATTTGAGGCTGCTGGATGAAGCAACTTGCAGAGTAGAATTGCCTTTTAGGAGATGGGGAAGATGGAGGGAGCATCTCACATCTCCTAGGGATGCTTTGACAAAGTACTACAAACTGGTGGCTGCAGACAACAAACAGCTCTGGAGCCTAGAGGTCCGAAATCGAGATGTCGGCAGGGCCACACTCCCTCTGACTCTGTGGGGAAGAACCCGTTCCCAGCCCCTCTCCTGGCTTCTGGCAGTGGCTGGCTGTCCTTGGCGGGCTCTGCCTCAGTTGTCACTTGGCCTCCCTCCATCTGGTCTCCCCTCCCCATCTCATAAGGACTCAGGGTATAATAGATTAAGGACCCACCCTCCTCCAGGAAGCCCCCATCTGGAACAGCCCTATTTCTAAGTCAGCCCCTGTTCTGAGGCACTGGGTGTAGGAGCTGGGCATGTCTTCCCAGGGAACCCATCTGTAGCAGTTTGATACTTATGAATTCCAAAAATAGATACTGAATTATGTTTGTGAGCTGGTCTGTACCCAGGCAGGATTAAATTATGACTGGGGCTTTGATTGGGCCACATCATAGGGCGTTGAGTCCCCGCCCCTTGGTGGGTGGAACTCACAAATAGGAGGCATGGCAAGGGGCAGAGTGGGAGCTTTTTGTTGCTGGAGATTTTGATGTTGGAGTTTGGTACTGGAGTCTTGAGCTGGAGCCCCAGGAAGTAAGCACACAGAGGAAAGAGATGCAAGCTCTGGGAAGAGAGGAACCTGAGCCAGGAGAGGAGCAAGATGTGGGAAGAGAGGAAACCAGGAAGCCTGAACCCCGTCAGATGTCGGCAGGTATCTTACTCCAACACATGGAAATAGACTGTGGTGAGGGAAGTAACCTATGCTTTATGGCCTGGTATCTGTAAGCTCCTACCCCAATAAATACCTCTTATAAAAGCCAACAGATTTCTGGTATTTTGCTTTGGCGCCCCTTTGGCTGACTAATACACCATCCAGCTCCTCAGGGAGAGAGTGAGTGCACATGGGGATTCTCGCTCAAGTTCCAGCGGCATGGCAGGGGCACTCCAGCCCATGGGCCCCTCCAGCCTCTCCGCTGCCGCCTTATTCTTGGCCCTCCGCTCTAGCCACGAAGGCTTTTGGCCCCTGGGGCAGGTCCTGCACCTTCCTGGGGCCCGCCCAGTGGCCTTGCCCAAACACCCGGCAGGCTGTAGACCCCTCTGCTCTCTGCCGCCTCCCCCACAGCTTACCCACAGAGAGCTTTCCAGTGCCCTAATTATTTAGTGAGTTTATTTGTTTACTGGTATTTTGTCTGCTCTCCCTACCCCTGTCCACCCCTCCACATATCTGAAAACCATATACAGTATGTAAATAACCGAGGCGACGGGTCTTGTTTGTCATTTTATACCCAGGGCTCAGCCCTGTGCTTTCCACATACCCCTTTAACTGTCTCTTTTCCTGCCATAAAACTCTTTCCTTATGCCAAAACCCTGTGCGGAGGCCCAGAGTATTAATTTGCTTACTCATCACACAGATACAACAGGTGTGCCTTGGTTTTTATTGGGGCGAGGGGTCTTGCTGAACTGGACACCCCTCGATGCTCCAGTGAGCAGCGTGTCCAAAGCCTTTGTATTTCCAGGGAGGCAGCTACCTGTCAGGAGGGATGAAGAAAGAACACGACCGTAAGATTGCCAGCGTTGACTTTGCTGAAGAAGGCTGTGACAGGGACAGTTCCTCCAGGAGTCAGGCTGTGCTGCAGGAAGCACTCACTGCGTTTTCACTCATGTCATGTGCCCAGTGTTGTCGGCAGGGCCTTGGCCACTCGGGGATCCAGGCTGGCGAAGCCTGGTCTTGACCCCTGTTTCCATCATCTCGAGGCGGGACAATGGGTTGGAGGCGGCTCATCCTCCGATTCTCTGAAATTCTGTCCCTAGGGCATGCGTACATTTCATCAGCGAAAAAAAGTCTCTTGGCTGCCCCTAAATCCTTGGCTGGGAAGCTCAGTCCTCCCAGGTGTCTGGAAGGAGAGAGCTGGGGCACTGACGGATGGCACCCTGGTTCTCATGGTGCCATGACAACCGCGATCTGTTTACAAAAGGAAGGGATCTTAGCACCTAATACATGGGAAGGACCAAATGCCAGAATAAAGAACAAAACTTCAAACGGAACGAATTAGCTTTGTAAAATGCACTATTTGTTCTTATTGTTCTCTATTTTACTGTGGATGGAAGAAACACCCCTGTGTTGGCACTGGCCCGGTGGCCAGCAATTCGTTGCCAAAGCCGGGCTCCGCACGAGCGGTGGTGCCCACTCCTCATCCTCACCGCGAAGTCGTCCTCCCTTCTGCTCTGTCTGTCCAGGCCTCTCGGGCGTTCAAGGCCCAGCCAGGAGCTCCCCTGCAGGGCCACCTCCGGTCAGGCGGGCCCGGTGCACGGCGGCTGTGCCCGTGTCGCTCTGGGCTCTGAGCCCTTTCTGCCTTGCCTGGGCATCACGCGGCGGGATTTTAACTACAGAGCAACAGAAAGCTCCAGTCTGCCCCCATCTGTGCTTGTCTGTAGGAAAAGTGAGAAGGATCAGGGCAAAGGTTCTTCAATTAGGGTTTCCTTCTGCTGAGGGAGAGGAGATCTCAGCAGGAGCAGATGGCCCGGCTCTGCTTGGAAACCTTCACGACCACGGGCCCCACGAGAAATGCACGAGGCGGGAGGCGTGGACGCAGGGCTGAGCCCGGGCGCGCGGGGGCCGGCGGGGCAGCCATGGCCTTGGGGCCGTCCGCCCAGGCCTCACCTTGGCTGCTCCCGGGCCTCGTTCTCCCAGCCTGAGGAGACTCCTGCAGGAAGACCGCCTTTCTTCTCACGACCCAAACTGGGGCCACCTCGGCCTCTTGGTGAGGCAGCCGTTTGAAGCTAGGGTGGGTGGAGGAGGGGGGCCTGTGCATTGCCCGATGTCCCCGCAGCTCCAGAGCAGTAGAGCTGAATCCACTTGCCTAAAGTAGGGTCGAGAGTTGTATAAATCAATGTGCAGGGAGTTTTACTAAACAGGACCAATTTGGCCAACGAGCATGGACCAAAGGTTAAATGAATAATACTGATGATAACTGGAATTGCCCAGCGCTCTACAGTTTCAAATGTGCTTTCCCATACACATCCTCACTTGATCCATGTGGAGGGCAGGCAGGATTGAAGCATTATTTAAGCTCAGAGAGGCTCGGGGGCGTACAAGGGCACACAGTGGGAATATCAGTTCATACGCTCTGGGGGCGAATATTGGAGAGTTGGCTTAAACAATAAAGGGGTTTATGCCTGAATGTAAGAAGGCGGCTGGGGTAAAGCCGGCTTCAAGTTTGCTTGCTTTTGCAGCTCAGGTGTCTTAAGGGCCTCATCCTCTCTACCTCCCTGCCGTCCCCAGGCTGGCTTTGTCATCAGGCTGGTAACAGTTGTGCCAGACCAGATGTCCAGACTCGACCACATCCTCCCTGAGTCTCCCCAGGAGCACAGACCCGCCCCCCTGGCCTCTGCCACGCTTCCCATTGCACAGGCCCCTTGGGAATCGGCCACGTGTAGGGGAAGGGGGTTAGCTTTAACCACGCGGGCCTGGCCGGGACCCGGAGGCGTCCGCGTCGCTGGAGGCACGGGGACAAATGGGGTGTGTCCTCCACTGCCCTTGAAAGGCAGACTCGGGATCTGCTTCCTGCTCTTTCCACTCTGTCACAGACGTGACCTCTTGCCGCGCTCTCTGTTGTTAGGCGGGATTACCATTTGGCAGAGCGAGGACCGCACGAGAGAGAGAATTGGAGCAGCAGACACCCTGAGTGCTTTCGAGAGCCGACCCCCATCTCCCCCGAGGCACGCTCTGTAAAGGCTGCTCTTGGCTTTCCTCTGCCTCTGCCCCACATCCGCTGGCAAGTCGTCCTGAGCCCAGGCCTGGGGGACAGAGGGATCCTAGTGGATTCAGGCCAGAGTGGCAGTGCCCACCTCTGATGGACAGGTCAAGCGACAAGTGGACAGTTCAAGGTGCAGGGAAGATGCCTGAAACCGGAAAGTTGGTGGGAGGCCGGCCAGCCCCTGCCCCCGTGCTGGCCAGCAGCAAGAGCACCATGGGACAGCTTCCTCCAGGAGCCCTGGGGTGGTGGTGGGGGGGGCTGCTCAGGACCACCTGCCAGCTGCCCTGGCCATCCTGACAGCCCCCGATGCCCCCTGAAGGCAGCTATGAGCCCCTGCTGTACTCCGGGCTCTGACTGATGCCCCGGGGCCAGTCTTTCCTTTGCTCCGCACTCCATCCTTCTGGGGTGAGACAGCATCAGCCCATATTACAGGTGAGGGACCAGATCCTGGAGAGGCTGAGTGACTTTCCTGGGGCCACAGCTAGTGTGGTGGGCTGAATAATGGCCCAGAAAGATGGACATGGCCTAGTCCCCAGAACCTGTGAATACGGTACCTTTCACGGCAAAAGGGACTCTGCTGCTGTGATGAAGGTAAGGCTATTGCAGCAGATTGAGCTATGCACCCCAGGAATAAAACACGCTCTTAATCTTAACCCGTTCCTGTGGGTGTGGACCTTTGGAATATGTTTTAGGTAAGGGGTGGCCGTGCTGAATCAGGGTGGCCTTAATCCTAACACTGGAGTCTTATAGAGGCCACAGAGAAGAAGACACGAGAAGCCGGACGCTGGAAGTCAGTGCAACCTGGAAGAGCAGGGAGGGGACACCACCATGAGATGGAAGAGCCAAAGAACCCCAAGAATTGCTGGCATCAGCCCCAGAACTCTACAGCCTTTGGGGCAAAAGCATCACCTTGCTGATGCCTTAATTTTGGACCTCTAGCCTCAAAACAGTAAGCCAATAAATTCCCATTGTTTAAGTGGACCCACTGGATGCTGTTTGCTTTAGCAGCTGGAAAACTGAGACAGATGTTGAGATGGGAGCTTATCCTGAACTGTCCAGGTGGGTGCAGTATACTCACAATGCTCCTCACAAGTGGGCGGCAGCAGGACCAGAACGAGGAGGAGAAGTGACGACGGAAGCAGAGGCGGGACAGATGCTGCTGCTGGAGGAGACCGTGAGCCAAGGAATGTAGACAGCCTCTAGAAGCTGGAAAAGGCAAGGGACAGATTCTCCCCTAAAGCCTCCAGAAAGGACTATAGCCCTGCTTTGGTTTTAACCCTGAAAGACCCATTTCAGACTTTTGACCTCCAGAACATGAGATGATAAATTTAGTGGGTTCTTAGTCACTGTGTTTGCTGTAATTTGTTACAGCAGCGATAGGATACTAATACAGGCTAGTAAGGGGTGGAGTGAGGCTTTGAATGCAGGCCTGTCACCCTGACACCCATTACATCACCCACTCTCTGAAATCTGCCCTTCACTGTAGTCCAATGACAGGATTGTGGGCTTGCCCAGGTTGATTCCAGCTAGAGGAGAAAGCAACCAGAAGCTCCTGCCTGACCCGGTAGAGGCCTGATGAGGGCAGAAGAGAGTGTAGGAGCTGGTTAAGACCAGACAACAGGCAGAGCCTGGTGAGGGAGAACAGGGGCTTCAGATCAGGTCCAGGCCATTCACTGAGATGGGACTTGCCGGAGGAGGGCCGGGTTTTGTTGGGAAGGCGCGGTCAGTACTGGGCCTGCTGAGCTTGATGGACCTGGGACATGCCCGTGGAGGAGCTGTGTGGACTTAGGGGTCAAGAGAGCGGCCTGGGAACAGTTAGAGACCCGGGCATGGTAGGAAGACCTGGGCGAGGAAGAAGTCATTGCATCTGTGGGTCTGGATGGAGTCGCCCGAGGGGAAAGTGCAGGTGAGAAGCAGGAAAGCCGGTGATGGAACCCAGGGGCCTGGCATTTAAGGAGCATCTAGGGAAGCAGACTTGGCCCAGTGGATCAGGCATCCGTCTACCACACGGGAGGTCCATGGTTCAAACCCCAGGCCTCCTTGACCCGTGTGGAGCTGGCCCATGTGCAGTGCTGATGCACACAAGAAGTGCCCTGCCATGCAGGGGTGTCCCCCGCGTAGGGGAGCCCCACGCGCAAGGAGTGCGCCCCGCAAGGAGAGCCGCCCAGCGTGAAAGAAAGTGCAGCCTGCCCAGGAATGGTGCCGCCCACACGGAGAGCTGACACACAAGATGACCCAACAAAAAGAAACACAGATTCCCGGTGCCGCTGATAAGGATAGAAGCGGTCACAGAGGAACGCACAGCGAATGGACACAGAGAGCAGACAACGGGGGGGATGGGGAAGGGGAGAGAAATAAATAGATAGATAGATAGATAGATAGATGATAGATAGATAGATAAATAAGGAGCATCTAGAGGAAGAGGCCTTGGTGAAGGGGACTGAGGAGCAGTGAGCTGGAGGCCAGTCAGTGAAGGACTGTGCCGTGGAGACCCGGGAAAGGGAGACCCCCGAGGAGAAGAGCGGAAGGTGTGTGGCTGGACAGCCTCAGAGCTGCGCGGAGCTGGACTAGGTGGGTTGTGCACTGGGTGTGGTGGCTCAGGATCCATTAGGGAGACTGCTTCTAAGGACAGGGTAGGGGAAGCCCGGCGCCCAGGGTCGAAGAGGGAAAGAGAAGTGAGCATCCCCGGGTGGCAAGTTCTATTTTGCTGGGAAATGTGAGCCTTCCACATGATGTAAGCCACACACAGACAGCAAGGCGCCTTGGCAAATGACAGCTAGGAAGGGAAAACAATTTTCTAATATAAAATGACAAAAACTACACCAAAGATGGACAATAACACCATGTGGTAGTCCAAAGGAGGGGGAGGCAAACCTCCCAGGCAAGGGGCAATGGGGGGCGGGGTCAGGGCTCGGCCATGTGACCGTTGTCACCCTCAGGCTGCTCAACCGAAGCCTCCGTCATGAGGGCCACCAGCCCCAGAGAGTAGCCTGCGGCTCCCATCTTTCGGCAGCCTTGGTTTCCAGTTGTGGGTTCCAGGGCACCCTCTTTCCTTCGCTCTGGCCGGAGCTGACTCCTCGGCTTTCTAACTTTTCTCCATTATTCTGGCGTGGTGGCATTCCTGCCCTGCAGCTTCTCCGGGTCCACGGGAAATAAAGGCTGTGGGCTCGAGGGTGACGCCGATGCTGTGGATGCTCCAGCCACGTTCTGTCCCCATCTCCCATGCCAGGTCTTTACCGTTTCAGCCCAGACCACCTGACTTCTGGTTGCCAGCACCTGTGGACCTGGGCCTGTGGGCTTTCTTTGGCCATTGGCTGCAGCCATGTGGGAAGTCGGCTGGAGGTGCAGGAGAATTAATTCCACCAGAACAGCCTCATTAAAGATTGATAGGTGGTGCATATGCACCCCAACCCTGTCACCCCTTAGGTAGGAGAACTTCAGGGTACAGGTTCCATGCTGTTTCCCACAACTGCCCAGCACGGTTGAGCTCCCAGTTGCCCAAAGTGGCCATGAGCTGGATAAGACCCTCTGTTGCTTTCTTTTCCTTGCCTGTCCCACGTGCCCACTTCCCTGCTTCCTGGGATCATCTTCCAGATAAACCACTCCCTCTAGAACCCTTCTCCAAGGGTCCGCTTGTGGGGCAACCTCAATGAATCAGAGGGCTTGGCCGACCCAGGGTGGAGCAAAGCCCCTTGCATGTCAACAGAGCCTGGTGTCCAGCAGGTGCGGGACGGGTCACTCGGTGAAAACAGCGTCAGCCTCAACATCTATTATGTTTCAGACTTCTGAGCTAAATGCCTTACAAACATTTTCTCATTTAATCTCATTTATTGAAGAGGTCCTTGGTGGTAGATGGAATAACTTTCTTCCCACACAAGTCCTCGCCCTAATCCCCAGAACCTGGGACCACGTTACCTTGCGTGGAGAAAGGGACTTTGCAGATGGGATGGAGGTAAGGACCTTGAGTTAGGGAGGTTGCCTGGATTATTTGGGGGGCCCAATGTCATCACAAGGGTCCTAATAAGAAGATGGCAGGAGGGCCAGAGTCAGAAAGAAGGAGATGTGACAGGAAGCAGAGGTGGGAGAGATGCCTTTGCTGGAGGGGGCTATGAGCCAAGGAACAAATGTGGGTGGCCTCTAGAAGCTGGAAAAGGCAAGGAACAGATTCTTCCCTGGATGCTCCAGGGGAAATGCAGGTCAGCCAACACCTTGATTTTAGGACTTCTGACCTCCAGAGCTTGAAGAGAAAAAAATTTGTGTTGCTTTGAGCCGCTAAGGTTGTGGTAATTTGTTATAGCAGCAGTAGATAACTAAGATACCCTGCAGAGAAGATATGCATATAGGTTCTGGGTCAGAATGTCCAGATTCAAAGCCTGGCTCCATCACTTAGTGGCTGAGTGACCTTGAGCAACTTATTTAAACTCCTCTCTTTGCCTGCATTTACTCATTAACAAAATGGGGCTCTTGCCGCCTGCCTCTTAGGATGGTTGTAAGGGCTGAGTTAACACAGGTTTAGCACCTAGAACAGTACCTGAGGCAGAATAAGCACTCCATCAACGCCGTTTCCAGCCTTGTTGATAGTCACGGCAGCCCTGCATGATGCGTGTTTCTATCCGCGTTTTACATGCTCCGGGAACTCGTGTGAATTGTCCAAGGGCACAAGGCCAGGAAGGGGCAGAGCCCCGGGTCCACCTGATTCCACGACTTTTCTGCCTTTTGCGAGCTCTCACTGTCGCAGGCTCAGCTGCCTCGGCGAGGGTCGCCTGCCGTGACTGGACCTGCTCCTGGAAGAAGTGGGTCTCCTGGCCCCTTACCCACGCATTGCCTCCTCCGAACTGCTCCGGTCCCTCTCCTCTCTGCAGCCGGCCATCCGCCCAGACTGAGGGCATCTAGAAGGCACTGTGATTTGCCCCAAACTTTACAATTGTCCAGGGCTGTCTCACGTAATCCTTGCAGCAACACTGGCAGGCTCGGGCAGCACCACCCCCACTGCAGACCCGAGGCTCAGGGGCGGGTGGGGGACTTGCTCAGGGTCGCTGGGCTGGGAGGGGTGAGTGGCAGAGCTGAGCACGGAGGGAGGGAGGGGACAGTCATCTTCCAGCTCCTGGTTCTAGCCTTTCCTGCTCCCGTCAGGCCCTCCGGCTCCTGACATTCCCACTGCCGAAATCCCAGCTGTAAGGGAATGTGATAGAAATCCTGCGTAGGTGGCCCGTTGCACGCGCACATTTTATTTCCTTTAATACAGCTTTGATCACATTTTAGTCGGGTAAATACTTGGATTAGCAAATATTTGTGCTCTGTGCATTTCACCAGGTTCGACTTTTTCAGTCTAACTGAGCCATGTAATGATTTTGAGTTTCACTCTGCACCCAAAGAACACCCAGGGCCGAGGGTGGTACCCCGAGCCCCGGCCGGGGAACCTGCGTCCTTGACCGGCTGAGCGAGCATGGACTCCTTCCTTCCCTTCTCTGGGCCCCCGCAACGTGCTCCTGTCATGAGGGGCTGGGCTGGGTGCTCCCTAAGGGGCTCCACGGCTCCAGTTTTCATGACCACCCCTCCAGGCACAGTGCTCCTGGGGTAGAAGGGCTCTCTCCCAGCCGCGCTGGGTCTCTGCCCCGAGCCCCTGGCCCAGGAGGGATTGGCCGGCCTGGGGGCGCGGCGAGCAGAGCCCTGCCTGCCCCCCGCAGCCCGGCTACCTTTTTTGCTCTCCCAGCCGGGAGCGTTGCCGGAGCAGCTGGCCCCGCTCTGCAGCAGTGCAGCCACCAGGTGCCAGCGCTGCCTCCCCCCGGCCCCGCGTTCCACTTGTTCCAGGAGCCTCGAGAGATGGGGGCCGTGGTCCTGGGGGCTGCGATGGTGCAACCACTCACCTGAAGCTCCGTTGCCTAAAACCCGTTCCCCTCATGGTCAACCTGCAAAAACCAAAAACCAAAAGCACAACAGTCTAAGGAAATAAAATCCTGAATTGACACATTGCCTTGCTTTTGCCTTTTTTTTTACATGATAAAGATGACCTTCTTCTTCATTTTAAAATTAGGCCCATTCAACCTATTTTGCATTTCCAAGGAAAGTCAACCAGTGTGCAGCACTTTTTGGCAGCATTGGGTTGTTTTCTACTCTTGAAGGTGCCTTGTAACCCGAATATGCTAGCGTCTTACCAGCGGTGGAGACAAATGAAGTTCCAGTGACATTAACGCCCTGCACAGCTGTTTCAGCTCATGGGCTAGTCCCCCCTCCCCTCGCTCCAGCATCGTTCCTCTGCCCAGGGCCACTTGCCCCCGGGGGGAGGGGCTAACGGCCCAGTCTGCCTCTGGTGCCGAGGGAGAAGGGGGGCCAGGGCCGCCCATCGGCACGCAGGCTCTCGGTCCTTCGAGAATTGCCCCCCAATTCTTTGTCTGCACCCCCTCCCCAAAGCCAGTCTCTCCCGTCTGCAGAGGGGCCGACCATGTTCCATTCTGCCCTTACTCTTCTTTGCACACTCCCTCCAAGATCGCCCCAACCTTCACCCCAAACTAAGTGACGCAGGCACACGGACCCTAAAGGGCGTGGAAAGCAAGCCAGTTCCAGGAACTCTGGTCTTCCAGTTTCAGTGTGCTGTGAAGACTTTCTTGTTATAAGATTTTACATCTTAATAGACATAGGAAGAGTTCTAAGATGAATTCACCGCAAAAATAAATCAACTCCAAAGAAAAAAGTGGCAGAAAAGATGAGGCATAGGAACAGATTAAGAAATAGACAAGAGGGCACACTGGCATTACACAAATCCATCAACAAAGGAAGTGGTTTCAGGTGACGTTGTTTTAGCCAGTGTCATCTGTTCCTGGGGAAAGAGCAGAGTCTGTTTACAGTGCGATGTGGATCCCACTGTAGCCGGGGCATGACAGGAACTCAATCAAGGCTCACTGACTCAATGAACATTTATATATGAATGGGGAAGCACAGTCAGTTCTGATTCAGCTTTGATCATGCCCAGGCCGAATCTGGTGGAGCATCTCTATTTACTTTGAGGGATCTCACAAAGTTCCCAGGACATCAACAAAATGCTCTTTCACTTGGAAAATAAACCAGTGCCAGACAGCTTTTGGGAAGACCAGCCAGGAAGTCAACGGAGCAGAGCAGGTGCCTTGTAGGGCCTGCGCCTCTCATCCTGAGAAGCAGGCGGCCAGAGGCAGGATCCTAGAAGCACCCCCCACCCCGAGGTTACTGGGGAGGCCCCCAGCAACTGGGGTGCAGGTCTAACAACGCATCTGCCCACCTTGACCTTGTGGCACCTTTCCTTAGCTCAGCCGCAGGAGAAAGCAGGGATGGATTTCGGGGTTACCAACAAATTTCTCTGGAAGCAAACTGGAGGTTGAAGTGGTCCTGGTGGAGCTAAGCAGTATTTGTTTTATTCAGTCATTCGTTCCACAAATATTTATTTATTGAGCATCTACTACATTTCGGCCATAGATGTATCTCTTGGGTAATCATAGAAAATAAGACATGGCCCCTGTCCTCCAAGAACTCATCATGACTTGAAGGCAAGTAAAGAGAATGAGAATTCACTGTGGGAATTGGAAGTTTAGGGGCGCTGGTGTGTGGCTAAAAGCAACTGAAGTAGCCTTGGGGGCGGGCAAGGCCCCGAGGGAGCCTGAGGTCTGAGCTGATGGTGAAGGACCAGGAGGCTAAGTCCTAGGAATGGGCAGTAGGAGTAGGGGAGTGGGGTGGGGGGTGGGGGGGAGACCGCTCAGGAGGAGGGAAGTACGAATGAAAAGGCTGGAGGGGGAGGAGCAGTGCCAAGTTCAGTGCCTAGCCTCGTGAGGACCGGGGGGTGGGGCGGGCACCCCTCGGGGCTTCACTGCTGGTACTGAGGCTCCAGCTGCGGTGGCTGGAAGTGCTAATGACAGGACTTGGATTACAAGAGAGTTGGCTGCACCGGGAGGCAGGGTGGAAGCAGGGGGTCTGTGGGGCCCTGGGGCGGTCCTCCTGGAAGGCCACCCGGGAGCCCTGGACAACCACACGGCCTGCCCTCCTGGCAAAGCGGGCGTAGGGTCCCGGTCCAGTAAGGCGGGGCCGAAAAGCAAGGAAGAGGAACAGGGAGCCAGGTGCACTGGGAGCGAAGATGCCCAGGCTGTTGGGAGCGTGGGTCTATGGCAGCCCCAACCTTGAAATAATGGAGGTGAAACAGCCCAGACGAGTCAAGCAGACTCTGGGAATTTCTCCTTCGTGGAGTTTAGAACCTCATCACCACCCCCGAGGAAGACGGGCTGGAAGACACCATTGGGATGCTCCTGGGAATTCTGGGCAGTCAGACAAGGACCCCGTGGTTCTCAGACCTCTTCCTTTGCACCCCACAGTACGAGTCTACGACACGGCTGCACATTGGCCATGGCGTTGATGGGAGGCCTGCAGGGGGAGGTCAGCATCCCCAGGCGATGGACGAGAAGAGCCTGAGTCAGAGGGGCCCCTCGGGCCCCGGGAGAAAGAAGCCCGGCTCACTATGGCTTTCCCCCTTGACCCTGGACATCACCTACTATTACCTGGGCTCAAGGTCACCCTGCAGACTTCAAGGCTTGCGGAGGCTTAGAAACAATTGCGCCCCCACAGGAAGGTGTGCACATCTCTTTCTGCAGAAAAGGCAGCTTCCAAAACACGATGGCCGCCTAATGGCATTTTCGTAAGAGAAGGTTATGCCAATGCCTGTTCTTTCCATGACCATCGGGCAGGGTTGGGATCAGCAGGTCCTGGCCGTGGCTGCCTCTGGGTGGTGGAAGTTCTGATAAATTTTAAAGAATCCTTGCTGATCTGCATCTTCTAATTTTTCTACAATTAATACAAATTGCTCCTTGGAAAAAAAAAGGCAGACAGTCCAGGGGTGGGAGATTTCACAGCTAACAGTGACAGAAACGGTTTCAAAAGAAACACTACCCACGAGGGCCAGGATGTTCTGAAAAAAGAAGTTTGGAGCAAACATTGGCAAGGAAGCCCTCGTCCCGGTGTATTGAAGAGGCTGCCAGGGTGTCTTTTAGGACTCGGCCTTTTAAAGGCCATGGAAAGGGGTGGCGGGCTTGGCCCAGTGGTTAGGGTGTCCGCCTACCACATGGGAGGTCCGCGGTTCAAACCCCGGGCCTCCTTGACCCATGTGGAGCTGGCCCATGTGCAGTGCTGATGCGTGCAAGGAGTGCCCTGCCACGCAGGGGTGTCCCCACGTAGGGGAGCCCCACGCGCAAGGAGTGCGCCCCGTGAGGAGAGCCGCCCAGCGCGAAAGAAAGTGCAGCCTGCCCAAGAATGGCACCGCACACGCAGAGAGCTGACACAAGATGACACAACAAAAAGAAGTGGACAAAGAAGACGCAGCAAACAGACACAGAGAACAGACAACTGGGGTGGAGGGGGCGGGGAGATAAATAAATATATAAATAAATCTTTAAAAAAAAAAAAGGCCATGGAAACGACACCCCGAAAAACAGCCAGGCCAGCTGCCCAGGAATGAAGAAGACCCTGCTGCCACCGTCAGCTGCCAGGTGCCTCCCTCACCGAGGCGGCGCTGACCGCCCCCTGCCCCTGGCCGTCACCGTTTCTCCTCGTCTAGCCTCCTGCCCTCAGCTGCCCCTCCTCTGCCCCAGCCATGCTTAAAGCCACAGCCGGTTGTTTTAACCCCTGGCCCCAGACCCTCCAAGGCTTCTTGTGATGCCCCTAATACCGCCCAAGAGAACTGAGCAGGCATCTCGCCGCCTCAACTCTACCCTAACCCTCCCGGTGCCCTCCAAGCCGCTCCAGTGCCCCAAACGTCTTGATGTGTTCTGAACGTCCCAGACATTCTCCCAGTTCTGGGTCTGTGTCTGGGCTGCTCCCCTTTCCTGGAATGCTTATCCCTGCCCCATGATGCCTGGAAGAGTCTTACTTATTCATCAAGGTTCAGATAAAAAAAATCACCTCCTACAGGAAGCCCTCCCTGGTGGATCCAACTCCAGCAGAATTGCATGTCTCTGCCTCTGTTCTCCCAGCACAGGCTGCATGGGTCTCCACTGGCCCTTTCACACTGGCGTGGGGGGCTGTGTCCCCCACGAGGCAGAACCCTCGAAGGCAGGGCCTTGAGCAAACGTGAGAAGTTCTGTAGAGGACTGGGTTTAGCCCTTAGCTCTGTCTGCCACTTAGGAGTTGTGACCTTGGGTAAGTTGTTTCAATCCTCTTAAACCTGGTTTGCCAGGCTGTAAAAGGGAGGTAACACTCCTACCTACTTTATAGGGCTGTGAAGACAAATGGGTCGATGCCTCTGTGTCCTTAGCACGGTCTCGGGTAGCCAGTGAACAGTGGGTGGTATCGCGGGCATTCAGAAGGGCCGCAGCAGTGTCAGTGTCAGTCACCTCGGAGGCCCCCGGCCCCGCACAGGTGTGCGGGCCACGCCATGAATGTGTCCTGAAGGGTCTGAGGGCAGCTGGAAGCTGGGATCGGCCCCTGGGACCTCCTCGCCTCTGCGCCTCCACATTCCTTGAATCTCCCTCTCTAGGATTCACAAGCGAGTGTTTCACACCCATTTGTGGTTTTTTTTAAGGAGGTACTGGAGATTGCACCCAGGACTTTGTACATGGGAAGCAGGAGCTCAACCACTAAGCTACATCCACTCGCCAATGAGAGTTGGTTTTATTCATTTGTTGGTTCGTGTTTAAGAGGTACCAGAGATCGAACCCAGGACCTCATACATGGGAGGCAGGTGCTCAACCACTGAGCTACATCTGCTCCTCTCATGTCCAACTTTTTTTTTTAATTTTTAAATTTGTATTTAATTTTCTTTTTTTAAAAGCTACATAGATCACACAAAAATGTTATGTTAAAAAATAGAAGCGGTTCCCTTATACTCCACACCCCAACTCCCCCACTCCTCCCACATCAACAACCTCTTTGGTCATCGTGGCACATTCATGGCGTGGGTGACTACATGTTGGAGCCCTGCTGCACCACGTGGATTATAGTTCACATTGTAGTTCACACTCTCCCCCAGTCCATTCAGTCTTCTTTGATCCCATGGACCAATCATTGGCTGGAAAGTGACTTCTACAAGGTGCCGCCAACAGAGAAGGCCTTAGTGCCTGTCAAATCCCGGCCACGTTCTTGGGTCGGGGTAACATGGAGGCAGCTGGAACTCTCACAGGCGGCTGGAGAAGAGCCAAGGTCAAGAGCCCAGGCAGGCTGCCCCGAGCGCGTGTCGGGGAGGAGCAAAGAGCATTGGCTCTGCAATCAGGAAGACCTGGGTTCAAGTCCTGTCCCCGCTGCTCTCCAGCTACGCACAAATCCCTGAGCACCCTGAGCCTCAGTTCCCCTCTTCTCTGTGAGAACCGAATGAAATGCCAGGGAAAAAATGTCTGACAGATCTGCAATACCTGCCCGGTGGGCGGTACTTTCCTCCCCTTTGCTTCCCATCCCACTCAAGCTCGGTGTGGGAATTGGGTGTCTCCCCAACTCTGAGCACCCTAAAACCTTTCTAGAAAGAGCAGAGGAGGTGGTGTTTGAGCTCTGTCTGGAAAAAAAAAAGGATAGAGATTGGAAGGTCAAAGATGGAGAAAGACATTCTACGATAAAGAGTGCAACGAACAAAGGCCCGGAAGTGAGAATTCATGCTATGGTGTGGGAAATGAGTCACGTTTTGGGCCCTGTAGGGTCAGGCAATTTAGACAAAGCTTTGTTTTTTCTTTTTATTCCTGTTTGCTTGTTCACTTCTCAACTGTCTGTGAGAGGTTAAAGCAATCTGAATTAAGTTAGTTAAATTGACTTTTATTATTGAATTATAATCATTTGTGCAATTATGAAACCAGGTGTTCCTGATTGAGATCAATTATTCCTTCACCTGATCACTATAGAGCTAATAAGGACTTAGGATTGCTGCTCAAGTATACTTCCAGCCAGGCTGAAGCCTTCTTGAAAGGCATTTATTAAGCCAAAGAGCGGGGGAAAAAAACCCAGGGAGAATGAGGACAGAGATTAAAATCCTCTAGGAAAGGGCCCAGAAAGGCTGATTTGCTCATTAAGCAGCCTTGAGGGGCGGCTGGCTGTTGACGAGGCGCCTGTGAGGTGTTCCTCCGGGAACTCTGATGGGGGTGGAATGGGGTGGAGGGGTCTGGGGTGAGTAACCAGGTCCCAGGCGATGTCAGCGTCAACGGCGGGACTGGGCATTCATTTCCTGCTGCCTTCTTCTGCTGCGGCAGAGTTGCCATTTTCTCCTTCTGGAAGCTTCGTTCCTGACTCCCGGAAGGGCGTGCAGCAGCCTCGGTGTCCCTGCCAGGGTGAGGAGTGTGTCAGGTGGACTTTTGGGATTCTTAGTGTCCCAGGTTCCTTCAGCCCCTCCACGAACTCTGGGAGGCAGGCAGAGCCGCAGGTGTTGTTTCCATTTTACAGGTGGGAGACTTGAGGCTTGGAATACTCGACAGACCTGTCTGTAGTCACGAATTAGTCTGTTTCCAAGCCCAGGCTTGCACCCAGTCCTTCGGACTCCAAGGCCATGGAGAAGTGATCTTTTCCTCCCCCCTTGTTGCACATGGTCCAATTTCATCCTTTTTTTAAAAAAAATTTTTTTTAAAGATTTATTTTATTTATTTCTCTCCCCTTCCCGCCCCCCCAACCCGGTTGTCTGTTTTCTCTGTCTATTTGCTGCATCTTCTTCTTTGTCCGCTTCTGTTGTTGTCAGCGGCACGGGAATCTGTGTTTCTTTTTGTTGCATCATCTTGTTGTGTCATTTCTCCGTGTGTGTGGCATCATTCCTGGGCAGGCTGCACTTTCTTTCGCGCTGGGTGGCTCTCCTTATGGGGCACACTCCTCGCGCGTGGGGCTCCCCTACGTGGGGGACACCCCTGCGTGGCAGGGCACTCCTTGCGCGCATCAGCACTGCACGTGGGCCAGCTGCACACGGGTCAAGGAGGCCCCGGGGTTTGAACCGCGGACCTCCCATGTGGTAGACGGACGCCCTAACCACTGGGCCAAGTCCGCCACCCAATGTAGTCCTTAAGTAGGGGAGCTGGTCATCTGCGCAGTGCATGAAAGCCCCATACATGGAAAAATCTGTGGGTTGCTTAAAAACACACCTGATGCTTGGACCCTCCCTAAATCATTTAAACAAATGACAGAGGCGGGGCCTGGGAACCCCTGGGCTTTAAAAGCCCCCTGGTTATCTAACGTGAGCCGGGACTGGGAACCACTGATCCGGTGGATGGCTACTCAGGTAAAGGGAGCCGGGCCTGGCCTTGGGAGCTGTGAAAGATGGAGACCCAATTCAGCTAACTTACCTCCGTTACCGGGGGGCGCTGGGGCAGATTTATTAGGAGGCTCATTGAACTAAGGGGCCTGTAGGGACAGAGCAGGATTTCAAGAACAAATGATCCTGGGGAGTGGGAAACACTTAGTCTCTCCCTGTCCCCTTTCCATATCCCTCACCCACCCCCAACGTACTCTATGCACAGCCACTTTAATTCTCTCCCTCCTCTGGCTATTTCCTTTATAATGCAAGATACTTGGTCTGGAAGGCTGCAGACATCTCCACTGTTGGAGATCAGAGAACTTTTCTCCATCCCACTCTTGGGTGGGTTCCTATCTGAGCCAATCACTTTGGTCAATGGTTGCGCCACTAAGATTTTCTAGAAGAAGGGGTATGGGCTGTTCTAGAAAGACAATCAGCAGGGGTTCCCAACATGGCGGCTGCCTTCTTCAGTCCTTACCTTGAGCCCATCAGCTGGAACTTGGCAGAGATGCTGACAGAAGCAGCCCTGAGAGGACTTGAATTCCTGCTGGTCGACCAAGGAGCAAAATTCCCCAGCTTTGAAAGCAGGACAATCCTAGATCCAATAGCTCCATGAATTCCTCTCCAACACAGAGGAGCTGGGCACTGAGACAGTGGGGACCATCTCACCCTGTGCTCCCCAGTCTGCTAAAGATTTGCAAGGAGCCCTGTATGAGCCAAAGATCCCTGCATGTGACAGAAGACCAATACCTACTGGCCTGTACACACAAGGAAAGGAATCCTTTGGCTCACATGACTGTAAAATTCATTGGTATTTGCTTTCAGGCATGGCCGGATTCTAAGACCAAACAATGTCCTGAAGATTGTTTCACCCTCTGCCTCTAAGCTCTGCTCTCCTCTGAGCAGGCTCCATTAGGTAGGTTTTCCCCTACAGAGGCAAGATGGACACTAGCTTCTCTGCTAGCCCTGTAGGAAGAGAGCGTCTCTCCTTCCCAATAGAATTAGCAAAAACCCCAGGATTACCATGGTAATAACATGGATCACAGACTGAAACCTACAGCTCTGGCCAGAGATTGAAACTGCATGGTCTGTGCAGAGCAAAGGACAACCTGGGCATATCATAGTGAGGCTGGGAAATGGGTGCCAAGCAGGACAGGACAAGTGATGTTCTCTATGACTTCAAAGCCTAGTCTGAGAGGCTTCCACCCACCTACTGAAATGCATACTCTGTGAAACCATCCCCAACCAAAAGCCTGAGGGCGGTTAACGCTCCTTCCTTGCCCACTTCTGTATTTTATGCATAAAATTTATGTCTAGAGTAAACTTCTCAGAAACTGATCAGGACTCAGTCATCTGGAACTCTCAAAACCCAGGCCTGGGCTGCAACGGAGAGGTTTATTACAGAGTTGGTTGAATCCCAGGACTCCCAAGAACCACCCTGTGAATAGGAAAGGGGCTGCAGAGGGTATAGACAGAGCTCTGCAGCTGGGCGCTGATATCCGGCTCCTGCTCTATCCTCATGCACTGTGCCCCTCAGGCAAATCACTTCTTCATCTGGGTTTTGGCCACAGGACTGTCCCCTCCAACCACCTGTCAGGATTACTCAGAGTTTTGCAATAAAACACCCGAGAGCAATTGTCAGATAGTACTGTTATGTTTCTTACTGGGAGAGTAACCGATGGCCACTTAAGGCATCATGAGAAACCGTTTAAAGGTGGTGAAGGCATGCAGGGATACGCCTGTTATACCCCCTGGGGAAAAAGTCTAGAGAAGGACCTTACTGTGAAACACATGCTTTGAAGAAAACAAGTGGAGTGGCGGATTTCAGAGCATAGGCTGGAAGTCTGTGGAGCAAAACCAGAGAGGACAGACATGCTGGAGGGGAACCCTGAGCTCAGGTGGCGGCTGACAGTTTCGCCAAGAGCAGCCTTTGGGTGTGGCTGCTCCAAGACTGGTCCAAGCCAGGGAGGCTGGCCGGGGAGCCCCTGGCCTTTCTCAGGCCTTCTACTCCCTTTCTTCAGTCTGCACAATGAGGGCCAAGGAGTTGGGCGAGCTTTACAGACAAATTAAAGCCTGATGCAGTTCTGCCTGCTGATACCGTGCCTGCTCCCTTCCTGATACTACAGGCCGTCTGGCTTTCCTCACACTGTCATCTCGGGCTGTAAGTAACCCACTTAAATCACCCTTGGACAGGGAGAAGCGAGCAGCCTGCTTTGCAGCTCTCCTTCCATCCAAGCCATTAGTGTGTTTAATAGCTCTGGCCCCATGCTGATTTCTGACATGCAGTAATTAATTCCTTTCCACTCAGAGATGTAGCCATTCACAGGTCTTGATTCAAAATTGTCTCTGCTCTGTTCCATTTGAAAAATACTGAAAATGTTGAACGGGAAAACTGTTTGGCCCATTGTGAGAAGCCGCTAGCCTCTATCCCACCCTTACGGGAAAATTAATTTCAGATGTATTAGAGACTTAAAGGTAAAACATGAAACCACAACAATACTCTAAGATGAATATTGTTATAATATTTATACAATCTGAGAGTGGGGAAGGACTTTGTAAGCATGCTGCCAAACCAGAAAGGTCATGGCTGATGAATTTGTCCACATCAAAAATTTAAACTTCTGTATGGCCTCAATTAATAATTTAAAATCGATTTAAATGAAAAGAAAATGAAAAATTGGGGAAAAAATTGCTATTCAGAAGAGCTGCTGCCTATAACAATAAAGATGCTGACAATGTTGATGATAATATTAGCTTATATTTATTGAGTGCTTTCTATGTGCCAGACAGTACGTTAATATATAAAGAATGCTAACCATTTAGTTCATTAAAAAAAAAAAAAACAAACAGTAAAGAAACATAAAAGAAAACATTCTATTTTATTTATAAGCAAAGCAAAGCAACTTAAAACAGCTTTTAAAATGATGTTTATGAAAATAACCAAGATGATAAAAACACTAATACCCAAGGGTTGGTTAAGGTACAGGGAAACGCTAATTTTCATATGTTACTGTTGGGAATCTAAATTAGTACAAACTTTTGGAGGGTGTGTTTGTCAATATGAGAAGCATTAACCCATTTCCACTTTTAGGAATTTATCTTGGAGAAATAATTAAGCATATGCATAAAGACACAGCTACAAGATGTAATTTTTATTGTGAAAAGTGGAATTAACTCAAATACTCAACAATAGAATGTTTGTTAAATAAGTTATGCATCCATACAAGGGTATACTGTGCAAACACTAAAAATTATGTTATTGATGTCTAATTGCCATCAAGAAAAGAGATATGTATCTATTGTTAGTGTTTAGTGAATATAAATAGGTTATAAAATTGTAAACTCAGCAATATCGCATTTTTGCAAAAAATATTCGTTCACTGAAGATAAGTCTGAAAAAAATATACCAAATACTAACAGAGATAAAATTAACTCTGAGGAGTAAAAACTAGAAGGGATTTACATTTGCTTCCTTTTGCTTATACATATTGTCTAATGTTCCTATGATGAATGCATGTTACTATAATACAGGGATAACAAAAAGACTTCCCTTGAATGATTCATGTGAGGATTAAATGATGTTTTAAGGGTCCCTTGAATGGTAGCTGTGATTTCCAAAGAAAGCACTCCAGAAGTTGTGGAGTGTGAGCCTAAGGAAAGGCTAAACTTGAAGAGCTTTTTGGCCGTACTGAAATATGGGTACAGGGCTCCTGAAAGGTGAACGTGGACAAAAGATTTTGGCCGCAGGTCTCTCATTTAAAGAGTTTGGTAGAGTAGAGCAAGGAGAGTGAATAAACAGTACCAAGAAGGGAATTGAGTCAAAAGAAGGTCCCCGGTGTTTTCTTATTTTATTTTTGAACATTATGAAGTTCTGAGAATGTTTGAAAGAAGAGAGACGCATGCAGTAGCATGCAAATAATGTTTGAACCACAGTTCATAAACTTCTCCTGGTTCCATGGTGCCCGATGCGTCCCCCCAGATGGCTTCCCCCTGTTCTGTTTCATCTGGAGTTTCTGCAGGTAGGTGATTCTGCAAGTGGCACATGGTTGTGGTGCTACGTTCCCCAGGACAGTGGGTAATCCAGGAGCCTCAGGCAGGAGGCTCACACTAAAAGTCAAACTAGAAATGATTCCAAGGGCCCTGGGACAATGGGAGGATAACCCATTCTTGAGAAAATGTCTTATAGCATATGCACCAGACAGAGACTTTAAGATGACCAGGCTAGCCCCTAATGTTTGTGCTAGACTCTCCTTTTCTGCTATCTTGATAACCAGTTGTCTAGCCTTGTTCATGCACTTCAGTGCCAGGGAGCTCATGACCCCAACATAATCATCCATAAATGGATGAGCTCAAGGTATCACACTAAACATTTTACGTCTAGAATTTGTTTGGTTCTTTTTAAAAACCTGCTATGAACTTTCTATAGGTTTCTATTCACTGAAGACCTCTTGAAGATTTGTTTTTTATTTTTTCATGTTCATTTTCACACAAAGCTGTTATGAATATAAATTATTATTTTGGAGACTGCATCTGATAATTCCAACATCTGAAGTCTCTGTGGTTCTGTTTCTGTAGTCTGTTGTTTCTGCTGGTTCTCTCTCATGGATCCTAATGTCCTTTTGTGCTTTATTTGACTATTTACTAAGAATTGCATTAGGAAAATTAAGTCTACAATGAATCATTTTCCTCCTGAGAGGATTTAGATTTGCTTCTACCAGGGATCTTGCTAAAGTACAGATGCGGATATCAATGGTCTGCAGTAGAGACTGAGAATTTGCATTTCTAATAAGCTTCCTTGCAATGCTGATCATGGGCAAACCCAGCCCACACTTTGGAAAGCAAGGGGCTAGAAGAAGACCTGGGAACTGGAACCAGGTTACAATTCTATGTGGGCTGTGCCATTTCTGGTTCACCCTCATCCTGGGAGTAAAGCCTTAGAACAAAGCTTCTCATTTGACTGACGAGCAAATGGTATTCAGATCAAAAGTGTTTTCTAGGCTCACTGATCCCTCACTTTACCCATTATTTTTGTTCTGGTAATGCCTTCTTTTCTTTTTTTAAGGAGGTAACAGGGATTGAACCCAGGATCTCACATGTGGGAAGCAGATGCTCAACTACTGAGCTACATCCACTCCCCTCCTTCTTTTCTTTTTTTTTTTTTTAAAGATTTACGTATTTTTATTTATTCCCCCCACCCCAGTTGTCTGCTCTCTGTGTCCATTTACTGTGTGTTCTTCTGTGACTGCATCTATCCTTATCAGCGGCACCAGGAACTGTTTCTTTTTGTTGCGTCATCTTGTTGCATCATCTTGCTGCATCAACTCTCCATGTGTGCGGCGCCATTCCTGGGCAGGCTGCACTTTCTTTCACGCTGGGCAGCTCTCCTTATGGGGTGCACTCCTTGCACATGGGGCTCCCCTTCGTGGGGAACACCCCTGTGTGGCACGGCACTCCTTGTGCGCATCAGCACTGTGCATGGGCCAGCTCCACACGGGTCAAGGAGCCTGGGGTTTGAACCGCAGACCTCCCATGTGGTAGGGAGACACCCTATCCACTTGGCCAAGTCCACTTCCCTCTCCTTATTTTCTTGACATCTCTTTGATGCTTTTAAGACGATTCTTTATTTTTTTTATTTTACTTTTTTAAGATTTTATTTATTTACTTATTTATTTATCTATTTCTCTCCCTTTCCCCCGCCACCCCGGTTGTCTGTTCTCTGAGTCTATTTGCTGCGTCTTCTTTGTCTGCTTCTGTTGTTGTCAGCGGCACGGGGGAATCTGTGTTTCTTTTTGTTGCGTCATCTTGCTGTGTCAACTCTCCGTGTGTGCAGCGCCATTCCTGGGCAGGCTGCACTTTCTTTCACGCTGGGCGGCTCTCCTTACGGGATGCACTCCTTGTGCCTGGGGCTCCCCTATGCGGGTACACCCCTGCGTGGCATGGCACTCCTTGCGTGCATCAGCACTGATCATGGGCCAGCTCCACACGGGTCAAGGAGGCCCAGGGTTTGAACCGCAGACCTCCCATGTGGTAGATGGACGCTCTAACCACTGGGCCAAGTCTGTTGCCATAAGAAGATTCTTTAAATCTACACTTTCAGTTGCTTTCAGCAGCGGGGAGGGAGAGGTTGGTCTAAATAACATATCCTACTATTCCTAGGAATAAGAAGGTACACGCTAAGCACTTCACACTCAGGATTCATTTAGTACTCTCAAAATAATAATATCCCCAAATCTCCTAGCACTATCTCCTTTGTCCCCCTAAGTCTTTGCATCCATCTATATTGATTTGCTTAAAATAAATTAGTAAAGGTTTCTCTTTTCATGTATTGGTCTCTCCTGTAAGGTTCCACTCAGAGTCTCCATCATTCTAAAGGTCTTTACTTTCTGTCCTGCAAGGAACCCTTTGTCTGGGGACCCTCTTTCGGCAGCTCTCTAGTCAATGTGTTCAGGAATTTCAGAATGGGGTAGCTAAAGGAAACACACAGGTCCCCTTCTTGTTCTACAGACGAGGATACTGAAGCCCAGAGAAATAAAACAACTCGCCAAAGGCCACGCAGAGAGTCCCTTCCGCAGCTGAGACTAGAACCCAACTCCTCCTCACTGGGTCTGGCGTTCTTCCCACGATCACATGCGAGCCGTTCGTTTTGTCGAGCCAAGCCTGCCTCTCTGCAGCTTCTATGTAGCAATTAATCAAGAAATGGCAAGATGTGTGTCTTCTAAATCTGGGAAAAACACCAAAGGAACTCAGTACATTTTCATGTAATTTATATTTGCATAGTTCTAAGAGAAAGGTCCCCATCCCCGAAGAGCTGGAGCAGTCAACATACCCTCCTGGAGAAAGTAAGAGTCCCCAGGCTTTTCTCTGAACTGCCCCTTTTATTTGATTTCTATCCGCGAGCCCTCTGAAATCGAAGGAGCCCTGCAACGCCACGGAATACACCCACTGTCATGCTGGAAGGATTCCAGTAAAAACAGCTTCTAATTAAATAAACCGGCTCTGCCATGTTCGCTTCAGATAGCAGAGTAGGCTTCCAATGACGAGCCCGTGTGACCGCACTGTCAGTTTATTGCTTGTTAAATAAGCATTGAGCCTTGCTGTTCCTATCCATCTTACAACCTTTCATTAGCAGGACGCAGAAGACTTGGAAAACAAAGGAGTAAATAAACAAACAAGTAAATAGCAAGCTAATCACAATAAGGAAAACCTGTCAATGCTTAGGGACACTCAAATGACTGTAATGAAATCCATAATGAAAGGAAGCGAAATGACTAATTCAGGAACTCTGTTGTAACTCATTCAATCTAATTTCTTAAACTCCTGAACTTCTGGCCTCCAAATACTTCTCTGACCATATGTCCCCCTGAGCCCACCCCACCCCAAAGACTCCCTATCCCTCTCCCCTGCCCCTTCCTCTCCCTCCCACCCTTCCCCTCCCTCTCCCTGCAGCACCTCATCTCCTCAAGGTTTCCCAAGCAAGTCCAGCTCTTCCATTCTATTGTGCCTCGGAGCCTCCTGGCTCTTTTTTTCTTTAAAGATTTATTTATTTATTTTATTTATTTCTCCCCCCCCCCCCGTTGTCTGTTCTCTATGTCTATTTGATGCATCTTCTTCTTTGTTCACTTCTGTTGTTGACAGTGGCACGGGAATCTGTGTTTCTTTTTGTTGCATCATCTTGTTGTGTCAGCTCTCCGTGTGTGTGGCACCATTCCTGGGCAGGCTGCACTTTCTTTCATGCTGGGCGGCTCTCCTTATGGGGTGCACTCCTTGCACGTGGGGCTCCCCTATGCAGGGGTCACCCCTGCGTGGCAGGGCACTCCTTGTGCACATCAGCACTGCATGTGGGTCAGCTCCACATGGGTCAAGGAGGCCCGGGGTTTGAACCACGGACCTCCCATGTGGTAGACGGATGCCCTAACCACTGGGCCAAGTCCGCCGCCCATCCTGGCTCTTATAATGTACTGCTTCCCCACCTAACAAAATCCTTTTCAGCTTTCAGGGGCAGCTGTTTGAGTTTCCCAGGCTTCTTAAGCAAATACAATGAATGGCTTGGCTTAAAAAATGGGAGTTTATTATTTTGTGATTTTTAGGTTAAAAGGAAGTCCAAATTAAGTCATCCTCATGTGTGGGTACGTATGGGTGTTTATATATACATATATACACACATAAACATATATATGGCTTTCAAACTCTTGTAGAAAGAATATACATATTTACATTGCCAGGTCCTATTTCAAGTGCTTTACAAATATTGGCACTTGATCCTTATAATAACCTTATGAGCTTGGTGCCGTTATCTCTGTTATACAGATGTAGAAACTGAGGCCCTGCAGACTTGAATCATTTGCCTGGGGGCCAGGAGGGTAGGCGCAGGGCTGGGGCTGGACCGGGCAGTCTGGCTCCAGAGCCTGCCCTCTTCACCACTCTCCCCTGCTACCCTTGAATGGCTACCACCCTGCAGCACCTCACAACAGCTCATAATGCACCACCATACTGCGGCTGGACAGTAGTGAGCGGCAACCTAGAGAATCAATCCCCAAATCGTTACCTGGAAGTCAAGATTTTTACTAAGCTGATGCCAATGATTTTTCTAACTCCTGACATTCCCCTTCTTCCAGTATGTTCTAGCCGAACGTCCTGTGGAAGAAACCTTGTATGTCTTGCTCACTGTGTCTCTAGCACCTAGCTGGGTTTCTAGAAATGAGGAGGAGATGCTTGAAAAGTTTGCGTTCCTCCTCCCCACCGTCCTTTCTTCCCCAAAAGGAAAACTCCTATTCATTCTTCAGGCTCTCGCTCAAAAATCACCTCCCCTCTGAAGGCTCCCCTGATTTTCCCTGGCAGTGTTAGCTCTTCCTCCTCCTTTTCACTCCCTCGGCCCTTGGGTCACAGCTCAAACTCAAATGCTGGTTTCTAGATTGCCTGTTCAGATCTCTTTCTGCTGACCCCACTCCATCCCAAAGATGGAGACCCTTGACTGGGTCTCACAGTCAGCCACAGAGCTTGTGAACGTAAAGATACCTGGTCTCTATTCCCCCAAATCTGATTTGGCAAGTCAAATGTAGAGCCCCTTTTGAGAACTCTAGCTAAGAGCATGAGCCCACCTTCTGGTTTGCTGCAGCGTGCCTGCTTCCAGTCTCCCAACACTTGTGGGACACACTCACTTCCCTGTCTTATGCTCCCAGCAGATAAGGGATTTTTGATATTTAAAAAACAGATCTTCAGATGGTGGGTGATGAGTTGCGGCTGAGCTGGCAGGTGACGCTTCGGGATCAGCTTGCTGAAATCAAGCTTTCTTCTTGGTGCCTGGGGGACATGCCCTTAGCCTCTGAGAGTGAGGTCAGCCGAGAGTTGGAAAAGAGCTTTGAGGAGAACCCTTCCAACTCCAGCCATTTATTATCCGGATGACTCTTTGTAATACGAGATTCAATTTCTTCCCACCCAAAGAAGTGGCCCCGTCCATGGTGATATTAGGAAAAGGCAAAGATGCCTACTTCAGAGATGCATAGGCTTTGTTTAGTGCAGGGAAGACTTTCTAATCGGCTACTATAATTCCAGATGGGAAAACTGAGGCTCAGAAAGGTGAAGGAAGTGGCCGACATTTTGGACTTTCCTGCCCTACTATAATCTATGTCCTCGGATGTTTTGCCCACCTCCCCCAGCATCAAATTCCCACCTCGAGAACTTCTGAAAGTGAAAGGAGGGCTTGACCTCAGCCTCGGTTTATATCCAGGCAAAGAAACCACACTCTGGAGGCCCAGCTGACATTTAATTTAAATAGATCCTAGCCTCAGAAGAGACACACACACCCCACAAAGTACCGTACCGATTAAAACACAAAACCCTCTATCACAAAATTATTCGAACCAGTGCAAAGCAGCTACGTTTTTAAAAAGCAAAATTAAAATTGAATTCTACAGCAGAGATAAAAGTCAAAGTCAAAAAAGCCAATACGGCATGATTGAGTATGCACGACCACAACCCTTACTATCTCTGCCATCCTCTGCAGTGTCAACAAATCTGCTGATTGTTGATGATATTGCTGAAAACATCACTAATCAAACCTTAAATACCAAATACATTTAAGCAAATAACGCTCCCGTTACAGGCATTCTAGCTAATCGTGAAGGAAATCCAAATCGGAGACCAGTTTGAAAATGGCCAGAGCTATACTGTAGCTTCGCATTAATTGACCAACATCCTAGAGGCAGTGCTTTCTCTTAAGTACAGAAGGCCTGAAATACAAAAGGAAATAAGGAAGAAGTCCAGGAGGCAAGCGCTAATGCAATTTCAAACTGGAATTACATCAGCAGCTTTAAACAGATGGCAGAATGGGAATAAATGTGTTAGCTCCTTTCTCTTACTTGGGCTTTCATTGTTTATATCATTAAAAATAAGGAGAGTTTAAAATAACATATATCGTCATATACAGACTCACAGGAACACGCAAAACTAGTTTGAAGAAAAGACTGAATTTGGTCATACCCCCGGTTGTTTTGAAAACAACTGGGTGAATTCAATTAAGTAACCAACTGGCTATTTACAAAAGAGAAGAAAATCTTGTAAAGGCACCCTGATTTTGACTGAGCTGGGTAGAGAAAACACTGGGTAATCCAGAGATTGGGCCCAGAACATTCCTTCCGTGTGTGAGAAGGTGAGGTGGGTTACAGAGTCTTGTAACTCTTTACCTCCAATGGACCTGGCTGATTATTTAGCTCAGAGGCTGCAAAGAAACAACACGAGTGTCACCCTTTCTGCTCCCAGATAGCAGCCATCACTAACCTATTAAGGCATCATTCCTGCTGACCTGAGATTGAGCCTCAGAATTATTCCCAAGCACCTGCACGCAGCTTTCCTGTGACAGAGGGGGCACATGGGAGCCCACCTGCCTGCCCTGACCTGGTCCACTTCATGCACTTCTCACACAGCAAGTCTGAGACCCAGGGAAATTCAAGTGCCCAGGGTAGAGCTTTGCTCTGTAACTGTCTGTTCACTGCTGATGGCTATTTATTTATTGCACAGGTCCTATGTGCCTGGCCCTGGGCTAAGCAGCTGACATGAATCATCTCGTTTGATTTCCCAGCCACCCTATAGACACAATGTTTGTTTCTGGTTTTAAAAATGAGGCATCAGAGTCAGCGAGGTCAAATAATGCTCGTCTCAGGATGGTGGGTAAAGTACATATAAAATCCTGCCTTTTCTACTCTGAATAGAGTTGGGATGCAGGTATTTAAAAATCCAAGACTACACTGGGGATATAGGGACATCTTTGTCGGGCAGGAAGAAGGAAGAACCCAGTGCAGAAAATAGGAACTAAGTTGGGTCATGGTAAGTGGGAACCAGATATGGGTGGCCTAAGAAAGAGAGAGGGTGTTCCACAAGCTTTGGGAGACTGGAATCGGGCACCCTGCAGAAAACCAGAAACTGGGATCATGCTTGTAGCCAGGGAACCTATAGTTACTCTGCCTCAAGACCCAGGGGGTGGCCAGAAATTTGCCTATTACCTGTGACTCAGACAAGAAAGAAAGGCAAAGCCGAGTCTGATCTGGTAAGACTTGGTGTACAGAATAGTGCTACCATCATGGCAGAGGAAAGTCCAAAACATTTTAAAACTTTTCTAGGGACTGCATAACAGCAAGGAATGCACTTAGGGAGAATCTTCCATGCAAGATGAGTGTAAACAAAAATTACAAAATATTTCAGGAAATCTACCACCACAAAGGACAGTCAGCATATATGAGAAACAGGAGATGGAGCCTTGGGTAAATAAAAATAAGGGGGAAAAAAACTCCTAAGAAATGCTTTAGTAAAGATATGTTAAGGATTCTCAAATGATCAAGAGGAAGTAGCAACCATGTAACAAGAGGAGGGGCCTATTAAATAGCACAGTCAAATATTAAAAACGATCCACTATAAAAAATGGATATATTACCTTTGAAATTAAAAAAGAAATAAGTAGTTGGGACAATGGCAGATTAGACATAGCTGAAGAAAGATTCAGTGAATGAGATGACAGAACTGAGAATTTTCCCAGTACACAAATCAGACAGATACGGTACAGCAAGTCTATAGTGGAGCTGTGATTTTCACACCAGATCTGTCTCAAACTCTAGCCTGTACTATTAAACACTATAGTATACTGCTTCTCATGGAAGGAGAGAGGGGGAGGAATAATGGGAGATTACTGTTAGAGGATACTCCATTCACAGCCAAGTTGCAGTGAAGAATTTGTTTCCATGCAAGGGCCATAGGTAATATGTCAAACCTTCCTTCAATAGCAGAAAAAACAGGACGCATGAGCTATCATGTATACAGTACCTCTTGGCTCAGTAAGCATATACCTGGACTTTATTACTTAAAAGTTATTTTTGACATTTGTGGAACAGGAAATACATAAGAAAACATGCTACCACCAAATCCCCACCACCCCCATAAAATATTCTGGAACTCTAAAATATGTCTGAGCTTGCAGTCTAACTGACATATACTACCTTCTTATGAAGTTAGTAGAACGCCAAAGAATGGAGTGAATTTATGCCCACCGAGATCAATGGTCTCTGTATTGTAATGGTGAGCAGATAACCTGTCTCCAGGGACCTGGGTTGGAGTCCCCATTCTTGCTTCCTTTGTCCCAGAGCTTTCATACTCTGGGACTCAAGTTTCTTCATCTGAAAAACAGACTATTAATGCTTTTACTGCATGAACCCAGTTTCTTCAAGAAGATGTAGTGGGTAGCCTCCAAGATGGCCCCCCAACCCTGCAAATGATCCTCAACTAGTACTCAGACCCTGTGTGCTCTTTTCTCACACTGATAAGGTTGACCAGTATAACCATTAGGATGTTATAAAAACTGTGGTATGTATAATCTGAAACTTAGACGTAAAGGATATTGTAGCTTCCACCTTGTTTTCTCTTGGATCACTCACTCTGGGGGAAGCCAGGTTCCATGTTGTAAGATACTCAATATCCTTATGGAGAGGTCCCTGTGACAAGGAAGTGAACACCAATTTGTCATCCATATGAGGAAACCACCTTGTAGGCTGATCCTCCTGGCCTAATCAAGGCAGCAGATGGCAACAAGATGACAAGATCTTGATGACAGTCTCAGGAGAGACACTGAGCCAGAACCACTCAGCTGAGCTTCTTATGAATTCCTAACTCACAGAAACTGTGAACTAATAAATGGTTATTGTTGTTTTATGCCACTAAGTTTTGAATTAATTTGTTACACAGCACTAGCTAACTAATTCCAAAATCAATAAAAAATAAAGTAAAAGAAAGTAAAGTATTATCTCTTTTTATTTTAGGGATAGCTATCACCTGAAAACCCAAATGTTGGACCACTGTATTTGTATTAGATTTTATATGGGTCACTTGACTCCCCCTGCCCCTGGTTTCTCCTGCAAGCGAGGAGTAGCAGAAGGAACCCAGTGCTGTGAGTCCGTACTAACAGAAGATATGACATCCCAAATCCCAGAAATGAAGTGCAAAGGGTTTAGACCAGCACTGTTTCCTCCACCCTTCATATATGGAAATTAGGATTCAGGGTAGAGTGCTGCAAGATGACACCCCTGAGAGCTCATTGCTTTATATTAGCATCCAGACTGGTTAGCGCCTCGTTAACACTGCTCCCTGAGCCTGCTGAATCCCCTTGATGACTTCTGCATACCCTAACTGAAGGCTTTATTTTAGGAGAGAAAATGATAGACACATATTTTTTTCACCAGCTGCAGGTATTACCAAAAAAAAGATTATGGACCAAAGTTCACCAATACTTCACACAATTAACCATAGTGAACAAAATAATATGCCTCATATTTCTTTTCATTTTTCAATTTTGCTTTCCTTCAAAACCAGAGATGGATATACAGTTCTTCATTGGGGATGAAAAGTTTATAAAATTAATCGCTTCCACAGTCATTGTGAAATTTTATTTTGAACTATCCTTTTTTTTTTTTTTCAGGAGCTAAATGCTTTGCAACCCCCCTCATCCTAGGTTCAAATGACACACACACACACATATATATATATTTATCATAATGAGACCCTAAATATCTTCTAATTATTTAAATCATAATAAATGTGTATGTATGTTTTATTTCATATGTTTTACTGTTGAATTGGATGGATTTGTTGAGCCATTTACTTGAAAAATTATTCTGTGGCCTGAAAACATTTTCTAGATGATGTATTACTTAGTAGCTTTTCCTAAGGCTTAGAAACCAGTCATGTTAGAGATAAAAATATATTTTTGTATTCTTCTCATGTCTATACCAGCAAATCCTAACTCCCAGTATTTTTACTTTTTTTGCCTTAATTTTGTAAAATTAAAATAATTCAATTTATTTCTGACATGCACGTTAATATGAAAAGCTGTCCTCTGAAGCACTCTTACCCAGGTCCAAGATAATCAATAGAGAAGCAGAGCAGAAAGCCTCCTGAAGGTCCAGGACCTGAGGCTCCAGGCTGATCCTCCTGAAGGTCCAGGACCTGAGGCTCCAGGCTGATCCTCCTGAAGGTCCAGGACCTGAGGCTCCAGGCTGATCCTCCTGAAGGTCCAGGACCTGAGGCTCCAGGCTGATCCTGTCACTGGGTGATTGTGTGAGCATAAGCAAATTAATTTCAGTCTCTAGGACTCAGTGTCCTCATCTATCAAATGGATTATCTCCAAAGTCTTTCCAGGTCTAACATTCTCTGCTTCTAAATGAAGCACTGCAGACTCGCCTTGTTTCCCTGGTATAAACAATGTTTATACCTGTTTCCCTGGTATAAACAATGGCCTTAAAACATCTCTGATCGGCTAAGGACCTCAAAGGAGCATCTGTCTCACCTCCCTTGTCTTCAGACAGCTATGGAACTGTCATTCCCTCCTACTAACAAGTATGGAAGGTCTCTAGTTGCTGAAAGATTTGAAGTCTGGGCAGCTTTCTCTGGATGGGCCAATTTTTAAAATTACTTTTGTTTTCTGATTAAGAAATTTTCAATATTGAAAAAGTCCAAATGGCCAGAGAATGACTAACGTTTAGTGCATGCTTACTGTACACTACACATTGATCTAAAAACTTTGTGCTGTCATTTAATCCTCACAAGCCTATGAAGTAGGCACTGTTAGTCTCCCCATCTTACAAATGGGAAACCGAGGCACAGAGAGATTAAGCAACTGGCCAGAAGTCACACAGGTCTTAACTGGCAGAGCTGGGAGACAAAGCTGGGTAGCTGTGCTCTTAACCACTTGTCGTAACTTGAAAAGATAGAAAATGTACAGTTAGCAAAATGAAAATAAATGGCATACTATTTGATCTAGTTTATCAAATCAGCAAAAAATGTAAAGAAATTTAAAAGTTAAGTAATATCCAAGGTGGAGAAGTGAATGGAGAAAGGAGCATATTCACACACTTTAGGTGTGAATGGAAATTGGTATTGTAACATAAATACGTGCATTTTCTGGTGTCTTCCTTGAGTACCGCCCACACACATGTACAAGGCTAAAATGTGATACTGTTACGGGCAACAAATTAAAACCACCCAGGGTGGGGGAGGGGAACCAGAATCTCGAGGGGTGGCGCCTTGTCCTGGTTCTGTTTTAAAGCTCCCCAGATGATTCCAGCGTGCAGAACCACCGGACCCCATCTGCAGTCTTTCCATTTAAGAGAATATTAATCTGTGTGTGTGTGTGCTGAGGTTGGTTTACAGGTAAATGACATGCATAGCAAGTTGCAGAATATGTATTGAATGATGCCATTTATGCAAAACCATCACAGCACTGTGTTTACCTATGGGTGCAGAGATACATATGTGAATATGTCCAACAAAGTCTAGAAAGTGCTTGCTGAAGTACCGTGGGGGCTGTTACCCCTGGGTAGCTGGGAGGAGAACAGGGACTGGAGATGGTGGCCAAAAAGGATTTTAGCCTTATCGGTAATGTTCTTAATGTCTTAAAAGTAGATAAAAACTAAAATTAAGAGTAATTTGTAGATGTTAAAAAATAAGAACCTAAAAGCCATACAAAACAGAAAAGAGAAAACTCAGACTCATTCATCATCTTACCACCCAGAAAAAAACCATTCTTAAAATTTCGGTGTATTTCCTGCCTGTCATTTATCTAGGCTTAAATTTATGTTTGTTTTAATCTGTTCTGTTTTTGTTGTTGTCGTTCTTCTGCACACACAACAGAATTTATTGCATGCTGCTTTTAAAAATTGCAGAGCTTTTCTCCAGGATGTCTCTGGAGCTTGTGCAGCAGAACCCGCTTCCCAGCCGCCTGTCGCTCTGTCCTGCCTCTCTGTGAGAGCCAGGCCACCAACGAGGGTCTAGGTTGTGGGCAGGAAGCCAGAAGGGGGGTGGGCATGATAACATCCCCTACACAATCACTTAGGGGCATTGCAGGGTTCCCCCAACTCTGCCACAGGGCCTAGGATTCCTGACAGGGGCTTGAACGTTTTCAAAAAATGGCAACGGGGAGAGCTCACCTTTGGCGCCTACAGGTCTGTTGCTTGACTTTCCGACCCATTTTCAATCTGTATGGAAGTAGGTGGTCACTGATAATTGACTTCATCCCAGGAAAAGCGTCCAAATGCCTCCCAGAGACAAGAAGGAAAGACACAGCCTGCCCCTGCACCGCCCCTCGAGCTGCGTGTCCACCACGCGGCACAACGGCCAGCTCGACATCTCTCTGCCTGGGGTTTATTTCCACCCCACACACGGATGAAGCGCCTGCCTTGTGTGGGTCACTGGAGACAAAAACATTAAAGACGAGGCTGCAGTTCTGTGCCCTTCTGACCCTCGTTGTCCAGCAGGGGCACATTCACAGGAGACCCGGGTTCAGGCCAAGGGCCCCAGGCCCTGGAACTACCAGAGCCCTCCCTAGCGCTTCGGTCAAATGTGGGTCATTATGGGGACGACTGAATGACATTTTGGTACTCCCTAAGTCCATATTTGCGGGTTGGGGGAGGGGTCCCCTGATTGGTTTGCGTGGGTTTAGACTTAAAACTTGAAGTCAAAACCCTACTGCAGCTGGACTGTTGTCACATTTTGGCTGTGGGGAAAGGAAGGGCTGTGTTCAAACTCCAATTCTGAGGCGGTTACCCTTAAAAACTCACAGTCTGGGATGCGGCTGTGGCTCAATCAGTTGGGCTCCCGTTTGCCATATGGGAGGCCCTGAGTTCGTGTTCCAGGGCCTCCTTGTGAAGGCGGGCTCGCCCACACGCCGTGGAGCGACTGACCTGCAAGCGCCACGGAGTGCCAACTCAGCAAGGAAATGCAACAAAAAGGGAGACAAGTAAAAAAACACAGGAGAGCATGCCGCAAATGGACACAGAGAACGAACAACAAGCAAGCTGCAAGGGGGGAGGGAATAAATAAAAATAAATAAATAGATAAATACAGACACACAGAAGAATGCACAATGAATGGACAGAGAGAGCAGACAGCAAGCAAGCTGCAAGGTGGGGGCAGGGGGCGGGAATAAAGATATAAACCAAAAACCTCACAGTCTGCTATTACCTAGAAGAGGTATGGTTTCTCATCAGCAAAATGCGGGCCATATTTTACATCCCTTTCATTTGTTTCTCCCCCACGTTACACACACACATATATACGCACACATGCTTTGGAATCAAATGACTTAATGGATGTAAAAGCCGGTTCCATGTTTTAAATGCCTATAGAAATGCAAGGCCATTTGATAGATTTTTATCTGAGCTGCGGAATTATTGAATGTTTATATTTCATCCTTGGAGACCCTTCCTTTTATTAGAGATGCAGGAGCTAGCTCCTCTTTCTTTTGGTGGGACTAATCTTTTTATCCAAAGTCTTGAGTCTATTTGCTAGAAAGCTGTCTAGGTGACAGTGTTGCTATTCAAGAGCCAATCTAAAAACACTTTTCAGCTAAGAAATGTCAAAAACCATAAACGTGTATCTTAAGCAAAAAAAATTGACTTTATCCATTGTTTTACAACCCTGGTGAAAATATTGTCACTTTTAGGTGTGTGTCTGTCATGAATATTTCTGATATTCTTCATGGGTCTGAATGTGGTTCTTGATTTATTTCCTTTAAATAACTTGTAGTCCCTGGAGGAATATCACAATCTATAAGTATCACTATTTACAATAAGATGGATTTTTCCACCCTGCTAATGGGCGTATTAATTTCCATTTACAAATGGGGTAATTTCTACCATCAATCCTTCTTATGTCACTGGGGTTGGGCCCACTATTTTCAGAGAAAGCCCCAGGAACAGCTTTTCTATTCTAATTTCCAGCTATGTTCTGCAGAAAAGAAAAGGGGGAGAAGGAAAAAAGAGTGAGACCATTTCCTTGGTGGTGCACTAGGGAGGCACATTGCTCAGACTTGTCTAATGTGCTTGTGCCTGGGGTCCCACCACCTCGGGGCTCATCAGGGACTCAGAACCATTTTGATTGTCCTCCCCACCTCATCCTTTTATGACCAAATCAAATCCCATCCCCACACCAGGTAAGAAAGCATTATTACCACTACTGCCTTGCAGATTTCATTCCATCACTGGGCGTGAGAAGGAAGTCATGAAGTTAAATTTCCCTCTGTTTCTCTGTTGTGAACCCACAGCCACTGGCAGGACTGTGAGGACTTCCAGAAACCCAGTCCTTTCCTAGAGAAGAGCATCATTTGCATGCCATCTCCATCCCTTGGGTCTTCCTTTTTTTGAGTAAAGTCTAATCATTTTATTTCTAGTGGGACAAAGGAGTAGCAGAGGGGTAGGGGTTGTTCTAGGGCTGGAAGTCAGGTAGGAATCCCCACCAAAAAGCATGACTCTTTCCCCTTATCTTTTGTTACTTGAGACTAGAACAATGAAATCAGAGGATCATCAAGATGTAGAAGGGGGGGGAGTGGGGGGCGGGGGCGGTGGGGTTGAATGGGACCTCATATTTTTCATAATGTAATTAAAAAGAATAAATAAATAATTAAAAAAATAAATAAATAAAAAGCTTAAAAAAAAAAAAAAAAAAAAAAAGATGTAGAAGGCAGCAGAGACTAGAAGCCAAAGGAAGGCATCCAAATCTGAGCTGCCCCTGGGAGGAACCAGAATCCAGTGGTCAAGCTGGGGCAAGTGAGAAGCTGTGGCCAAAGGGCATAGGTCAAAGCCAATCCTTGGAACTTATCTGAATTCTCACCATGCCTTGACTCTGTGAAAATTCCAGAACAGAGATTGGTAACGTACAGCTTTAAAGAAAAGGAATCTTAGAACTAAATCGATTTAGAGAATGACCTATCTGAGATGAGGCCCTTGAATGTCCTGGTACTATTTGTTTAGGACAAACCATCTATCTTGTAGCGGGTGATTATTGAATGTCCAAAACCAGTAACCAGCACCAGCTACCCAGCTTGGGGTTGAGTTCCAGTTTTACAACTTAGAGATTGTTGTAGTAATTTGCTATTTATGAGTCTCAGTTTCTTCTTTTGCATGTGGAGATAATGCAATTTTGTATTTGCTTGGAAGGTCGAATGAGATAATGTTTCTCTAGCTGTACATAACAGGAAAGCATCTCTTTACAGGCCATGCAAGAATGAAATGAGTAGGCAAGCACGGAAGTTGGGAGACCAGTTAGACGGCTAAGGTAACAGCCAAAGAGAAAGTTACTATTGACTTTGCACAAGGAAGCAAACCTAGAATGCCAGTGTAGTCATTATTTGGAGACATTAATCAAAATACTTGAAACCTGTGTGACCAATGTTCTACAGACCTATATGAAAAGTCATGTCACAATCAGATTATCACTTGGTGATGACAGAGTCAGGGTCAGGCGGTTAGCTAGAAGAATCAAATATTTAGTGTGCCGGTGCTGAGAGGGTCAGATTCATCCCCCTCAAATTAAGGTTGAATTTTCCAAGAGAAAATTAATATTCTAAGCCCACTGGACACAATCTCCTGTGTACATCTTCATGCGAGGGATATACTTTCCAGACAGCACCAGCAGTGTAACTCCCTGCAGTTCTCTTACTTCCACCAGCTTCCTTTGTGGATTCACTGCTCATTGGAACATTCTTTCTTTAGCCAGGTTCTTAACATTCAATTAGAGGGTGATCAAGCCTCGCTGGCCCAAGAGACAAGCCTGTCTCTAACATTTTCCCCTGGCTCATTAAACAGATCAGAAGTGCTGAGAATTCACCCACTCCACATTTTACCACTTTCCAATAGACAAAGAATATGGTGCTAAAAATCAAAGAGGAACAAAATCATATTCAAAATACAGCAATGTAGCGATTACCTCAAAAATTACCGGTAAGGAAATGCCTCGCATATAATTTTGCAAGTGCTTTAATTAAAACAAGAATAACAGCAGTTGAAAACCATGTCCAACTCATGACAGCTCTGATGATGCACTGATAACAAAGCATCCTGCCTGAGCCTTTCAGGAATTCTAATGCCGTGTTGTATGTATATACTGAGAATTTACTGTGCTACCCAGCATTGCATGTGATAGCCAGACTTCTTTTTACGACCCTGGCGTGAGAGTAATCAATTCTGAATACCTGTTCCTTTAGTTCATGTATATCATATCTTGGAAGCTTTTAATGACCCAACTAGTTTATTAAGTTTCTCTTGGATATAAGTAAAAATAATAAATAATAAGAGGTAACGTCCCTTGAGTACTTAAATATGTCCCAGGACTCTTCTAAGAGCTTTTCATGCATTAAAAAAGTGAGCATTCATGGAATTTCCCATCATGCATTGATAAGAAGAAAGTAGTTGTAATTTTGGTTCAGTTTCTAGGCTGTTAGAAAGATCCTCAAATACTGTTTTGAGGTAATTTTGCCAATCTCTGTCCTTATCCATATGTACTGAGTTTGAAGTTGAACTCCAAGAAGCCAAGTTTATTTCTCTTACTTTCAAGTTTTGGGGACATTCTTTGTAGTCACCAGGTCTTGGTCACAGTATATATGAATACTTTACAAACTGTAAAGTGCTGTTCCTCTGTAAGAGTTTTAGAATGTGGCCTGGCACTAACACTGCCACCTCTGTTTGCAAGTAAGGAAACTGAGGCCCATACAGGAGGCATGATGTATACAGGTAGAAGAGTCAAGACTAGACTCCGGGATTTTAGCACTGTAGCCATTTGATATTATTGACGAATTCCAAAAAGAAATATTAGATTATGTTTGTAAACTGATCTTTTCCTCTGGGCATATTAGCATATTAGATTATATTGGATTCATAGGTTTACTTGATTAAGTAATTATGTAAACCTCTTGTGTCAGTAGGGCATTGAGTCCCCACCCACCAAAGGGTAAAAGGCAAGGCAAAGGACAGAGGTGGTTTTTTTTTTTTTTAATTTTTGTCTTTATTTATTTTTTTAATGTTATATTCAAAAAATACGAGGTCCCCATATACCCCCCACTCACCTCACCCCATTCCTCCCCCCATAACAACAATCTCCTCCATCATCATGAGACATTCATTGCATTTGGTGAATACATCTCTGAGCACCGCTGCACCTCATGGTCAGTGGTTCAACACCATAGCCCACACTCTCCCAGAGTCTACCCAGTGGGCCATGGGAGGACATACAATGTCCTGTAACTGTCCCTGCAGCACCACCCAGGACAACTAGAGGTGGGGTTTTTTGATATTGGAGTTTTGATGTTGGAGTTTGATGCTGAAGCCTTAAGATGGAACCCCAGGAAGAGAGGAACGCTAAATCCAAGAGATGCAAAACCCTGGAAGGAAGGAAGCCAGGAAGCCTGAACCCTGGCAGACGTCGGCAGCCATCTTGCTCCAGCACGTGAAAATAGACTTTGGTGAGGGAAGTGACTTATGCTTTATGGCCTAGTATCTGTAAGCTCTTACCCCAAATAAATACCCTTTATAAAAACCAATCAATTTCTGGTATTTCGCATCAGCACCCCTTTGGCTGACTAATACAAGCACCCTGCTTAGCAATCCTTCCAAAGTGCTTAAACTAGTGCAAACCTCTCCTGAATCCTTTTCATCCATGATCAGAAAAGCAAATTTCTCCTTCCCTTGAGTTTACCTTAACAAGTTACCCTAAAACTTAGAGACATAAAACAGCATTTACTCACAGCTTCTGAGAGTCTGGCAGCCAGTGGCTTAGGAGGGTGCTACTGTTTCGGGTCTCTCAGGAGACTGCAGACAAGATGGTGGCCAGGCTGAGCCATTTGAAGGCTGGACTGGGCTGGAGGAGCCACAGCCAAGCTTACTTGTGTGGCTATGGCTGGAGGCCTTAGTTCCTCACTGCATGTCCTCTCCATAGGGTTGCCCATGATATGACAGCTACTTCCTTAGAGCAATTGATCTGAGAGAGAGAGAGAGAGGACAGAGGGAGAGAAGGACAGAGAGAAAGGGGGAGAGTGGGAGAGAGGCAAAGGCCACACTGCCTTTTAAGACTCAGTTTCTCATAAAACACCATCACATCTGTCTTATTCTGTTCACTAGAAGTGGGTCATTAAGTCCAGTCCTCACTTGAGGGGAGGCCATTACACAAGGGGGCGCACACCAGGAGGTGGAGATCATTCGGGGTCACCTTGGAGGCTGCCTGCCATAGCCCTAGAGGGGTAAGCAGCCACTAAGTCCTATCGAATTCTATAGGCAAACCTTGCCATCTAATGGGAAACCACACAACTCTGGTGGCCCAAGCATCCAAATTTAAAATACTGAGGACCTACTGTGTTAGGATTCTCCAGAGAAACAGAACCCATTATACACACACACACACACACACACACACACACATATACATATGTAAATATTAGAAGACTTATTTTAGGACTTGGTTCATGAAACCATGGGGATTGGCAAGTCTGAATTCTGTAGGGCAGCCCATAAGTTGGAAATTCAACGAAGGTGGCATTGAATTCCCCAGAAGAAGCTGCACATTGGAAACTCTAGTGAAAGTGATGTTGGATTCCCTTGGAGAAGATGGCTGGCTGAAGTGGAGATAGAAATTCTCTCTGATTGCTGAAATTCTTAGTTCTTGCTTAAGGTCTCAAAATGAACTCATGAGGAGACTCCTCTCATTGCTGGAGGCAATCTCCTTTGTTGATTATAGATGCAATCAACTGACTAATGGTTTAAATCCATCTATGAAATCCTTTCAAGATAACGGTCAGGTCAGTTCTTGCCTAACCAAACAACTGGATACCATAACCCAGACAAACAGACACATGAAACTAACCATCACTCCTTTGAATAGGCCCTAATGATACACAGATAAAGACAACCCAATCTCTGCCCTTGAGTTGCTCACAGTCAGGGAAGATATGTTTCAGGATGGAGGAGATGTGAGTGACAGTGAGATACACAATTCCACAAAAAGCATAGTTTGATAAGTATTGCAGGGATTGGAAGGAGAGTCTAGTTCTGAGTGGGTGGTCTGTTGAGGAAGGGGAATTTGAGCTGGGTATTAAAGAACAGGTAGGAGTTACAGAGGTGCAGAAGGAAAAGGAGGATATTTCATAGACATCAGAGGCTTATGTGCAGAGCAGGAAGGAAAGTGGTTGCTGTGTTTGGAAAATTGCATGTATTCCTAGGGGGGTTGTAAATTTAAAATGGCAGGTTGGGATCAATTCATGCTGAGACTTGAATGCCAAAATGAAGCGCCTGGACCTCATTCCACATAAAATGAAGAGCCATTGGTAATTGCTGAGAAGGTGGTAACACAATTACTCCCATCTTTTCCAAAGCCTTTTGGGGATTCATCATTGATGTGTTAGTGAGATTACTGTTTAATTATCTGGACTGAGACCATTCTACATTGTCCAAAATACTGCAGCTAATAGCTGACAGAAACCATGTACACTCAAGAAAATGAGATTTAGGAGCAAGAATTCTATGAATATACAATGTTGGCACATAAACCCCACAAAAAGGGAGTAGAGAAAAACATACTAAGTATCTTATTAGAATAATATGCCCAGGGAGAGAAAAAAGGTCTATTTTTGAATATTTTCCTTCACAAGATTTAGAATCACAGATCCTCTTGGTAGATCTGGAAGAACTTAGGAATTCTCTAAACCAACAGAAGGCAAGGGTGCCTAGAGCTACACCTCTAGCTTCAACAGGAACCCTGAGCTTTGGGCCCTGTTTATCCAACATGCTATTTGGTTCAATTATGGGTACCTCCATTTCTACAGGCTAGAAATGTGCTTCATTGTTTTCCTACCCTCTTCTACTTTGGTTGTTCAATTAAATCGTCCTCTGCTCAGTCGCCCAAGCCAGGAGCCAGCAGGCCTCCTCCATCCTTTCTCACCTCCCCTGGTCCTCAACTGGGCAATAAGGCCTGCTGCATCCACTTCTAAAATGACTCCAGCTTTTCCCTCTGCATACCCTTGAAGCCACCGCTTTCCCTGTACTCAGGCCTCATTGTCTCTTCCCTCCCTCTCCTTTATGGATATTATGAATATTCTTCTTTCTTGGCTCTCTGGAAAACCCTTACTCCTTTCTCAAGGCACAGCTCAGATGTCCCCTCCTCTCTATGTATTAGCCTATCCTTCAGTGGAGCTCCCCATCCATAACGGCTGTTTACACGTCCACCTCTCCCACCAAACAATGAGCTCTTTCCACTTTATAGTTTGGAAAATCCTTGTCCCCAAAAGAGTAACTGACTTATTCAGTTCACTCAGCTTGTTGATAACAGAGCCAGGACAAGAAGATTTCCCCAAAGCAGCCCATGCACGAGGGTTCCCGCATGATGATAACATGCAATGTTTCTTCAGAACAAGAGAGAGATTGGCAATCTAAACCCATGGTTGTCCTTTGAGGCTAAAGCTGTACCCCAACGATGTGTCAGGCCCTGCCTGCTAATACTCCAGTCTGTGGGCCCCGGTGGGGATGCTCAAGCCTTGCTCCAGGATGGGCCATGGAGAAGAAGTGCCACTCCAATCTGTGAGTCACCCATTTCAGCTCCGCAGAAGCCTTGTCTGTAGAAGCCTGTCAGCTTTCATCTCCATCTCTCTTACCCCTGAGGCCAAAAGCCAAATTCGGTTTCTGCTCATTTGTTTGATTTTCAGTGGCTTCTCCGGCATCTCCAGCCCCCAAACCTTTAGCAAGTGGCTTCCTTTGAAAGTTTAAGGTGGAAATCTCTAAGGCAGGCCTATGCTTCTCCTGACAAGTGTGTGACCCATGGGAAATCTCTAACTAGAGGCAATCCTAGGCTCAGTCTTGCTAAAAGGCATTTTCAGAGATGGACAAGGCTAGGGCAGCCTGAGTCATCACCTTTTTCCTCCTGTGTGAACAGTCAGTTTCAACAAGCTTTCTGACAAAGAAGACTGCGAGAAGGCGGCAGAAGGGAGACCACTCCCTTGAGACATCCAGAATCCTCTTAGGCGCAGGCAGAAAAGCTGTGGGTGACAGGTGGGTGCTAGTGGCTGGGGCGGGCTGCGCCTCTGAGCTCCCATTCTGCCATTCCCAGTATCCTGTCTTGCTTGGCGACTCGTTGTCACCACCATACCCAGTCCTTGCCCATCAGCTCCTAGGAACACAAACTTCCTTTCTCTTGAGCAAAATTGAAATGGGCTGATATCTCCCAAAGGGGCTTCACTAGCACACTAAGGAAAATAAATAGAAAATACTAACAGCATTAAAACAGCTCAGTTTACTCAGGATCGCCTCTTTTTAAAAATCAGTTTTATTGATACATATTAATAAAGGATATTGTCCATTCAAAGTGTACAATCAATGGGATTTGGTATAAGCACATAGTTGTATATTCACCACTTCAATCACAGGCTCCCTTCTTGATTCTAAGAATCCCAGAAGCAACTCTATGAGGTCTTCATCAGCTTCCCCAAATGTCCTATCCAGTTCCACCCCTTGTCTGCTTCCTCCTCTGCAAATTCTCTGTGCTTCTCACAACCATGAGCCTCTGGGTGCCATTTTGTTTTTTTGGCACCTAGATGATGGTGTGGTGGCTCCTCTGTCTTAGTCAAGAACAAACTACTAGCTCCTTTTGGGGTGGGGATAGCAGAGCCCTACAAAGATGACTGAGCTACACACTTCTGGGAGGGGATCCCCAGAGATGCCTGGTTGTCATCCTCTGCTAAATGCTCACTTTTATTCCAGCTCTTTCCATCATTCTATAAGCTACCTGAGTATTCTGTTGCTTGCATCCAAAGATCCCTAACTGGTAACACTATCATACAAAAGCCTTGGTCTGAGAAAGGAGATAAGATGCATTTAAAGGGAAGCAGACTTGGCTCAATGGATAGAGCGTCCGCCTACCACATGGGAGGTCCACAGTTCAAACCCAGGACCTCCTTGACCTGTGTGGAGCTGGCCCATGCGCAGTGCTGATGCGCGCAAGGAGTGCTGTGCCACGCAGTGGTGTCCCCCGCATAGGGGAGCCTCATGCGCAAGGAGCGCGCCTTGTAAGGAGAGCTGCCCAGCGCGGAAGAAAGTGCAGCCTGCCCAGGAATGGTGCTGCACACACGGAGAGCTGACACAGCAAGATGACTCAACAAAAAGAGACACAGATTCCTGGTACCGCTGATAAGGATAGAAGCAGTCACAGAAAAACACACAGCGAATGGACACAGAGAGCAGACAACTGGGGGAAGGGGAGAGAAATAAATAAAAAATAAATCTTTGAAAAAAAAAGAGGGTATAGGAATTTAAAAAAAAGATTCATTTAAAAATGTATCTAAAAACAATGCACTAAAATATAAAGTAGGTGACAAATGCCTTAAGAGAGGGATAGGACAAATATTATGGGAGTAGAGAGGAGGGAAAGATTGACAGACTCTTTTCTAGTCCCTTTGCCACTGATTGTCATTAAGACGTTGAAGAAAAAGTAGGGTGTTTATCAGACATATGGTGGGGAGATGTCATTCCAGGAGAGGACACAGAACACAGAGAAACTCAAGAGTGTGAAATAAAATGCCGTGATTGAGGTGAGAAATTCAGTGACGTCTGAAGTAAGGACGGAAGGTGAAGCAGAGGGGCATGGAGATAAGCCTGGGTGAATCTCCCAGACCAGAGAGTGCTCAGGAGTTAAGAGTTTGCCTTACAGGAACGAAACCCACTGGGAGACTTTGAGTAGAGAAGTGACATAAGAGAATTTGTTTTAAGATGTTTCTCTGGTGACAGAGCAAAGTAAGGCTTGGAGGGATGGAGCCTAGTGAGAAGGAGATGAATTGGAAGATCACTGAAAGCTAAACAAAGGCAGTGGAGGTGAGGCTGCTGGGCAGCAGAATTAAGATATCAAAATTGTACGATTTGGAGTCAGTAGACATTGGAGACCTGTTAGCTATGGTGTTGAAGGGTTGAATCTTCGTTTTCTTATGTTTTAAGGTATCTGTTGAACTCCAGCTGGGATTCTCTATACCATGTGTATGTCAGAAATGGTTTTGCTAAAAATGGTAAGATTGGAAAGGGGGAGGCATGGAGAGATACAAGAGGTAAGACAGGAATTTTGTTATAATGAAGATATATGTACCAGCCTGCCACTTTTAAAAATTTCAAATTTTTGAGGTATAATTTGCCTACAATAAAAAATGCTCACATTTTAAGTGTACGGTTTGTTGAGTTTTGACAAACACACACGCATGCAACTTTGTATGCAATCAAGATATAGAATGTTTCCATCACTTCCGATAATTTCCCTGTGTTCCTTCCCAGCTGATAAATCTCATCCCACCCCTAGGCGACCAATAATCTGCTTTCTGTCACTGATGATTAATTTTGCATATGCTAGAAATACATATAAATGGACTTATACAGTATACAGTCTTCTGTGCCTGGGTTCTTTCACTTAGTATAATGTTTGTGAGATTCATGCTCATTATCAGTAGTTTTTTGGTCATCACTGTTACTGAGTAGTATTCCATTGTTTGGATATACCATAATTTGTTTACCTATTCACCTGCAGATAGACAGATTTGCTGTTTTCAATTTTTGGCCGTGACACATAAAGCTGCTATGAACACGTGTGTAAGTTTTTGGGTGGAAGGATTGTATTTTCATTTCTCTTGGGGAAATACCCTAGGAGTAGAATTGCTAGGTCACATGCTAAGTAAGTGTGTTTAATTTCATGAGATACTGGCAGCTCATTTTGTAACCAACAGAATACTGCTTATCATTATTCATTCATCATAATTCAAGGATGAGGAAAAAATAAATTTAGCCCAATCCTATTTGAATTATCATGAAATTTAAATTAGTGGCATCTGAATTAATGAGATTAAGCCATTATAAAACGCTAAATTAATCCAAAAATGGTTTGGATTTTTAATTCATATGAAAAAGAGTCTTTCCAAGAGACTATGGTATGCCAAGCGGAAAGAAATTTTGTGAACTTTGTTTACTTCCCCCCCCAGAAAAGAACAGCCATGAAATGTTACTTTATGAATGGGCCTCCACTCTCTAACATAAAACCGTAAAGCGCTTACTCTTTTACTTGAACAGAAGCAGTCAGGGGACTTGGAACATAGTTTTGCTTCTAAAATCATGTGGACCCAACATATGCCATGATATCATCATGCTGAGTTGACTCAGCCAGAGAGCTGGGGCGTGCATGTAACCAGGTGAGGTGGCACCTTGGAAAATTACAGCTCACGGTGCCTAAACGTCCCCTGCGACCCGGAGCTTTCACACTGCCCCGAGGGGGCTAACGCCTCAAGGAGCAGGCTAATCATTGGCTCAGAAATTTCTTCAGAAGCTGATTGACACCAGCTGCCAATCTAGCTAATCACCAGAGAGCCCCAATTAAAGCTCTGCCTATCGATCCCGCTGCCAGGCCCTGTGGCTTTAATATAAATCCACAAGAGGAAACAAAATTACCTCCTGAGGAAAAAAAAAAAGCAGTATTTTTCTGTAATATGCGCTATATTCTACATCCCCAGTGTACATGATTTATAATTCATAGATGCATTTTTCAGCTCACCCCCCTACATGTTGCATTATAAATCTAATAAGGTTGGTATTTCAGAACCTGGCTTTTTCAATTCTTCACTTTGAAGAGGGACATTGCTACATCTGGAGGAAAATATAAATGAAGGGGTATTTTTAGCGCTGACCAAAATAGGAACTGTTGTAAAGTAATTTGCACTATTGTCGTGGCTGGGCCTTCATTAGCCACCTGAGGAGGAAGCGCCCAGTGTTTTCACTAATCCTGCAGATGAGGCCAAGTTTCAAACAGACACTCTCTATGGGGATTATGTAAAGATGTTAAAAGTTGGCCAAAAAGGTGACAAGGTAGCTTGGTAATTGAGACAGTCCTGGAAGCCACGGGCCTGTCCAACCGCCATCAGCTAATGGCGGGGAATCAAACGCAGCGGGTCTGTGAACACTGGCAAATGCCAAACGGCTTCCTGGATGCACAGAGTGCGCCTTAATTAGTCACTGAGGAGGAATAGGCGCGTTTAAGCGGATTCAAGGAATCGTTACTGCTCAAATTGCTTACACACAAACATAAAAATTGTTGCCCTCTTAAAACAAGCAGTTTCCACCTGCACAGGGAGGGGCCAGGGAGAGCCAACTGACCTTTGCAGAAAGGAACTGTCCCGGAGAAGCAATTTCTCCATCCTTTCTCCTTTTGGTTACATCCTGGGCTTCTTTCTCGGTAGCTGTTTCCCCCAGGGGGTAATAAATGCGTGGTGCACCTTAACTCTAGAGTGGCGAAGAAATAGGAAGGATTTTTAAAAGTGTTGGGCAGATTCATGGATGAACAACTCCAGGTGCTGTGGGGAGAAGGTAAGCTAGACCTGACCGGTAGCTCAGGCCCTTCCGCAGCTGTGTCTGGGGGCTCTTCACTGGCAACTCTAATGGGATTGCAATTGGGGGTTGGAGCTGAGAACAAAAGACACCCAGAACCCCATTATCTGAGTCCTAATCTCTCCAAGGGGGCTTGAGCCGGCTGGGTCCTACTACAGCAGCAAGGGCTTATTGAGCATGCTCGCCCCAGAATTAGCCCCTGCCCTTCCCCACTCACCCCCTGCACCCCCACTCCATAGGAGAAAACGACCTGGAGGTGGCTGCATTTTCGGAAAGGGGGCTGTTCCCCTCCATCAGTCAGACGAGGGGCTTGTATTAGTTTCCCGCTGCTGCTGTAACAAAACACCACACTTAGTGACTTAAGACAACATGGGCTCATTTTACTGCCCAAGGTGGTGGAGGTTAGAAGTCTAAAGGGAAGGTGGCAGAGGGGCACCTCTCTTTTGGAGCCATTTCCTTTCCTCGCCCACCTCTGCCAGGTGGCCTCTGCTCCCGTGGTCCTTCCCTCCGCCTGCCAAGCACCTGGTTTCAATCCCCTCACCCCTGCCTCTGCTCCTGCCGGCTCCCTCTTACAAAGACCCTCAGGACTACACTGGATCCACCCAGATACACCAGGGTCCGCTCACTGTCTTGAAAGCCTTCATCTCCTCCCTTTTGGAAAAGCCTTGCCCCTCCAAAATTAACTGACTTCGAAAAGTCCCTTTTAGGACGTGGCCATCATTGGGGGCCAACCGTCTGCTGACCACCAGCGTTCTGCCTGCTGGTAGCCTCTCCCGTCAGCCAGTCGGGTGGGTGTAGCTGGGGGCTACATCCCTGCCTGCCCCCCCACAGAGGGCCAGGAGGCATCTGCCCCAGGAGAGTATAGGAGGGACCCAGCAGGGGTTCAGAGGACCCGCAATGCCCGGAGCTGCTTGGCCATGGGTCCTTATCAACCAGCCTGCTGCCGCTGTCCTCCCTGACGAAAGAAGGAGGCAGGAGAGCAGCCTCGGCCAGCCTGGGAGGCCCTCGCCTTACCCCGCTAAGTACAGGGGCAGCTGCCCTCCCCCTCTCTCCCTCCCTGGCCCACACCCAAAGGCCCAGCACCCGAGGATGGAGGCGAAGTGGGTGTTTGAAGCCACACGGCAGGCTCCCTCCACCCCTTCCCGTGCACCCAGGGCCAACCCCTCCTCTGACACCGGACAAAAGTCCTGGCAAGGCCCTGACCTTCTCAGCCTCTCCCTCAGTCTTCAACTCCTTTGTCCTGATACTCTCAGTCACAAGGACACTCTCCTTTCTGGAAACAGAGTGACCATTCAAAACGTCATCGAGGAAACTTCACTCTTCAAAGTACACGCTCTTCCCGCCCCCCGTCCCCCAACTCCCCCCCCCCATCAGGCCTGCCTGGAAGCCGGGGGTGGGTCAGCTTCTTTCCTCCTTCCCCACCTCACCTTGCTCTTCTGCTGCCCACCCACCCCCCACCCCCGACCCCCAGCCCTACTGGGCTGCCTCTGGCTTCTCCTGGGTTGGAACCAGGATGGGGGAAATGGGGTCAGGGAGAAGAGGGGAGTAAGGAGAGGAAAGTGCTCTGGCCGGCTAGATGCAGTCAGGCCTTGGGCAGAGCAGAGCCCCAGTGCTCAGAGATGCCTCTGTGAGGAACACAGGCACCCCCGCAGCCCCCAGGTTGTACCTAACCTCCCCGCCCTCTGCTTTACTGACCAGCGTCACCGTAGCTTCCCCTTAGCCTGACTAAACTTTAGACATGCTTCTCCTGGATGCCCGGCCCCTGAGCTCCCTCACCTGGGCCCTTACAGGATCCAGACAGGGCACGCTCCACCTGTGGACCTGGAAGAGAGCTCCAGCTCATCGACACTCCCATTGCTGACTTCTGCCTCCAGAACTTTCCATGGGCTCATCCCAGTCCTTAAACACTGGGAGAGAGGGAGTCAAGCCTCCTCTCTCTCTCCTGTCGTGATAGCCTTCTGGTCTCCCTTGTGAGCACCATAGCCTTCTGACCTCTCTCTTCTCTATTGCAGAGACCTTTGAATAAAGTCACCCTTGCCTGTTTAACGTTGTCGGGCTTTGTTTTTCTTAATAAGACTCATTCTCTTGTCCTCTCAGGGAGTCTTCCTGGGGGAATCCAAAATGGCCCCAGGCTAGCTCCCTTCCACGTGGCATACCTGGTCCTAAGAACCCTTGCCCACAAAGTTCCACTCCCCACCCCACCCTGTTCGTAAAAGCTCAGCTTTTGCACCCACAGAGTCTGGTCTAGTCTGCTGCTATAGACTCTTTCAGGGAGGTCTTGCCTATAGATTTTTTTTTCAGGTCTGGGTCTGGCATCAAATTCTCTTCTCCCAGAACTTCAAGGGTCACAGGTCAAATTGCCTGGATGGTTCTCTTCTGACCCCCTCTCTCAGTGGGTGGGGAGAAAAAGGGACCCTGCCTGCCTTGTGGGGTATGGGTGTGACGGGCAAAGCACACACCGACTCCTGGAGAAGAGTTTCCTTCTGAGCCTCTCCAGCTTCAACTCCTTCCTGTCTTCAGGGTGTGAGATGGGTGGAGAATCAGCAAACTGGGTTTTTACCACCTCTTTGCAAGACCTGCATAGTTTTTACACTTTGCTTTGGGGTGTGGAGATATATATTTTTTAATCCCTTCCCCTTGCGGCTTTTTGCGTGCTGTCTGCTCTCTGTGTCCATTCGCTGTACGTTCTTCTGTGCCTGTATTTATTTATTTTATTTCCCCTCCCCACTTGCAGCTTGCTTACTGTCTGCTCTCTGTGTCCATTCGCTGAGGGCTCTTCTGCGTTCTTGCTTGTGTCCCTTCTTTTTGTTGCGTCACCTGATTGAGTCAGATCTCTGCAGCATCTGTGGGCTGCGTGGTGCTCTGCAGCACGCAGGCCAGCCTACCTTCACAAGGAGGCCCTAGGACGCGAACCAAGGGTCTCCCATATGGTAGATGGAAGCCCATCTGATTGAGCCACAGTCACTTCCCTGGGACGTGGAGATTTTTGAGATTATGGTTGGTTTTCACCCAGCCACTGGGGCCTCAAACATAGCATAAGGACCCTAGTTTAATATCTTATTACATATTCCTGGGATCTAAACCCTTTCCCTCACCTCACCTTGCTTCAAAGTCTCTTATTCACACAAGGTGCTGAGTAGAGGGAAGAGGTGGAGAGGACCTAGGCATTAGAATAAGCTATCCATGGGAAAAGGACTTAGAGCTAGACATGGCTGTGTGACCAAGAACTCATAGACATCTTGGGAGAGGAGAGGACATTGAATGTCCCAAGGAAGTGAGCAACGTCTCAGCCGACATGATTTAAGATCTGAAAGGACAGAACTGCCTCGGCTGACAGCTGGGGAATATTATTATTGCTGTTTGTTGAACTGTTGATGGAAATGTGCCATGTAAGTTTTATGGCAAGCTCCAATGGACTTTGGGAAGGACTTGTTACAAAATAGTAACCTACTAATATGCTCTGCAGCTCGGAAAATTCTGAATCTTCCTCGTTTACTTGAGTTGTTCATTATAATTCTCCCAGGCCTTCACCTTCTTTTTTTGTTACATTCTGCCCCAGTTTTTTGTTTTAACTTACCAGAGTGTCAGCAATGATCTCAAGATCAAAATGATCGTAAATGCACCTTAATCTCACCCTTCCAAAAGGCTTCGGTCTGCATGTGACCTTGTGGAAGATTAAAACAAAGAGAACGCAAGATTGTCAGAAGAATATTTGACTTGAAATAGGCACATGAAATTACTTAGTGTTCTTTCAGTGCAGAGTGGGGCTTTAATTTTCTATCGATTACTGTTCCCAACTCTGCAGGGGAAGAGGCCAAATTGTAGATTTTCGTTTGATAAAGATGCAAACGATTCTGGTCTTGTGGAACAGATTACCCCCGTGGTGATGGGTATATTCTTATCAGACACTGGCCAGTTTTGTACCCCACCCAGCAATCTTTAGCAATCTTATCCCAACATTGTCCATAAATGCCTAGCTTCTCAAATGCACTCTGGAATGGTTTTAACAATGTACTGCTTCCCTCTTTAAATCAATGAGTTGAATAAAATCTTTGACATGAGCTCATTTTATATATGAGACATAATTTTACCTTTTTATTTTTTTGAAGATTAGCCTTTAATAAGATTAAATAAGGATAAAAATCCTACTACTATTAATATAATATTTGGTGATAGTACTACCTTATGCATCTATAGAAATTTATGCTATGTAAATTCCTTTGTGCCATGAGGGTCTTCTTGAGGATGGAAAAAATAACTTTCTCATGCCCCATGGTATCCCTTCTGCCTGGCATAGTCCTTGGTACATAATAGATGCTCAATAAATATTTGCTATACGTCTCATTTGATCTTCACATAACCCTGTGAAGTAGGTGGAGAGATCCTATTATCTTCAATTCACATTAAAAAAATATATTTGGATGACTTGCCCAAAGTCAGGCAGGACCTGGGGCTAAACCAGTTCTTGCTTCCAGAGCAGTGCCCTTGCTGTGACACCGCCACTGCTGCCCACTTTATAAACAGGCACTTAATACCTCCTAATAAAAGAGAAATATGTCATGGCTAAAAGCTTCCTTAATTCACTGCTTCTCAAAAATTTTAACATAATTCAACATAGAGAACTACCCACCTTATGCTGATAAACATGCAGCTAGCTAAGATCATGGCAATAATATCTAGAGAAGTAATTAACAGATAAATTTGAGGAGATCTGTTGCCAAAACCTTGGAACCATTTTTGCTTGAATACAGCAGTGTATCCTGGTTTAAGAAAAATCTAAGGGTGTGGAACCTTCATTTGTTAAGCTGTAGGCAACACTGGAAAATCAGAAGCGGCTCTAGAATTTTCTTTAGTCCATACTTTTGCTTCCTCGGATGCCAACTGAGCTCTGCCTGTTCCATCTCCACCACCCAAATCAGACAAAACAGAGAAGTTGCTGGTTCTTTTAAAAGAGGTTTTAAAGCATGACTTCTCTCCATCCCCACTGCCAGTATTCCATTATAATTAGTATCCTCTCTTACTTGATTTGCTGCAAAACTTTCCTAGCTCATCTCCTTGAACCCATTCCTGTGCTCCTATCACATTCATGCTGCAAGTAAAGGGTTTAAACACACACACACACACACATAATCTGATCTTGTTTTAACCTTGCTTAAAACCTCCCTGTGGCCTTCCACTGCTCCTTAATAAGGACTGGAATACCCCCTGATGGGCCCTTACCTGACTCTCTTCCTGGCCCCTCTTGCCCTTGCTCAGACCAACTCTTCCCCTCTGTGCCTTTGCACAGGCTACTCCCTCCACCTAGAAAACTCTACCTTTGCCCTCACCTCCTCTAGCAGGTCTCAGCTTTAACGTCCCTTCCTTGGAGAAGATCCCCATGTCATCACACTTGCAATTGCTTTTCAGCATCTCTCTTCTCTGCCAGACTTTAAGTTCCTTGAGGCAGCCTTGAGGTCTATCTTGTTGGGTGCCCTCGGTCCAATGCCTTGCATAGCAAACAACCCAAACTCTGTACGTCATCATGAATTCTAAAAATACACATCCTCCCCGCCCCCCATTTAACATCTCTGAAACCAGGATGCATCCATCAATCATTAGGATGCCATAGTTTATTTGTCAGCATTTTCTTTCCTAGTATAAGTAAAATCACTGCGTGTCTTACAATGAAGAGAATGTTAGATTTGAAGAAATATGCTAGTTGCCATATGAATGACTACCTGGGGGAAAAAAAGCTTACAGTTTCTTCGTTTCCCACCTGAGTAGAGAATCCCAGACTTTATGGGTGGTAGGGTCTAGAAAGGCTGTTTGCAAGTAGCGGAGTAAGAAAGCCAACTGCTGACCCTCCATGGGCAGCATCAACACATATTTGCTCAAGTACTAGCAAGATGCTGTGTATGTTGGAAGTTCATCAGGAGAGGAGCGTGGATCTGGGACAAGTCAGGCAAGCTCCTGCCTGCTGCTCTAGTGTCTGCTGATTCAACTTCTGGCAACACAATTCCGTGCCCAACCACTGCTGTCAGCACCTCCTTTGCCAGAGTTGATGTCATGTCAGCTGCTCCAGCTCAGATCAGCTGCCCCCACTGCTGACCTCCTTCCATTCCCCATATCTCGTGCAGCTGCTTCTCTGAGCTAGGTGAAGAGAGCAGCACTTTGGTGCTCAGAAGATGCTTTGCTCTGTCGTATATCAGATGCACCTGTTGGGATCCCAAGGGAGGAGCAAGGAGCTAAAGAGTGCTTGCTTGCTCATCACCTCCTGTTACAGGTTGAGTTGTGTGCCCCAAAACACATGTTTGAGCCTAAGCCCCAGTCCTGAGAATGGGCCCTTATTTGGAAATAGAGTCTTAGAAGATGAGATTAGTTAAACTGAGGCCAAATTGGATTACAGTGGACCCCAATCCAATATGACTGGTGTACTTATAAGAAGAGGAAATTTGGACACAGAGATTGGAACAGGGAAAAAGGCCATGGGGAGATGAAGGCAGAGATTGGAGTGATGCATCCATTAGCTAAGGAAGTGCAAGGATTGCTGGCAAATGCCAGAAGCTACGGAGATGCAAGGAAGGAGTCTCCCTTACAGGTTTCAGAGGAAGCACGGCCATGCCAACACTGAATTGCAGACCTCTGCTTCTAGAACTGGGCAACAACAAATGTCTGTTGTCTTAAGCCTCCCTGTCAGTGGTACTTTGCTAGCACAGCTTTACATCTTTCCGTCCTGACCATTGGTCTAGAGCCCCAAGGCCACTGGGGTGGGTGAATCACTTTTCCTGGCATTCAAGATAATTCTGGAACAATTCTAACAGAGATGCGATTATCTATTGGACCCAATAATTTCCGATTTTGCCCCTTACATGACCATGCCCCCCCATCTTTGGAATCAGTTTTTCCTTTGATAGGGGTTGCGCTACCCTGCTCTATTCCTACGAAAATTCTCTCCTTATCTACAGGTATGACTGGACCCAGGCACAACTAGACTCAAGTGCAACAGGCTTGTTCAGTAGACTGGTCTTGAATTCGTTGCACCCATGCGTGGTGATGCTGCTACTTCTGGGTGTCCTCCCCATCATTATCCCTGCCGGGGGTTTTACAGAAGAGCTCAGTTGAATCACACTGACAGAATCTTTTAGTCACTCTCAATTCTGCCAAGGAAATACAGAAATCAGCTTTCAGCTTCTAAATTAGCTTCGATTCCCACCAGACTTGGTCACAAAGCATCTTAAAACGAAGTTGAACACTTTCATTAAAAAAAAAAAAAAAAGGAAGAAAAGAAAAAGAATAAGGAAAAATAATTGAAGAAAATGTGACAAAGGATTAAGATAAATGTCAAATAAAGATCTTATTTAAAATGCAAGAAAATGTAAGAGCCCAATAAATAACCGAGATGTGTCCAAACTTTCCAACCCCAAATGGAAGCCAGGACAGGAATACCCAGTTACAGGGTGCCGCTGGACTGTGGTTGAGGCAGCGTCCAGGAGGGTCCTGGGCTGAGCGAGGTATTGTGTGCAATGTTGAATTTAAGAAGCCCAAGAGGGTCCCGTGAAGAGGTTGCCAGGAGCAGATGTCAGAAGCTGCAGTGAGGGGAAGGTCTTGGGGAGAAAAATATTGCTGGGCATAGTGACATTAAACTCCCCCAAGAAACCAACTGAGACTGTCAAATGACAATAAAAGTGGGAGTAAATAACAGAACTCTGAATAGTAGAGGACAATGTCAACCACACACCAAGAACTTGGGGGATTTTCTTATCTACAAGTGGATTGATTGGGCACCTGATTGAAGAGTGCCTCCAAAGCGAAGGGCACCCCTAGTTCCTAAGGGGTGTAGCCTGGAGGCCACACAGAGTCATGAGAGAGCGGAAACCAATTCCTTGCAAATGTTTTGCTACTGCAGGAAAAAGCTGGGAATCAACTGTGGGGGATATCCGCTGCACGCAGCACAAAGCCCAAAGAGAGCAGGGTTCTCCCTGGGCAGGGTCTCTCGAGAGCAGTTCTGCCTTTCTGGGGTCTTGGACTCTCTTGCTTGAGCTCTTTATCTCTGTGGTGTACCTTCCTTTTCCAAGGGGCTGTGTTATTAGTTTTTTTTGAGGGTGGGAAAAGTATATGACATTTTCTTCTACATCCTGGAATACTTTTCCCCCCATATCTTGCAATGAATTTATGTCAGATTGAGTTTATTTGACTTTTGCAATTTTAACTTCCTTAGGTTTTTGCAATTGTTTTTTTTTTTGGAGGTACCAGAGAGTGAACCCAGGACCTAGTACTTGGGAAGCAGGTGCTCAACCACAGAGCTACATTGGCTCCACAATGAAAGTTGGTTTTTTTCATTTGTTTGTTTGTTTTGTTTTTAGGAGGTACCAAGGATCAAACCCTGGACCTCACGCACAGGAAGCAGGCACTCAACCACTTGAGCTGTATGGGCTCCCTCCCTCATTCTTTTCCTTTTTGTGATTTCAGTGCAAATGTCCCCCAGGGGGTCTTTTTTAATTTGCCTGTCCTTTTAGGATGGGTTCATTCTACTGGAGTCTGCTATTTGCTCAAGAGAAGTGTGCATGGTTGCGGCGGAGGAGCAGGTGAGAGTTTCAGTAAATTGTCATGGTGTCTGGATATATTCTGAGGCAATCTCTTTGCTCATTTTTTGTTAATTGCCCCATTCAGATAAGGAGATCATACAGTTAGAAAGTAGGTCTTGCTCTCCAATTCCTGGTTCAGATCCATCTCATTAGCACTTAGAGAAATCTGAACCATGCCTGGGTTTTGTTGGGTTATGTACCATCTCTCAGCATTCTTCTTCAAGTTCATCCCAAAATCACTGATTTGGAAAATATTCCATTTCGTCTTTGGGTCAGGAGTTACAGCTCTAACCGTATTTGCTGGAGATGCAGTTGTCTTCTCTATTTCATGTGCATTGGAGAATTTTTATAGGTCACAAAGCTGGGGTCTATAGTAAGCATGCTTCTTACCTGGAGTCTAAGGTTGTCTTCTTAAAATAAAAATCTGGTGATATCATCTCCCATGTTGTCCCCCCAAGATACAAGATCTCCAGGCCCTTCTTGCACATCTCCTGACCTCTCTCTCCTGCTTCTCAGGCTACTTCTCACTTGCCCTCCCTTTGAAATCTGTGCTCTTGTACCTTCTGTCCCCTCTACTTAGAACACGTTCTCCTCTGCTGCCTTTGCTTGGCCAACTCCTCTTACACTTCAGGCTGAATGTAAAGATCACTTCTCACAGGGGGCTTTTTCTGAGCACTCTATATTCATACCAACACCTGTTCCCCCCACTTGCTATATCAGGTACCCCCTCACATCTGGAGAGCAGGTCTCATCATGATATCTTGACTTCTCTTAACACTGTTGAAATGTGGTTTGGGCAATAAATATGAATTTAAAGTTTAAACTGCAGTTTGCAAGTAACGGTTCTCTAATCTACACTGGATGTCTTAGCAGCAAAATACATATACATTGTGTATTGATTTTGGAGTCTTGCACGTTTGTATCTCTTACTGATATTCATGCTGGCATAAGCCTTCTATAATGAGCATGCTGAATAAAAATGGCTGTTTCAGAATCTGTATCATAGAGTTCAACCAGTACCTCAGTCAGTTCCTGGCACCTAGAAGATGCTCAGTGACTATTTGTTGAGCAAATGAATGACCGGCCTCTCCTTGAGGTTTATGTCCCCTCCCAATGCATTGATTTTTGTTTTTATCGTTTTTGTTTTACATTGTTCATCTACATCCAAATCAAGGGAAATTCAGAGCACAGGAGGAGAGAACCAGTCAGGGTGCTGAGTCAAGTTGTTTTGTCAGCTTGCCTCTTTGTTTTCATACTTCCTCTTCTTAGGTAGCCACTTGGTAAACCTGGATGCAAAACTGAAGGGCTGTGTATTCTAAGCTAACAAGCTGTGCGAGGCATTCTCAGCATCTCGCCGGGCCGTCAGAGGGCTTAGACCAAGTGTTCTCACACATTGCCTCGGCTTCTTCTCAGCCATATTTGCTCCAGGCTTGTCAACTGCCAGGAAATGAGCAGCTGTGAATTCCAAAACCAGCAGGTATGTGCAACTGTGGGCATATCCGATTCGTTCAACCTGGAGTGGAGAAGCTGTGCCGGGGTCAGCCCTGTCTGCCACCCTTCCCCTCTGACCAGGCAGGAGTTTAAGCTCCAGGCTCCTGCTAAACGGGGCCTCTGCCCACACGCTCAGCCTGGGGACATCTGCGAGCAGGCCTGGCTGTGCGAGGCTGGAGCCAATGCCTGCGCACGTTGAAAATGGGGTTCCCTGGGAGGCTGAATTTGTTTTACCTCGTTTTAGAAAATTAAGAATTTAATTCCCTTGTCCCCCCCTTTTCAGCCTTTGATGGTATTGGAAGCCTACAATTTTAAGTTCAGGGACGTTTTTCCCTTTTTGAATAGCTCTCAGGTTGTAGCAGGGCCTTTCTACAACCAATTGCTTTTTAAATGTATTGAGACGCTCTTCTGGCTTAATCTGCCTTAGCGTGATGTTACTATTTTGTCTTTAAATTTTATTAACTGTGATTTGGATGGTTTTGAGAGTTGTCTTAGTGTTAAGCCTTCATTCCATTACCTAGAATCACAGAATCAGAGTGGGGAGGGCCCCTGAGATAATTTCTAAACCGCTCCTTTTCGAGGTGAAGAACCTGCGGTGAGAGGGGTTAAGAGATTTACTCTGATCCTCACAGCTAGCAGGGGAGCTGGGATTTGAAAACCGGGTTCCCTGGTTCTATGTTCAAAATATTTCCATGAGAGCTGTTGATCTTTTTAAGATATCTCCATGGACTGTGCTTAATATCTTACCCTAACAGTTGCCTCTTAGGTCCTTTGAGGAAAACACAGCTGCAACTTGTAGGGAAAAGAGAAAGGCAGTGAATTATTAAGTATAGTTGATATGGTTTTGTCAATTCCTCACCCAGGAGCCAAGAAATGCCAATACCCACATCAAACAGTTAATTCATGGTTAACTAGCATGAAATGCTTCTGTGTGTTATGTACAGAGATTGCCAAAATATGGAAGTCCTTGTTTCTCATGACAGGCCGTACAGGATCCCATTAGGTGGGACATCCTGGCAAGCATTTGATAATATTGGTAAATACATTTAGCAGTGGATATTGGGAGAGATTTTTTTGGAAGCCAAACATATTCAAATGATACATGATGGACTAAGAATAGTAGGGAAAACCTGATGCTCATTTTTCAATTAGTTATACTGATAGAGGATACTGAATTTAGTAAGTCCTTACGCTCATGATACAATAATAATAATCATGATAATATTTTCATGGTTTCTTACAGCTTGCAAAGAGCTTTCACATTGACAGTTTCATTTAATTGTCACAATAAATGTTTTAGGTAAACCTCTCCCTTTTCAAAAGATGATATTGAGATTCTGTTTATAACTGGTAGAAATTAGATTTCAGCCCAGTCTCTTTCTATTCAAAATCTCAGGCTTTTTCTGCAGGCATTCCTTTCGCCTCCCTCTTTTAACACACATTTCCAGAACATGGTTATGTGCCAGACATGATGGTCAGGCACGATTCAATCAAGAGTGCAAAACTCGCTCAGCACAAGGAGAGCTATTACCCTAGTCTATCAGACCAATAGACAGCAGTAACAGTCGGGCTTCGTGGCTACGTTAGAGCAGTTGGAAGCAGCTCATTTTGAACCCGCTTGTGCAAGCTCACATTTTAGACATGAGGGAGTGTGGGCCCAGAAGTGGAAAGTAGCCCAGGCTGTGACCCCCAGGGGCTGGGGTATTTCTGATAGACTATGGGCTTCTCAGGAGACCCACACAGCCATGCATTTGGTAAAAGTCTGTACATTTCTGAAAACCAGGATATATATGGATATACACATATATACACATACACATATATATGGATGAGATACATATGTAAGCAAGTTGTTGCTAGTCTCAGTGGAGAAGCCACAGAAAGGCATGCACCCTAAAACAACAGGAAATTTTAGTTTTTAATATAACTTAGAGATGCTCACGGAAGGGAATTTGCACAGAAAAGAGAGAAAAAATACCACCTTCCAAAAATCCAAGGAATCAACTCAAAGTCCAAGTGAGGTAAACCAAGTGTCAGAATGTCAGTTAGATGCATAAAAACCAATTACATTCCTAAGAACATGAGATAAATATCTAGAAAATATCCTAAAAAGTAAGCTGATTTTTAACAGCCACACGCAACAGTAAACATTTTATTCCTTAAATTTGACAAATGTTCATTAAGTCCCCGCTGATGCCAACAGTGTTTTGGGCAGTTGGTTTGCAGCAGAGAATCAAACAGACAAAGAGCCCTGAAACGGGGGAGTTATTTCTGCAAATGGAGGGAGGTGGGCAAAGTGTCAGTAAACGGTGTCAGGTCTTTGAAGTTAAGAGCCACCATGAGCAAGGGAAGGGGATCAGGCCACAGGCAGTGAGCAAGGGGGCTGTACTTTTGAATAAGGTCGTCAAGCCTGTAGGGAAGTGACCTGTGAGTCAGGACCTGAAGGAGATGTGTGAATGAGCCATGAGAATATTTCAGAGAAGAGGTTCCAGACAAAGGGATCAGCCAGTGCAAGAGACCTGAGGTGGGCGCCTCCCCAGTGTGTTAGAGAAGAGCGCGGCAAGGAGACCAATGTAGCAAGGCGGCTTTGGAGTGGAGGAGGAGATACCACACACAGCCTTCGAGACCCCTGTGGACCTCTCAGAGGACTTGGGCTTTTACTCCCAATGAAATATGCACTGTGAAGTCCAGAGGGCTTTTAGCAGACTTGTGTTTTAAGTAGCTCACTCAGGGGACTGTACTGTGGCAAGGCTCTACTCGATCACTCTCCCTCCTTTCTCCCTTCCCTGGCTCAAATCTCCATCGTCTCTCACCTGGATTACTGTAGACAATAGTAACTTGGCCCAAGGAGAAGCAGGAGAGGTGATAAGAAAAGGCCAAATTCTGGATATATTTTCAAGGTGGAGTCAAGAAGGTTTCCTAATATGGCATGTGAAAGATAAAGAATAATGCCAAGGATTTGGCCTTGACCAACTGGAAGGATATATGATAATTAACTTGAGACTTAGGAGAAGTACTAAAAGCCAATTCTAAAATCCTGATGGGATAGTAACAGAACTAGGACCGTTCTGTCCTATATACTTCTGGGTCATTACTTCCTGGAACAGTGCCTGGCACTTAAGAAGTCACTCCATAAATATTTGTTGAATATATTGATGAATTAATGAATGCAACTTTTGGGATTTCTATAGTTTAAACAAGCAGATCTCAAACTCTAGCATGCAACAGAATCACCTGGAAGGCTTATTAAAACATGGAATGCTAGGTCACATGTTCAGAGTTTCTGGTTCAATAGGTCTGGGCTGGGACCCAAGACTTTGCATTTGTAACAAATTCCCAGGTGATGCTGCTGCTGCTGCTGCTACTTTGGGGCCACCCTTGGGGAGCCACTGGTTTAAGCCCCTGGTAGTGCGGGCTGGCTGCGAGCCTCTCCCTGCTGTTTCCCTGTGGGCTTTGATATCACAACCCCTGCACCAGCTTCCAAGGCCAAAGAGCTTCAACACTTTCGACCACTCTCGGCAACTCTCATTCCTATTCCTTAGAAATCCCCTTTAAAGGATAGCCATGCCATTTTTAACTGAAAAATGCTGTTATCTGTCCTCTCTTTTTGTTTGGAGAGGCCCTTTTGCCACTGATTCTCACTTGCCTATCAACCCTCGGGACTCTTTCCTTCCTTTAGTTCTGTCTCAACCCAACAGGGAAAACAGGGTTCATTGGGGAAGAGAACAAAGTACAGAGATTTGTTTATTGAGTATAAAACATTGAGTGGGAACACACTTTTAGTTAACGTTCCTCTCCATCTCAAAGCACTGTATCCACCCTTGAGGCAGTTACGTGGTGTAGACCGACATTTACGGAGGATTCTGCTGCAGATAACTCAGCATTTAATAGCAGACCCCGCATCCCTGTTCCCAAATTTCATAAGCTGTTCCCATTGAGGCCAAATGCCTCCTTTCTTTTCATTGTCCCTTTTACACTTCTGGTCCTCTTACCCACTCCCTGCCAAACTCCCCTGGAAACCCAAAGGCCTTTTCACGTCACCATGGGGAACAATCCCACTTTCTTCCTGGCCCAGTCAGGCCACCACCTTCGCACTCAAAATATTTGCATTTCCACTCAAAGATGGCTCCCCCACTAAGGGGATTTCAGCGTCCATCTTTGAAATACTAACGCTTCTTTCTGCCATAACATACGATGCACGATTAACTTTAGTAAGGGAAAGGTCATCCACCACGATGGTGTTAATTTGCATTTCTTGTACATTTGGCTACTGAGGTCATTCTTAGTGTTTCTTTTTCATGTGTATTTTCCAATGAAGTGTTAACTCATCTTCCGTCCTATCTGATAGTTTGACTTTTTTAATTTTGGTTACACAAAAATATTTTAATCTTTGTGTAACCAAATCTGGCAGTCTTTGTTCTTGTGATTCTCTAATCATTTGTAGACTCCCTTGCTTTCTCACAAGCAGCCGGTGTTTTATGGTTTTTGTTTATATGTTTATGCTTGGCTTGATTCTTTTATATTTGACTATTTGTTACATCTGGAACACATTCACCTCTAATATGAAATGGAGTCTAAATGGATTCCCTCCTCCCACCAATTGCTAAGCAATCTTCTCTAGATCATTACGACCTGCCACAAGATGTGACATAGCATTTTTTTCTCACTTAATGGTTTTAAAATTGATAAACAAATTTTGAACCTTGTGGAGACTAATCCCACTCTCTCTCCATTGAACCCTATTTTATTTGAGGATTTGGATGGTCAGAGTGTTCACTGTCCCACCACCCACCACCACGACTGCAAATTCCTCCTGAATGTGTCAATCCTTCCCAAATAGAGAATCTTCAGCCAGTCAGAATCGATCAGAAAAGATTTAAGCATTATCCAGAGATAATATTTCAACTTTTCTACAAGTCTGAAGTAACATCAAATAAAAAGTTTATGTAAAAACTAATAGCTTTCATGCTTACAAACATAAATCACTTAGAAGATAAAATGGAAGAGAAGATCCCATTTTGATTGCAAAAACAAACAAATACCCAGCATAAACTTTACAAGGAATGTCTAAAAGGTTGTAAGAAAAATTATAAAATACTCCCCAAAGACACAAAAATATACTTTCACAAAAAGAAAGATGTTCTGGGTTAGAAAGACTCATATTCAGAAAGGTGTCAGTTCTTCTGAGGTTAAATAAAAATTTATTATCATTCTAGTTAAAAATATCATCTGTTTTTTTCTTTTTTTCCTGAAGCTTGGTAAGTTGATTATACAGCTCATTTGAAAAGCAAGCTGGCAAAAATAACCAGGAAAAGCCTGGAAAAGTAGAGCATTTGGGGAATGGGCTAGCACTACCAAGTATTAGGATACATATTAAAACTTCGATAATTAAGTATGTGGTTTTGCTTATAGTCAGACCAGTAGAACAGAATAGAATATCCAGAAATTTTACAAGAAAATTTAATTTGTATGATAACTCAAATTAATGGAGAAAGAATGATTTGGAAGAACTGGAGAGCAGTTGGAAAAGAAAATTTGATCTACATTCTATACGAGGTTAAATTCAAAATGGATCAGAAATTTAAGTGTTAAATAAAAAGATAAAATATATAGGTACTAGAAGAATGGGTAAATTCTTATATAACATGAGATGGGGAAAACTTTTAACTATGGTTCAAAATCCAGAAGCAATAAGAAAAAGATTGATAGGCTTTTCTACATAAAAATTTTAAAATAGACTTCTGCTCAGCAAAAGTATACCAAAAGATAGTAGAAAGACAAATACAGACTAAAAAAAATTAACAACTAATATCACAAACAATGGTTAATAGTCTTAATATATTAAAAAACCTTTGAAACTAGAGAATAAAAAGAGTAATAATCTATACAAAAATGAGTAAGAGATATGAACAGACTGCAAAAACATCTTGGAAAAAGAAATGCAAAAAGCTCTTACTTATATGAAAGGATGCTCGATATCATGTACAGTAAGGAAAACATACATTAAAAGGACAGCAAGGTGCCATTTCAAAAGTTTTGCTGTTGTCAAGATTGGGGAAACAGGTACTCTCACACATTGCTGGTGGGAATGTAAAATGATAAAATTGCTATAAAAAAGGAATTTGACAATATTTACAAAGTCCATATATGCATTTATCCTTTGACCCAGCTATCCCACATCTAGGAATTTATCCCAAAAACACACTGGCAAAATTACAAGAAGATATATACACAAGACTACTCATTGCAGCATACATTATGTCCTTTTGTCCAATAATAGGGATAAATTGAATAATCTATGATACATTCACATACAAATGAGACCTAAAAAGGAATGAAGAACATCTCTAAATATAGCTCTGAAGTGATTGCTAGCATATAAGGTAAAATGAAAAAGGAAGATGAAGAGAAACAGTATAAAATGATGTTACTCATCTAAGAATGGGGGGTAGTCTACATGTTAAACACTGAGCCATAAATCAATAGAGAAAATTGAAAATTGATGAAGAATGGAAGGACAGGTAAAAGCTATTCTTCTCTGAGTACCTCTTATTTTTAAGTTTGATGTTAGAACAATTTTGTATAATGATAAAATAAAATCAAGAACTAAAATAATCAGCTTCTAAAAATCAAGAGTGAAATAAAACAAGGCTGGTGACATCCACACAGAGAATACATTTCCAATTTCAAGTGACTTTAAAAACAGTAATTTTCCTCTACATTTTAACAGGATGAAGCATAAAGATAAAAAGAACTGGAGAAAAGAAAATGTTAAATTGTTTCCAATAGTTGACAATAATAGTAGGGGAATGGTTATTCTGCATCATATACGTATGTGGGTCTGCATGTGCGTTTAGTAAGATAAAACAAATAAACGTGTTATCTTCATCAGAATGAAAATTTTCAGTGTAAGAGAAAAGAGATACAAATGTGAAGTCAATGAACTTAAAATTTTTATGTAAAACTGAAGTTTGAACCCATGATGTATTTTCTCAGTTTTGTCCACTGAAAAGACTTAGAAACAATGGCTCATCCCAGAGCAATGAGTACTCCTAGTACTCAATTATGGTCTCTAAATATAATTTCCCAACGAAAGGAACCACGGTTCTTTGGAAAAATGGCTGATTCCAGGTCTATGGCAAGAATCTGAGAAAACTTAATATGCCAGAACATAAGAGCATTATCAAAGACAACTGGAGTTGAATTAAATGGGCTTACTAGCTAACACTGAGAGGTTCCCACTGATAAAATATGGGACAATTGACCTTCAAAAGGAATAATAATTGCAATGAATTCACCAAATATAGTAGAATCCTTGAGTTCATAATGGAACTGAAAAACATTTTTTGATCCCTTTTGGAGGAGGCTAGGAAGTCAATTAATTATTATGAAAACTGAAAGTAAAGGGGATGAATCAAACATTTATCTCACCTTTCTTGGATACATTGTACCTCAGTATAACCAAAAATTTGGTGAAAGAAAGTTTCCTTTTCTGGAAGTATCCTAGCTACTAAATGAAGAAGAAATGATAGAATTGTAATACTACCATTTTTCAATCCATTGATGAAATAATGAATCTAGGCTATGGGCACCAGTGACTACCACCATCACAGAAAAAGACAGATAGACATTATAAGACTTCTGCTGGAAATACACCTGCCATCTATGAGGTATTCCTGCCAAAATTTGAACCTGAGTTGGATCACGTCACTAGATAAAATGATGAGTCTATAGGAAATATATGGGACAGAGGAATGTGCTAAATAATACCTCATGAATGCAATCAGCAAAATTTTCTAGATTATGGGAAACTACAGGATAAATGGGCCAGTTTCTTCAATAACTAAATTGATGGAAAACGGGAAGGAGAGGAAATTATAGATTAAAGCACACATGCCAATGAAATATGGTGTGCAGATTTTATTGGACCCTGATTTCAACAAAAATCAATTAATTCTATCTGTGATATACATGGGAGAGGAAAACGGAGGCATGTTGTCCGTGCCTTGCCTAGAGAACTATACATTGGCCATACTGATCTTAACTACAGGTCATTCTGACAAATGCATTTGCTCATGTTTAATACACATGCTCACAAATAACCTCGGTGTACAGGAGATTACGTTAAAGGTCTTTAGGGGAAATACATAATATACTGCTGTTTTAATTCCGAAGAGAAAGGCATTACAACCAGACCAGAATCAGTTTCATGGAGGATGTCGCTTGACCTAAGCAACAGAAAAAATGGTCAAACACTAACATTTAAACAGAATGAAGGGTATTCTAGGCAGGGGAAACTGTGTGAATACAAGAGGTGGGAAATACAAGAGGTGGGAAATACAAGAGGTGTGTAAATACAAGAGGTGGGAAAGGATAGGGAAGTTTGGTGTAGTAGCCACACATCATTGCTCTGTCTTCCTAACTGTTTTAGTTTGCTAGACTATTGAAAGCATAAACCATAAAATGGATTGACTTTTAATGATGGGAATTTATTAGCTTACAAGCTTACAGTTTTGAGGCCATGAAAATGTCTAAGTCAAGGCATGATCAAGGCAATGCTTTCTTCCTGAAGACCTGCTGCTGGTAAATCCTGGGCTCCTCTGTCACATGGCAAGGCACATATTGGTACCTGCTGCTCTCTCCCTTCTCTTCCAGGTTTTGTTGCTTTCAGCTTCTTGCTTCCCTGGCTTTCTCTCTCTTTGAATTTCATCCTCTTATAAAGGAATCCACTAAGGGGATTAAGACCCACCCTGGGCCATGCCTTAACTGAAGTAATCTCATCAAAAGGCCTTATTTACAATAAGTTTACACCCACAGGAATGGATTAGCTTTAAGAACATGATTTTCTAGGGGGTACAGACAGTTCCATACCACCACATTGAGTCCCAAATTTCTTTCCAGTGTCTGCCTCTTCCCCTTGCAGCCACACAAGAATAGGGATTTTGACTTCATTCCCAGCTCTAAGTATAGCCCTGATTGGTCTAAGGATAATGCCATTTGCCATGTCAGTGATCAGTATGGGAAGAACATGAGTCCTAGTTCTGGCCAATGAGATGTGAGTTTTCTAGGAGGGCCTCTTGGAAAAGTTTCCTTGCCCCAAGAGTAAACCATAGGAAAGATCAGGGAGTTATCCCATGTGGATGTGATGCTTGGAACTGCTGCTGTCCATTTTTTCCAGCCTGAGGCTAAAGCCAACATTAAGAAGGTAGAGCAGAGAGTTGGGGTCTTCCTTGATGGCATCACTGAGCTGCTAATTAATTATCCTGTAGCCCATTCTATCTCTGAAATCCCTGTTATGTAAAACAATTCATTCACCCTCTGTTAAAGTCAGTTTGGGGTTGAACTCAGTCTGGTTTGGCTCGAGCAGAAGGTACCCAAAAGGAACCCAAAGAAGAGGTGGTAGGTAAGGTAGGTTTGGGGCAAACCCTGAAATACCTGGCAAGCCGGGCCAAAGAATTTGTAAATAATGGAGAGCCATTGACAGTTGTGGTGAATAATGGATAGCAGGTTCTCAGCACAGATGGGATAAATATTGGTGCAAATGTGCTGTGTAGCTAGCAAAGGACCCATTTGAGGCAGACTCGTACCTCCTGAGTGAAACATGCTCCTTCTGAGCAGCATCTTAACCAGACTGGGAGCAGTAAGGAAAGGATGTGAGTGGGCGTGAATGATGATCAAGTTCCCGGGCACTGGTCTCAATGGTCACACTCATACCCAAATGCTGCCCTTGGCTGCAGTCTCACCAACATCATGTGTGAAACCAAACAGTTGGTTTCTCCGCTTTCCTTGGCAATGGCAAAGCCCCAGTTGGAGTCCCATGTTTGCGCTAAACTCCAGGCGGCACAGCTCTGATTTATAACTTTAAAAATTATTATAAATGTGATTTCTTTCCATTGTAGAAAAATTGGAAAATGCATTTAACAAAAAGAAAATTAAAATACTTTAAAATCTACCTCCCGAAGATAAACCACAGATAACAGTTTGTTGTATCCATTCCAGAATTTGTCTCTCTCTCTGTGTATACGTTTTGCAAACAAAAATGAGATCATAAAGCATGTGTTGTTTCATAATCTGCTTTTTTTCCCACTCAGCAATGTATTGTGATATATATTGTGAAATATGTGGTGAATGATTACTCATGTCAATAAATATTTTTCTGCAGCACTGTTTTTAATGACTCTGAATTTCAATCTAAGGAGATATCATGATGCCCATGGTTGAAAATATTATTTCCAATGTTTGCTATTATATACATAAATGATGTTGCAATGAACATCCTTATACATATACATAGTTTGCATAATTTGTCCAGTTATCATCTTAGAATAGGGTCCCGGAAGTAAAATCACCAAACAAAGGCAGAATACCATAAAAAATAAACATTACTTCAAATCCTAGCCTTTCTAGTGAAAGATATTAATGTGTGAAAGTGTTCCCCTCCATTTGAGTCCTCCAATCTATATTTTTCTAAGCTTAGATAGATATATATCTATTTATACAAATATGTATATTTATATAATTCAATAGATGTATGCATATATCTCTATATACAAATACATATCTATTTCTTTGATTTGTTCTTCACAAAACAATAGATCTGTCATGCTTATCTGAAGATTCATTAGCAAACATGTCACATTGTCCTACCAGCACTCCCATCTTCCTCCTGGCATAAGACGGAATTGTGCTTTCAAAGCAGGAAACACAATGCACCAGGACACAAAGAGAACGGAGTCATGTGCACATCTGACCCTCGAGAATGTAAGGGGGTCTTTCCTTCCTTGGGAAATGAGAGGCCCCTTCGGAAAGGTCAGAAGAGCCCTTGGGAGCCAAGTCTTGGATGGGCCATGAGACCCCACCTGCCTTGCCTCCTGCCCTGGGGCATTACATTAGGACATGTTCTGTCCAAAGAGGAAGAGGTGTCAGGCTTGCACAGTCTCCTCTGATCCTCCACTGCCTTGGGTTGTGCCAGTGCAGCACATCCTGACCTGGAGGTAGAGCCGAGACCCACGGCCCACCAGAGCCCCTTGGAGTCAGCGGCTCTTCTGGTTGCTTCCTCTGGGGGTTAAAGGGAGGTGCAATAAACATCCTTCCTTATCCCTGATTTGCAGATGAAGAGACTGAGATTCAAAGGAGTGAAGTGACTCACTCAAAGTCTCAGAGATGGCTTGCCACAGAGTGAGGACTTGTTCTCAAGGCTCAATTTAAGAAAAGGTCCTGGTTACTTCTTTGTGTTTCTCTCTGCCAGAGTGGTACACGACCCAGGTAGGCCTTTTGCCCTAGATTCTCCTGGCAACACCATGTGGTTTCTCCTTTCATCTTGGTCCCATGTATATGCTGCGTACAAGAAACTCAAAGTAAATCCAAACACACAGGTAGATAGAAAGTGAAAGGATGGAAATAATATACACCATGTAAATCGGTGTTATACCAATATCAGATAAAATAGACCTTAAATCAAAAACTGTCGTGAGGGACAAAGATGATCAGTATGTACTGATAAAGGGGTCAATTCAAGAAGATATAACAATTATAAATATATATGTGCACGTAACAGCAGAGCCCCAAAATATATGAAACAAATATTGACATATTTGGAGGGAGAAATAGGTAATTCTATGTTAATTGTAGAATTAAATATATCATTTTCATTAATGACTAGAACATCTAAACAGATGAACTAATAAACAAATTTAGTGAAGTGACAGAGTACAAGATCGACACAGAAAAATCAGTAGTGTTTCTACTTATTAGCAATGAACAATTGCAAGAAGAAATCAAAAAAGATTCCATTTACAATGGCAACTAAAAGAATCAAATATCTAGGAACAAATTTAACTAAGTATGTATAGGACTTATTCATACATGGAAAATGACAAACTAATGCTAAAAGAAATCAAAGAAGACCTGAATAAATGGAAGGACATTCTGGGTTCATGGATTGGAAGACTCTAAATATTGTTAAGATGTCAATTCTACCCAAAGCAATTTACGTATTCAGTGCAATCCCAACCAAAATTCTGAAATCCTTCCTTGCAGAAATGGGAAAGCCAATCATCAAACTTAGATGGCAGTGTAAGGGTCCCCATGTTGCCAAAACCATTTTGAAAAAGAAGTACAGATTTGTTGGACTTACGTTCCAATTTAAAAACTTGTTACAAAGCTATCGTAATCCAAAAGCATGGTGGTGGCACAAGGTCAGGCATATAGACCAATGCAGTAGAACTGAGAGTTCAGAAATCAACCCTGATATCTATGGCCAAATGATTTTTGACAGGGTGCACAGTCCACTCAATTAGGAAATTGTCCTAATTCCGTTCTGAATCATTCTTTAAAACCTTTCAGGTTTCTTCTTCATTCTACCTAAGAATGACTGGACACCACGCCCAAGCTGCTTCTCTCCATGGTATACATGGTATATATCCAGAGCACGGACATCCAAACTCTCTATTACTTGATTATGCAACTATAAAATGGGACACTAATGCATAGAACAGTGCCCTGAAACTTGGGGTTTGAGTTCCAGAGTAACGGTGGACAAACAGCAGTCTAGGAGGTCAGGACAGGGAGGTAGAGTCCAACTAAAACAGTTTTTCTGGAGTCAGGATGGACAATGACAAACGCCAAGGTCAGCACAAAGCAGAATTGTCACGGCAGCAGTGAGGCCACCTTGCAGAAGGATTTGCATGGCCGACCGAGCCATCCCACTGGGTTGTGATAACCTGGCATGAGGGCCCTTTGTGGAGCCAAGCACATGCCTTCCTGAATGTTCTGTGGAGTGCTAAAGGCACCACCTACCATTAAGGGTTGCATCACAACAATACTGGAGTCATTTTGCCCAAGTGATAAGATGGAGAAGTGAGATCATGGGGTACATATTCATTACATTCATTACAATCAATGACACTAATTCATGCTATATATATATATATATATATGGGCAGGGGAGGAGAGAGAGAGAGAGAACATAGGGGTGGGGATTGGTGGCGTGGTGAGAGCCCAAATTTAAGGAGTGTGGACCTCATACCAAGGAATAGTGTTTTAAGCAGAAAAATGGCCAGATTGGCATTTAGAAACTCCACTGTGGTGGCATCCAGCTTGGCGGGAGCAAGGGGGCAGGCAGGGAGCCCACACCTCTGAAAGCTCACTTCCAAATGAATGAGATTTTCCTTTCCAGCTTCTCACCCGAGGGCTCCTGGGTCATAAGCAACGCACGTCTAAGGAGCCTCAGGCCCTGTGTCCGCCTCGAGGTAAAAAGAACAAACCCTGCCTGGCCCTGAAGTGGTCACCATCCTGGCAGCTGGGCACCAAGTGATGGGTGGGTTCAAGGCTGGGCCTTTTTAGAGCTGCAGTCTTTATGGAAAGCACCACCATCCTCCTGCCTGGCTCGGGGTGCAGCCCTCCCAGCCCCCTTAGTCCAGGAAAGGAGCTCTGCGGAGCTGGAGACTGCCCCTGGCCGTGGGCAGAAACCACGGGGACGGGGAGGACACCGTGCTGCTCCCCGGTCCCTTCTCCTCCCGGGGCCGTTTCCACAGGCTGCCGGCCATCCTCTGAAAAATGTGCAGGTTGCCAAACTGTCAGCAAACGCTTTAATGAATGGTTCTAATTACATTCAAGTAGCAGAGCCCACTGCCATTTTAATCAAATCTGGGCCTGGCAAGCTCTTTGGCAGGGAGACAAGAGAAAGCCTCCTGAAAATCCTGCCAAAACACTAATCACCTTTTGTCCGACATTTGCCTGATGGAGGCCTGGATGTAAAACGCTTGGGGGGGTAGAAAAAAACACCAGCAACAACTGCATTGTTTGGATATTTTAAGGAGCTTATTTTGGGACTGGCCATAAATTATTCCATGTGGGCAGGAGAGAAAATTCCAAACCGGAGGTTGCCGGGTGACGTCCCTTGAGCAACACAAGCCTTGCGGAGGGGACGGCCCCAGAGGAGCCTGGAGCCAGGCTCTGTCAACCAGGTCCCTCTCCCCTTACACCCCACAAGAGGCTTAATCACAGGGCCCTGCCGAAACCTCGTCAGAACCCGGCTTTGTGATGCAAAGGACAGCCATTTGCTCTTTGTGTCCTGCATCATCTTTTCTTATTTTTTTAAATAATAATACACTTTGTTTTTAGAGAAGTTTTAGGGGATTCCCTTAGGACCCATCCTCCCTCCCTCCCACCTTTTCCCCTATTAAGAACATCGTATACTAGTACGGTATATTTATAATAATCAACTTTGTTTTTAGAGAAGTTTTAGGGGATTCCCATAGAACCCACCCTCACCCCCTCCCCCATTTCCCCCTATTAATAACATCCCCCGCTAGTGTGGTACATTTGTTACAATTGAGGAACCAATAGTGAAGCACTGCTACTATCCAAGGGCTATAGTTTACATACATTATAGTTTAAATTTTCCACAGCGGTTTTAAAGGTTTCGACAAATGCATAATGACCTGTAAGGACCATCATTGCAGGAGCATTCAGAACAACTCCATTGCCCTAAAAATGCCCTGTATTTCCACCCGTTCTTCCTTCCCCACCCCTCAAAACCTCCGCTAACCACAATCTTAGCAATGCTAATAAGCTCCCCCTGTTATCATGCATGAACTAAAATAACAATAATCTACTTTCCATGGTGGCTCTCCCCTGATGTTTGTTCATTTCTCAGTCTTGAGGAATTTGGGATGATGTCCACTCTGCTTCAGATCGAGAGGGACTTAGGTATTATGGGGTACATGGAAGGAACTGCTTTGCTTGCAGTTGTAGATACTCTTTGTTTTTGAGGGTGGGCCTTGTCCATCATCATTTTGTTAGTTGTCCTGGGTGAGTCTATGTTGATCTATTGGATCCCCAGCATTGGGTAGAAGGTTGGAGAAGCTGCACAGGTCTGGCAGGCCCAGTTCTGATGATTTCTAACCTAGTGACTCTGAGTAAGTCTTCATTCTGACCCCACTTCTCTCATCTGTAAAATGAGGGAAGCTGTTCTGTCTCTTCAGTTTCCAAATGGTTATTTACCATATTGTTTGAACATTGATCCTACTTTGTAATCCAAAATAGTTACCTGAAATTTGTTTTGCATGTGTGTATTTTCATTTATTGTGTATTTGTTTCCTAAACTCTTTGGCACAATTGACTGCCACTATACAAGTCAAGAGAAACTTCTTCCTTTATGCTTCCAATTCTGGGTTTTAAAATTTTTGTTTTTTTGTTTGGAGGGGGTTGGTGGCTTATTTTTTAAAAAACATTTTTTTATTGAAGAAAATTTAGATTACATAAATGTTTCATAGAAAATATAGGGGATTCCCATATACTCCCCCCCCCCCACTTTTCCCCATCAACATCTTCATTAATGTGGTACATTTGTTAAAATTGATGAACACATATTGAAGCATTGCAAATAACCATGGTCAATAGTTTACATTATGGTTTACATTTGACACCTCACCATTTTATAGGTTTTGACAAAATGTACAGTGGACTGTATCTGACATTGCAATGTCATGCAGAACAATTCCAATGTCCCAATAATGCCCCTTGTTACACCTATTCTTTCCTCTCCCTTCCCTCAGAACCTCTGGTGACCACTGCCTTTATATTAATGTCCTGCATCATCTTGAACCTATATCCTTTCACTAACTTGAGTTCTTCAAATCTGAGCTGGGTGGTAATTATTTTTTATTAAAACAAAACAAAACATGCTTTCATAGTTAACTACTGTGATTCTCCAAATCTCAAAGGAAAAGACTTCCTCTACTGAATTATTCAAGGTCAGGGTACAGGCAGCAGGGAAACTAAAACCCAGACAACTAGCACCTATATTCTAGCCAGAGCAAAACAGAAAGGAGTAAGGTTTGATGGCAAACTGGGCTCCACTCCCTTGAGGCCAAACAAGAGAAGGATTCGAATTGCAGGGCAAGGGAATGAGTTTCCAAATAAAAAAGAACTTCCTGACAATGAGGATAGACAGTGAATAGGAATAAAGATAAGGGGTAAAATCTCCTTCACTTATTAACTCTAACCTTGGGATAAACAAACTGTGAGGTGGTTTCATACCCCAACCCATCTCTAAAAGCTGGCTGCCCTCAAGTAACAAAAGGAAAGTCTCTAAGGTATGTTATTTAATGTAAGTCCCTTAAATACCTCAATCAATTGTTATCCCAGTTTGTTGTTTGGACTTGTTAACCATAGATTTCATTTTCACAAATCTGTATCTTCTTCCCCCATAAGGAGATCTCCAAGAGAGGGAGATGAGGGCATCTGGGATAACTGAAAGTATTGGACACATGCATTTGGAATTTCTATTTTAAGTCCAGTTCCTGAAATTTATTACTTATATGACCTCAGGTGAGCCTTCTCACCTATCTGAGCCTCAAGTTCTCAGTTTTGTTTCATGTATAAAATGAGGTTTAAAAGTACCTGCTTTGCCCATATTATAAGAGTACTTGCAAGAATAAAATAAGGTCATGATATAAAGTGCACTGTTTTTTTTTTTAAAGATTTATTTATTTATTTAAATCCCCCCCTCCCCTGGTTGTCTGTTCTCTGTGTCTAATTGCTGCGTCTTGTTTCTTTGTCCGCTTCTGTTGTCGTCAGCGGCAGGGGAAGTGTGGGCGGCGCCATTCCTGGGCAGGCTGCTCTTTCTTTTGCGCTGGGCGGCTCTCCTTACGGGGCGCACTCCTTGCGCGTGGGGCTCCCCTACGCGGGGGACACCCCTGCGTGGCACGGCACTCCTTGCGCACATCAGCACTGCGCATGGCCAGCTCCACACGTAAAGTGCACTGTTAACATGCTTTATTTGCATGTAAATCTTACAAAGATTCACTCATTTCTTTATTTTAGTATGAATGTAGCTAGAGCAGAGTCAGAAAACATGGTTTAGAATCCTGACCTGAAGTTGAGTTTGAAGGTCACTCACTCCCTGGCTTCATGACCTTGAGCTTGTTTCCTCATCTGTAAAATGGGTATTTAATTGCCTTGTTGAGTTGTTGGGAGAGTTGGATAAGAGAATGGTTTTGAAAGCACTATAAACATTAACATAATAGAGAAACATGATTACACCACACGTGCTTACCATCTTATACTGGTTGGATCCCATAGATATTTCAGGAATTTAGAGGTTGCTCAAAGCCTGAAGTTTAGTTCAGGGAGAAAAAAACACCTTAATGGACTGGGTATTCAAACGTGATCAATCAAATGTCCATCCAAGCAATAGTTTCTCTAATCCAGTGATGGAGCCCAGCTTAGGTTACCATTATTGCTAGAAGATCAGGCTAGGGGTCTAGGCCTCCAGGATGCAGTCTTCCAGAAGAAAAAGCATATTCCAACCCATAAAATACAATTCCTCTAGGATTACAAGGACATTAGGTAGGTAAATCACCCATGGGTGGATAACATTTTTTTACTCCTTTGTGGAATATCTAAAGGTCATGGAATAAAACTTCCTTTAATCTTCAAAGATTTAAAAAATGCCCAAAGGATAGTCGGATGGCCAAAGATGACTACAAGACTGTGGTGGGAACACTGACGAACAGGATCAATGGAGAAGCCAGAGATCAGGGAGGTTTTGAGGATTCTCCAACATGGACCGTAAGGAAGGAGGGAAGGCGAATGGCAATAGGACCTTGCAAGGACAGGGTGACAAAAGGTAAGGGTGGAAATAAACTGAGAGATCAAGTTACAAGAACAAAAACAAAAAAGATTTCAATGAGCTCAGAGAAAAGAAAGGTACAATCCGCAGTGAGGACAGCGTTTCTCAACATGAGGTCCTTGAACATAAATGTTATGGAACTTTATTAATGAGTATAACGAGGAAAAGAACAATTCTGGTCAAATAACTTTTTAGAATTTGTTGGTGGCTTGAACAACCAATTAATGAAGTTTCTTTATGGCCGGACTTCTCAGAGAATTTAATATGCTAATGTGTATTGAGCATGTCTAAGAAAAGGATGTAGTATATTTTCCAGAATTATTTGACCCCAGGACTTCTTTTCCTAAGGCATCTTGCAGAAATTGTGCTCCATAGAAAGGTCTGGCTTTGAGAACACTGGCTTAGAAGAGCCAAAAGAGAATATGACTCCAGACCAAAGGAGCTTCTGGAACTTTAGAAGTTCTGGCCATTCCATTCCATTTATTCATTCATTCAACAAATATTTATCAGCATCTACCATGTCCTCTCCCAGGCCCTAAGAATATAACAGTGAACGAGAGAGAGGAGGCCTCTGCTCCCATGGAGGCTCTATTTTACCAAGAGGGAAAGGAAGTGAAAAGACAAAACAGTTGAACAAATATATGAACAACAAACACGCAAAGCAAAAACAAATAAAAATTAAAAAACTTAAAATTTTAAAATTTAAAAAACACAAAACATATGCAAAAGAAAAAACAAAAACAAACAAAAAATATATATGAACAAGATTGTAGTAGGTTGCATAACCGCCTCCCAAAGATATCCACATCCTAATGGCTCAACCTGTGAATATGACTTTATAAGGCAAAAGGGACTTTGCAAACATGATTAAGTTAGGGATCTTGAGATGGAAGATTACCACGGATTACTCAGGAGGGTCCATTGTAATCACAAAAGCCCTTGTAAGAGGACACAGGAAGGGCAGACAGAGAAGGTCATGTGACAATGGAAGCTGAGGGAGAAAAGGGGATATGATGCAGAACCAGGAGCCAAGGAATGCTGATAACTTCTAGAAGCTGGAAAAGACAACAACATCTTCTCCCCTAGACCCCCCGCAGAACGCAGCCCTGCTACTACCGTGGATTTAGCCTCATATGACTCATTTAAGACTTCCAACCTCCACAACTACATGGTAATAAATTTGTGTTGTTTTAAGCCACCAAGGAAACTAATACAAAGGTCATATTAGATGATAATAAGTTCCAAGAAGAGAAGGCAAGGGGCTGGGATGTTGTGACTGGGGACCCAGGAAGAAGCTGCTCTAAAGAGGTGTCAGCTGACAGTGGTGTTCAGCTGCTCTATCGCCTTGTCCCCTCCAGCAAGGAAAGGGGGGCTCATGGGCAGTTGACAGTTTGACCTTGAATAGAGCCTCGCTTAGTTTACTTCAAGGGGTCAGTAGTTTTTGAAAGAATGCACGTGGAAACAAAGAAAACAAGGCCATCACCCTGGTGCCAAATTCAAAGGAAACAGAAAAAACGAGCTTCTCCACAAGAGCCCCCCAAAAGAAGTTCTGCCTCACAGAAAGGAGACAGAGTTGTTCAGAATGGAAAGTTGTTTGAGATCTAGAACAGGGCTGACCACATCAATCATGGAAACTGAGGGTCTTTAGTCTCAGGCTCCCCATTAAGCTGACATCTGTCTCTGTTTCTTTCCATGTGTCTTTCTGTCTTGGCTCCAAATATCAATGGCCTGCTACACTAAACTCTTTCATTAATCTCCCCAAAAGAGAAAACCTGCTTGGTCTAATTCTTCACCATTATCCTTCATTTGTCTTTGGTTAACCTAGAGACTGGCTGTCTGTGTATCAGGTGTCCATCCCTGATCCAATTCGCTATGGCCAGAGTAGCCAGGTTGCTTGACTGCCAGTGCACCAGGAACTGCCTAGAACACTGGCAGAGAGAGGTGCGGGTCAAGCATGGCTGTATCCTCCAGAAGAGGTTGTGGGTGTAAGGACCTCAGCACAAGGACTTATCCCAATAATTACAAATTCCTAGGGAGTGAAGACTGTTTCTCTTATATTGTACCTCAAAGAAGTCCTAGTGCTATTCTTAGACAAAACAGAAATCTATGCAAAATAACAACAAAAATTTATGTACAGATCCTTGTCTTTGAGTTATTCAAGCAGCAAATTTACTAAGACGCTGTAGAAAGGATTTCTTCACTCTGGTGTCTCAGCTCCAGAGTTTTTTCTAGAGGCTGCCTGCATTTCCTGAGCTCTCAGATGGTGGAGAGAACTTCTGAAGGTGTAGAAGAGAGATGCAAGGGCATCTGGTCCAAGTGCTGTCTGAGGTCGTCTCCTGCTAGAGGGCACAATTCAATGACATTTCCAATCGATTCCTGTGGAACGGAGAAGGAACAGAGAGCAGGAGGAACCAGGGGTCAAGAAAAAGTAAGTAAGGCCAGTTCCTCTTCCTCCACCAGAGGCCAGGTGTGAACTTGGGGGTGGAGGTTATCAGGGGGTCAGTGAGAGAAGACAGACATGCTCCTTTCCTCCCTGCTGGAGGGTCCAGAGATGAGCCTATCCAGAGACTGTGGAGATGCAGGAAGCTCTTACAGGATCCTGTCTCACCAGGTATTGTGAGGGTTGTGAAGACAGAAAAACTCAATCATTTTGGGGACCCCAGGTATGAGGTTCCTTTCATGTACTTCATCTCCTTTAATCCTTACAATAGACAAGAAAGATAAGGAGATGATAATCAGCCCCATTCCATGATTTAGGAAGCTGGGGGGTGTGTAGGTTAGTACCCCCAATGCCCCAGTGATCGCTACTCTCTCAATAAAGCATCCCCATCAACTGGGTAGCTCAGAGGGCCAGGAGATTCTGGTCCTTCCCTCTCTTCTGCCAGATGCCTTCCTCTCCCATCATACACACAGCTTTCTGTGAGCAGACCTTCTGGAGCTAACAGGACTACAGGGAAGAAGAGGAAATAATACCCCGGCACACCAACGAGATGTGGCCTAGAACAGCTGGGGAGGAGGAGGAGGAAGGCCAGGCTCTGCCACTTACTAGCTGAAGGCCGTTCTGAAGGCCACCACACTTCTCTGAGCCTCCAAGTCCTCATCTGCAAAGTATTTCCATCCGCCATAATGCAGAGATAAGGTAAGGCTTAACAAAGTTCACCAAAGTGCCTCACCGGTTATAAAGTGGGCTTGGAAGATGATTGTAGCCAGAAGGAAGGTCACTAGGCCAGACTAAATTATTTCTCCAGGAGGGTGAATTCTCTAGTCTGCTCATTCTTGGCGCCTGCCTTGACTTCCAATGGCAGCTGCAACCAGCAGCACTGGAAGGTAGGGGCATTGTCTGCATGTCTTCGTAGCCTCATCTCCTAGTACATCATAGCAACCCCTTGAATTTTAAGAGAATACATATTCATGCAGTGTTTTGCAGTCTATCCATATTTTCATGTAAGTAATTTCATTGACTTCCCACAAAACCCCAATATTGATCATAACTCTCTATGTGAGCACCAACTATGAGCCAAGCTTGGTATGCGCATGATCTCATTTAATCTCTGTATCAACCCTATGAGGCAGGTGTAGTGATATTATCTCCTTATGAGATGAGGAAGCCGAGGCACAGAGAGGTCAGGGAATTTTCCCAAGGTCATGCCCTAAATAAGTGACTTTGCTGGGCAGCATGTCCAGGCCAGTTCGCTCCAGAGACCATGTTCTTTACAGCATGCTAACACGGCTCACAACCATTCCCTTCCAATCTTCTTGCATCCTCCACCTCCAGATAGTATACAGATGTCATCTTATTTAGCTACCCCAACAGCCCTACAATGCAGGTCATTTCATACTCCTTGAAAGGAGCCAGGAGTGGATTATTTGGAATTCTCCCAGTAACCAAAGCAGGATTCACACCCAGGTCTTCTAACCGTAAGCTTGGCCTTCTGCCCATCCCACGTACCCTTCTGAAGGTAAAGACAAGCTCTTCCCAAGATGCTCTGGAGAGACTTGAGATAACAAAGGGCAAGTGGTTGGATTTTCTTCGGAAGAAAGGTTCTTGAGAAACTTAACATTTGATTATTGTTCCTGCGCTTTCAGTGAGGAGCAGCAGTGTGGGGGTGATGCCAAATATCAATCAAGCGATGAACAAATCAGTCATCTTCTGGGTAAGTGCTCGCATCAAATTAGCATTTTAGGAGTGAGGCAGAGAATAAGATTTCTAATAAGTCTCTCTCCAGCCTACAGAGATTTGCATTCGTAGGATTTTCACGGGGAAGTTAGTAATCCCCAAGCGGTCCTCAGCGATCAGCGTCTCTGTTTAGAAACTGTAACAACAATACTTCTGAAGAAAGTAGTAAATTCTACTTCCTTATTTTCCAATTTCACATACCCCACAGTGGTCATATGTGGGATGTTGCTGATTTCTAAAGAAAAACCTAAAGTTATACCCACTGGAATTTTTGCAAGGGTGGAAACTTACAAACTATGATTGCTTAGTCAAATTAATAATACATCGTTCGCCATGGATTTAAGAAAGCTCTAGATGATCTTTCACCTTGAAACAACCTAGAGGCAGGGAAGGACATGAGTTGTAGCAATAGGGGCCATTGTGGAGTGTGAGGTCCAGCTCTGACGCGAGCTCTGTGATTTGGGACAAGATGACCTCTTTAAGCTTTAAGCCTCAGTTACTTACGTATAAAATGGGGACAACCATAATAAGCCTATCTGGACCATAGTAAGCATTGATTAGGCAACTGTATATGCCAGATGCTGCTCTCAGGCTGGGGACACAACAGATACCAAGACAGGCAAGGCCCTTGATCCTCTGGAGGTTGCATTCTAGAGGCACACAATGAATTGTTTTTAATATTCTATTATTACCATTACAGCTATTTTCTGTTCACTGGAACTTGATCTTTTCTTTTCCAGACCAATTTTCCCTTTGAAAAATGTCTTATTAATATTTCAGTAGATAATATTTTAGATAGTGAAAAAACATTTAGATATGCTAAAAGTAATGGTTTATGGGTTGCCTGGTAGTCAAGAGAGAAAAAAAAAAAAAAGAGGAAATTTACTATGTAGATCATGCCTGGGTATTTCTCAAGAGGGCAAAGAATCCTGGAGAGATATTGTAAGTTCTTCCGAGAAGAATCCCTGAAGAAATCATCCTCGTTGTTGAGCAGGCAGGGAATGCCTTGAGGAAGAAAGGATTCTGGAAGCATCTTGGGGCTACAGAGCCCTCCTGGCAGGGGCACCACATCTGTGGGCCCTGGAGAGACCCAGATGGACAAAGTTGGGAGGGGCCAGTCCAAGAGGCACCACTAGCCACGTGTCAGCGGACCCCCAGGAGCAGGGCTGCCCGGGGGGGGGGGGGGTTCACCGTCTCTAAGACAGCTCCTCCGACAGGGTCGCCTGGAAGGGCTGAAACCCGCGCGTTCCTGTGTCGCCTTGCAGGCTGCTCTTCGGGGCTCAGGCACGCTCTCCTGCTTCCGGGGCATCTGGACAGTTTAGTTTGGTGGCTCGAGCACAGCTCTGGGACCTCCTCCCTTAATTTGCCCGTTACCTCAGCACAGTCTTTATTGCTGAAGGCAAAGCTTTGGAACAGTGGACACCGGATGAAGATTTGACTCCCAATTCACCTCTATGTTAATTTATTAACAAAGATACCAGCAATTCATCCATTTGTTAAATGGATAAACATCTCTCCGTTTATAATGTTTGTTAAAAGGAGGAAAACATTCCTAGAACATCAGAACAATAAATTAAGAGAGATGAAGAAACATTCCAGCCAATTAATCCTACCTCCTTTTTTTTCAGAGCTGAGGGACCAGGGGGTTGGGAGGGGATAGGGGCGCCTTCAAAGCCCCAGTTATTAACAGGTGGGAAACCTGGAAACCTGACCCAGGTCTTCTGACTCCCAATCCAGTGCTCTTTCCACCTCTTGATCAATTTACAACCTGGAGCAAGAAATTTGACTATCCTTCTAATCTCCTCCCAACTTGTGCAGCTACAAAAATAGATACAATCTGGAAGCCCAGCACTGCCAAATATTGTGGCAGACTTCCCAGCCCCACTCTCCTCCTCCCCCAGCTGATGGGAAGTCGAAGCTCCATAACACTCTTGCTAGAAATGTGAAAATTATTGCTTTTTTCTTCTTCCTTATATTTAAGTTCTGCTGCACCACCAGGTTCAAAGCCCATTCGGGATCCTCGGTCCAGAGAGGAGGGATCAGATAAGTCACCAGAGAAACAGGAGTTCCCTGTTTTGGATTCCACACATTTTACAATATATGAGACACCTGTGACAATACGAATGCTCCAGGCCAGGGAAGAAGAAAGACATGGAGGCTTTGGGAAACCTGGATGGTTAGCTTGGGATCTTTCTATAGAGAGGAGATACTAAAACCAAAGACTAAAGAGGGAAGGCTGGCTTCTTAAAAGCGTTTCCAGCCATGGTTGAACCCTGTGAGAGAAGCGGCGCAGGAACAAAAGGCAAGAATATCTGAACATGGATAGAAGTTGAATTCAAGAATCTGTTTTTCTTCATGCTGATAGTTGGCAGGATACTGGAAGGAGTGTGTGGAGACATATGCCCAAGGATGCTCATTGCAGCATTATTTGTAATAAGAAAAAGAGATAATCTAAATCTCCTTCCATAGGGGACTAGTTAGAATAAATTATAGTGCATCCATACGTGGGATATCGTGCAGCTGTTTGAAAACATGAAGTTAAGCTATATGTTCTGACCGAGGGAGGCACCCAACATACATGAAGAAACTAACTGATAAGCATGTCACAGTCTTGTGTAACAGGATCCCATTTGCTCTAACAAGAAATGTACACATTTGTATATACCTAGGACATTTCTAGAAGAACGTGCAAGGCAATTCATCACTGGGAAATGCTAAGAGGAAGAGAGAAGGAGAACGAGAGGCTTTGACTTGTTGCCTGTCATCCCTCAGAATTGTGTGCAAGTTGACCGTGAGGCTATATGTTCTTCTAATATTTTTAAAAACACAAAAAGCACTTGGAATCGATTTTTCTCATAAATTCAATCTGTTGATAAATCTTCCACAACATAAAACATTATGAATATAGGAAAAATGCTCATGAGATTTTTACCAAGTCCCTTTTCCCCCCACCTGAAGCAGGCTCCCATTTCTTGCAATCACCCTCTAGAGGTCCGAAGGTTGAGATCACGTAGGCTTTCCCATTCATAGGCTTTTTTGGTCTTCTTGACTCACAGACCTCCAGAGCCCATGAGCCCTTTGGCTATCTGGTAGACCTTATGATGACCAGAGCTAGAACTCAGGTCATAACTCTGATTGGAACTCACTCGCACTCTGAACTCACCAGGAAGCAGCCAGATGTACCAACAAATTCAACCAAGCAATACTCATTCCCCTTTTCAGTAAAAGTACAGCTCAGGGCATCTCCTCCCCAGGTGCTGGTGAGCTGCAGCAAGGCATTGCCCAGGTCTTCTAGATCCACATTGAGAAGTGCCCCCTGCAGGGCCACAGAGCCCTGGGCAAATGTTTCCACCAAGTGTAAGTTAGTAATGACAGCAACCTGGATAGAGGGATCGAAAGGTCTGCCAAAGGGTCCATCCTTGGGCCCAATTTGTTCCACCTATTTATCAATGATTTAGAAGAAGACTGGGAAGTCATGTTTTCCATATTCACTAACTTTTCACCTGGTATGCTCATTTTCTTTTTCCTCCTACTTCATCCAATCTCTGAGCTTGCAAAGGTGAAATGGAAACATTTTTTCCAATGTTAAAAACTTGCCTTATCTAAGTACTATGATTGCATTTATATGACATTCTGGAAAAGTCAAAACTATGGAGATAGAGACCAGAGGTTTAGGGAAGGAATAGGGATTGACTGCAAAGAGGTAGCATGAGTGAGTTTTGGGGGGAAGATTGTAGAGGTGGATAATCACCTCTACGCATTTGCCAAAACCCAGAGAACTGTACACCATAAAGGCTGTTTTGTTCGATGTAAAAATTTAAAACCAAATTTTTTTTAAAAAAGTGCCTTGTCATTTTGAGATTCTAATATCTATAATAATAATTCATGTAAAATACTAGGTATAAAAACTCAGTTCAACAACTTACAATTGAAGGGGTAAAATCGTCCAGCTTTCTTCAGAGTTGGAATTAAAATACCTGGCTGGATCCATCTTATCATCGTCTCGCTCCATCTGCCTGTCCAGGTTCATCTCCAGGCTGATCTTTCTCCTATCACATTCCCAGTCCCAAATACACCGGGTTGCTTCTTGCTCCTGGGCCATTGCACAGCATGCTCTCTTACCTGGAAATGCCTTCACCCCACCATCTTCCCACGCCAGCCGTGGAACCCCTCAGCCTTCCACACCCAGCTCCGTCATCAGCTTGCTGGCAGAGCCCTCCTTCCCTCACTCCTCCCTCATTGTCTCTGTAGTAGGCTTGTTTTTATCGGCCCCCTGGTGATCCTGGGCTGTGGTGTCATTGTGCCTTTCACCCCTGTAAACCATGCCTCTGGAAAATAGGCAGCGGTCCTCTCATTCGCCTCTAACTCCCCCAAACCCAACACAGGGTTCGGTACATAATGCAAAATGCAGTAAATATTTGTAGAGCTTAAACCATTGAAAATGTGTATTATTTTCTGATTAGGCAAACTCAATCACTAATGATATATTTGGAGGAGGGGGCCTTTCTCCAAAAGGAATCATTAACGGTGTGACAGTTTTCCCTTTCCTAGCATTTCCTTAGTACTTGGGAGCTGTTTCATATATAAGGAGGATGCAATCAGCAGTAACCCATTTTATAGCATGTTTTGCAAGACACATTCCCATATCTCATTTTAGGAGATTTTTTTCCCCTAGTTTTCAGATACTGGCATAAATAAGCTTGCAATACCTCTGTGCAGTGTGTAATTTCTAATTTTCCCCTGCAGTTCTTCCTACTTCAGACGAGAAGACTAAAGTGCATTTGGCTTCAGTTCAGGCTTCTCCTGACACCCCAAGAGCAAAGGGAGATGGACATATCGGCAGACCCTGCAGATGAGTTTCAAAGGACCTTGACTCGTTGCTGCAAGAGGCTCAGACAATGGCTTTTGGTAAATAGTCAATACTAAGGGACACGAGGGAGGTGGAAGACGGGATTTCCCAGCCCATCTTCTGCGTTCACCAATGCTGACCTCATTCTCTGGTTCTGGAGATGGGATGGGTCAGCGACCTCTGGCTGTTCAGGGCTGGGATTGTGGCCATGGCCCCCGTGAGCCTTGCCTCTGATGAGCCTGCGGCCAGCCAGGTCTGCAAGGAGAGCTGCCCGCCTTGTTGTCACCCTCACTCAGGTCAAGGGGTCTGGCTTGAGCCGGGGATGCCTCAGACCCCTAGAGCTCTGCAGAGAGTGCCACTCATGCCAGGGCGAGGCAAGGCCAGGGCTCGGGAACATGGCCCAGGGCCCGTGGCGACACCACATCTTAGAAGAAGAGCGGCCCAGGGGACATGCGCGCCACCTCTCTGATCCTCGGTTTCCCTTTCTGTCAAAGAGCGAGGTTTAGAACTAGTGATTGCTAAGCCTCCCTTCCTGACTCTAGCCTAAGTCAGGAAAAAGAGCTTGGTAATAAGCAAGGCCAGGCAGGAAGAGAGGGCAAGGCAGTGCAGAGGTCATGCCGAGGGGCAGTGGAAGCCCGCGAAGGGCACGAGGTAAGAGCAGCTCCAGGGATTTCTGCACGGCTTCCGAGGCTCCCTGTTCCAAGAAAAGCTTGGGGCCGCTGCCCCCTAGACTGGCCAAGTTTCCCAGGCCAGCTAAAAGCATATTTCCCCAAGGAAAGGGCAGCTCAGTGGCCTTTAGGAGCTTGTGGGCGATCCACAAGGACCCAGCCTTCCAGGCAGGAATCTCAGGGACACGGCTGGCATTTCCCAGCCCAGCTACCCACCCATGCGAGCCCCAGGCTTGGCACAGGCCCTCCCTCCCCCTTTTAGCGCCTTCACTCCCCTTCCCCTTTGCCTCGTACATACTTCATGGGAAGCTGCGCCATATGGTGGAAATAACGGCGACTTTAAAGTGGAGCCCCGGGATTGAGTCTTCGCCTGACTGCTAAGCCCTCTGTGAACCTGGGCAAATTTTTGTCACTGCATCTGCCTCAGTGGTCTTTATCTGCAAAATGGAAATCATACCACCCACCTTCAAAGATGTTGCCGTGATTCAAATGAGATCACTAAACGGCCCTGCTCTGTAAACCGACACACTAGACAAACCGAAGCCATTAGCCACCTCGAATTATTTTGGGAAGTCGTTGGGGTCTAAATGATGCATAAACAAAACCAGAGCTGGAGAGAAAGCCTCCTTATGCCCTGTGCAGACTCGCTGTCTCCCGTCCGTCATCTGGCGAGGCCCCCAACTCCCCCCAGCCTTCCGGGCTTGGCTGTGGGGCCAGCCAGCCGCTAACAGGACAGCTCACTGCTCAAACCAGACAGTCCCCAGGGCTGGAGCTCATGCCTGTCAGCCTATCAGCTGGCACGTTGACAGAGAAGGCATCTGGTCAATAAATATCTAATCAGGATGGTACCAACTCTCAAATTTGGCAATTCAGCGTAGCGAATCCAAAGGAGTGGCCGGCAGTGCTAAAGGCCGGAGGTTGCGTGAACCACAGCCCTCCCAATGCCAAGGCCATGGGGTCTTGTGAAGGGGTGGTGGAGGGTCAGGGGGAAATCATGGCTGCATTTCTGTGCAAGAGGCAGCGGGTGGTGGTAGAAAACGCATGTACTTTGAATCCCCCAACACTCAAATGACCAACGCGCTCTGGAATTTATGGACTGTCTATCCTTGAGCAGGACCCGACTTCTCCGAGCCTCAGTTTTCTCACTGTACAAGGGGTGTTATAAGAATGATGGAATTCCAATAGCTGATATTTCCTGAAGGTGTCTTATGTGCGAGGCACTGTTTTGGGTGTAACCCAAGAATCATGCATGCAGCCTACTTCTCAGGATTCTTCTGAGACAATGGGGCAAAGGGCCTGGTAGGCTAATAGGCACTCAACAAGAATGAACTTCCTCTCTGCACCCTTTGTCCTTATGTTCCACAAAAACCCATGGCCCCAGTGCAGCCACTTTCTTTCTTCTTAATGAATCCCAGTTCACCCCTTAGCAGCTGTATAGCCTTGGGCCAATTACTTAACCACTCTGAGCCTGGTGCTTTTTCATGGGTAAACAATTAATAACCTCATAGAGTGGCTTTGGGAATGAGCTGAGATAATGACATAACGTACTGTATGCAATGCCTGGCACAGAGTAAATGCTCCTTCAATATTAGTTGCTTTTATTATTATTTTAGTGCCTCATGTTTGTGTCATGTTTTTCCCTTTATGAAGCACTTTCTTAGCTTATAATTCATTGGATTTATACCCTGTGAGGCAGACAGGGCAAGTATTATTATTCTTATTTAACAAACGAAGAAAGGGAGGATCAGAATGGTAGAGTGACGTGCTTGGCATCACACTGTGAATAAGCAGCAGATAGGAGATTAAACCCAGGGCTCTTAGAAGCTACTGACAGCCACGGGCAGCTCCAGACTCAACCCTTCAGTCCTTTGGCCTGGAATAGAATTCCACTGGCCAGTGGTGGCTGGCAGTGGGCGGAAACAAAGGGCCGTGGGTGAATCCAGAGATGCCGTGGCTGCCCTACAAATGAAGGAAAGGGCCCCATCCTGGGCAATAAGAGGCTCTTGAGGGTAATTTATTGCAGGGGCATTTATGAGCCAGGGCATAGAGAGCATGTGTGGAAACAGTTCCCTCCAGGTCCAGAAGTCCTCAGACTTCACAGTGTTCCCCAAAAGTTGAACGCAAGCTTGTAGGCATAAATGTTCCAGGTATTTTTCTGGGGAGAAGGTCCAAGGCTGCACCAGATTCTCAAAAGTATCTCAGAAAGGAAAGGGAAATTGTTCTATGCATGCCATGTTGACTTCCACAATGTACACCACCCTTTGCCAAGTCTTGTCTTCTGGGGTGGCTTCTGTGGAACATGACTGTTGCCAAAGGAAATAGCCTCTGGCTATTCTACCTTACCTGGGCATGATCTTTAATTTCTTCTTTTATTTTGTCTGTGTTTGTAACATTTTCAATAATGAATAATGAATATTTTTATGGCCATTAGAAACAATGATATTTAAACCAAGAAATAAGAATTAACATAAGCAGCATTTACCAATTTGTCTGTCTCAAAGACATGAATTCCATGGCCTGTTTTTAAGGGAAACCAAAACCAAGGAAATAATTAAATTAAAAGCAGCAGCATTGATTTAGTGATTTACCAATTAGCTGTTCATCTCAACATGCACTGAGTAAATACTGAGCTCACAGTTCCCCACATGTGGTGTTCCTAACTTAATTGGCCTCTGCCACATTTGGCATGGCTGGCCATTGGCATCTTCTACAAACACCACCTTCCCTTGGTTTTGATGATACACACTTGCCCAGTTCTTTGTCACTAGTGCAGGGTTCCCATTCTCTGTCACCTCTTAGATATTGGCTCTGCCCACAGACCTCTTGTTTTCTTGCTCTTGATCACCCTGGAGGAATTATTTGTCCACAACTTCATTTCTATGCCAGTGATTCCCAAATCTAAAGAATTCTAAATCTACAAAGCCAACCTCCTGTTGGACACTTTCATACGAATGTCCCACAGGCATCCCAAACCCAACATCTCAGGTGCTGACCTTATCATCCCCAAGGTCAATCCACTCCAAATCATGGTCTTCCTCTCATGCCTCCTATTAGCGAATCAAAGAAAGAAACATGGATGTTTGTCTTCTGCCTCTTTCCACTGCCACATCCAATGATCCTAAATTTATTGGTTCTCCTTCAGCAATATCTTTCAAAACATTTGATTACTCTACTACCTTGATTCATCTGGATGATAGAAACAACTTTCTAATAGGTCTCTGCCTCTGTTCTTGCATCAACCTATTCTTTGTGTAGAAGCTAGAGTGATTTTTGTAGAATACAAACTAGATAATGTCACTCTCTTGTCTAAAAAGCTCCAATATCTAATCAGCATCCTCAGGAGAAGGTTCAAACATCTGAGAATGTCTTACAAGCTCCTTCTGTCTGATTCTAAACTCCATGTCTTGCCATCTGTATCAGCTAAGATTTAGGTGCCAGCTACTATGACAAAAACACAAATATAAGTGGCTTTTAAGCAAGGTAGATGATTTTTTTTTCTCCCTTATCAACAATCCAAGTGTAAGCAGTTTAGAATGGATATGGGAACCCTGATTCCTTCCATCTTATTACTCTACTATCCTCAATGTGAAGGATCCATTTAAAGTGGTTTGAGGTGGCTGATCCTGTATCCACCATCATTTTCCATTCCAAGCACAGTGAAGCAATAAAGGGACCAGGTGAGGTAAGACCCAGAAGAGGTAAACATATTACTTGCACTTACATCCATTGGTCACCATTTCCTCACTTGCCCGTACCTGGCTTCCAGGTGGCTGTGAAATGTAGTGTTCTGTTGATGAGTCATGTGTTAACTCATATTTGTTTCAATTTAAGACTTCATGACCCCTGGGAAATCTTTCTGTTTCCATATGACCATGTTCTTACCCTCCCAAAATACTCATCACACTAGATTTTACTTGCTTAATTACTTGTCTATTTTCCCATAAAGACTATGAGATTCTTTAGAACTAGGACTGCATCTTGCTCATCTTTGTTTCCCTAGTGCTTAGCAGAGTCCCTCATGCATAATAGGTAATCAATAAATGTTTATCGGTTGAATTAATGAAAACAAAAAAAATATTTAACTATAAGTAGGATGCAAAATTGTATTCATCAGATGAACTTAGCTATGAAAAAGGCACAAAGAAGTCCTGAAAAGACTTCTTTCTGTTCTAACATATAAAGAGCTTAAAAGTTATCACTCTTGTCCTCACAAGAAAAAAGCTGAACAAATTGAAAATAGACAACTCCTATTGGATGACATCAGAGAACTGAAATCACAGGACAAACCACCACCCTGAAAACTGGGGAGACAGGTAAATACAGGAAATCACAGCTTATCAGGAAGAGAGGCTGCAGTCTCTGGAGCTAGTAGTTGGTAGGAACCTTTAAATGGTAATTGACTAATATCTGGAGACTGAGCTGGTGGGCTAGTTTGACAATTAAAATTTTCTGGGGCCCAGTCCTGTGGGGGGGGGGGGTTGCCCACACACATCATGAATTATACCTTCTGGAGCTCCACCAGGTTCTCACAATGAAGATCTGAGAAAAATGCCCTAGTGCTTCTGGGAAGGGGAGGTGGAATGTACCCATTTTGAAATGCATCCAGGGCATTCTGCTCCCCATGACAAAGTCCTGCCCTCGAGGGAAACTGTTCTCCTAGATCCTAACCAACATGGCTTTGACCAGAGTCTAACTGACACGGGGGAAGGGAAAAAGGCAGCGTTGGCCCCCTCGAGCATTCCTGTCTCACCTAAAGAGGTAAAAATGGAAAGCTGAGAAGCACTTGCCAAGGTCAGAGTCCAGGGCACACCGCATCCCTGACACCTTACTATCACATCGGCAGGGATCCTCATGGTCACAGGACACGACAGCCCAAAGGACTGAGGGTCAGACTCCACCTAAGGGGTCTCTAGACAACTTTCATCTAGAGAAGCCCAAAGACAGCAGGGAACACAGAAACAAGGACGACAGAGGGGATGGCAGGTCCTGGCATCTACAGTGGCGGCAGGCTGGAAACACGACCTAACTGCTAGCAGGGTAAACACAACCTCTCACTTGAAAGCTAATTTACCTCGGTTCCCATGACTTAATACATCATGTCCAGTTTTCAACAAAACATTACAAGGCATGCCAAAAGGCAAGAAGGGAAGACTGAATAGGCAAAGCAAGCATCACAACCAGACTCAGATGTGGCAAAGAACATATATCCAAACTGTAAAAAGAACTCTTATAACTAAGTCAACGATCAGAAAACTAGCAACCCAGTTAAAAGTGAGCAGAGAATCTGAACAGGCATGTCACCAAAGAAGGTATACAGATGGTAAATAAACATAAGAAAGGATGACATTGAGAATGACAAATTAAAACAAGATACTACAGCATGCCTCTTAGAATGGCTATGTCCCCAAAGGCTGGTAACACCAAACGCTGGCGAAGCTGGCGAGCAAGAGGGACTCTCATTCATTGCTGCCTGGAATGCAAAATGCCACAGCCATTTAGGAGGACAGTTTGGTAGTTTTTACAAAGCTGAACAAGTTTACCACCTGATCCAGCAATCACCCTTCTAGGTCTTTAACCTGATGAGTTGAAAACCGATGTCCCTACAAATGCCTGCACATGAATGTTTATATCAGTTTTATACACAATTGCCCTAAACTGGAAGAAAGATGGTAGCACAACATTGTGAATGTAATTAACTGCACCGAATCATATATTTCAATGTGGTTAAAAGGGGAAGTTTCATATGTTACTGAAATAAAATTTTCACAAATCTGTGGAACTGCAAAGCACAGTGAACCCTAACTTAAACCATGGACTATAGTGATAGTACAATTATGAAAATGAGCTTTCATCAATTTTAACAAATGCATCACACCAATGCAAGGTGTTAATAATAGGGTAGTATATGGAAACCAGTACGTGATGAATAATTTTTCTGTAAATCCACAATTTCTATAATTTAAAACAATGTAAAAAAATGTCCTTTAATAGATGAATGGATACACAAACTGTGGTATACCCATTCATATGATGAAATATTATTCAGAGATAAAAAGAAATGAGCTATCAAGTCAGACAGACACAGAATAACCTTAAATGCTTATTGCTAAGTGAAAGAAACCACCTTGAAAATGCTACATAGTGTAGGATTCCAGCTATAGACATTCTGGGAAAGTCAAAACTATAGACACAGTAAAAAGAACAACAGTTGCCCAAGGTTTGGGTGTGGGAGCACAGGGAATTTTTAGGGCAGTGAAACCATTCTGCATGGTGCAGAAGCGTTGGATATATGACACAACACATTTGTCAAAACCCGTAGAACTGAACAACACAAAGCATGTACCCTAATGTAAACTGTGGACTTTAATAGTGTATCCATATCAGTTCATTAATTGTAACAATCATGCCACATTAAAGCAAGATGTTAATAACAGGCACAACAGTGGGAGGGATGGAGAGGGGTATATGGGAATGCTGTACAATCTGCTTAATTTTTCCATAAAACTAAAAATTCTCTAAAACATAAAGTCTATTTTTTAAAACTCCTGAATAGAAATATGTTAAAACAAGAGACAATGAGATTATAGATATTTCCTCTCTGCTTCTAGAAAGTATTATTTTAGTTGGAAAAATCACTTTAAAAACAAGGGAGGAAATTTTGCTACTTTTAATTCATATTAACGTATTTACCCAGGTCAGCTAATAAGGAGATGAGGGTTGTCAACCACCACACCAAGGAACCGAGAGTGTCTACAACTGCAAGCAGGAGAATTCCATCCACCCACCATGTGGGACCTAAGCCCCCTCTCAATTTAGAGGTGGAGTGGGCATCTCCACCCCAGGGTCCTCAGGATGGAGGAAGAAAATATGGATTAGAGTGAATTTACTGGTATTTTACTATAGAATTATTATGACTCTAGCAATGGAAGAAATTATGTCATTGATGTGGAGACAGTGGCTATGGGAGTTGCTGAAGGCAGGGAGAGGGAAGAAGAGGTGTGATATGGGGGCATTTTCGGGACTTGGAGTTGTCCTGAATGATATTGAAGGGAAAGATGCAGGACATTACATATCCTGCCATAACCCTCTGCTGGACTGGGAGAGAAAATAAACTACAACATAAACTATAATCCATGCGGTACAGCAGTGATCCAAAATGTATTCATCAAATGCAATGAATGCAGCACATTGATGAAAGAAGTTGTTGATGTGGGAGGAGTGGGGTGTGTGTGTGTGTGTGTGGAGTGGGGTATATGGGAACCTCATATCTTTTAATGTAACATTTTGGTTGATCTATGTATCTTTTAAAATGTATAGATAATAAAAAAATTATTTTAAAAAAATTAAGAAACTTTATACTGTGAATGTGACAAAGGTTTAGACCCAAACTCCAGAACATAAAAGGAATTTGGATAAATAAACATGATATTGGCAGCTTTAAAAACAACAACAAAAAACATTTTGTGTGATTTATGTATCTTTAAAAAAAGATAATAATAAATGAATAAATAAATGTAAAAAATATATCTTTAGACGTTTTACTTTAGAATTGACCATTATATTGTTTTTGAGCCAATGCTTATTCCAAGATACGGAGGAGATGACTTGGAATGATCTTTTGTAATTAACATTACAGGCAGTGGACTTGGCCCAGTGGTTAGGGCGTCCACCTACCACATGGGAGGTCCACGGTTCAAACCCCGAGCCTCCTTGACCCATGTAGAGCTGGCCCATACGCAGTGCTGACACGCACAAGGAGTGCCCTGCCCCGCAGAGGTGTCCCCCGTGTAGGGGAGCCCCACGCGCAAGGAGTGCGCCCCGTAAGGAGAGCCGCCCAGCGCGAAAGAAAGTGCAGCCTGCCCAGGAATGGTGCCGCATGCACAGAGAGCTGACACAACAAGATGACGCAGCAAAAAGAAACACAGATTCCCGTGCCGCTGATGACAACAGAAGGGGACAAAGAAGATACAGCAAATAGACACAGAGAACAGACAACTGGGGTGGGGAGGAAGGGGAGAGAAATAAATTAATAAATTAATTAATTAACATTACAAGTTGGAGACTACCAAGTCCAGCCTGGTCATTTTACAGATGAGAAAATCAAGGTCCAGAGAGAAGGGACCTCCTGGAGACAGGCCTGCTGGGAGCTGCTGGAGTCCAAAGTGATGAGCTGTGGCTCTGGATCTATCAAGCTTGGCTTTCCTCTTTAGGGAATGCCTTTTATGGAAGTTTTTAAATTTCAATTGTTCTCACGTTCAGTCACGATGAACCACCGATCCAGAAATGCATCCATCGTGTGCACAGTTCAACTGGATGCCCTGACCTGCGTACTGGAAACAAAGAATGGAATCAGTCCTGGTGATCACTGCCAGATGCCACCATGTCACAGCATCCTGAGACAAGCCGTTCATCTGTAGCTTTTCCAAGAAGTGCTCTCTGGCAGTCTCCATCAAAACAAAAGGCGAGGCGGCCAAATGTATTCTTAACATGATTGTGGAGGCCATTTTCTGATGATTAAAAAATAATCTGAGTTTATCTTTCTTTCCTTTTAGCTCTTTACCCCTGGTTGTGTGGGTACATAGAGGGCACAGAAGGAAAATTCATTTTCTTTTTATGGACATCAAGCAAACCAAATGGTCTGCCTTTCCACGCTGGTCACCCTCCGTCTCTCTTGGACCCCGCACTCGGAGTAGATTAGACGCCTCAACACATCCTGAACACTCGAGAGCATGCCTAGTTCAGCATCTTCACTCACAGCTTCTGCCCTTCAAAGGCCCTCTCCCAGCTTCCGTGCCCAGTGGTCCTACCTCCTCCAGGAAGCCTTCCCTGATCCTCCTGGCTGTCTCCAGCCTCGCCTCCTTGGAACCCCTGGTCCATGCACTTCTTTGCACTTCCTGCCCTCAACCTGGGGCTGTGATATAATTTTTCACAGGGACCTGCTCCATTTCCCTAGGCGGCCAATACCTTGAAGGCAAGGGCCACGTCTGATTCATCTCCACTTCCTCAATGACTTGCATTCATTAAGCACTCGGGAAATCTTGTTGAATCAATAAGGTCATCCAAGATCTGTCCCTCGAGGGCAGCTTCACTCTGGGATTTGAGCTGAGTCCACTCCTCGGTGTCTTCATTTCCCGTGGGTGTCAGAAGGAAGCCCGACAAACAGGGTGGCTTAAAACAACAAAAAGTTATTGTTTCCCGGTTCTGGAGGCCAGAAGTGGCCCCCAAGGTGTGGGCAGGGCTGTGCTCCCTCCAAAACCTGCAGGGAAGGATCCTTCCTTGCCTCGTCCGGCTCCTGGTGTTTCCCGGCAGCCCTTAGCTTTCCTCGGCTTGTAGCTGCAGCACTTCCATGTCTACCTCCGTCATCACGTGTCTCTTCCTCGTGTCTGCTGTGTCTGTGCAAATTTCCTTTCCAGTCATATTGACTCAGGGCCAACCCTACTCCAGTTTGGCTTCATTTTAACTAATCACATCTTCAAAGACCCTATTTCCACATAAGGGCCCATTCACGGGACCAGGGGTTATCTGGTGTATTTTTTTTGGGAGACGCAATTTAGTCCTTAACGCCAGGGAATTCCAGAGTTCCCAGCTCTCCTGCCTAAATCATTTGTACCAAGTCTTTCTTCTAGGCCTTCAGCCTGGGAATGTGGGAAAAAAAGAGTGAGGGATTGGAGGGGAGAGTCTAGGCTCAAGTCCAATTTCTGCCTATTGCGAGTTGAATGGACTATTTCACTTATTTCACCTTTTCCCAAAACAGTTTCTTTCACCTGCAAAATGGGGCTGATGATCAAACTCACATTGAAGATTGTTATAAGGATTCAACAAAGTACTGTATCCCCAAAAATGTCTGGAGGCAGGTTAAAACCAAAAAGGCAACTTTATGATTCGTTGAATAGTAACCTTTTCCCTTGTCTACTTAGAAATGTAACAGTTTTCTGTTTCCTTTCCATCCATGTCTGGTCCACAAACAACATTATTATTCACCTGAAACTCAGCATCCCACAGGATTCTCTTTTCTATAGCCAAGAGCCATCTCCAGAAATCCAAATTTCATCACTTCCAATGGAGCCATTCAAGAATAGCAGGTTCAGGGCCATGGCTAGTGGCTACATTGAAGAACCAGAAATAATGATGAAAACCAAATGCCCCCTCTTTCATTACAGAGAGACAACATGCCCTGGAGGAATCTTTCTGAGCAGTGGGGAAATCTGGGTGGTGACAACCAAAAGAGAGACACAAGTGGAATCACTGGGAATTGTATGAGGCGTCCTATGGAAAGATCCAGTGTTTCACTCTGTGTCCAATGCTGGTGGCTTTCCAGCCTCCTGTCCTTCCCTATCTGGGATGAAAGCCCCTGAGTAAATCTCAGAGTACTTCTGCAGCCTTTGTTTTGGTGACTAGTATCTGGTCACATAAATAGAGCATGGACCCTTCATCTTTCCACTATTTGATATATAGAATTTGTATAATCTGGGTATTGATCTTATGTCTTCATTCTAGACATGGGGGAGTTCAGTATGGTGATTTGGAACTGTATGTACCCCAGAAAATCATGTTCTTAAAGCTGATCCAGTCCAGTGATGGTAAACCAATTGCAAGTAGGACCTTCCGAATAGGTTACTCCAGTAAAGGCATGGCTCAGAATGGGTCTTAATCTTCTTACTGGAGTTCTTTATTAACAGAATGAATGCAAAAAGAGAGAAAGAGGGAAAGCCACAGAAACAAGATGCTGAAAGCAAGGAAACCCAGAAGGGAAGAGAGACCAGCAGACTCTGCCATGTGCCTTGCCGTGTGGCAGAGGAACCAGGGAATGCCAGCAGCTGGTCCTCAGGAAGAAAGCACCGCCTTGATGATGGCTTGATTTGGACGTTTTTCTTGGCCCCAATACTGGAAGCTAACACTGTTTAAAGCCAGTGCATTTCACGGTATCTGCTTCGGGCAGCTTAGCAAATTAAAATGTGTCTAAGAAATATTCTTGATGCCAAGATGTCAGCAGGGTCAGATCCATGTGGGGCTTTCCTGGGGTTCTTTTTTTAATACAATAGGCCCAGGGTGGCAAAGAAGAACATGTTATTGGGTGGAACCTTGGAAGAGAGACACTCCTGAATTGGGAGCCAAGGTAACAATGGCAGGTTTGCGCCCCTGTGTGTCCTACAAGGAGCGCTTCTCATGGAATGTGGGCTGTTCAGGTGGTGGGGATGGGGGGGGGGGGGGCGGGTCCCAAACGCAGAGGGACGTGAGAAAGGTTGCTGTAGGCCACAGCTCCTCTGCTCTCTCGCCATCTCTCCTTCACCTCATGCCTTCCCAACCACCCGGTCTATCAAGTCAATGTTTAAGAGCCCCGGGCCCCCTCCCTAAAGCCCCTGCAACCCCTTCCCCACACATTTCTACCCAATAGCTCCCTTCTGGATGTTCCAGTTCTGACTGGTTGTTTTTAGACTTATGATGTCTTAAGACAATCTGCAGATTTGAGAGGTGACCTCTCTCCCCCATCGAAGTCGTGCACTGGGCCTCAAGCCAGGGAGCAGCCAGGTCTCTGGGACACTGCGCCTGCTAAGACTTCTGGGCACTCCAGGGCCTGATTTCTGGAAAGAAAGACTGGACATACTATAAGCATATCCTTGCCGGCGAGAGCCCCTGATCGGATCTGAGCTCAGTCTGACACTTTAGAAGAATACAGTCTCTGTCACGAAATGGAGAGCTCGGTGCTCCCAAGCTAGGGGTAGACTTACACACTGTTAACTCAGCTAGAAAACAACTCCTTGAGAAAGAGCGTTGGTGCAGGAGTTGGCTGCAGGCTCAGCAAGAGTGAAGAGCGACCAGGCGACGTGGTTTGGGGCAACCTTGGTACACGAGACTCAATGGATGGGAGGGGGATGGGCAGCCTCAGTCTACCCCTTGCAGGTCAGCCCGTGTCTGGATGACCACACACCCACTTGCAAGTCCTGGTTTATGAAAGACAGATAACCCGAGTCCACAAGGGAAAGGGGGAGCAGAGTGGATAAAAGACCTAGCAAGCAAACAGAAAAGGTCTGAAGGAACTGAGACGCTCTGCTTATAGAAGAGAAGGCATTTGAGGCTCTGCAAGACCTGCCTCCAAATGTGTGAAAGGTTGTCATTTGGAAATGAGACCCGACACGTTCCACGTGGCTTCACAGGAGAAAGCTGAAACCGAGGGCTGGAGACAACGGGAAGTTAATTTTGGCACCACGTAAGCACACCTTTAACAAACAGGGCTGGCAGTCAGCAGAAGAGGCAGCCCGCTCCCCTAGGAAGGGGCCAGCGCCCCTCTACCCCCACTAGAAGTCTTCACACAGAGGCCTGAGGACCCACTGTTAGGCGCATGGTCAAGGGGTTCAATTTCGGCATTCCAAGGTGATCACGTCTGATGGCCTGAAAGCCACAAAACTTTGATGCCAAAAGACGGTCTGGAACCTCATTCCAAAGAGCAGGCTTTCCCTGCCTCCCACGCTGTTCCTGGCACACTCTTTCTTCTCCGGGGCTGGTGGGAAGCAGGGCTCCCTGAGAGCGGGAAGGTGAGAGGATGCGCTGCCCAGCCCCCCAGTGTGAGGGCAATTAGCTGGACTCCAGCCTTCCTGGACTCGGCAGGTGGCCAGACTCCACCGGAGCTTGTTCAGAGGCCGGCAAGGAGGCAGCCACAGGTAGCAGGGGCTTTCATTCCGGACCCGTGCTAGCCCTGCAGGAGCACTTGCATTTAAAAACAGCAGAAGGAAAAAGCGCAATGGAAACTTGCCTCAGTTAAGGCTGTTTGCAACTGCAAATAGGCCTGACATGAAGAGAAAGGGACTCCACTCCGGAGCTACCCCCCTCGCTGCTGACATTTGTGACCCTGACGGAAGAGGGGGTAGGCTCCATGTGCTGGAAGAAGGAACCCGGGGTGGGGGGCACTGGAGGATGAGGAGGGACTAGAAAGATAATTTTGTCCTATACCATGAAACCTATAATTTCACTCTGACATGAAAATTAGCTCTGCAGCTAATTAGCTTTCTAATATCATTTGGTGCCATAGAAAAGATAAAAGTTTATGAATTTATGAGCCTACCTGAAAAAGAAAAAAGGACTGCAGATTTGCAAAATGGGATTAGCTCATTCAGATCACGGGGGGCTGTTTCAGGGGATAAAGCCCACGGCGGCCTTTCTCCCCAAAGAGAGCCCAAAGCTTTACGTCGTGTCCTCAGACCTGTGGCTGTCTGGCTTCTGGGTGGCAGTGTCCCGCCTCATCTTAGAAAGCCCTGATGGAAGGCTCTGTCCCCGCCGCGTCCCAGCGCTGGTCCTAGCCGTGCCCTCTGGAGCCCCAGAGCATGCTTTCCCTCCCCCTGCTCAGGCCAGCCCTCCTGTGACTTGATGGCTGTCCCTCCCCTTCACTCCCTGGGCTGCCCAAGCCCCCTTCTGCCCTCCCTACCAAGCTCAATGCCACGCACGTAGGGTTAGAGACTTCCTGGAGCTTCTAGAAGGCAGCCGAGCCTCGGCGATCTCTTTTATTTTTCTTTTCTTTAAAACATCACCATAGCTCATACTCACCGAGCATTTGTTCCAGAAGTTATAGTCTCATTCCCACTTGGCAGACAAGAAAACCAAGGCTCAGAGAGGCTAATTGCACAACCAGTATTGTGAGCCCCGGCGGACGCCCCAGTTCTCAACCTCCGCGCTGTGCTCCTGGCGGGAAGTTCATTTATTACCCACGCACAGCCCGCTGCGGGGCCCGTTCCTCAGCTCCGCGAATTCTCCCGATCCCCGGGGTGCGGGAAGGACTGTGGCGCTCACACGATTGAGGGGCCTGCCCTGTCCACAGGTGGAAGGCCTGAGTCCGGGCTGGAAACCAGAACTGTTTCAAGCGCCGGGGCACGCTGACACACGTGCGCCAAATGTTTTGTCCCAAGATTGTTTTCTTTTGATCAGCCAACTCTCAGGATGATCATCCCTTCTGCAGACGACAGCCCACAGGACCCACAGGCGAGGTGAACACCAAGTGGAGGCGGGAGGCCTGCTCGTAGTTAAACCCGCTTTTTAAGACCCCTTTCCATGGGTTCCCAGCACGAGGTGATTGCATTCCCTGGTTTACTGCGTGCAGACCGGGATCAACGCCCGGCCGTGCGTGGGCACGGGGTGCTGGGTCCAGAATGGGGCATCCGAGTCCTAGCCTCCCCGCGGAGGGGAGGGGCTCTCCGTCCTGAGCCTTCCGAGGAGGCCCTGAGGCCACAGCCCTGCCCGGTCACCAGCTGCACAAGGACGCTCGCCTCCCCTCCCGGCCCTGGCCCTCTTGCCTGTTCCTCCCACATTTGCAGCTGGATTTGCCCAGGGGCTGCAACTCCGACACTAGCCTCTAAGTTCTCAGATCTGCTTTCCTGACAACTGACCTGAAATCTGGCTGGGACCCCTGGGCTTCTTCCTTGGCCTCCCAAGCAGGTCTGGGCTCCCCACCACATGCTCCTCATAATCTCCCCCGCTTTCATGCTGCCCTCAGTTTGTAGCGATCTCCACTATACTTGAATAATAAAGAATAATATCATCCATTCATCTGACAAAGTCCAGGGTATAGAGAATCCTCATGGGATAAAAAGTGCAGCCCTCCATAAAAGCCATTAAATAAGGGGAAATTTTTAAAAGAAATGTGTCAAATTACCATCCCTTTGCAAATAGTGTTCCTTAAATGATTGCATGCACTAGTTGTAACAAGTGTATTTTGGGAGGTCTTAAAAAATAAATGTGACGATGAATCAAGCACTGCTTGCTGGTACTGAAAGGGCTAAACTTCCCATGGAATATTCAAAGCAAATTACTTTCAAACACACCCTCTTCCAGGTTATGGGGCTTACCGGACTGATTGCAACTGTTACTTGGCTATTTCTATAAAAAGGTTGATGATATCCAATAATGGTACTCTCAAAAAATAATTAGCATCTTTAGAATAGAATTCATGAATATTACTCATCGCAGCTTATGGAATCCAACCAAAAGCACAGCCAAGGGACCAGTACTTTGGAGGGGATGCCAGAAACAGCCAGACCCCGGTGGAGCTGATCCCCCTCAACGGCTCAACCCATGAACTCGAGAGGGCATGGGAGCGGATCCTTCCCATAGCATACCGAAGGTGGTCATCCGGCTCAAGAGACCCCTGTAGTAGTCAGCCAGAGGGGTGCTGATGCAAACTACCAGAAATCAGTTGGCTTTTATAAAGGGTATTTATTTGGGGTAGGAGCTTACAGTTACCAGGCCATAAAGCATAAGTTACTTCCCTCACCAAAGTCTTTTGCCATGTGTTGGAGCAAGACAGCTGCTGACACCTGCCAGGGTTCAGGCTTCCTGCGTTCCTCTCTTCTCGGGGCTGATTTCTCTCTGGGATCAGCAGCTCTGTTTTCTCTACAGGGTCAGCTGTAGACTGTCAGGTGAATGGCTCTGTGTCTCTCCCCAGGGCTTCTGCTGTGTCTAAGGAGCCATCTCTCTTCCTCTGTGTTCCTCTCCTGTGTGTTCACTTCCTGGGCTGCAGCTCAAAAACTCCAACTATCTCTTCTGCCATGGCCTTTCCTCTGTGAGTCCCCACCCACCAAGGGGGCAGGGACGCAACATCCTACTGACGTGGCCCAATCAAAGCCTTGATCATTATTTAATCAAGTAAATCTCTGAATCCAATACAATCTAATATTCCCAGAGGAAAAGACCAGTTTACAAACGTAATCAATATTTCTTTTTGGAAGTCATCGATAATAGCAAACGCTACACCCCCCCCCCCCATTCAATTTCTTCATTACCAAGAGTGCCCTTGAAAAGTCTTAATTCTTGTAATAAGAGTGCATCCAGTTTTTCTGTGCTTTATTTACAAAGACACCCCAGCCTTCTGTGTTTACGTGGTTTCTATGATGTGGCTGGGCTTCATCCAAATTCTGGTAATGATTTTGTCTTTCAAGACTTGTGCCGACCTCTTGCTCTCCTTGGTGCATGCAGCTGTGTCCTCCAGGCAGCCCATCTTCTCAGCTCCCCGTGAAGTTAACCTTGCCGTGCCTTCCTCGTCCTTCCGAGCTGGCTCCCACCTGAAGCGGCCTGGCTTCTGCATGTCTCGGTGCGGCCTCCGTTCATCTCTCCATGTCTCCTTCCACCACCTCGTCCTTTCCTCTGAGGACTTCAGAGTCAGTGGACACCCTGGGGCCCACCGGGCAGCCTGTCCTCAGAGCTCCTTTGGCCCTGCCGTTTGCTTGTTGTGCCTGGAGTTTCACCTTAATACCCTGTTTGCTGGTTTCAGCTGGTTCTTTTCACTGCCCCGCCTCCTTTTGGTTAGGCGTCATCTGCATTTCCCCCACTGGCCCTTAAATTCCTCCAGAAAAGAGTGTGGGCAGTGATGTGGACCATTGACCATGAGGTGCAGCGGTGCTCAGAGATGTAGTCACCAAGTGCAGTGAATGTCTCATGATGATGGAGGAGGTTGTTGTTATGGGGGAAGGAGTGAGGTGAGGGGGGTGGGGGTATATGGGTACCTCATATTTTTTTAATGTAATATTAAAAAAAATAAAGGCAAAAAAAAGAAAGAGAAAAAAATTCCTCCAGAAATACAATTGGGTTGTGGTGAGGGCGGTCAGGATGGCTTTGGAAAACCTGAACACAAATGGTGGCTGTGTGATCCAAGGAAAATTGCATAGCATCTCTGACCTCTCTCCGCCCCACACTCAGCTCCTCCAGTGAAGTGGCAGCAGGGTCCCTACCCTTGAGGAGGGAGGGAGACAAGATACATTTGCCAGGAACTCTGAATCGCAGGGGAGGCAGAGGGGTGAGACTTGGAAGAGGGGTAGCATTTGGCATTTGCTGACGAGCTGCAAGAGGGACAGGCTTTCCTGATGAGGCAGGTGGCATGAGGCAGGAGCACGAGGGGCTTATTTGGGCGGCCGTGGGTGGTTTGGTTTGGAATGAACCCAGGGCATATTCGTATTAATTCAATTTTCTGGAGATATGGAGCATCACATGAGAAACTGGATTTATCTTGGATGGTGCAGTAAAAGCAGCAGTGAAAACAGATGCTCCTTAAACAATCTCCCTGCACTTGTGAAGTACGAGCCTCTTCACAAGGATTATCATTTTATGAGGGCCTCTGTGAAGTTTATATTACTGTCTCCATTTTATAGATGAGAAAACCGAGGCTCAAAGAAACGAAGAGACTTGCCCAAGATCACGCAGCTATGAAGAGCTATGGCAGGATTCAAACCCAGGCCCGCCAGGCCCCAAAACCTATGCCCCTTCTGCACCATTTTGCTGCACCTGGATATGTGAAATGCGGGTGGTGCGGTGAGTAGGGTCAGCTACGCGCCAGGGGCATTTCTCCAGGGGCTGAAAGGTTGCCAGGCATGCCCTGGGGGCGGGGGGCATTCAAACAAATTATGTGAGAGGCAGGTCTCTAGCAAGCTAAGCCTTCAGCGGCGGAGGACGAAGATGGAGCTGAGCCACACCTGTGAAACTGAAGGTGGGGTCATCGGGGCCTGCCTTCCTGGGGTCGGTTAATAAGAGAAGAGGCAGGGGCTCTGGGTCCTTGGACAGAAAAACAGCTAACAGCTCTCCAGATGAAAGCAGGGGTGTTGCAGGGGGAAGAGCTTCCTCTGTGTTCACGCAGCACCTTCTCTTTCATCCTTTCCTCATCATCTTGCTCCAACCCCCAGCTCTGGAGCCTATCCCGACCTTAGGTGAGGGTGCACCTGGGGCCTCAGTGCAAGGGTGAGCCAATGCGATGGCTCCTCCAGCTCAGGCCTAATCTCCGAGAGACGAGAGGTCCACAGTCAATGGATTTGGACGCATTTGGAGTGCTATCACTTTAAGAGATCACCTGTTTCCCTTTCTCATTGTTCCAGTGCAGGAATGATTTTTACAGAGCAAAAGCCAAAGTAAAATGATAACTTTCACTCCTTTTTAGGCTTCTCAGATAAATACTTTTCCACGTTGTCGCCTAGGTATTCAAAATTGTCAATTTCATGACTGCATAATATTCCTCCAAGTTGCCATACCACAGTCTACTTAACCAGCTCTATCTTTGGATACTTAGTTACTTCCAAATTGATTTTACAGTAACACTGCAATGAAAAATTTCATGGATAATATCTTTTTTCTGAATTTAAAATTATTTTCTAGTGAGAGAATTTCAGAAAGGGGTCAATGAATCCAAGAATAACAACCTTTTAAAGGCTCCTCATACATAGAGTCCAATGAAGGTTTGCGGGGTATTTCTAACTAATTTCCATGGGTCCTGGCAAGATTTAGACGGTCCAGCGTCACCGCATCATCTATCCTGAGTATTACGCTTATTTCACATTTTTGCTCATTTAGAATGTACAAAATGTATCTCATTTAAATTTTTTGTCCTTCTTTAATTACCAGCAAGGTTAAAAGTTTCGTGTTTGTTACTAATCATACCTCCTCTTGTATATTTTGAACTGGTCAGAAGATCTGCTCTCGTGCTCCAGCTCCCCGGTGACTGGGTTCCTGTCTTTATAACATGTTCTTGACGACGCAGGCTTTAGAGCCCGTTTGCTCGTCTCCTTGAACCACATGGAAATACCTGCATTTGCTTGTCATTTTACCAAACACTGCAAACATAGGTAGGGATTTATGATTCTTAGGTTAAGAGAGTGTCCTTGCAGGTAGAAGTGTGGGTTCTAATACAAGCTCTGGTGATTTTTAAAAAACCGCGTGTCATCAATTAATTCACTTTTCTTCTCTGAACCTCTTTCCCCACCACCTGGAGAACAGAGTTAACCCCTCTTGCTCCGCCTTCCCGCGGTGTTGTGTGGGAACTTGGAGCCGGGTAGCAGAGCGGTGAGCAAGCTTGTCCTGTACAGGGCCAGGTTGTAAATCTTGCAGGCTCGCAGGCCACGTAGCCTCTGCAGCTACTGCTCAGTGCTGCAATTGCTGAGTGAAAGCACCTCAATAATTGCAAAGGAAGGAGTAGGCAGTGGTCCAATGAAACGTTCTTTGTGGATACGGAGATTTCCATTTTATGTAATTTCCATGTGTCACAAAATACTGTTCTTCTTTTGATTTTTTCCCCAACCACTCAAGAACAATCCTTTGCTCACGAGCTGTACAAAAAGAGGTGTGGGTTGGCCTTGGCCCATGGGCCATAGTTGGCCAACCCCTGCCCTAAAGCCCCATCCAGTCGTAAGAGCTCATGGGATGCTCAAACATATCAGTACCCGGGGCAGGCTGACTATTGTTGCTGACTTGCAGTTGCAGAAACAAGAAGCAAAGAAGGTGAAATGACTTGCCCAAGGCAACCCAGCCTGGGAGAGAAGGCGCTGGGGCTCGGCTCAGGTCTTCCAGGCTCAGAAGTCCCAGCACGTCTGCTTGCAGCCGGCGTCCTCCCCCGTCGCGGGTCCCAGTCCTGAGCCAACCCTCTCCTGCCAGAACCCACTCCTGGGCCTCTGCGTTTTGTAGCAGGGGACAGCCCTAGCACGGCCTGCCCACGAGTGCATCCTGGGCTTAGGACCAGGTGTGTCACCTGGCGGCTAAAACGCAATCCCCTAGCAGGTAAGGGGCTGCCAGGAAATCCCAGCCTGGCTCTGGTGGGCATGTTTTACATCCAGCACACACGCCGATGGTTTAACTCTCCCTGGAGGCCCCCCATATACAAGGGGGCTGCCGAAGAGACCCCCTCCCTGCATTGGCCACGGAGTGAGACCCGTTGGCTCTGGGGAACCGCTGCCCACGGGGGAAGCCGAGCCCTTCTCTCTGTGAGTAGGACGTGGGCCCCCAGGCACTGTGTGACCCCGCTTCTGCTGGTGACCCCAACCCCGGGCCAGAGTGAGCTGATGTCCCTTTGGGTGTCTCTTCTGCCCTCCACATCCCCCATCCTGCGGCTCTGGCTCCCCCACACCTGGCCTCTCCCCTCACCTGTTCCATGCTGCTCCCCGCCCCGCACCCCAGGTGTTAGTTACAGACCAAGCCCCATCAGCGGGACCAGAGAAAGCTCAAACCAGCTCCTCCGCCTCCTGCCGAGGGGCCCCTCGGTTCTCCAACAGCCACGGGGCCCTGGGAAGCAGGACGAGCGCCCAGTTCCCACCTGCATGGAGGTGCCTCGTGGGGCACAGGTGGGGCTCAGCCCATCGGCCACAGACACTCAGTGGCCTGGATATCTCCAGGGGCACAGCCCCTCCCTCGGGGTGCGTGGCCACAGTCACATCTACCCTTTTGATGTGCTTTTTTTTTTTTAAGATTTATTTATTTATTTCTCTCCCCTTCCCCACCCTGGTTGTCTGTTCTCCGTGTCTATTTGCTGCATCTTCTTTGTCCGCTTCTGTTGTTGTCAGTGGCACAGGAATCTGTGTTTCTTTTCGTTGTGTCATCTTGTCGTGGCAGCTCTCCGTGTGTGCGGCACCATTTCTGGGCAGGCTGCACTTTCTTTCGCACTGGGCGGCTCTCCTTACGGGGTGCACTCCTTGCACGTGGGGCTCCCCTACGCGGGGGACACCCCTGCGTGGCAGGGCACTACTTGCGCGCATCAGCACTGCGCATGGGCCAGCTGCACACGGGTCTAGGAGGCTGGGGGTTTGAACCGCGGACCTCCCATGTCGGAAGCCCTAACCACTGGGCCAAGTCCTGCTTTTGAGGACAAGACCAGCTCCAGTAACTAAACGGGCCCTGTTGGAGGCAGGGACCTTTCCTAAGGCAGGAGCCCGAGCAGTGGAGTGAGAGGAGAACAAGATTTGAAAACCATGATTGGACATCAAGGGTTGGATCTGCCTCTAAGCACTTGACCCTGAGGGTCAGTTTTCTCGGCTGAAAAATGAGGGCGTTAGGTCCAAAGGACAGAACGTTCCATGTTTTGTCAACTGCGGAGTGCCGCATGAGGGCTGGATAGTGGCGCCGTGTGAGGCTTGTGTCCTTCCAAACTGATACTCTAATCTGAGACTTCCTCAACCTTCTCAAGATCTAAGCTTCCCCATCCTCCACAGACATTCTAGGGCTGTGCTTCCAGGGGATTGTTTCCCCAAGCCAAACACGAAGGGGAACTGGAGTCATTGTGAATTCTTTATGTTCTCCCGCAGTGTCTGAGGGTCAGGAATCGGGGAGGGGCTTAGCTGGGTGGTTCTGGCTCAGACAAAATTGCTGTCAAGCTATGGGCTGGAACTGAGGGCACGACTGGGGCTAGAGAATCTTCTTTCGGTTTCTCTCATGTGGTTGTCAGAAGGTTTTGGTTCTTTATTGGCCGTTGGCAGGAGGCCTCAGTCACTCCTCCCCAGCGGTCCTCAGGGTCCTCGCATGGCAGCTGGCTTCTCCCAGAGGGGTGATCTGAGAGAGACTGAGGAGATGACAGAGGCAGAGAGAGAGAACCCAAGATGGACTCGAACATGGGAAGGGACACGCCTTCACAGCTGCCGGCCGTGTTCTGTTCATTCAAAGCAAGTCCCTAAATCCAGTCCACACTCCAGGGAGGGGTCTCACAAAAATGCAAATACCATGAGGTGAGGCTCACAGAGGCCACTTTTGGAGGCTGGCTGCACCCAGACCCCCTTACAGTTCCAAAATCTGATTCCCACAGGATAAGAATCATAGTTTTTGTATTGCCAGTCAATAGAGAAAATATTCCAAATAAACTGCATGAAATTGTCCAAATTTGACCACTCATGACTCACAATGAAATGGCAATTTCATGTGGTTCAAGCTAACGCAGAATCTCGGGGAGCACTCAGATATTCACTAACGCTGTGGGATGAAGTTGTGTTTTACCAGTCACAGTAGAACGGGCGCACATTGGGAAAATGTCAGTATGTGCATTTGGAGGCACGTTATTAACTCAGTCTTCGATGAGGCTTGGTTGAAGACGGATTCGCGGTTGCCCTTCCCTCACCACCTGGGAATCCACCGCATGACCCAGCAGGGGTCCAGAGCTTAAGGACCATCAAGTATTGTCCAAGCCAGATGAAAGACACAGCTAACTCTACAAGATGCCAAATATCCTTTCTCTTACAGCTTGCTGCTTGCAAGAAAGCCTTGCTATCAGTCATAAAAACAGCCCCTTCTGTGAAAATGAACAATTCGAATGAGTCAGTTCTGAGCTGCCAGTAGCTGCCCCAGATCAATCCGAGGCTCTTGTCTTACTTATCAAGGCAGAAGCCAGGCAAGAGTGGGCTTCCCTAAAGGCAAAAGCTAAACACATTTTTGTGTTTCCAGGCCTGGTCCTGAGGGGGAAGAAGGGACGGAAGCTACTTGTTGAAGGCTCTGGAGAAGCAGACCTCCCAGGACAGAAAGAGGAAACAGGGCGGGGCGGGGGGGGGGGGGCGTGAGTGTGGCATTCCTTGCACAGTGACTGCTGTGAAAAACCGTTCTCTGTTAAGAAGCCCTAAAATCAGTGGACAGAGCCCCTGTCTACTGGCAGTGACACGCGAGACGTAATGGGAGTCCCAGGTCTCCACTCAGGCTCTGCTGCTCAGTAGCTGTGGGACATTTGATAGGCCTTTTACTTCTCTGCATCTGTTTTTCCATCTACAAAACTGGAGAATATCGTCTACTTCTTGGGTTTCTCTCAATGCACGTCAAATAAGAAAATGGGTAGGAAGTGCTTTGTACATCATGAAGTGCCACACAGGTATAAGGAATCAGCACTACTATTATTTTCTGGGCATCCAAACTGTATCTCTTCAAGGAGGACTTTTTTTTTTTATATCACCACTTTAATATGAGGCACCTGCTCCATCCCGTTTGCCACACGTTTAATCCCCAATTTTTATAGACACCTTGGCACTTAGAGACCCAGAGAACTGGCTTAGTCTTAAAGGGAAACAACATACTGCAGGCAGCTGGCTCCTTCCCCTCCTCTGCTTGGACTCTTCCGGCTTGATCTAAAGGCTGCCTCCACCTGCTCTTCCAACTTCCCAGCAGGAGGGACCCTCAATCTCAGATGCCTGACCACCTAAGGACCGTTTATTGCCTGTTCTCACGAGCTGAACAACTCTAGCATGGCCATCTTCAACTCCTTCAAGAAAGGATAAGAGGGAAGTGGACTTGGCCCAATGGATAGGGCATCCGCCTACCACATGGGAGATCCACAGTTCAAACCTCGGGCCTCCTTGATCCATGTGGAGCTGGCCCATATGCAGTGTTGATGCATGCAAGGAGTGCCCTGCCACGCAGGGGTATCCCCCGCGTAGGGGAGCCCCATGTGCAAGGAATGTGCCCCCATAAGGAGAGCCACCCAGCACAAAAGAAAGTGCAGCCTGCCCAAGAATGGCGCCGCACACACGGAGAGCTGACACAACAAGATGATGCAACAAAAAGAGACACAGATTCCTGGTTCCACTGATGAGGATAGAAGCGGTCACAGAAGAACACACAGTGAATGGACACAGAGAGCAGACAACAGAGGAGGGGGAAAGGGGACAAAAATAATAAATAAATAAAATCTTTAAAAAAAAGAAAGGATAAGAGACAACATTTGAATAATTGCACAAACAAGACTGTGAAAAGATAGTAAGATGTCCATAACTCTGAATATTGAGCATAAGGTCACTCACCAGACAACAGCTGAGACTGTTCCAGCATCAACCACCACTGCCCCCACTGCCACCTCCACCACAGCCACCGCCCCGTTGCCCTCCCATCCAGCCAGTCTTCAGTGCTGTGAGCGCGGCATACCCCCAACCTAGCCTTCCGTCTCTGTCCTCTTCCTGCACTTCAGTTTTTCACCTGCACCACAAGAGGGTTGGGTCAGGGAATCTCTAGGGTCCCTTGAAAAGCAGCCTTTTGTCTGAGGTGCCATCTTGAAGGTTCCAAGGAGTGGAGTGGAAGACTCCACTGATGGCGTCAGGGCCCACATTTCAAAAAGCGCTTCTGCATCTTCAGCATTCTACGCACTGAGCTCCCTTTAAATATTTCTTTTTTAGTTTCTGAATGCTTATTTAATGGTTTGTAGACCAACTACGTAGATGAATGAGCATGAGCTCTGAAATTACTTCTGTGACTGGAAAATTTATTTAACTTCTGTGAACCCTGTGTATGTGTAACTGTGTGCATATATATAATCTTAAATTTTTATTTTGATGTAATTTTATTTATATTTATATATAATGGAGATAACAGTAAATGCCTCATGTGATTATTATGAAAACTAAATGTTAATGCAAATAAAACACTGAGCATTATACCTGGTACAATATACACATAGTAAGTGTATGTTAATATTAGCTCCCACCCACTGTCTTCAAAATCCTACTTGCTTTTGAGTCAGACCTAATTGCTAAACCTAATCTTAGGTCCTGAGGGTGGGTAGGGGTACTCCTGAAATGGGAGGTATAATTTGTATTAATATGCATATGTATATTTTCTGATATAGGAGACTTATCTTTCATGAGATTCTCAAGGCAGTCCTTCCCGCTAAAGATGTGCAGAGTGCCGAGGTATCACCAGCTGTCAATGTTCTAACAACCCTTAAATGTTCCCCCTGGTTCCTAAAGAAACTACTCTCCCATCAAGATCTACACCAGTGACTCCAAGAAGCTCCTTTCTAGGGAGTACGGAGAGTCTTCATTCATTGATGTGTTCATTCATTAATTAATTAATTCATTCATTATTTGAGCAACAGGCAGTACTTGGTGCTGACCCTGTACCTGGCACTGTGCTAAGCCCAGAGCATAGTGAAACATAGACCCTTTGAGACCACTGAGGACAGGATGACCTAAACTGTAACGAAGGTTCAGAGTGAACCTAAAATTTTAAAAGGAACATCTTGGCAATTTAGGAGCAACAGCTTTAAAATCTGTACTGCTGAAGTCTACAGAGTTAGCACATAATGGTCTAATATTTAAAATATCAGGAGACAAAGGTCTCACTATGTCATAAAACTCATTCTATATTGTGTCTAATAATTGCTAATAATTTCTTCCCTTTTTTGAGCTTCAATCTGCTCTAATTTGTACTCCCTAATTCCACACTCTGGGACCAGACATGTCTTGTACATCGATGCTGCTCATTAAGAGGTCATAAAACCAACTTTGAAGTTACATCAGCATTGTATTCCACGAAATTAGAATAGATAGAATAGAAGAGCATGTAATAGAAAGAGGTATTACTTTTGAAATTTGTTTCTGTCATTTATAGATTTATGTAAATATGTGCTGGGTTGTGATATAAAATGTGTTTCTTGCTATGGTTTGCCATTGAAAAGTTTGAAAAAAAAACAAACACTCACACCTTCAGATTTCTGAAGTCAACTTCATCATGGAACTCGACGTCCTCTATTCTCCAGATTGAACATCCCAGTCCCACTTGAAGATCCCTCTGGAAGTGGCGCGTGCAGAGCCTCCCCAGCAAGAGATGGCTCAGAGCCAGGATGGCAGTGCCTGTAGGGAGCAGGCAGACGTTCTCCTTGCTGCAGTGTTTGCTAAGTTTCCATTGTCTTCAGCCGCGGAGCCCCAAGGCCAGTGGCCTTATCACCGAAATCCTCCAGGAAGTTGTTGTGGGAGACTCAGATTCAGCAAGTGTGTATTGAGTACCCCCTCTACCAGATCTCAGGCTGGTCCTGTCCTGTGCATTGAACCTGTCAGCTCCGAAGCCTCATTTTCACCTTATTTTGCAAATAAAGAGACTTGCAACTGATGACCATTAGACAACTACAATGTGATGTAAGTGACAACAGTGGTAGCCCTCATTTCAACAGCACTTCATTTTTTCCAAGACCCTTTAATGCAAAAGGGCCTTGGAACCCATTATCCCAACCAGCCAGTGGTATGTGCAGGGCAGATGACAGTGTTCCCATCCTCCAGGAGAAAGAGGGGCACCAAAGAGATTAAGTAACTTGACCAAGGTCACCGAGCTAGAAGGTAGTATAGTTGGGATTTGAACTTGGGTCTCAACTCTAAATCCAATGTTATTTCCAAGGGCCCCTCTGCTTAAGGCTGACAATTTTACCTAGATCTGCTGAAGCAAACTGCTCTTTCTCTTCCCTGGAACTTCCGAAGAGTGCTTCTGCTCTATGCAGCTAGCCTGCTGTGGCCAGGATGGCAGCAGCCTTTGAGACTCTGGGATAAGATGGACTCTTCCCCCAGTGGGCAGCCAGTTTGGACCAAGCTGTAAACATTATTTACCTTCATCTTAGAGCAGCTGAGACCGTGGTCAGTGTGCCAGGGAATACACATGAGAAAATCAGGTAGCCTTAATCTCTGATAGCATGTGGAAGGAAATAGAGCCCACCTTGACTGATGGTTGGCTTGATATGTCTGAAGAGGATTAAGTCTGGCTGTGACCGAAACGGCTGGGGAGCCAAAGTGAAAAGGACTAGGCAGCGTGTAGCTTTCAAAATTTAAACTTCTAATCTCCAGGGACCAGAGAGACTTTGTCAGGAATTCAAGAACGCAATTCACTCAACATATAATAAGACCCTGAAATCCTAAGAATGTTTTCCTGAGGCAGAGAAAGGAAAAACGTGTACTGGTGCCCGCTGTGGGATGACGGAAGTCTCCCATGGACTGTGCAGTGCTACTTTGATAACTCAGTGCTACAAAGGTATTACAGGATTGATGACATTTGCAGGTGTTGACAACCATCCAAACTCATCCTCGAACGGGAGAGCTTAATAGATAGGAAGCAAGGAGCTAAACATATCCACGCATTCACCCAAACTAGCAGGCTGCCAGAGTCAAACCCAGAAATAAAATCTCTAGAATTTAACCTTAAGTACTGTCATCAGGGTTGTTGTGTTTTCTTGTTTGTTGTTTTTTTTTTTTTTAGGTGAATCTCCCTCTCCCACTGTTTTTCTTCTCTGGGGATTTGTCTTTTGATAATACACTCTGTGTGCATTTGCGAAATATAAAAAGTGAACTTCCAGATGGACTTCTCAAAGGGCCATGCAAACATGAGGGAAACAGGAAATCCAAAAGTCAAAGGCAAGTGGGAGGCTTTCTTCCCCCCAAATCTCTGGGGAGTCCGATTCCTTCACCACGCTCACATTCTGGTTTCATTTCCATTTTCTATAATAAGAGATGAAGATGTAATATGTCAATGTTGATGTATCAGAGAGATGATGAATTCCAGGCTAAAACACGGTGACATCTGGTTGGAAACGAGATGGAAGAAATTAAGATGCTTACCATGATTATTTTCCTCCAGAGCAAATTTATAGTATCTTTGGTCTCAAGGGCAGAAATTCCAGACAGATTAGCTTTTCATCTCCTAGGTAACTCTCTGAACTGCATAGCTATAGAAATTCATTGCTTTAACACTGGGCATCCTTATTAGGGAAATATCTTAAATTCTGTGCCAACAAAGAAACTCACTGACTACTAAGCAATAGCCATGAAAATATTTATGACATGGATTACAAACAGGTGCTCCAAATAGAACAAAAGCCAAGGTTATTCACTACTTGGACTAACTGGAAAAAAATTATTTACATCTAGCACAGTATATTTTATGCTTTTTGTAAATATTTTTTTTCCCCAGTTGTTTGTCCTTCTTTCTAGGAATGGTAAATGTGCTTACCTACCGGAGGGAATTGGCAAACACGAATCGAGCTATGTAAATAATGGTGCTAGAGCTGTAGCATTGCCTCTACTATACCCATTCATGAATTATTCAACAAAGATTTATCCAGTCCTTACTATCTGCCTGTATTAGGCTCTGGAGATGGAGAGATGAATACAACATGGCCCTCCCTAGCTCAAAATTACACAGGGTTCACTTGGTCAGAATGCTTTATTTATACTTCATAAAAGTCTTGGGGAGTTGTGCAGACAGCATGTCCATTTTGCGGGGGCGGGTGGGGAGCTGTGGTTCCCAGGGGGCCACACACCAGGAAGCACCAAAGTCAGGACTGACGCCCCAGCTCTTTCAGGTCTCTTTCCACTCCCTCATGCTTGGACATGATGCTTTGTGATTCTGTGAGAAGACACAGGGGAGGTTTGGGGAACCCAAGAGAAGCCACTTACAGTGTCTAGGGACATCAATCTGACTCTTTATCCCAACATCAATCTTCCAATGCCTTCCATTTTCATTTTTCATCCAGATGCTTAGCACCATGTAGACACAGCTGTGATCTTCATCAGAACCAGGGGATACTTTGCAGGAGTTAACGAAAAGCTCATTTTTAAAATGGTTGTTCTAATTGTGCTTTGAACTAATCCAATGGGGGAAGGGTTTGGGCCTTTTGAAGCTGCTTCTCTCAGAACTTCATTTACAACTTCAGTTGTAAAATGTTCCCAAAAATATTGCTTGGCTTGAAAGCCTCTTTCAATGCAAATGATCCATTGATAAAAAAGGATTTTGTTAACAGAGACATGAGGTGGGGGGTGAAGCTCGTTAGCCATTTGGTTGCCAAGGAAGCGAAGCTGCAGAGGCCTCTCGGATGGAAGAGGAGCTCCTGGGGACAGGGTGGAGCTCCTGGGGGGCGGGTCTAAGCACCAGGGTCCTTTGCAGGCAACAGGGGACAAGGAGGACATTTTACACACATCTTAGAGACTTCCGACTTGATTTTTTATACTGCCAGAATCAATATGTGACATTCCTAATAACTACAATAAAATGGAAATACAGTAAAACAGAAATAACAGTATAGTCAGAAACCTACAGTTAAGGATCCCTTCCATCAACTGTTAGCTGTGTGACCTTGAGTCAGTCATTTCAGTTCTTTGAACTTCCATTTCCTCACCTCCAAAATGAGGATAATAATTCCTACCCCTAGGATACCTGCAGAGGACAAGCATGACGATGGATTTGAAAGCACCTCTCTCTGCTCAAATCTGACCCTCCCCAGAAGCATTTTAACTATTAGCTATTCTAGCTTTGGCCACATACACATGCATGCTGTCTTTCTAAGAAAGAGCATACAGAGGAGCTTCTGCAGCTGTTCCCCACAGCTTCAGCTCTGTGATCACAAACCTGGGAAAGCTTGCTGTGTCCCTGATTTGGGAATGCAAGGCCTACTTTGTTCCATGCACTCTGACACCCAAAAGGCCCCACAGGGATGGCATACCCATCTCTAGCTGGACTCTTGGTTTCTAACCTCTCCAGCCTCTTCCTTGACCGGTTCTTCTCATCTCAGTAAATGGTAATTCCATTACCCAGTTGCTGAGATCAAAAGAGTGGGGGTCAATTTTGACTATTCTCTTTCAATAACCCATTCCCCTGCCACCCATATCCAATCCAGGCACCAAGGACTGTCACTACTGCCTTCGAAATATATCCTGAATATAACCCCTCCTTACCTCCTCCACCAACACCGGTCTGCTCCAGCCACGATCATTCCTTGTCTGGAATATAAAGGGGCCTTCATCTGTCTTCTTTTCTACCTTTACCCCTTGTATCTCTCAGGATCTCCCAGAGGGACAGAACCAGTCAGAAGTAGAGCTAAATGATAGATAGAGATTTATTTCAAGGAATTGGCCTAAGCAATTGTGGAGGCACGCACATCTGCTATCTGCCAGCAGACCCGAAAGTCTGAGGCAGGAGCTGATGACGCAGTCTTGAGGCAGCATTTCTTCTCCTTCAAGGAAACCTCAGTTTTTGTCTGAAGGCTTTTCAACTGATTGGATGAAGCCCACCCCCATTATGGAGAATCATCTCCAACTGACCGTAGATGCTAATTTCAGCTACATGATACCGTCACAGCAACATCTTTATTAGTGTTTGATGAAATAACTGGGCACTGCAGCTTAGTCCAATTGACATATAAAACTAACCATTATACCTCTTTCCAATCTGTTCTGTCCACCACCGAGAGTGATCTTTTTAAGGCCTACATCAGGTCAATCAGGAAGACCTCCAATAGCTGCCTGTCATATTCGGAATAAACAAAATCTTTTCCAGGGCGTCCCGGGCTTCCAAGCCCCCGCTGACCTGCCTTCCCACTCCCTCTCAATTTCATTTCCTTCTGACTTCAAGTCATTGGTTGAAAACAGAACTCTCTCGTAGAACATGGAAGGGTCACATGTTTTGCGTGTTAAATGGCACAGACTAGCTCCCTGGTATGGCCAGGTGGCCACTTCCCTTTGTGCTGGGCAGATGAGAGTCATGTGTCCCCACCACAACCCTAGACTCCCAAAGTCCCTATTTTACAGATGAGAAAACTGAGGCTCACAGAAGTCAAGTAATTTGCCCAAAGCTATACAGATACAGAATGAGATGTGAGCCATATTCTACATGGTACCAGGTCTCTTTCTTAGTGTCCTGGGCTGCTATGATAAAGTACTGCAAACTGAGCGGCTTAAAACAACGGAAATTTGTTCTCTCACAGGTCTGGAAGCCGGAAGTCCTGAATCGACGCATCAGCTGGGCCGTGCTCCCTCTGAGGCACTAGGGAAACGTCCCTCCTGGCCTTGTCAGCAAACCCTGGTCTTCCTTGCCTTATAGCTGTACCAGTCCAACTTCCCCGGGTCTCTGTGTATTCTCTCCTTTTCTTAAAGGACTACAGATTTAGTCCCACCCTCACCCAGTACTAACTCATCTTTTAACTTCTTGCATCTGTCTGCAATGACCTTATTTCCAGATATTTCTTGGGTTCCAGGAGAACATGGATTTTGGGGGCAATGCTATTCAACCCAGGACCCTCCCTGATGCATTTCAGCTGAATCCCACTCACCCCCAGGTGCAGGGGAGTTGGGCCCCCGAGTTGATTATGTCGTGGCATCTACAGTAGACTTTGCAGAGCTGAGAAGCAGAGACCCAGAGCCGGTCTGTGGCCACTGCAGGGGCCTCCAGTGGCTGCTGCCTCTGACACTTGGGAGGCCATGAGAGCTGTGTCCTCGCAGGCCCCAGAAGGGTGCTCAGCTGGGGCTTATCTCCCAGAAGGAGACTCCAGCTGTCAGCCCAGCCTGAGTCGGACCTGGGGATTGGCGCACAGGAAAGTGAACTTCAGCTGGTGAGTGAGAGCGAAACTTGGCGTTTCTCTTCCCGGGACTGCTTTAGTCTCTAAGCCGATTCTTTTGAACTGGGAAGGCTGGTGCCTGGGCAAGTGTGATCATCCTCCAAGAAGAGCTGCGGGCAACATCCTTCCCCCGGAGATCCTTGCTCTGGAGTAGGCAGAGGAGCAGGGCGTGCCCGTCCCACCCTCCCGTGCCAACGAGGCTTGAGCAGGGCTCTCACCGCCTGTCCGGCGAGAAGCTGGGTGCTGTCCCTCTGCTGCTCCCAGGGCTGGCTCCTCTGAAGTGAGTTGTCTGTACCCAGGCGTGGAAGAAGTGAAATCCTTAGCAAGACATTCCATCCTCAAACAAGCACCTCGTCGTCCCCCAAACTCCCTCCCTGTGCTCTGTGGAAGCATCACCTGCCCACCAAAGCTGTTCTTCTCTCCCGAGCACGCTGAGAAGGAAAGCTATTTTCCTGCAGATTGTTTCTTTGACATTCAACTCCAACAAGGATCATCTCTTCTGGGCCTAATTTGACTTCCTTATGTGCCAAGAGGAAACTTTCTATCTGAAGGGCAGGCACACAGATATCTGAAGAGGCCTTTAGGAGGCACTTTATCATTTCCTTGAATTTCCTAGAATGTTTAGAGAATAATGTGTATTGATTAGCTGTCTCTTTCAAAATGCTTACCGTTCCCCCTACCCTTTCACTTTTTAGAGGGAAGACAAGAGATGAAAAGGATTTGCCGACTCACTCACCTATGGTTTCTAACCAAAAAAGGTGTGGCCTAAAATTCCATAAAATGCAGGGAAGTCCACGGAAGGACAGCGAAAGCCAAGCTAGCTATGGACATAAGCAAGGCAGCAGTGTCTCCTCAAGATAATGGCGCTAGGATGGACAACATCCCGGGACAGGGACTTCTGGAATCTAGGGTCATGGTTGGACGCATGACCTTCAGCTGCCTGGCGCAAAGAGAAGTGGCCCTGTGTCCATATCACACGTCTAGTCTGTGTCATTTAACATGCAAAGCACGTGACTCTCCTGGGCTAATGTTTTACTAGAGAGTTCTGTTTCCAGCCAGTGACTTGGCACAACAATAATTTTTAAAAACTAAAGTTACGGCCAACGACACAACGTGATAACCAGAAGAGCACCCTGAGCTGTTCCTCCTGTAAACAGGACTTCTAAGTGTTCTTCCTTGTGGCCCCAGGCTTCGTCTGGTCACCCCACGGGATCAGCCTTTAGGCATGCCAAGGATCCATTCGTGGCACAGCAATATGGCCGTGCTTTGCTGGTGGAGAGACCCCTGGCTTTAGAGCCAGAAGACCTGCACTCCATACCCAAGGGAGGCTATAAACTGTGCAACTTCGTCCAAATCCCTTGAGCCCTTGGGTTTTGTTACTGCATTCATGAAAAGCAAAATCTGGAGAATCCAAAGACTACTCTTCTGACGTAGGCATTGCCATACCCGAGTGACAGATGGAGAAAGTGCGGCCACGAAGCCAGTGAGGTAAAGAACCGAGACGCCAGATGCATGTTTCCAGTGACTGTCCATGCCACAATCTCCTGAGATGGCCTGGACCTGAGGAGCAAAAGGAGCTTTTCTCTTCCTAGCTGAGAGAAGCCCAGTTGGGGTGCGAGCAGAGAGGGCAGAGGAGGGGGCGGAGCTGCGGCTTACTCACCCCACCGCGCAAACCCACTCACGTCCTGCTCTCCCCACACACACCCTCACAGCTTCGGAGCTGGGGGAGTTGGCTCCACGGGAGGACGTCCCTCACAGAGCCACCAACGGCTGGGCATCCGCTCAAGGGAATGGATGCTTCTGGAGCCTACGCTCCACATAAATGCCACTTCCCCCACTCAGCCCAGTTTTGAGTGAGAGGAGGCAAAAAAAACACAACAGCTCCTGAAACCATTTTCTCTTCTTTCCAAGGCGCCCTTTGAGGAAGTTGAGATTACAACAAGGGAAGTAAAAACAGAACCTGTGTTCTGGTCTCCTGCCCTGGCTTTCCCGTAACACTTGGGTGCTACAGCCTGAGCTCCAGGCCCAGCTCCAGCCTGCTCCCCTGCCTGGTCTCAGCTTCAGCCTCGCCTCCTCCAGGAAGCCGCCCCTGACTCCCTTGTCAGCGAGCTTCTCCACTCTTCCTGCCCACACCACCTGGAGCATCCCCTATGCAGCATACGGCCTGCTTGTCTTGTTCAATTAACCTTGGATATTTGTTGCTTAAAGCCCATCTTCCCACCAGACTTCGAGCCCCCGGGGACAGCGTTCGTGCCTCTTTCTTTCACTGCTGACCTTGCTGGACAAAGTTCAGGGCTCGGCATATGGGAGCAGCTGCTAGATAAATGTGCTGGCTGACCCACCCACTATTCATTGGTTTTCCCTTCATTTTCCCAAGGTTTCAATCATCCACAATCAAGACCTATTCACAAAGCACCCAGAAAGAAGTGTATTGGGTTAAATAGTTTTTCCCCAAAATTCATGTCCACCCCAAACCTCAGAATGTGACCTTATTTGGAAATAGGGTGGTTGCAGATGGAGTTGGCTAAGATGAGGTGGTACTGGAGCAAAGCGGGCCCTAAATCTAATGCCGAGGGTCCTTATGGGAAGGTCACGTGAAGACTCAGGGCACACAGAGGGAAGCAGCCACGTGACACAGGCATAGACTGGAGCGCTGCTTCCAGAGGCTGAGGACGCCAGGGACTGCCGGCCACCGGAAGCCAGGAGGGAGGTACGGGACAGATTCTCCCTCGGAGCGCCCAGAAGGAAGGAACCCTGCTGGCACCTTGATTTCTCACTCCTGGCCTCCAGCACTGTGAGAGAATGAATTGCTGTTGTTTTAAGCCACCGAGTTTGTGCCACTTTGTTATGGAAACCAAGACAGTGTAGCGTTGGGGATCTGAGGAGCAAATGCCCAATCCCTGAGAGCAGGACATTCCGCTGTGAGTTTCAGCTTCCCCATCTGTAGAGTAGGAATACAAGTGCCTATTGTGTCTATCTCACAGGGTTATTCTGAAGATAAGAGGTGAAAAAATATATAGGAGAGAAGTTTCTAGATTGTGCAGTACCAGGCTGTGAATATGTGTCTATTTTAAGTGGCATGAGAGGCAGGCACCTGTTCCCAAGTCTGGTAACCGAGCTCTTGTGGCTCGCTCTAGACCTTCCTCTTCTCCACATCCCTTCACAGCTGTGAGGTCCCCGAGCTCCCGGCCCACTCATCCATTTCACATATAGGGAAACTGAGTCATCGGGGAAAGGAACCTGCCCCAAATCACAGCTGGAGTCAGAGGCAGAGTTGGAACAAGGACTTGGGTATCTGATTTCCAAGATACTCATGCACTGTCCCCCACCCTCGACCTCCCTCCTCTGCCTCCTTAATCAATTTTCCTTACTCTTGCATGGTTCTTTCCACCCCTCTTCAAACCATCCTCTACCATCTTCATGGGGACTGCTGAGAAGAGAAGGTGCCAGCACAAGCATCCACTAAATATGAATTCGGTTGCATGCATAATTGTTAGTGGCCTAGAAATACTTTTGTATATTCCAGACTGACCCTGAAAAGAATGCTTCTCCAGTTTCCCAATCAGAGATCAATTTGATGAGGGACCCTGACCTTCAGCCCCTTCTCCCCTTCTCTCCTGGCAAAAATAAAAACATAAACAAAACTCTCCCCTATAGAGGAGAATTTTAGACTGGTTTCTGCCTGATCATTTCATGCTGGAGTGGAGAGGAGGGTAGTGATCAAAGCCCAAATCTGAGGAGCTAGAGGAGGAAGCAAGGAGAGGAGGATCTCACAAGAGGAAGAGCAAATTGTCTGCACAAGAACAACAACAACAACAGTAATAGTAACTACTCATTTCTCGGGTGAGTACAGTAACATATTCACTCTATAGTCATAGTATAGTACCCTATTGTACTACCCTATTGTAGTACTACTCTGAGCCCTTAGCCTAAATAATCTTATTTAGTTCTTATAACAGCCTTCATAATGGGGTATTAAAATTCCTACCACCTAATGAAGTTCAAGAGTGCTTCAAGTCCAACATTTTGAAACTTACAACAATGTGGTAGATTGAATCTCGTCCCCCACAAAGACAATTCAAAGCTTAACCTCCGGTCGTGTAGGTGGAAACTCATTTGTAAATAGGATCTTCAAATATTTCATTGAGATGAGGCCTTCATCCTGGATGATAAGAGTCCTGATAAGCTAAGGAACTTGGGGCATGGAAGTAGAGACCCACGGGAGGGGACAAAAAGGGACAGAGATGTGTAAAGGAGAATCACCGGCAAGCCACCACCAGAGCACTATGGACTTGGGGCCAGCATGGCCCTGCCAACTCCTTGATGTTGGACTTCTGGCCTCCAAACTGTGGGCCAAAATTTCTGTTGTTTAAGACAATCAAATTGAAGTATTTGTCATAGCAGCCCTGGCAAACTAAGACCAACAATAATAAGAGGAAGGTGGGGATTCTGTGATGGCCACTGAAGGAGGCTGTTGCAAAAGGTCACAGGAGGCAGCTGAGGCCTGGGCAAGGCAGGAGGGAAAGCACACGGAGGAACCCTGGGCACCTAGAAAGTGCTCAGGACACACTGGCTATTATTGCTGTTGTCATTGTGTCCACTCCAATTCTGGATGAGTCCTCCCTTCCTTTCCACTCTAGTTCATTTCATGTCAACTCAAACTCAAATTTCTTCCATGATTTGAGGTTGGGCTGTAAGTTTGCAGGAGTAGACAATGAAGAGGACATCATGAAGGCACTAGCATTCACGTTGGACCATAAAGAATTTCTTCTTCCCTATTTGAGTGCTTAGCAGAAAATTAGGAAAGGAAGGAATTAAGGAATTGTAGCATCCCCTTGAAATTCTTTCTAGGCCAATCAGGGCTCCCTCAGCTTCCATGTATTCTCAGACTGGTATATTTAGCTCTTCCTCTCTCCTCATATGTCACATCTGCCCAACCTTGGTGTTACTCCTTTTATCCTTCAGAGATTTTTCCTTACTAAACTTTCTGAGCCCAAAGGCATGCTGTGTGCCAGCTGAAGGAATACCAGGGCTTAGCAGAGTTGGGTAACACATCCAAATTTTCCTTGAGCTTTCTATTCCTAAGAATATGATTAACTTTGGAGAAATCACACATAGGACTTTAGTTAATCAAAAATTAAATGAAATGGTTGTTTAGATTCAAACTGTTTTGTCTATTTCTGTCAGTGTCATACATTAATTTTAATTATTCTGAAAGAAGATTTATGGAATAAGGTGAAAAACACAGGTGTGCAATTGGCAAGGAGGCTACAGATTATGAAAGTTGTTCACTGTACAAAGGCAACCAGCTAAGGAGGTGAGTGGGGCCTGAAATCCAGCTTGCTCTCACTCACAAAACCATGCACCTGGAATTTACTCATAAAGGGAATCTTTCTATTTTGTAAAAAGGCCTCATATGGGAGAGTAGTGGTTACTGAGCAAATAAGTAAATATATTGTGGATAATACATGCAAATTTCACACTGTAAGAGAAAGAAATTTTTAAATACAGAAAAGGGTGTTGGATTGGAATTGGATATACAATGAATGAACTGATGGGTTTTCATTTAGATTTGTTTCAGACGAATGTGTGCATAGATACATTTTCTAGCTCTTTCCACTAAGAAGGACTAGAATTAATGGCATACGGTAGCAATTATCACACTTGGCACCCAGATCTTGGTTTCTAAACTACCATTCTTCACTAAAAGGATCGAGATCCTGCTGGAAAGATGGCTGATTCCATAGTTGGGACAATAAAAGTACAAGATGATCTCAGAATACCTTGTGGTTCCAAAAAGGAAGAAAGGGCCCCCAAATCAAGGGGACATTTCAAAAGGACATAAAGGGCTCTCAATGGCCAAACCTTGGAAGATCTGGGCATTAAAATAAGTAATGACAGGGAAACGGACTTTGGCCCAGTGGTTAGGGCGTCCGTCTACCATATGGGAGGTCTACGGTTCAAACCCCGGGCCTCCTTGACCCGTGTGGAGCTGGCCATGCGCAGTGCTGATGCGCGCAAGGAGTGCCGTGCCACGCAAGGGTGTCCCCGTGTGGGGGAGCCCCACGCGCAAGGAGTGCGCCCGTGAGGAAAGCCGCCCAGCGTGAAAAGAAAGAGCAGCCTGCCCAGGAATGGCGCCGCCCACACTTCCCGTGCCGCTGACGACAACAGAAGGGGACAAAGAAACAAGACGCAGCAAATAGACACCAAGAACAGACAACGGCGGGGGGCGGGGGGCGGGGGGCGGGGGGGGGGGGAATTAAATAAATAAATAAAAATCTTTTAAAAAAAAAAAGTAATGACAGTCATAGATTATAGCTATTGTATAAAATTAGAATCCTTGAATTCATAATGACAAAAACAGATAAATGAATAAAAACTAAATTAGAGAGAAAGGAAAAATCTATCTTACAATATAGAATAATAACAAATAAATGTAGAATGAATGATGAAATTAGAAAATTATCATTTGGCAACCATTATAGTAATAGTTGATTCAGGCAAAATCCCCAATGGATGCTAAAATTAATGGGTGAAAGTTTGATGAGAAAGAGAATGCTTACACATTTACAAATATCTCCCTACCACATACTTACTAATTAGTATATACAAATACTTATGGAATCCTAAGTACAAAATAGTTATTAATTAACCCTAGGTCAAACCTGGCAGACACCATCTTAACAACCCGTAATGGGACAAATCAGCCTTATGTGCCTCTTGATTTGATGCACTGAGAAGAACCCATCATTACTTCTATGGTATTCCTGACAAATAAACATAACCTGTATCTAATCATTAGTTAATATCAGACAAAACCAAACTGAGAGATATTCTACAAAGTAAAGAGAATGTACTCTCCAAAAATATCAATATCATGAAAGGTAAGGAAGGAGCAAAAAATTGTTCCAGACTGAAATGACCCAACAGCTAACTGTAATATTATAATAAAGACATTATTAAGGCGATTGGCAAATTTCAAATGATGGTTATGTGTTTAGATACTTGTAGAATATGTACATAAGAGAGTGACCTTTTTTCAGGAAGTACGCAAAAAGATATTAAGGTTTACTGGTGCATCATTCTGAAATTTACACTCAAATTGTTCCAAAAAAATATATAAATAGCCAGGTGTGATAAAATGCTAACAACTGGGGAATCTGCATGAGCATAAATGGGAATCCTTTGTATTGTCCTTGAAAATTTTCCATGTTTGAAGTTCTTTCAATTGAAAAAAGTTTTTAAAATAGAAAAACCTGAAAGAATTCATTACCAGCAAATCTGTGCAAAAGGAGTTCCTCAGAAAGAATAAACATGATCCCTCTCAAACACTGAAATGACAGAATGAAAAACAATAAAAGGAGCAAATATGTGGGTAAATAAAAACAAAGATTGATCATAGCAATAATTTATGTCTTATGTAATCTAGAAGATATGTAGAGTAACAGAAAATGTGGGGGTGGATAATGGAATTAAACTTTTCTAAAGTCCTGGCATTGTCAGGGAAGTGGTAAAAGCACCAATTTAAATAAGATTGTAATTAGTCAACTTTGAACTAGGCTAGCCACTGAAGAAACAGTAAAAAGATGTATGTCTAACAAGCTAAAGGAGAGGAAAAATAGAATAATTGAAAATTCATTAATCCAAATGAAAGTAAAAAGAAGAAAAAACAAAGAACATGTGAAACAAATAGAAAACAAAATTTCAAATGGTAGGTATAAACCTAAATACATATAAAGACATCATTATGTAAATATAAATGGACTAAATACTTCTATTAAAAGTCACAGATTGTCAGATATGTATAAAAATGAATTATAAAATCTAATCATATGCTACTTATTAGAGCCACATCTTAAATATAGGGACATAGATTGAAAGTAAAAAGAATATGTATATCACACAAATGTTAACCAAAAGAAAATAGATGAATCTATACCAATATCTGACAGAGTAAAGTTTAAGATAGAAATCACTGCCAGAAATGGAGAAACATTTGAAAATAATCAAAGGATCTCCCTATAAATGCACCAAAAAGATATAACAATTTTCTAAATTAATATACATACAATAACATAGTTTCAAAATAGGTAAAGCAAAAATTTACAGAACTAAAAGAAGAAACAGTAAATCTATAACAGCGGAAAACTTTAACATAGTTCTCATAATAATGAAGAGTAGACAGAAAAATACCAGTAAGGGCCTAAAATACCTGAACAATGAAATTAACAAATCTAACTTAATTGACATTTACAGAACAAAACAAAGACAGAATGCATGATATTTTGAAGTGCATAAAGAGGCAGAGTAGGCATCACCATCCCAAAATCCTCAAGACGGGGGGACTGAACAATGGCCAAAATAGACTTACTATTATTCTACTATAGACTTATTGTTATACTAGCAATGGAAGAACTTTTATCACTGATGTGGAGGCAGTGGTCACTGGAGGTTCTAAAGGGAGGAGTAGGGAAAAATAGATATAATACAGGGTCATTTTCAGAACTTGGAAATTGTCCTGAATGACACTGCAATGATGGATACAGGCCATTATACATTTTGTCATAATTTACAAAATTGTGCGGGACAGAGTGTAAACTATAATGTAAACTATGGTTCAACATTAGTGGCAATGCTTCAATACATATTCATCAATTGTAACATGTAACACTGAAGGATGTTGTTAATGTGGGAAAGTGTGGGGAGAGAGTATGGGGCATATGGGAATCCCTTATATTTTAAATGTAATATTTATGTAATATAAAGCTTCTTTAAAACTAAAAAAAAAAATTAAACAAAAAAAAGCAGTTATAAAATTGACATATGCTAGGCCATAATCAAATTTAAAGGAAACCTTAACAAATTTCTGAGGATTGAAATAATTTAAAGTATGTTTTCTGACTACAGTAGAATTAAGCTAGATATTAGTAATAAAAAGATGATTAAAAAATTCATATATGTTTGGAAATTAATCAATATAATTCTAAATAACCTATGGGTCAAAGAATGTTGATAATGGAAATTAGAAAATATTTCATATTTGATTACACAGTTTATGAAAACTAAGGAAGTCTTCAATTTAAAACACAGAGGAAATAAGCTGTAGAAGAGAATTAAGACTAAAAATCAATGATCTAAGTAGCTATCTTAAGAACTGAAAAAAAAGAACAGCAAATAATCCCCCAAAAAGTGCAAGGAAGAAAATAATGAAGAGGAGAAATTAATCAAAAAGAAAATATACAGTAAAGAGAATGAATCAAACCAAAGAATGGCTCCTTGAAAAAACTGATAAAATTTATAAGCCACTGGCAAGACTCATTAAGGACAGGACAAAATAAAAGAGGGCAAATTTGCAGTATCAGGATGAAAAGGAGAACATCAGTATAGATCCTACAGATGTTAAAAAGATAGTAAGAGGATGTTATGAAAATTTTTCATGCAAAGAAATCTAACACCTGAAATGAAATAGAAAAATTCCTGGAGCACAACTTTCCAAAACTGACACAACAAGAAATAAAATTCAAATTCCCACCTTCACCAATGCTCATTCACCAAGTGTCAGGAAGTGACTCAGTGTGTTTCTTTTATATGTCACTTGAAAAAGATGCAGTAGAGCTAGAGAGAGTCAGGAAAGAATTTCTCATGGGATGGGAGTAACTGTCAGCTGAGTTGGGTTTTATACTTTACAGAGCATTTCCATGTCTCTTTTTTTTTTATTAGAGAAGTTGTAGGTTTACAGAAAAATCATAAAATACGGAATTCCCATATTATTAACTCCCTGCATTAGTGGTACATTTGTTACACCTGATGAAAAACATACTTAGAATTGTACTAGTAACTGTAATCCATTGTTTACAGTAGGGTTCACTGTCTCTTTTGATGCTTACAAGAATCCAGTGAGGGAAGGAAAGCACTTATTATTCTTTTCACTTTACAGGGAAGGGTGTCAAACCCAGTGGGTTAAATATTGACCCAAATTCCCATGGCTGATGAGTGGTAGGGGCATCTGGAACCTAATGCCTTTCAACCCCAATCCTAAGCATATTCCACTATGCCACAGAGCCCTCAAGTGCTTACCTATGAGAGAAAAGTACACGGGACCACTTTACCTATCCAGGGAGACCCAATCTGGACAGGTAAGGGCTAAAGAGGGATAGACTGCAAGAAGGGAAAGAAAATGACCTCTTGCTGACAAGATGGTTGATAGCCACCTTCTACAAGTGTCCTCCTTACAGGAAAGACAGGCTATCTTACACATGGCCTCCAAAAAGTCTTTCCCACCAGCCTGAACATCGCTCCCCTATAATGATGGCTTTGGGGCCATCATCTTCCCTGGGACATGCTGCTCCTTCTGCAGTCCTGCCTTCTTGGCTCACCATCTGCTCATGCCCACAAACTAGGCTAGGCTAGCCTCAACCACACGCCTACTACTAACCAAGCTATCGATTCTCATCAATCCAGGCATTCAATAAAAGTTTAAGATCTCACCACATGCCAAGCCCACGAGAAAGACTTCTTGACAACCTTCACTGAGTCTCTCCTGGTAGACCGAGAGAAACCCCCCCGCAGCCCCATGTCTTAGGTACTCTGCATTCCCAGGCCAAGGACAACACGGAGCAGGTAATAGTGGGAGGGGACGAAAGAGAGAACTCATTTCCTTTCTCCATGCCAGAGCGACCAGAGCCTTTGTTAGTCTCTGCCACCTCTAGGGGACCCCTGCTATTGCCTCCAGGCCTCTGCACTTGCCCACCCCACCCATGGGCTGCATGAAAAGGCTGTCTGTAAAACTCAGACCAGAAAATGGGTCTTTCTGCTGAAAACAGTTTTCATGTTCCAAGTGTTGACCCAGCCCAGGCAGAGACACAGGTACCCCTCTAAGGCAGCCAGCTCCACAGAGCAGTCCCAACCTCCTGGCCACATCCTCCAACCCTCCCTCCACCTGTGGCTGCCCCAGGAGGCAGCCCTGGCCCTGGCCCCCCTGCCTGGCCCTTTCGCGTTGTGGGTCTCCTTCTTGCGGTGGCTCTGGCCCCAGCCCCACCTTCACACCCCTGAAGCACCCTGAATCCTTTCCCTCCACCCCCATATCAGACACAGCCCCTCCTGCCACCCTGTCTCCATGAACGCCACACCAGACCTAGGTTCCGGGGGCCCCATTTGCCCAGGAGGAGAATTTGGATGAAAATAGCCTGTTAGGTCCGTGGTGCTCTGGCCAGGTCAACCTCCTGCTTCAGCCCCCAGGAACCCTGTACTTCAGTTCCCTGAGAACAAGCGCCATGTTCTGTAACATCTACTCTTTCCATGCCCTTCCCACTGCCCACCACCTCCTCCCCACATGCCCCCCCACCTCTGCCTGCCTTGTCTCTCCGTGGAACTCCTACTCACCCTTCAGAGACCTGAAGTGTCTCGTCTTCTCCAGCCCCTGAGCCCCCGCCTCTCACCTACCTTCACTGCCTGTGCAACTCCTATGCATCTGTCAAAGCCCAGCTCAAACTTCATCTCTCTCTCTCTCTGGGCTTCAGTAATAATTAAATATTATTTGGTTGGTTGTGCTTCTGCTTTAAAACCAATCCCATTTTCCTCTAACAGGGTTGGATATCTCTCTCTGCCTACGAATCAGAAGCTCCAGGAAGATGGGGCTCTTTTCAGATGTAGAGTTATATCCCTAAAGACTAGCTCCATTAATATTTTTGAGGAGCACTAAAAGCAGGAATTTTGCTATCTTTGAAAGAATGAAGCTGGCAAGGACTAGACAAACTGTCATGTAATAACAAATGAACGAAAAAAATGAATTAATGAAAATAATATGTTTAGAGGTAGTTCCTATTTATTACACAATAGTACACCACTAGCCAGTATCTCTGCCATCGTCGACATGATGGTGTACATTGATTCCTTCTTTCACTCATTAACTTATTTTTTCCTGAACCCCTAACTTCGCTATGTAATAGGCTAAACCCTAGGCATATGGAGATAAATAAGGGACAGTCCAGGCTCCAAGGAGTTCATATTCTCCCAGAGTCAATTGGAAAACAATGAGGTAGTGCCTCAATAGACCTACGCTTAGGGTTAATTCATTTCAAAGCAACGTAGTATTCTTTCAAAACAATGCCAAGTTCACATGCTTGTGATAAATGTGATTCCGTGGCTGGTTAAGACTGTCAAAATTTGAAAACGGTTCAGTCACTCTCTGTTTCATTCTCTGGGTGACTTTCATTGACTTCGAGACCACTGAGCGAGCTTTGGAATATTACTAAGTAAAGCTGGAAGCCTGAATGAGTTTCCACCTGAAAGAAAAGATGGATCCTTTTCCAGGAACAGAGCTAATTGTTAGCAATTTCAGAAGGTGAGCTAGTGAAGGATTCATTCTCTCCTCATTCTCGTCTGTCTGATGGAGACGGAAGGTTTATATAGGCTTGCCTGGTCCCCATGGCAACAGCCTTTCTCCTGGGTTACCATAGGAATCGTGAAGGTCTCTTGAAACTTCCATTAGCCCTGGCCGGCAGCAGCCAGAAACGACACTGCGAAGTGTCGGTGAAGGTGTTGGAGAATTCATTTCACCCTGGAGGAGCCCTGCAGATGTTTGGCTGCCACCTCAACACCTAGGAACGTTAGATGACACTAAAATCAGTCTTATGCCTTGTGCACTTCCCACAGAGGGGTTTTCAAAATCTAACCATAAACAGACTCGACCAGATTTCAAAAGACTTTGGGAGACTAAGGAGGAATCTAGGCTGACAAAGCCTCCCACCCGAGAGGTGGAAATGCATGCTTTTATGAAAAAGTGTGTTCGAGCAGTCATCGTCATCAATAGAGTTACAGCGAGGAGATACTGAGTGTCTGCTATATCCCTGGCACTAGGCTGGGTGCTTCAGATGTGCTATGTTACATCATTCCACAAGTCTGCGTGCAAAGGGCTGTTATTATCCCTACAGGGCAGAAGAGGTCCTGAGTCAAGGCCACACAGCCAGATAGGGAGTGGTCAGGGGTCAAGAGCAGATTTGTGTGGCTCTGGGATCTTCACCTTTAACCACCCACACCCAGGAGGAATGTCTCATTCTAATGCAGTTGATTGCTACATTAAAGTCACATCTCATGGTTCTATTTAAGCCCTGGTTGGATCCTGTTTCAAATGTTTGTTGTTTTCTCTAAGACATAAAAGATTATCTTTCAGGGTTCCATTGCAGGACTTTCATTTTCACTGTAACCTTTGAACATTTACAAAAATCATGTCTTTTCAGAAAGTAAAAGAGGGGAGCGGATGTGGCTCAAGCAGTCGGGCTCCTGCCTCCCACATGGGAGGTCCTGGGTTCCATTCCCAGTGCCTCCTAAAGAAGATGAGCTGACACAATGAGCTGATGCAATGAGCTGATGCAACAAGCTGACGAATGAGCAGTCACAGCAAGCAGGGAGCAGATGTGGCTCAAGCAGTTGGGCACCCGCCTCCCTTATGGGAGGTCCCTGGTAGGGACTCCTAAAGAAGATGAGCAGACAACAGGCGGACACAACAATCAGAGACCATGAGCTGAAAGACAACAAGCAGACAATGAGCAGACAGATGAGGGAGCCATCTCAGGAGGGCCTGGGAAAGAAAGTAAAAAGCTATGCTATTTCCGTTAAAAGAAAACGACTGGGTTGTGTACAGATGAATAACTCCAAACACGTCCAACCTGTACCAAAAAACCAACCACAAAAATTTACAGGAGAGTTACATATAGGGAGAAATTGTTCAATAAATAAACTTAAGAGTTGTCAGTAATTTTAAGCACTGGAAAGCCCTTTCTCACCAGGGCAAAGAAAATGACCTCGTTTTTCATGCCGGAAAATGTGGACTGCAGTTCCTAGTCACCTCCTCTTCAGGAGGTGGTCCAGCCGTGTGGAAGCAGTAAGAGAAGGAGAACTCTGGGGATAGGGATTCTAAAACCCTAGGGAATTTCTTCAGTAGCAAGAAGGGAAGCAAGAAGAGGAATTGGCTTCTTAAAAACAAACCTCTGGGCTGTGCCACCAGACATGAGACACTTCTTCCTTTCAAGTTTCGTCCGTGTGGTCACAGCTGGACCCCTTCTACCATGAGCCGAAATTCTGGGTTCAAGGTCAAGGTATGTAAATGGGAGAAGGAATTAAATGTTTTCAAAGACATAAACGGAGAAGCAGATACTAATTTAACAGGCAATGAAAAGCAGACCAAATCTACTTCATTATTTTGTTCTGCAATATCTGGTTAGTGTTTCCGTTTTGATCAATTTTTGTTTGTTTTAAAGACTAAAACTGATGACATCACAGTCTTGGGAAATACTACCTGGGAGACCCCCTAAGAGAAGCCCTAAATAATAGTCTGGTGCAGGGACTGCTCTTGAACCTGTCCTCACCAGCTAGCCCTCTAGCGCCAGCCAGTCCAGCCTGCAGGTGTAGGCGTCCCAGAAGAGAGAGCTCTGAGCACTCGCCCCCTTCACAGACACAATCTGGGACTCTCCGGCTTGTGCTCATGGCGACTTCGCCTCCAAGTCCTGCTTCGGCACTCGCTCATCCTCTGCCTCCTGCCTGGTCCCCTGCCTTGGCCATCCCAGTGATGACCAAGATGACTACATTGACCTTGATCCTAACTCGCCTGGGAAGCCTTTGGAACGTGCCTTCTGGTTAGCCCTGCTTCTGAGCCCTCTGAGCTGCCACCTGGGCCCAGACCTCTGGACCCCAGCCCACCACAGGACCCATCCTGGACCCCCTTTAAAGTGGAATGTGCTGCCAAAACACTGAACCAAAATTATGAAGCAAGAGAAATTTTCATCAAGAATAAATAAAACCTGCCCTTTTTAAAACACATATAGCATTCATTTATTTTTAAGATTTATTTATTTCTCTCCCCTTCCCTGCCCCCCCAGTTGTCTGCTCTCTGTGTCCATTCACTATATGTTCTTCTGTGTCTGCTTGTATTCTTGACAGTGGCATCCAGAATCCATGTCTCTTTTTGTTGCATCATCTTGCTGCATCAGCTCTCTGTGTGTGCGGCACCAATCCTGGGTAGGCTGCACTTTTTTCACGATGGGCAGCTGTCCTTGCGGGGCACACTCCTCACGCATGGGGCTCCCCTACGCGGGGGACACCCCGGCATGGTAGGGTACTCCTTGCATGCTGCAGCACTGCACATGGGCCAGCTCATCACATAGATCAGGAGGCCCGGGGTTTGAACCTTGGACCTCCCATGTCGTAGGCGGACGCCCTGTCTGTTGGGCCATATCTGCTTCCCACAAGCTGTCCTTTGAGTCACTAAATTGTTTCAACATTAATAGAATCAAGAAGAGATGGCTTGAAGCAGTTCCTATGATGTAACTTGAGGCTTTTATTGGTCACTATTGACAAATCCGATATTAATCAACAATATAGTAAGGTCACAAAGATGACTAAAATGATGTTTAGCTACATCAGAAGGTAAGCAAACTTTTTTTGTAAAGGGCCAGATAGTAAATATTTTCAGCTTGGCAGGCCATAGCCTCCGTTATAACTCCTCAACTCTGCCACTGTAATGTGAGAGTGGCCATTGACAATGGATTATATAAAAGAAAGGGCCTGGCTGTGTTCCAATAAAACTTGACTCACAAAAACCGAGGTCAGGATGAATTTGGCCTGTGGGCCTTAGTCTGCTGATGCCTGGGCGACATCAACCAAACAGCAACAACCACCAGAGCTAAGAGCAGAGGAATTGACATCCTCACTGCATTCTGAAGGCATCAAACCGTACGTCAATTCTTGAGTTCATTTCTGGGTCCGAAAAGTTGAGTTGGCCAGACACGAGAGACCAGCAACCTCCCTGTTTGTCAATATCGGCTTATTAATCCATCAACCTCAAGCACAGTTTTTCGGTTAGCTAAGAATCTTTCTAGAAGTACTAGTATTCCATCTGAATTTCTCCATCTGGTCTCCAAGGAGAACATTATGCTCCTTGTCCCAGCCTTGCTGGAATCAGAATACCCAAGTCTACCACAGCCCTCTGGCCAATCAGAGAAGGACGGGAGGTTGGTCGATGGCAAGTTGGTTCTTAAAGGTTCATTTCATGTGTCAGCCTGGGTAGATCATGGTGTCCAGTCACCATAATCAAGCCAGCACTGGCATGGTTATTATGAGGGTGCCCATAGATGGACTGGGGAGCATAGTCAGTAGATGGCATCTGTGGCTGATTGCTTCGACAGTCGACAAAGGAGATGGCCCTCAGCAATGTGCGGGTCACCTCACCCAGTTGCAGGTCTTAAACTGAGGGTTTCCAAATAGCCTACTTCTGCCAAGCAGCTTCTCCTGGGGAACAAATTGCACCTTCATTGAGGTTGCAACTTGAGTCCCGCCCTATGGAATTCAGACTTGCCAATCCTCCTGTTTGTGGGAGCCAGTTCCTATAGCAAATGTCTTAATAGCTCCATATATGTCTCCTATCAGTTCTCTTTCTCTGGAGAAACCTGACTGATACACAGTCATTAGTGAATCCACATGGCTCCTAGAGGCCACCGATCATTTTCTAGCACACACCAGGTGATCTTTTACTATCCTGTCCTAATTTCTTAGCTGCAAGATGGCAAATCTATGTGCAGAAGTCACAAACTGGTTGCTTGTTGGCCCCATCAGTCTACAGACCTACTTAACTTAGCCAGCACAATATTTTTTTTTTAATTTAAGTCATTACCCACATTTGAAAATAATAACATTTTACATCAAAATTTGGAAAGTCTAGCAGTTCTGGGCATGGCTGCAACCTGCAGGAGCTCACTAACAGCTGCCCCTGCTGGAAGGCGCAGGGCCTCTAAGTCTACCAGGGTCTCTGCCCCACCCTATTTGACTCTTTTTAAGTTATTGTCTGGGTTTCATAGACATTTAAGTTTATAATCCTTATATGGAGTCCACTTTTTTCCATTTTAGAAAATCATGACTATATTTAACGGATTTCAGTCTTTTGACACATGCCCCATTTTTCACAGCTCTTCCAAGATTTCCCAAAAGTGGTCCAGTGATTTCATTCACAAGGTCTCTCAGTTCCCGGGAATATAATGTTCCCGGGCCAGAAGGCTTGAAGCTTTGTGCTCACTCACAGTCTCTCCACCAGTTTGGCCTTCGATCATCTTTTTTTATGCTTGTGTTTGTCCTACTCTCTCCATTCATAAGGTCATTCTCTTTGGGAGAGCAAACAGAAGGCTGAGTATTGAATGGCTTTGAAAGCATTTGCCTTCGCCATGTTTTGTTCTTCCGCTTGCTCCAAACAGAATTTTCTGTTTTTATGATATCCTGAGCATTGTCCACATGTCACAGTTTATCCTGAGCTTTTACTTTCCTGACGTCATTTGCATCACTCTCCATCATCCTTTGTATGCATTCTTTGGTTTCTGCTTATGGTTTTTTAAGGTCTGAGCTCACATAGAGCTCCCTAGGAAACCATGGGAGTCTGTCTAGGGGTCACCACCTCTGCTTCTTCTTCGTCTGGACGGTATGCAATTCCAAATACAAAGTGTCCAACACGGGGGCACTCCCAACCCCATGAGATACAATCTGCTTTAGAATCTCAGACTCTCTCTATTGTGCTTTTGAATTTCTTTTCTTCCCCATGGCTAACATAAGTTCTTTCTCTCAGGTTTCCTCTCCTAGCTGAGGACAATTAAGCACAAGGAGAACACCTCATCACTTCATCTACTTGCTGGGAGAAAAAATAATAGGGTAAGTCGGGATATAGCGCAGCCTGGGTGGAATCTGAGATTTGTTTACGTCTGACATGAAGGATTAGGTGACACCCTCTGGCTTCAAGCTTCAGCCATGGAATGATATGGGAGAGGAGGAGGCTCCTGGGAAAAGAACCTCTTGATGTATGTGGCATGTCTGAGTAAAGGGCATAGTGGGTATACAAAATAGAAAATAAGTGCCAAGAGGACTTGCGGGATCTCTTGAAGATAAATTGCTTCCAAGGAAAAGGGGTTTTGCATGACTCGTCAGGCTCAGTGACAGCTCTTGAGCCTCTGTGGGGAAAAGAAGTTCTAAGTATGGACAAGGAGCTTTTACTTGAATCCACTCTGACCCCTCAATCCAGGCAACATGTGTGCCCTGGAGAGAAGGGGCAGTAAGTCATCTAACCTTGATCATGGGCTCTCTTTGACACTAGAACGTGGAGGAGGGCAAGTGCCAGTCAGCCAGAACAGCAGTGGGGCTTCAAGGAATGGTGCAGAAGCCAGCTGGGGACAGTCCTGGTACACACGCTGATCTACCTTGCTTCATTACCAGACTTCATTACCAGTCTGGGTCAGGGATCCATTTTTGCCATACGGCTGAATGGTCCATAGGATTCCCTGTGTCACTAATACCTTCTTTTATTTTATTCTTTTACAAAAACCTCAAGATTTGACTCGTAGTCCAATACAATTCCGTTGAAGTCTTTGCTTTGCTATGTAGCACCTTCATACCTCTCCTCCTGAAAGCCTGCTTCTTTCCAATAAGTGACCTCTCCATTGCCATGTTTAGGTGTGAGGACCCTCCCACCCAGCCTCTGAAACCTTCTGATTGAAGGACCGGCCCAAACCACGGTCCTTTCCTTTGGGTAATTGTTTTTTTCCTTTGGGTCCTTGGTTTTTCTGTCACAAGGCAATGCACATAATAGTGTCTTCTCCTTTCTCCTCTGGGTTCTGTTGACTTCCAGCTTTCCCATGGCTTTCTCTTTCTGCTTACGAAGAATTCAGCCATACTGGAGTAAGGCCCACCCCACCCTCATTCAGTTCGGGCATACCATAATTAATAACATCTTCAAAGTTCCTATTTGCAAATGCTTTCATGCCCATAGGCCTAGAGGTTGGACCTGAACATGCCTTTTGTGGCCAACATGATTCAATCACCAGCACTGACTTCAAGGCTTACTATAAAATTACAGTGATCAAGAAAGTATGGTCTTGGTGTAAGGATGGACAGATGAATCAATGGAATAGAAGAGAGAGTGCACACATATATGTTCAATTGATTTCAACTAAGATACCAAAGTAAGTCAATGAGGGAAAAAAAAGTCTTCAACAAATAGTGCAGGGATGACTGTATATCTATATGAGAGAAAATGAACTTCAACCATTACCTTACATGTACACAAAAATTAACTTGAAATAGATTACATAATGAAACATAAAAGCTAGAGCTATAAAATTAACAGAAAAAAATTAGGAGAGAATCTCTGAGATCTTAGGTTAGGCAAAGATTTTTTTTTACACAGGACATAAAATAAAAAACGATAAACTGGACTTCTAAGTAGCAGCAGTGGTCCTACAGCCACTGTCCAAGCAGTGTTGACCAACTTGAAATCTAACTGAGTCCCATCACTCTAATTACGTTTGTGCGTATGCTAACGAGCACTAACCCTTGGCTAAAGCTCCTGGATCCCATGTAGCTTGAGTAAAAGTGTTCTAGCCCAGCCTGTCAGAGTTTTCAGTATAGGATCAGAGCTCAAGTCCAGCCAATAATAAAATATGAATTTTCCTCCCTTTTCCTTTGTTCTTTGAAAATACATCTCCCATAAAATCTCATAGGGAGAAGTAGTTGAGCCAAGACAGAATTTATTTTTTTGGCCCCTAGACCATGATAATGTCTGACACTTTCAACATTCCATGATTAGCTTTGCACAGGCTTTGGGCACTGGTGCCATGCTTTATCTCTTCCTATAGTTCTAAAAACCAGTATTTAGTGTTAAATTAGGATCCCTAAATTTAATTAATTGCCTGTCTTATTTCCTGACTCTATCCTGCAGAAAGGAAACTCTTCCCAAGAAGAGATTTCTACCCTAATTCGTACTGCTCCTTTGGAATATGGTTTACCAGGATTGCTGGGGATGTTTTCTCCATTACTGAACCTCATATCCAGCTAAAGACCCAACTCTGGTTAAACTAGGAATATGGACATTAATAAAGACGTGTCTCTGCTTAGAGGATGCACAGATGCTTTGACTGCCTGAGATTTGGGGATCCTTTCAGATCCCAAATCCCTGCCCTTTGAGTTAAAACAATGAGCTGGGCTTCAGAAACCTAAAGATAAAGCAGCATGAGGCTGGACATGCCCTTTGGAGAAAGAGAACCCTCAGTGGTCTCAGAATTGAATCCAAAGGCCTCCTTCCTTCTAGTCTTGGATCCACCCGAATGTCTGAGGGTAATGAAATTTCCCCTTGGTTCCTTATGGCTCTACTAGTATCTCCAGCATCACAAATGACCTTTGGCTGATGCCCTAGCTGGCCAGCTTGATTCAAGCACGGTTGCTATTACATTCTTAAACAGCAGCACAGAACTGAGGAAAGCGTATGAGTTTTTGTCATAGCTCTGTCACAAACAGTTCAGTTCTTTTCTGGCACCTTCTGGTGCCAGGTCCTGGAGATGCAAGATGGTCCTTATTCTCCAGAAGGACCTTCTTACCCTCTGGTCAAGAAGAAACTGGAGCAAGTCATAATTTTTGAGCCTCTGTTTCTTCATCTGCAATGTGAAGAAGCTAAAATCCCCCATTTACAGGGCTGCTAAGGCAATCAAATGGAAACCTCAGTATGCAAAAAATTAGTGTACTTCCTGTACACAAGGAACTTAACATAAAATGTGGCTTCCATTACAGGATGCATTAATGAGATCCTCGGTCTGAACACAATCAAAGTACAAAAATCAATTAATTAACTAACTAACTGAAACCTTACTTGAGTTCTAGATTTAAACTCAAAACCTAATTACTTAGCCAGTATACTATCTTGACTCCAGTAAAGATGGCATGTCAGCTACTTTTTTACCTGTTTTCCTTTGATTTAAACAAAATGGCCCCTTCAACCAGACCTCTTGGCCATTCTTCTAACCAAAAAGGGCATTTCACATTATTAGGACCCAGAGGTGGCACTGAAATGGAAGCTCTGCCTGTCTCTAGAACGTTCTTGGGCTCTACTGTCAGTCACTCTGCCTAAACTCCACGTAGAACTGGAGTCTTCACTGATGCTTTGCAGATTGAACTCCTGCGTAGCTGTAGCCCTCCTCCTCCTCATGCCCACCCCCACCCAGCCCCGCTCGTCTCGTTTATGTACATGTCAATCTCCCCACTGCATCCTAATGTCATTTGAAAACCAAAACTAAGACTTCTTCTTCATAAGGAAGCCTCCAGTATTGACTATTTCAATACTTTGCACACAATAAAGACTAATATGTGTTTTTAAAGAAATTGATCAATACATAAAATCCTTTCTCAAAACTATAAATCCTTGGACCAGCAGGGACACATGGACTTTTTCCACCTTGTCTGGGGCTAGGGTATGAAATGGTCAAGAGGGGAGGAGGCTCAAAATGCACCATAGCAAAGTACCCTGAACTTAAATGAAACAACAGGAACTGATGTTGTGCACAGCCCAGGAGAAGCCACGGAAACCAAGGCCCTGGCAGCTCCACGCTGCCTCTGAAGTCTCGGGGAGAACCTGCTCAGCGCCTCTCTCCTGGCTTCTGGCGGGAGCCACAGTCCTCGGCCTTCCTTGGTTTGTGGCGCAACTCAGCCCTGCCTTTGTCATCACATAGCTGTCTCTCACTGTCTGCGTCTCTGTCCAGATTTCCTCTTCCTATAAGGACACCAGTCATAGTGGGCCAAAGGCCCACTCTACTCCAGTATGACCGCACTTTAATGGAACTAATGCCATCTGTAGCAATGATTTCCAAACAAGGTCACAATCTGAAGGGCTTGGGATTAGGAATTCAACCTCTCTTTTGAGGGGAACAATTCAACCCAGGGCAGCACTGTGGCCATCAGTTGGAAAGCTGTGAATACGGCCCCAATCTTTCTCAGAGGCCCTGCTGGGAACTTGGGGAGTACACACGGTTTAAGCTTCACCTTAGTGACAGGACAACAGATGGGGAGTTTAACGAAGGACAGAAGAGTACAACGCTGATAAGGCAGTTGTGGCACTAGGTCTCAGCGTGGCTTTCCCTGGGGAGGCTGAGCCCCTGCAGCCAGGGTGAGGCCTTTGATAAGGCAAATGAAGGAACCGACTGTTCAACACAGGCGGAGGAGGATCAGGTTTGCTGGTGCTTTCAGCCACTTGGGGTGGGGAGGAGAACACAGACTCTGGGAAGACAGAGATAGAAGAGTTTGCAACGGGTTCTTGCGGAGATGAAACTCATCTTCCTAACAGCAGACAAATGCAATGAACCTGGGAAGAGTACGGGAGAGAGCTGGGAGTCAGTGATTTGTCATTTAATAGAAGAGATGCCTTCCAGCCAGGTTTGCCATAAAGAGTGTTTATGCTGGTAAATCCTACATTCCCACTGATTTTGTTTTACACGTCAGACATAGATTCTTCTGAAATAGGAACTGGTAGTCCAACAAATTATACCAAAATATTGATCAGTCAGGGTTCTAGACAGTTATACCCCAGTGTCTATTGGATCATTCTACTTGGATATCTTGTCAGCATCTGAAATACCTGGATCAAACACCCACTTCCCTCCCTGTGCTTCCTGTTTCTAAAATACACCGCATGGCCATCCTCCCAGCCCAGAGAACAACACACGGAGTCCTCTTAAACAGCTCCCTCCTGCCAGGCTCCCTCAACAACGTCCTCCCTTTTGTCTCCACTCCTTCATGCCCCGTTGCCACCATCTCAGGTCAGATTTTATCAGTCTCCCTGGACTAAAGCAGTATTGTGCCATCTGCTTCCTCTGTCTCCTGCTTTCCTTCGAGTTGTCCAGATCAGTCTTCAAAAAGCACAGTTGCCATTGTGTCACACTTCTGCTCAAAAATCTTCAAAGGTTCCCCGTCACCTAAGCAAAGGGGGAGACCTGGAATCCAAGAGCTGCATTAACTAGCCCTAATATGTCTTTCCAACCTTCTGTTACCCCATTACATTTTCACTTTTCTGCAAACAAATTTAACTTTAATTAAATTAATAAAATTGTATCTACCACAGGTCCAGGTCTGACTGTAGAGAGATGATGATAGGCAGGTGGGTAGGTAGATTGAGATAGATAGGGATATAAAGATAATAGCTTTACGAAACAAGTATTGTGATTGATCTCCATGTGACAATTAAGGAAACAGAGGCCCGGAAAGATGAAATAACCTTCCAAAGTCATACGTTCAGAAAAGGTAGCAAAGGCAGCTTTCCAGCTCCAAAACCAAGGCTGGAGTCTCCCCCTCTCTGCTCTGGGAACACCTGTACTGCCTCTTCTTTCCTGTGAAGGAGAAATTCTATGTCCCTCTTGCCTGATGCTTTTAGTTCCTTGAAGCTGTTTGTTGCACAATCCAGAACTGGGAGTTCTCTAGCTCCAGTTTTCCATAAAGATTCCAGGACCAGAGCGGCTTGTTTTCCATGTTGCTGGGTCTCTTATTCCCATTACAGTTTTCTGAATCAAGAGTTGTCCTTGCTGAGTGGAACTGTTCTTCTTCCCCTCTTGGCAGCAACAGAGAAAGAATTGGCTAAATGATAGGTATGCACTTAAGGTAAAACAGGGTGGTTTGTGAAATTTCATCTGAATGGTCCCTTCTCCATGCCCTGATTGTCACACAGAGTTGAGAAATATGGAAAATGTTCCAGTTAGAGGAGATGAGTAGAAGGGGCAGTTGGGAGATGTGTAGAAAGATGTAACACTACAAATTGTGCAAGATTCTCTGGAGCTCCAGGTCCTGCTAATTTTGAACTAACTCAGTGCACTTGCCACAGCTGCTAAGTAATACTGGCTATTTATTTTCAAAGGCCAATCTACTGCCTCTAGGTGCATTGACTAGGTCTTTTAAAACAAAGGGATAATCCCTTCATTATGTGTCACAGACTACCATACTGATATGAAAATGCTTACTTAGGTTTTAGAATGAATATGAAGTCTTGTTAAAATTTGCACAAGAATGTTGTAATGAAACTTTTTTCCTCTGTGTTTCTGCATATTCTATATAATAAAATATTTTCATAATACTTGGCAGTTTACAGGGAATATTCACGTTATCTCATTTGATTTTCAATTTTACCTTGTAAGGTAAATAGACCGATTACAGATAAGGCGCACGATAAGGTGTCCCACCTATGTGACTGGACTAATGGATGGAAAGGAAGGGCATTGAACCTGGTTTCTTAATTCTGAATCTAAAGGTCTTTCCTAATACCTTCTATATGCCTGGTATTGGACTGGGCAAAACGAACAGAGGTTCTTATATGAGCAAAGAGGATTTGGGGAGGACCAGTAAACTGAGTCTCAGGAAATGAATAGGATTTATCCAGGTGAAGGATGGGGGGAAAGTTGAGGAATTCCAGGGAGGGAAAAGCACAAAGGAACAGAGGCGCAGAGGTAGGAATAGCAGGAGGTGTGGACATCAAGGAGTTACCTTATGCTAGGACAAAAACGGTCAGGGAGAGAGGGCCTATCAATGAGGCTGAAGACATTGCAGGTGTTAGATCATGAAGCCCACATGAGGAGCCTGGACATTTTCCCACAGATTCAAGGAAATTATTTCAATGCTTGAAGCACAAGCTTGACATGGCCAGATTTACGTTTCAGTAGCTTGTCCTGACTATGGTATGGAGGCTAGACTGGAAATGAATAGGAGTAGAGGTGGGAGCCCTGTACGAAGGCCATCGCATTGATCCATGAGAAAGTGAGGATGGGGCTTGACCTAATTTGGCAGGATTTGGCCATTGATATGATGTGGCTGACCAAGGAGAAAGAGAAGCTGAGATGATTCCATATTCTAGCTTGGTATGGGCAATGATGATTGAATTGCAGAATTCAGGAGTAAGAGCTGGTTTGGGGAAAAGATGAGCTGGTGTGGGGACATGTTGAGTTTGAGGAGTCAACTGGAGCTGTCTGGAATAGTTGAATCCCTAACTCTAAAACTCAGAGATCAGAGAGAGGTACTCTGGAGACAGTGGCAAGGCAGTAAGAGAAGTCCTGGGGATGGAAGCAATCAACCAGGGAGAGGGTGAAAGAGTGTCCAACCCCCGAGTCTTCCATTATGCAAGAGAAAGGACCAGAGGTGGAAATGCCAGATACTATAGGAAACAGAAGAATAAGTGTCCTAAATGCCAAAGAAATCCAGAATTCCAAGAAGGAAAATGTTGGAAAGAATTTCAGTACGATAACTACTAAAAAACATCTCTTAGATTTGGCTGTGAAGAAGTTATCATTGTTTTTAGTGACAGCTCTTATGGTAGAACGATTGGGAGAAAAAGCCAGACTGCATCAGGTTGGGGATTGAATGGAAGATGGGAAATTGGAGGCAGCGAGTGTGGATAACTTTTTTGAAATATTTGGATAAAATCTTACATAGTTAGAGGTGAGCATGGGGTAAAGAGAGATATATTTTTTGACAGTTTTTTTTGTTTGTTTGTTTTAGGTTGGGAAAATCTTGATCATATCTATACACTGAGGGAAAAGATTTCATAGATGGCTGGTAGAACAAAGTATAGAAGGAGAAAAGAGAAAGTGGTGTCAAGGAGTCAAATCCTTTGAGAAGGAGGGAAAAAGAGACAAAGAATGGTAATTGGCTGAAAGATCAATCTGAAGGGAACAACTTCCTCAGTAGGTTAAGAGCAAGATCTTCTGCTAGGAATGTGGATTATGGGAGTTGAGCATGAAACTTGAGTGATAAAGTGGGAAGTGGATTTGGCTCAATGGATAGAGCATCTGCCTACCATATGGGAGGTCCAGGGTTCAAATCCAGGGCCTCCTGACCCATGTGGTAAGCTGACCCATGTGCAGTGCTGATGTGCACAAGGAGTGCTGTGCCATGCAGAGGTGTCCCCCGTGTAGGGGAGCCCCACATGCAAGGAGTGCACCCTGTAAGGAGAGCCGCCCCACATGAAAAAAGTACAGCCTGTCCGGGAGTGGCGCCACACACACAGAGAGCTGACACAGCAAGATGACACAACAAAAAGAGACACAGATTCCCAGTGCTGCTGACAAGAATATAAGCAGACACAGAGGAACACACAGTGAATGGACACAGAGAGCAGACAAAAAGAAGGATCAGAAGTTTGCTAGGGAGGGAAGTTTGATCAGCCATGGTCCAAACAGAGAAAAGAAGTAAAGCCTGTGAGCAGACCTACTGATGGAGAGAAAATGGAGGGGCCGAGGACCTAGAGGAAGTAAGGGCATGAAGAAACCAGAAGGGAGTTCAGAATTTCAGGGGGAAAACTATTCTAGGAGGTGGCCCCTGAGTGTGTGACTGAAGATGAGGAAAGGTGATGGTCTCTGGAGACAAGGAGTTCCAGAATTATGAAACTAGGGTTTTCAATTCCTGTCATTGAAATCTCCTGGGATGATGGCAGGAGTGGAGCTAGAGAGTAAGAACACGAGTCATATGCCAAAGTCTTCAATAACTGAACAACAGTGACTGGAATGCTAGGAGGTGACAGGGATATGGAGAGAAAGACAGTTATATAGCTAATAGCACGAACTGCAAAATAAATTGCAGTCTTAACCAGGGTGAAAGAGTAATGTTTGGAAACATAAGGAAGATCCAGGAGAATGCCAATCCCCTTCTGAGCCCCGTGGTGGATAGGAAGTAGGCGAAAGGGTAGCCTCCACTGGGGAAGACTATGTAGAGCCATCCAGGTCTTAGAGAATGAGGGAGGTGGACGGGGACTTGTTCACCAGAGAGCAGTGAAGAAATGAGGGTGGGAGATGAACAAGGAAAAGGAGAGGCAAGTGTGGCCTTTCATTCTGTGACAGAGAAGTGAAGAGACAAGAGGCTTGGTTACAAGAGAACTCCCCCCAACCACCATCAGACGTTCTCACTGTGGCCCGTGTGCTGTGATGTCAGAAAGAGCTCAGGGTCTCAGGAAGAGGCTAGCTGGTCTCAGGGACACCGTAAGTGCTGCTGGAGGTTTTCAAGCACATCTTCCAGAGCCTTCCCCTTGTCTCCTGGTATTTAAGAAAGTATTCTTAGCTCATCCCACATTACGATTTTATCCAAAAAAAAAATCCTTTCCATTAAAAAAAATCAACCCTCCATCCTTTTAAATATGCTAAATTAAAATGTGCAAAACAACTATTATCTTCTTCCTTTAAAGAGAAACAGAGACGCCTTCACATCTGCTTTTTCATATTTCATAGGAGGAAAAAATGGAGTAAATGATGTGGTTGAAGCCAAGGTTGTCTATAAAGTGTGAAAGCGTTTCCTTTCCTTTCCCAGGAGCCAGGGCCAACACTAGGAGAGAGAGGAAATTAGCATGAAAGTTTTACTTAAATTACAAGATGGGTGCAGAAAGACCTTGCCCAAAGATGGTATCTCCTGTCTCCAGTGACAGGCAGTGAATGGCTTTCAAGACGAAGGTCATTTGCTTTGTTATTTCAATAGTTTCCAAGAAGCTCAAAGACTGCTCCTGTTGGAAAGAGAGTGGAGGTAGGGTGCTGACCGAGGAGCTTGGAGGCTGCTGCCCCGTCTTTCCCTCTGCAGCCTGGACACTGTGCCACCTCCCAGCTGAGCTTCTGTTTCCCCATTTTCAATATGGGCATTGAACCTAGGCTGCAGAGTTGTGAAGAGGATCAAATGAGACGATAGGAAATTGTTCTAAAGGTGGAAGCACTAGATGCCTGTTAGTCTAGAGTTGTATTCACTTTCCAGGGCTGCTATAACAAAGTACTGCAAACTGGGTGGCTTAACACGATAGAAGTTTATCGTCTCGTTTATCATCTAGTTCTGGAGGCCAGAAGTCTAAAGTTAAGGTATAGGCAGGGCCATACTCTCCCTGAAACCTATAGGGGAGAAGGTGTCCTTTCTTTGCTTCTTCTAGCTTCTAGCCATCTGTCCACAATTCTTGGCATTCCTTGGATTGTAGATGCAGCGCTCCAGTGTCTGGCTCTTCTCCCATGTCTGCATCTTCACATCGTGTTCACCTCTCTGTGTCCATCTCATCTGCACCTCTTACAAGGACACCAGGCATATTGGATTAGGGGCCCACCCTATTCCAATAGGAACATCACCCCAAAACTTAGTGGTTTAAAGTAACAATTTATTTCTCATTGTTCTGTGGATTGACTGGATGGATTGACCAGGGTCAACTCCTGTAGTGGCATTGTGCATTGGCCAGCAAGTCTGCTGGGGGCTGCGTTCCCTGGGGCCATTGACTGGAGGGCACAGTTTCCCTCCCTGGGATCTCCCCAGGTAGCCTGGGCTTTCTCACAACATGAAGGTCTCAAGACACTGTTCCAAGGAGTATTCCAAGAAGTGAAAACAGGAGCCACGTGCTTCTTAAAGCCTAGCCTTTGAAGCCAGTGTCACTTACACAGTTTTCTCAAGTTCAACGCAAGTCACAGCCCAGATCAAGGGGAACTCCACTGATGAGAGGAGCAGCAAGTCTCATTACAAAAGGCATGCAAAATGAGGGACACTACTGCAGCCACCTTTGAAACCATCCACCCTTCTGGTTCCAATGTTCCTTCCCTCCCTCCCACTTTTCTTTCCCACCTGCCCTCCCTCCCTCCCTCCCTCCCTCCCTCCCCCCTTCCTTCCTTCCTTCCTTCCTTCCTTTGCATTTGACTTATAATTACTGAGCTCCTGCTTTGAGTCAAGCCCTGTTTATGGTGCTAGGGACACAATTGTGAACTAGACAGGCAGGGGCCCTACCCATGTGGCCCATAGAGTCTAGTGGACATAAACAAATAGATCAAGGTCTCGTAACCTTTTTTGTTCCACAGACCCCTTTGCCAGTCAGGTGAAAACCATGGAGCTCTTCCTAAGTCCACACTATACTGTGTATTAGTTAATAAATGGATCACACCTGTACCAACATGTCCCCACAAGAATAATGTGGTTTTTTTTTTCAATTTTCAGTTTAAGCTCACGGATCTCTTGAAATCTTAACCATGGGTTAAGAACCCCCAAAATGGAAGAATAAGCTGATTTCAGCTAGGGAACATTTCTGTGAAAGAAGAGCTGAGGTGAGGGATGAGTGGGGCAGAGAGATGACTTCAGACTGGGTGGTCAAAAAGTCTTTTAAAATTGGGAACATTTGAGCTGAAATTGGGGAAAGAAATGAACAAATACAAAAACCTAGTGGCAGAAGCAAGTTTGGAGGGGCTTGAGGAAGAGACAGGAGGCTGCTGTGGCTACAGCGTTAGAGCTAGAGGGAGCCTGGCAGAGCAGTGTACTCGCTGCTTGCCACAGGCATGAACTTTTCAAACTAGAAAATCCTTCCTCTCTCATCTCCAGATTTGCTAGGGCCCAAGCCCAGTTGCTTCTTCTAAAATCTCGCAGACTAGTCTCCTTCTTTCCATGCCCCCTGCCATTGTCCTTGGTATCTCTTACCTTGAACCTCTTGTCACTGTCCCGCATGCCTCTGCTTTCTTCCCACTTGAATCCAGTCTTCAAAAAACTGCCTCAATGGCCTCTTTACGATCTAGCTTGGATCACATGGACTCCTGCTCAAAACCCATCACTGGCTCCCCTTTGTCCCTGGATGAAGTTCAAAACTCTTTGCCTCTCCTTGGAGGCAGGTCTTTGAACCTATCCCTGCCCTCTTACTCCAGACCCTGTTATGAGAGACCCAGTACTTTAGGGATGAAGCTTTGGTCCTCTCCTAAAATGCAAATACCCCAAGTGAAATGAGAATTGAAGCCATAACCTGCCATGATGAACCTTTCAGTATGCATTAGGAAAGCAGATGTTTCTAAAGCCTGGAAATCCAGACAGCAGAAAATTGACCAGAAAGTGAGGTGGGGGGGGTGGGGGTGGGTTGGGGGAGGTTGTTGGGGAGGAGAGGTTCAGAGCTAGGGGTAAGATCAAATTTACATCTGCCTCTGAAATGAATAGTTCTTGGAAACAAGGAAACTGTAAGAAGAGTGGGAATGAAGGAAAGATTGTGGGTCACTGGCAGAAGGTGGGTGGAGAATTCAGAAATAATTCCTAATTCAGAGAAGGTCAGAGCTGCAGAGATCTTGGAGGTCACTGGTATCCATGATTCATCACACAGAGGAGGACAGCCAATCCCAGGGAGGGCAAGTACCTTTCTCAAAATCACACAGCAAGTCCCTAGCAGACACACACAGGCCCTCAGGGGCCCCGACTCCCAGGCCATACTGCCTCCTGCCCCATCCCACTCTTCTGCCCTTCCACCCTCCCAGGGTGGGATGCCCTCACCAAGTCAGGCCCAGAAACAAAGCTGGACGCTGCCCTAGGATGCAGCGGAAAGCCAGGGAGAGGAGGGTTTATCCAGCCCTCGGGGATTGTACTTTCCCTGGCATTCAGTGGAAGCACCCGGGTCCAAAGTGTCTGGGTCAGAGACAGAGGCTCCTTATCTTAGGCTGCGCTGATGTGGCAGAGAGAGAAGCGGACAGGAAAACAACCAAGTCCATTTATTTGACTGCCATGATAAGTGGATCAGATCAGTTGCACAGCCTGGCCAAGGAATTGCTTGGAAAGCTATTGCTGGGGTGACCAAAAGAAAAGAATCAGCCTTTGGCAGCCAACCTAGTGGCCTCTTATAGCTAAAAATATCCATAGCATCATGATCTTTCTAAAGAGGTTTCACATCCATTATATCAAAATCTCTGTCCAATGCATTTGGGTCGTAGGTACTATTTCTTCTATTTAAGGATAAGGAAATGAGGCGCAGAGAGCATCTCCAAGGTCACACAAGTAGTAAGTAGGGGAGTTGGAATTGGAGCCCAGACCTGGTGATTTCAAATCTACATGGCTGCAGTGATGCTTTTTTAAATTTTTTGTATTTTTTAAACATTTCCAATGCTAAGTCATAGTTTGTAGAGTGTTGTTACAGAAAGGAGACCTTAGTTTACAGAAGAGGAAACTGAAGTCCAGAGAGGGATGTGGGCAAATGTGGGTAGATCAGCAAATTAGGAACAGAGTGAGGCTCTGCAAGTGTCCTGCCAGGCACTCTTGGCACAGTCCACTCCGAGTCCCCTCTGTGCTTTGTAAAATCTCCCCAGCTGGCCACATGATGACTAGCCAGTCTTTACTGGGTACTTACTCCGTGCCAGGCACCATCTTTCTGATCTTTGGTTGATGGAGTGCCCAGGCCTCAGTTTGATTTAGGACAGTTCTGTTGCTTTCAATTTGAAGATATCCAAACCTATATCTCCAGCACTGACCTCTCCTCTGAGCTCAACTTCTTCCCTCTTGGAGACGTCTTAAAGCACCTGAAATTCAATATACCCAAAACTGAAATCTTGATTTGTTTCATTACATGGTGACACCATTTTTCCAGTTGCTCAATCCAGTGGTAACCTTGGAGTCAGACTTGACCCCTCTCTTTTCATCGCACGCATTCTACTGAATCCATTTGCAAATCTTGTCTACTTTAAAAATCTAACCAGAATCTGGCTACTTCTCACCATCTCCCTTGCAACCTTCTCAGTACAGATTCCATCACCTCTTGCTGGGACTATTATAATAGCACTCTGTGGTGAGGGGACTTGACTATTCATTCCCCCAGCTGCTGAAAGTGTTGGCTGCTGAGGGCTCATAATTGTACCCCTCTTTGGGAGTGGCCCTCAGTGAAAAGGAGCTGCCTCACCCAAAATTCCTCTTACCCAGATAGTCACATGGGCCAAGTCTTAGTTTAAACCAGGTTTTCACTCACATTTCACTGTCTTAGTTTGTCAGAGATGCTATGACAAATAGCATACAATGGGTTGGCTTCAACAGCAAGAACTTACTGGGTCACAGTTTGGAGACCAGAAGTCCAAAATCAAGATGGTGGCAAAGCCATGCTTTCTTCTGGAATCGTAGATTTCTGGTGTTCACAGTCCTCTGCCATGTGGTTTTCCCTCGCTTTCCTCTCAGGCTTCTTCTGATTTCTGGCTTCTGCTGATTTCCACAGTCTGCATCCTCTCTTTATAAGGTCTCCAGTAATACAAATTAAGGCCCACTGTGATTCAGTTTGGACATACCTAAATAGGATCTTCAAAGAGCCTGTTTGTAAATGAGCCCACACCTTAACTGATAATAACATCTTCAAAGGACCTATGTACCAATGGGCTCACATCCACAGGAACTCAGATTAAGACTTGGACATGTCTTTATGGGAGATATGATTCAATTCCCCAAACCCACCTTGTTAGAAAGGGCCTCCACCCTGGCCACTTCTATGGCAAATAGTACTCCCCTTCATTCCCTAGCAGCCTTAGACCGACTTACCTTTTTTTAAAGCATTCATCACCATCTGAACATACTTACTTGCCTATGTATTTGTTGCTCTAGTGTTTTAGCTCCAAGAGAGCAAGCGTGGGCATGCACATATAGGTTTGGTGTGTGTGTATGGATGGGTGGGTGGGTGGCTATGAATGGGTGGCCAAGCCCTAGAACAGGATCTGGTGGTACTCACAGATGCTTGTATCAGCTTCCTGTCACTGCGTAACCACACCAACTTATTATCTTACAGTTTTAGATGCCAGAAGTTCGAGATTGGGTCCAACTGGGTAAAATCAAGGTATGAGCCAGGCTGTGCCCCTTCTGGAGGCTCTGGGGGAAATTCATTTCCTTGTCTTCTCCAGCTTCCAGAGGCCACCCTCATTTTGTGGCTTGTGGCCTTATTCTTCCATCATCAAAGCCAGCAGAGTAGAATCTTCAAATGTGCCTCTGCCTCTGACCCCTTTTCTGCTTCTCTATTCTGCTTTTAAGGGCCTCTGTGATTATATTGGGCCCACCTGGATAATCCAGGGTACTCTTTCAAGGTTAATCTATTATCAGTGTTAATTCCATCTGCCATCTTAATCCCCCTTTCTCATGTGACATTACGCAGTCACAGGTTCTGGTGGTTAGGGTGGGGACATCCCTGGGGTGGGGGGAGGGGCTGTTCTGCTGACCACACACTTAATACATATTTGATGAACAAATGACTGAAAAATTCATTTTACTCACCCAGCAATCCCTTAAGGTCAGTGCAATTCTCCCATTTTACAGATGAGGGAAATGAAGCTGGAAGGTTCAGTCACTTGTTCAAATTCCCCCAGCTGACAAGTCATGGCACAGAATTCAAATATAGAAAGGATGCTTCCGGTCAGGCCCTACCTGCCCCCACTTGCTTCATTGTCCTGTAAGTGTCGACTCACACATCTGCCTTCCCCACTAGGCTCAGGGCTGCCAGAGATCACAGCCCACGGCTCTGCACGTGTCAACCCGAGACCAGCCAAGGACCAGCGTCAGCAGCAGTAACAACAGTGAGCATTTACGGAGCACTTGGGTGTGCCAAACGTGTGAGGCACACTTTACCTGCGCCCCAAAGGATTCATTCTGTAAATGTTAGGTGGATAAAACCAGCTTTTCTAGCTAAATCTCAAAAGCCAAGTTTTCAGTTCTATCTAATACTCAGGTTCTGCACTCAAAACGCGAGTGGTCACATTGCATTGGAGAAGCTCTGAAACGGAGGTTTGCTTCTATCATCTGGTCTGAATCCAGAATCCCATGTCACCATCAGTCAGCCTGTCTCATGAAGGAACACCCACCGTGAAGAGATTTATCCATTCCAGATTAAGACTCTGACTTCACGAACTAAGAAAGTAATGGCTAAGGTAGGCAGAAGTTTTCCGTTTCCTAAGCATTCTCACATACACAATTAATTCTCAAAACAGCAGCCTTGAACTTCTTAGAGGGAGATTGTCAGTGCAAGCTTCCATGCAGATCTGTGAGGATCATGCCAGCTTCTCCATTCTGGTTTGCCTCCTCGTTAGAACACCTTGCTTTCCCGATGACTTTCAGCTTCTCATTGTGCACAATGAAAGTCCCTAAGTAGTCAAATCACTCTGTAAAGTCTACACCTAAAAAAGGAGGGAGAGTGGCTCCTTGCCATTGGGATGGTTTTTTAATTTGGCTTGAAAATATTATTTTTATTGCATATAAATTCTGCATAATTTGGGGGATTTGGGGAGGGGGCAGAGAAGGTTTTGCCAGGTTTAGGAGATTACTATTCTGTTTGTTTTTTGTCCACTTTTCTAAACATCCTTTCTATTTTCACTGTGATTTGAAAAGAATGGATGAGAACTCAAGCTCTGGGATAACGAGAGAAAGAAGAATCCTAGAGTTACAGAGCCTGGCTAACCCCTTTTCTGTGAAGTTCTGTGTGCTCTTTTGTGCAATAATGAAGAGATGGAAAGAAAAGAATTATCCCCACATTATCCACCAGCAGTCCACCCCAAAGGACTTCTGACACAAGGAGCAAAGTACACCCCACAACAGGCTCACTCCCCTTGTTACCCACTGCATTCTGCATTCTCAGGGAGCTACTCTGTTCCCCACAGATAGTGGATTGTTGTGATTTTAGGGTCAGGAGCTGCCAAAGGAGAAGTATTGAATTCCACTTTGGTACCCTTGTGTCAGCAGCCCGAAGACAGAAACCTATTTTGGCCATATTTTAACTCTGCAATTTGAAGGCAGCAGCCCAAGAAGAGAAACCCACCTATTGGGGATCAATGAAAGAATATCCTAAGTTGTTTTCTAGACTGTGATGGTACTGAACTGTTCATCTCACCAAATATCCTACAAATTACGGCATTCCAAGAAACGGGTTTTTTAATCTGATTCAGACTGCACAGCCTAGGAAGAGAAACCTTTCTAAAACACAGATTTCTTCCCTTCAGCTCTGTTTTCTAAAATACCATGAGTCATTTTTCTAAAACATGTATTATTTCATTCCACAAATATATGTTCAGGTGATGTTAGGTGCCAGGTACTTTTCTAGGTGTGATGGTTAAGTTCATGTATCACCTTGGCCAGGTTGTGGTGTCCAGTTGTTTGGCCAAGTAAGCACTGGTCTGATTGTTACTGTAAGGATAGTCCATGGACTTAAATCATCAGTAAATTGGTTGCATCTGCAGCTGATTACATCTACAATCAACTGAGGAGATTGCCTTCAACACGAGGCATGGTGAGCACAAAAGGCTTCAAGGCTGGCAAGTATCCTTGCTTAGACCAGGGCAGGGAGATGATTCTAAACAAGTAAATAAATGTGCGTAGTTGTTTCAAAGTAATTAGTTGTAGGAAGAAATCAAAACAGACTAGTAAAATAGAAAGTGACTTGGGTGGGAGAATACTTTGGATGGTAAGTCACTGTGACGGTTAAGTCCACATGTCAACTTGCCCAGGTTTTGGTGCCCAGTTGTTTGGTCAAGCAAGCATTGACCTGATTGTTACTGTGAGGGTATTTTATGAGTCTGAAACAGTACTCAATTGATTGCATCTACAGCTGATTACATCTGCAATCAACAAAGGAGATTGCATTCAGCAATGAGTGAAGCCTCATCTTCATTTGACAGCCTTAATGGGAGAACTGATGATTTCAGTAGTCAGAAAGAATAATTTCTATCTCTACTTGAGCCAGCCCAATTCTCCTGGGAGTTCCAACTTACAGCCTGTGTTGCTGCCTTTCTCCGCCCCTCCTCCCCTTCCAGCCCCCGCCACCCTTCCCGCCAGTCCCGCCCATATTACCAACCTACAATCTGCCCTCTTCCCCAGTAACTGCTTACGGCGTATTACCAGAGGTCTGCCCCCCCAGTTTTAGCCAATCCGCAGCCACCCCTCCGCCCTGCTCTCCCCTTCATACTCCACCCCCTTCCCTGCCTATATAACCAAGTGTACTTCCGCAATAAAGCAGACCTGTTCTTGCGCTCAAGCGGTCTCCGTGGTTTTTCCTCAACCGCGCGTCCCCCACGCCTGGAGAACCGGTGCTCCCTCCTGGAGAACCCCCCGCCGGCTGCTAGGCAGGAGCAAGCCCCCCCGACTCTTGGGCCTGAGCGAGGTCGAAATCCTCACGCTCAGCCACAACTGGCGCCCAACATGGCAGCTCCTCCCCCGGCCCCTCTCTGCTGCTGCTGCTGCTGTGATCGTCCTCCTCTCCAGGTAGGGACCCCTCGCCCGGACGAGCCCCAAGGGACCCCTCGCCGTCGTCCCGTCCCTATCCCGTCATGGGCGCCTCTTTGTCATTGCGTCAGGCGCCGCAAGTCAGAGCCCTCGCTGCCCTGCTCGATACCAATGGAGTCCGCGTCTCCTTGCGGCAGCTCCAAAAGTACTGGGATCTCTTGCTCCCTTTTAATCCGTGGCTCGCCACCTGCCAACTCTGGAGCCCGGACACATACTCGCGACTCATAGATCGAGTCACCTCCGCCATGGAGCACGAGAAACGCACCTTCCCAGCAGGCCTCTTACCTGTTCTCGTTGCCATTCGCGCCTGTCTCCTTGGCGCTCCGACCGAGGCTGTTTATGAAGCTTCTCCCAAACGGCCTCTAGACTGTGATCCCGATGAGTCCGCCGACACTGACTCTCTGTCTAACCAACTTGCTGCCGCTCTCGAGCGCGAACCTCCCCGCCCGAGCTCCCCGCAGCAGACAGAAACCATTCCTGCCGCTCCCCAAGATGGCGGACTTCCACCTTCTTCCCCCACTTCTGCCCAAGATGGCATGCATCCGGCTTCTTCTTCGCCGGTGTCCTCTTCCCGCCTCTACCCGCCTCTTCCCGCCTCTACCCGCCTCTTCCTGCCCAGTCAACATCCGGTTCAGGCCCGGAAACTGCGTGGTCGCCATCTTCCACTAAACCGGAAGCACCCCTCGTGCCATCTTGTCCGCTGCTGGATGTCGCAGCTTCGCCATCTTGGCTGGCGCCCGGAAGGGTCCCGCTGCCATTTTGTTGTCGCCCGGAAGCCGCTAAGCCGCCATTTTCTCACCCGTGTTCCGCTTATCCCTTGCCGCCGCCGTACGGCAATGGCCCTTCACCTGCCTTGGCTGCTCCATCAGTCCCCGGTGCCACGTCTTCTCAAACCCCCCAGCTGTATCCGTTGAATCCTCAGCCCACACAGCAGCGACCCCAAACTTGGCTACCTTTACAGCGGAAGAGGTCAGGACCCTCCGCAAAGCTGTAAAGGAAGACGGAATTGGCAGCCCTTATGCACAGCAACTACTTGAGGAGTTGGGGACCCAACTCGTTCTCCCATATGACTGGATTGCACTAGCCCGTGCCATCCTGACGCCGGGTCAATTTATTGAATGGCGCGCCCATTACCAAGCGGCTGTTGACTGGCAAATCGTGGAGAATGCCCAAGCCGGCGTCCTCGATCCCTCCGACGCATACACGGGTACCAACAATTATGCAAACCCTCGTTCTTATCTCGAAATTGACCCAGGGTTTTGGCATCGGGTAAAAGTCCTCGTCCAGCGGTCATTCTCTCTAGTTTCCACCAAGCAGCCCACCAAGCTCGCGCAGCCGCTTCAGGACCCCAATGAAACTTTCCCAGCGTTTGTCGCCCGCGTCCTGGAAGCTTGTCAGCGGAAGATTTCCAGCGAGGATGCCCAGTTTGCGCTGGCCAAAGAACTTATTATAGACGGGTGCCTTGCGCCGTTCCGGGCCGTAGTCCTTCCCATACGCGACAAAGCTCTGCACGAATGGGTCCTTGCTTGCCGTGACGTCAACCCACAAGTCAAAACACTCACCGCTGCCTTTGCCTCTGCCATGGCTGTTTCATCCGGCCCCACTTCTGTCTGCTTTTGGTGCGGCCAGCCCGGCCACTTCGTCCGCGAGTGCTCCCAGCCAGGCCCAGCGCCTCGCTCAGACCCGCCATTGCGACGGCCAAGGGGCCCTCCTACGCCATGTCCGCGTTGTGGGAAAGGATATCACTGGGCCCGCGACTGCCGTGCCGCCCAAGGTTCCCAGCAGCCTTTAAACTCCCAGCGGGGCAGGCCTCAGCCCCACCCTCAAGAGGCCCCCAGGAGAATTCCCAAGCCATAATGTGGACAATGCCCATCACACGCCGCCAGAAACCCTCATTAGAGCTTAAGATTAATGGGCAATGGCTTGATGGGCTTCTGGATTCTGGCGCTGAAGTCTCCTCTGTTCCCTTCGAGATCGCCGCATTCAATCACTGGCCCCTCGAAACCGGCCCTCAAGTCATCGGCGCCACAGGAGCCGCTGCCTCCTGGAAAACATCCCAGCCTCTGCATTGGAGCGACCGAGAAGGCCACGAAGGCCAAATTCGTCCACTCGTCCTCTCGTCAGTCCAGACCATCTTATGGGGGAGAGATGTCCTCAGCCAGCTAAAGGCCCGAATTACCACAGAAGCCTTCTCAGCTGCGCTGCCCCCCCCCCCCTTCTAGGGGCCACTGCTCCCATCTCAAAACCTGACCCTATCCCTCTGGAATGGGACACAGAGGAGCCCATCTGGGTCGAGCAGTGGCCCTTGCCAGCTCACAAACTGCAGGCTCTCTCTGCCCTCATCGAAGAGCAGCTACAAGCAGGGCATATAGAGTCATCCACTAGTCCCTACAATTCACCAGTCTTTGTCATTAGCAAAAAGAACACCGGCAAATACCACCTTCTCCACGACCTCCGTGAGATCAACAAACATATTAAGCCTATGGGATCACCTCAGCCAGGATGCCCGCATCCCACCACAGTCCCCCAGCATTTTCACGCGGCAACCATTGACATTAAGGACTGCTTTTTCTCTATTCCTCTTCACCCCCTGGACTGTCCACGATTCGCGTTCACAGTTCCGCGCATCAACAACCAAGGCGCAGCTCAGCAATTTCAGTGGCGAGTATTGCCTCAAGGCATGTGCAACAGCCCGACTATGTGTCAACCATGCTGTTGAGCCACTGCGCTCCAAGTTCAATCCGGAGCACACATACATTCTCCACTACATGGACGACCTCCTTTTAGCAGCGAGCTCCAGTGCGCTCCTCAATGATCTGCTCTCGGCAATAATAACAAACCTCTCCAGCCTCGGGCTTACCATGCAGCCTGACAAAATAAACCTCCAGCCTCCTTTTCAATTCCTAGGCTTTCATTTTCATTGGTTCATCCAACCCGCAAGCCCAAAAATCCACCTTTCTGATAGGATGACGCTAACCAAGCTCCAGCAACTTTGCGGGCAAATCAACTGGCTTCACTCGGCGCTTCCCATCACAACAGCGCAAATGCAGCCCCTCTTCGAGCTCTTGCAGACCAAGGATAGCCCACCAACTGCAGCCACTCGCAGCATCACCATCACCCCCGCTGCCCGAGAAGCCGTCCAACAGGTCAGCGCCGCTCTGCAGCAGTGCCGCCTGGAGCGGTTCTCCCCTGACCTTCCAATTTTGACTTTAGTTCTGCCAATGCCGGTCACTCCCACGGGTCTCTTATGGCAAGATGGCCCCCTCCTCTTTCTTCATACGTCAAAAAGCAAGCTCCCAAAAATCTGCCCTTTCATAAGGGCCTGGATCGCGCTGGCCACTGACTTAGTACTTCTCTCCATACAGACGTATGGTATCCCGCCACACACCATTGTCTGGCCTTTAGATGCCAAAGAAGTTACCTCCCTCATCATGAACAATGCCCAAATGCAGAGCCTGGTAGAGCTCTTTCGCGGCTCCTTTGACAACCACTATCCTCATCACTGATTGCTGCAGGGAATGTCTCAATTGGCGTTTTCCAACCCGTTCCGTCCATTGCCCGCACGGAACCCGATCCCTTCAGCCATCACTGCCTTCACAGATGCCTCAAAAACGGCGTTTGCTGCTATCATATACACTCCTGGGAATCCTGAGCCACGGCAACTGCTGTTCGCAAATGACTTTTCTGTTCAAGTGGGCGAGCTTCTAGCTGTCGCTGCAGTCCTCAATCTTCACCCAGACCAGCCTCTCAACATCTTTACTGACAGCCTATACACTCTTCAGGTGTGTCGCAGCCTCCCACTTGCTACTTTCCTACCAGGTGACTCAAACATCGATCGGGTGCTCGCCTTCGTACAGCGACTGCTTGAGGCGAGGCAGCAGCCCTGGTTCATTGCTCATATCAGAAGCCATTCTGGCCTACCAGGACCGCTGGCTCTAGGGAATGACCTCGCTGATGCTTCTGTGTCAAGCCGCCAGGTAAACCCAGTCCTCCTCCATGAAAGCCCTGCCGACGGGCCGCGGCTTGGGGACTTTGTCAATCAAGCTAAGCTCTTACATTCCCAATTTCATTTCTCTGCGCGGTCCATCCGAAAGCTCTTTCCAGACATACCCATTGAGACTTGCAAGCACCTTGTGCGCGCGTGCCGAACTTGCGCGCCCTTGCTGCCACTTGGACCTTTGCAGCCTCAGGGTGTTAACCCCCGCGGCCTCCGCCCAAACTCAAGGTGGCAATTAGATGTCACTCATGTCAGTGCATTTGGCCGCCTCAAATATCTTCATGTGGCAATTGACACCTTTTCACATCTGTGCTATGCAGTCCCTCTTACGGGGAAAAGTGCTAAACATTGCGTCCAGGCGCTTCGCCAAGCTATTTTGTTCATGGGAATTCCATGGGATCTCAAGACAGACAACGGACCAGCATATCACAGTGCCGCCTTCGCCAGCTTCGTGCAGATGTATCACATCACGCATCATTTTGGCATTCCATACAATCCACAGGGGCAAGGAATCGTCGAGCGCACTCACCAACAGCTCAAGCTACTCATTCAAAAAGAAAGGGCCTCCTCTCCCCACAAGGCCCCCGCCGACGTCGTGACTGCCTGCCTCATTCATCACAATCTCCTAACCTTCGATGACCATGGACTCTCCCCCACCCATAAGCACTGGGGACCCATGTGGCAGCCCTCGCAAGTTCCCCTCGTCCATTGGAAAGACCCTGCCACAAATCGTTGGCAAGATCCAGCTCCCCTCCTAGCACAGGGGAGGGGCTTTGCTTGCGTCTTTCCAGATTCTGAGCCGCAGCCGCTCTGGGTTCCTGGGCGCTGCATCCGGCCCGCCACTGACCCATTAGTTCCACCGAACGACCAGCACCCTATGCCTTCGGTGAGAGATAACATTGACAGTGGATACGGCCCAGAGGTTGCCCCGTTCACCCGGATCCAGCACCAGCCATCATCAAGGAACGCCCCTTCTTAAAACGTTTCAGACCCTTACCCCGCTCTCCTTACCCCCCTCATGCTGCCCGCTCGCCAAGTGTGGAGAGCGAGGAGTTTTCTCCACAGATGCCGCACCGTCAGGTGATGCCTCTACACAGCCTCGCAGCCGTTCTCTTCGTCCTGGCTTCCCTCGCTCTCCCAGCCGCTGCCAACCCGAGTCACCAGCCCTTCAATTGGACCCTCTCCCTCTGGCAACAAAAAAGGCTCCTCACCTGGAACGTAACCGCCTCCGCCCCCTCTTTCACTACTGATGTCGCCAACCTCACTGGACGCACGAACCTTCCGTCTTATGAGTGGGGGGGACACAACCCCGCTGCCACAGGTTTCTCCACCTACTCCAGACCGCACGCCTATAGCTTCTTGTCTTCCTCTCCTTACTTCTCCCCAACTACTCCTCCCCCTCGGGCGAGGGGTACAGGGGCATCACAGGCCCGTTTCGCTGGCAAGGCTCGGAGTGCGCCAGGCGCCGGCGTGCGCCGACCCTAATGGCGGGCACATGCATCCTGGCCAGATGCTATGCTGTCCGCTCACGACCGGCCGGTCCTCGTGGTCTCCCCCCACCC